>NC_091283.1:535732380-536932380 GCF_032444005.1 Ranitomeya imitator | reverse complement strand
AAACCCAGGGACATGGCCTTCCTCAAAGTCCTGGAAGGGCGCTGTGAAGCTTTTGATACCTGGTCTATAATCTTCCCTTTTTTCTGGACTGGGAGATGGCATTCCTGTTTTAGAGAATCCAGAATTTTGTCATGGGTAGTTGAAAATTATAAAAAATATTTTTTTCTGTTTTTGTGTTTTTATAATAATAATAATAATCTTTATATAGCGCTAACATATTCTGCAGCGCTTTACAGTTTGCACACATTATCATCGCTGTCCCCGATAAGGCAGTTTTATTCTTCGGGTCAGTATGATTAGAGCGATAGCACAGTTATATAGCATTTTTGTGCTTTTGTGCTTTTACACAATAAAACTAGTTTATAGAAAAAATAATTATTTTTGCATCGCTTTATTCTGAGAGCTATAACTTTTTATTTTTCTGCTGATAGAGCTGTGTGATGGCTTATTTTTTGCTGGACAATATGCGTTTTCAGTAGTAACATTTTATTTATATTCGTCCTTTTGTTCATGTTTTATTCCACTTTTTTGTTTGGCAGAATGATGTTAAAGCATTGTTTTTAAGCACTTTTTTTATTTTGTTGAATGGTGTTCACTAAAGGGGTTAACTAATGGAACAGTGTCATAGATCTGGTCGTTCCAGATGTGGTGATACCAAATATGTGTACTTTTATTGTTTGTTTTTTTCATAAAAATATAAATTCATGGTTACAACATATTTAGATGTTTTTCTTATTATTTTTAAAAAATATTTTTACAATTTTTTTAAACTTCTTTTTGACTTTTTTTAATAGCCCGTGTGTTAGGGGTCGAGTTCCCGCTTCTGCACAGGGGGAATCTCGAGCCACCTCCGCTGTGGTCTCCCATTCTTGTCCAGCCGCAGTGGAGTCTGCTCAGCAAGGACGTCGGTCCCAGCGTCTTGCTCATTCTCACTCTGTTCTGAGAGTTACTGCTGCTTCTCCAGTCTCTGCCATTAAAGTCAGTGCTGGTCAGCAGCGAGCGGACTTCTCTGGGACTAAGTCCTTGTCTGCACGTACTGAGCATGCCCAGGGTAAGATCTCCCGTTGGAGATCGAGGGTCATGTGCCCAGGCTCTGCAGCACATTCCATTGGTCCTCTTGGCAGGTCTTGGAAGGGCAAAGGTGCTGTGGCCACTTCCTGTGCTGCAGCTATATAAACTGCGCATGACCGCACGGCCATGCGCTAGTATTGTCTTACAATTGCTAATGTGTGTATGTTGTGAGTGCAAGTCGTCCTTGGATACCCCTACCCTATTGAATGACTGTTCGCGGAAGGTGTATGGCTGCTACCTAGCGCCCGACTTATCCTACAGCACTAGTCACACATTATAGCGTCCAGTTGCTGTGACCGCCAGTACGGCGCCGTGCACTTCCTCTGTGCTTTCCTTACCCAAGCCTGGGTGGTTAGTGGCGTTCGTCAGTGCGGCACTGCATGCACTCTTGTGCCTTAATATTGCTCTTCAGTTTCCTTACACACCCAGTTGCGGTGTTGTGTCAGCAAGGGTCTAATCGGACTTCAATTCCTGTTGGGGTTGAGTTCGCTGACTACTTGCTCATGCTTTAGGTGCGGTACCGCGGTCCTGTGCCTTAACAGGATTGCTTCTTTCACGCTGGGTGAGGTTAACCCACGCGTGTATACTTTAGTGTACCGCCATATAGTCTGCTAATTGCTAGCAGCAGGTTTTCACCTGCACGGTGGACCCCGGACTGCGAACGCATCTATACCATCTGTCTTGGTGCGTTCCGCCAGTCCTAACACCGTGTGCACACAAAATCGACGTACCCATAAGATCAATAAGACCCAGGTCACAGGGACGCAAGGATACGTCTAAGGTGGGAAAGGGGTTAATTAAATGATCATACCTATATTTTAAATAATTTCAGCTAAAATTAAAGGGAACCTGTCACCCCAAAAAATGGAAGTTGAGCTAAGCCCACCGGCATCAGGAGCTTATCTACAGCATTCTGGAATGCTGTAGATAAGCCCCTGTTGTATCCTGAAAGATTAGAAAAAGAGGTTATATGATACTCACCCAGAAGCATTCTCGCTGCGGTTCAGTCCAATGGGCTTCGCGGTCCGGGGCCTGCCATCTTCATAGGATAAGTCCTCTTCTTCTCTTCACGCTGCAGCTCCGGCGCAGGCGTAATTTGTTTGCCCTGTTGAGGGCAGAGAAAAGTACTGCAGTGCGCAGGTGCTGGGCCTCTCTGACCTTTCCCAGCACCTGCGCACTGCAGTACTTTGCTCTGCTCTCAACAGGGCAGACAAAGTACGCCTGCGCCGGAGCTGCGGCATGAAGACAAGAAGAGGACATGATCGTAAGAAGATGGGAGGCCCTGGACCGGACAGTGATGCCCACCGCAGCGGGACCGCCCCTGGGTGAGTATAATCTAACCTCTTTTTCTCATCTTTCAGCTTTCATCGGGGGCTTATCTACAGCATTCCGGAATGCTGTAGATAAGCCCCTGACGCCGGTGGGCTTAGCTCAACTTCCATTTTGGGGGTGACAGGTTCCCTTTAAGGTCTTCCATGATGACAACGTCATGCACTTTAACCCCTTCACGACATGCGCCGTACATCTACTGCGCATGCCGTGAATCCCCCTTTGATGTGGGCTCCGGCGGTGAGCCCACATCAAAGTCGCGACATGCCAGCTGTTTTGTACAGCTGACATGTGCGCGCAATAGCGGCGGGTGAAATCGCTATTCACCCGCCGCTATTAACCTGTTAAATGCCACTGTCAAACACAGACAGCGGCATTTAACTACCGCATCCGGCCGGGCGGCCGGATATGACGTCATCACCGACCCCCGTCACATGATCGGGGGTCGGCGATGCATCAGGAAGGTAACCATAGAGGTCTTTGAGACCTCTATGGTTACTGATGCAGGTCTGCTGTGAGCGCCCCCCTGTGGTCGGCGCTCACAGCACACCTGCATTTCTGCTACATAGCAGCGATCTGATGATCGCTGCTATGTAGCAGAGCCGATCAGGCTATGCCAGCTTCTAGCCTCCCATGGAGGCTATTGAAGCATGGCACAAGTAAAAAAAAAATGTTTTTAAAAATATGAAAAAATTATAAAAAATATAAAAGTTTAAATCACCCCCCTTTCGCCCCATCCTAAATAAAACAATTAAAAAAAACCCAAACCTACACGTATTTGGTATCGCCGTGTTCAGAATCGCCCGATCTATCAATTAAAAAAAAGCATTAACCTGATCGCTAAACGGCGTAGCGAGAAAAAAATCTGAAACGCCAGAATTACGTTTGTTTGGTCGCCGCAACATTGCATTAAAATGCAAAAACGGGCGATCAAAAGAACGTATCTGCGCAAAAATAGTATCATTAAAAACATCAGCTCGGCACGCAAAAAATAAGCCCTCACCCGACCCCAGATCACGAAAAATGGAGACGCTACGGGTATCGGAAAATGGCACTTTTTTTTTTTTAGCAAAGTTTGGAATTTTTTTTACCACTTAGATAAAAAATAACCTAGTCATGTTAGGTGTCTATGAACTCGTAATGACCTAGAGAATCATAATGGCAGGCTAGTTTTAGCATTTAGTGAACCTAGCAAAAAAGCCAAACAAAAAACAAGTGTGGGATTGCACTTTTTTTGCAATTTCACCGCACTTGGAATTTTTTTCCCGTTTTCTAGTAAAAGACATGGTAAAACCAATGGTGTCGTTCAAAAGTACAACTTGTCCCGCAAAAAATAAGCCCTCACATGACCATATTGACGGAAAAATAAAAAAGTTATGGCTCTGGGAAGGAGGGAAGCGAAAAACGAACACGCAAAAATGAAAAAGGGCCGCGACTTGAAGGGGTTAAATTCATCACCAGGAAAATAGCATCACAACAACCAGGAAGAAGTAATTACACTTTTCAAAAAAATGCATTACTTTTGGTCTCGTGTGTGTGCGTGTGTGTATACTCTATATACATACATACATACATACTTAGTAAAAGTACAATTTTATAAATCTTTCTTTTTCAGGTTTTAATTTATTTTTTTGTCTTCCTTTTGGGATTGAACCTCCAATCTTCTAATTACATTTACAATATACTGTAATACCACAGTAGTGCGGTATATAGCAAAAGTCAAGGTTTGCTATGTAGCTCAGCCATACGAGTACCAAGATCGCTATAATAGGGGGGGCTTTCAGCATGCTCCCACCTACTACTGGCAAACAATCTGTGTCCCATTACCACTTCATTTAAATGAGATTGACAGCAGCATCTAAATGGTTCACAGCAGCAATCGGAGTTCAGCACTGCTCGCTGCTTGTTGAGACAGATGACAGCTATACAACATATTTGGCATCTACTATGTCTGGAGGGGGCTCAGTTTGTGAGGCCCCTCAACACATGCTGACTGCTGCACTGATGTACATGAATGTCAATTTGTTCTAAAGGGTTAATGTGGGATTCCAATGCTAACAAACATTGCATCAGTCGAAGAAACTAAGAAAAAAACTACGGAGACTTTTTCATAATAACTACAAAGCCAATGAACCTTAGGATATTAAGAAAGGGACAGCAAAACGTTCATTTATTTGTGCAGAATTTCATTAGGAATAAGTATTATAAAGCAGAAATGACCCAAGTGAGAACGCTTATGATCATCTCAGGCAGGGTTTTTTTTAAGGCTTGGAATAGAATGTATATCCAATATGTAATTTAGATATTTCATTGTATTTATCTCTTATATTATTTAATGACTCTACACTGCCATTTCTTTTATTTGTCTGCAATGCGCTGAGCTTATGTGGAGAAACCCATTAAAAGTAAAATGCAATGATATTAATAATTAATTTAGCTAAGCCTTTAAAGCTAAACTGTTTGGGATATGCAGAAAATTCATAAGTATTTAGTATAAGAGTTTTCATTTATTGATTTACTTCCTCTGAATTATATAGTGCTGACATATTCTGCAATGTTGTATAGATAAAGTACTGAACCGAATGGAACTCAAAATGTGTTTTACTTATTTTGCACACTGAGGCCAATCCCATAGGATGGTATTTTATTAGTGATGAGCGAGCATGCTTGGTAATGCTCAGTACTCGCCCGAGCGCAGAGCAATTCCAGGTTTGCTTGGCAAGTCCTCTGGTCCCCGGCCTGCATGTTTGGCGCTCTTTAGAGAGCCAATCAACATACAGGGATTGTCTGCCGTGCACTGTAATGCCGCAGCCATGTTGGTTGTGGCATTACAGTGATTGGCTGGCCGTGCAACGTCATCAGGTCTATATCACACCTGGCGCCACCCTGCTCGTCCCAGTCAGCTCCGGAAAAACCAGTGTAGGGAGAGATGCTGCAGTGATAGGGACAGAATAGGTGGGGCATCAGTGTGGATATTCCATTGTTGAGACCACAAATCCAGCTAAACTAACAGTCCTTCTAAGGACTAATTACAGGGTACATAGATATCAGTGATGGGTAGGCAGGCAGTGTATGTGGCATACTTTATTGCATACAGCAAGAGGGTCCATTCATTTATGGTCTGCTGCTGCCTATTACAGATATTGACCGTATATACAGTATACATAGCCCCAGGTATCGGGGGCAAGGAATCATTTTTTTTTGCATCTTAATCCTGATTTTTTTTTTATTTAAAAGTAATCCAGAGCACACTTTTTTTCCCCCATTTGCTTGTTGGCACTTGAGAATACAGGCAGATCTTTTCCATAGTACAGAGTTAAAATACAGCTATTTTAAACAGGGTTTTTTTCTGTCACCGCGATCACATCAGAGTGTGCATAAAATTTTGCCATTTTTGTGGTACTGTAAAAAATTTTTGGAGTGTCTTTTACAAGTTCTTGACACCAGTTGGCTTAAAAAAATCTTTACCTACAGGGCAGATAATAATAATAATAATAATTTTTATTTATATAGCGCCAACGTATTTGGCAGCACTTTACAATTAAATATTATACACTGTGTTTTGTCCGCCACACAGATCACCTATCATCGTGATCAAAATTGTGCCATTTCAGTGCTCCATTGAAAATTTTTTGCTGTGTCTTAGCCTACTTATTGACTTATTACTGTAAAAAAAAATAAAAATACAGGCCAGATAATTTAAAGTCTGGTATCTCCGTCACACGCCTCACCTATCTGGGTGCTAAAAATTGGGGCATTTTTTGTGCTCCATTAAACTTTTTTTTATTGTGTCTTAGCCTAGTTATTAACACAATTCTGCTGTTTAAAAAAAAATCCAGGCCAGATAATTAAAAGTGGGGGATCTCCGTCACATTCCTCACCTATCAGTGGGCTAAAAATTGGGGCATTTATTGGGCTCAATTGAACTGTTGTTGCTGCCTTTTAGCCTAGTTATTGACACAATTTTGCTATTAAAAAAAATCCAGACCAGATAATTAAAGCTGGGGGATCTCCGTCACAGGCCTCACTTATCTGTGGGCTAAAAATTGGGGCATTTTGGGGGCTCAATGAAGCTGTTGTTGCTGTGTCTAGCCTAGTTATTGACACAGTTTTGCTGTTAAAAAAAAAAATCCAGGGGCGTGGCTTGCACGGGCTCAGGAGCAGACCTGTGTCTGGGGAGCTCCTGCTGAATCCCGTATTATTAGCGACTAATAGCTACTTTATTGGGAAGAGACTACCCAGAAAGTTGTTGGAAGTGCCCAGGAGCAAGATACACCATGAAAAAAGCAACTTTATGGAAGGCACAGAACCCAAAGGGACATACTAATCCCAGACATGGCCGTGTGACAGGCCTGCATGAACAGGAGGACAAGAGGCTGCACGCATCGGTGCCACAAAGCGCCAGACCAAATCCGTCCACAGAAGGACTTCTGGACAAGCACACATCCACAGTGGCTACCACACTGAAAACCGCGGGTCTCACAGGCATCACCACTGGAATCGGAGCTGCCGCCGCAGGTAGGCCCAAAGCCGCGGCCTCGCCTGAGCTGGCGAGGCCGAGAAGCAAGAGAGGGGAGGTGGCCCCAACCACGATCCCGCCCACGGCTCCGCCCGCCGCTCGCGGCGGCACCGCTACAGGAGGACTGAGCCGCATCCCGATAGCTAAGGGGAGATCGGGTGAAGCGGTGCCTACCTCCACTAGTCCCCCGGGACCCTCCGACTCACTTACCCGGGCCGGTGACACCTCCGAGAGAGGACCGAAGAAGCTTTAGAGAGGGGACGGAGAGAAGGTCCCGCCCACAGTCCCGCCCACAGCGCACACGGCAATTCAGATCGCATTAGGAAGAGCTTGGACCCGCACACAGAAGAAGCTCCGGAGATTCCTCGGCCACGGGCTACACTGGCTCTGGACTCCCCAGCTGGGACTGCTACAGCTCCTCGATCCGGTATGTCATCTGGGTTGGGTGGCGCCGCTCTGCTATTGCCGGCTGGGACGGGGTGCAGGGCAACACAGGGGAAAATCCTCGGACGGGGGAGAGAGAGACAGGACGAGACCCCGCCCTCAACTCCGGCCACTGACTACAGCTGCACGGCCACTAACAACATTAGAAAACAAGCAGCAACCCGTACCCTTAGATACGATGCCCCTTCATTTATACCGCAGCTCAGACCCCAATTAAAGGAGAAACATCAGTCCACAAGTCCTGGAGCTCCACAGCTCAAACCAGAGGATATGCCACAAAAAAATCGCAGTCCACAAAACGCACTGTTAAAGGGTCATAGCGGTCAAATAGATCAGGGAGAGAAACGCTCCACATCAAACACCCCATGTCCATCACTCGGATCAGTGGAGACAACAGTGACAGAAGGTCCCCCCACTAAAATAACTATGGACAATTTACTAACAGGCTTCTGCGACATCATAAATAAAAAAATGGATGAAGGCTCTTCAAAGCTAGACAAATACATACTCTCTTTCAAATCTTTTAACACAGGATTAGATGGTATGGAGACAGCGTCTGAGTCCTACATAAGAGACACATTGTTTTCAATTGCAGAGAGCATCGACTCCTCCTCATCGGCTTCTTCTTCAAGGTCATCCCAAAGTGATTGCTCCTCGCCTATATGCGACTCATACTCACCCTCTGTATATTCATCGGATAGTAGTGAGGAGGACTTCTCACCCCGGAGTTTAGATCTCCCCCACTCGGTTAGTTCGCTGACCCCTCCTATATCTGGAATTACACTGGAAAATCTGCAAAAAGACATACAGGTCCTTCTCAAAAAATTAGCATATAGTGTTAAATTTCATTATTTACCATAATGTAATGATTACAATATAACTTTCATATATTATAGATTCATTATCCACCAACTGAAATTTGTCAGGTCTTTTATTGTTTTAATACTGATGATTTTGGCATACAACTCCTGATAACCCAAAAAACCTGTCTCAATAAATTAGCATATTTCACCCATCCAATCAAATAAAAGTGTTTTTTAATAACAAACAAAAAACCATCAAATAATAATGTTCAGTTAGGCACTCAATACTTGGTCGGGAATCCTTTGGCAGAAATGACTGCTTCAATGCGGCGTGGCATGGAGGCAATCAGCCTGTGACACTGCTGAGATGTTATGGAGGCCCAGGATGCTTCAATAGCGGCCTTAAGCTCATCCAGAGTGTTGGGTCTTGCGTCTCTCAACTTTCTCTTCACAATATCCCACAGATTCTCTATGGGGTTCAGGTCAGGAGAGTTGGCAGGCCAATTGAGCACAGTAATACCATGGTCAGTAAACCATTTACCAGTGGTTTTGGCACTGTGAGCAGGTGCCAGGTCGTGCTGAAAAATGAAATCTTCATCTCCATAAAGCATTTCAGCCGATGGAAGCATGAAGTGCTCCAAAATCTCCTGATAGCTAGCTGCATTGACCCTGCCCTTGATGAAACACAGTGGACCAACACCAGCAGCTGACATGGCACCCCACACCATCACTGACTGTGGGTACTTGACACTGGACTTCAGGCATTTTGGCATTTCCTTCTCCCCAGTCTTCCTCCAGACTCTGGCACCTTGATTTCCGAATGACATGCAAAATTTGCTTTCATCAGAAAAAAGTACTTGGGACCACTTAGCAACAGTCCAGTGCTGCTTCTCTGTAGCCCAGGTCAGGCGCCTCTGCCGCTGTTTATGGTTCAAAAGTGGCTTTACCTGGGGAATGCGGCACCTGTAGCCCATTTCCTGCACACGCCTGTGCACGGTGGCTCTGGATGTTTCCACTTCTCCACAATCTTCCTCAGGGTCCGGTCTCCTCTTCTCCTTGTACAGCGTTTTCTGCCACATTGTTTCCTTTCAACAGACTTACCATTGAGGTGCCTTGATACAGCACTCTGGGAACAGCCTATTTGTTGAGAAATTTCTTTCTGGGTCTTACCCTCTTGCTTGAGGGTGTCAATGATGGCCTTCTTGACATCTGTCAGGTCGCTAGTCTTACCCATGATGGGGGTTTTGAGTAATGAACCAGGCAGGGAGTTTATAAAAGCCTCAGGTATCTTTTGCATGTGTTTAGAGTTAATTAGTTGATTCAGAAGATTAGGGTAATAGGTCGTTTAGAGAACCTTTTCTTGATATGCTAATTTATTGAGACAGGTTTTTTGGGTTATCAGGAGTTGTATGCCAAAATCATCAGTATTAAAACAATAAAAGACCTGACAAATTTCAGTTGGTGGATAATGAATCTATAATATATGAAAGTTTAATTGTAATCATTACATTATGGTAAATAATGAAATTTAACACTATATGCTAATTTTTTGAGAAGGACCTGTAGATGCACTAAAAAGCAACATGGCGAGTCTCGAGGACCACAGACGAAGAAATAACGTAAAAATAAGAGGAGTTCCAGAGTCTGTTAAACCCCCTCATTTGAAGAATTATATTCTCAAAATGATTAACAAATTCATCCCTGAAGTCAGAGAACCGAACATTATTGAAAAAGCTTTCCGTATCAAAAGACCCACGTTTCTTCCACAGGATGTGCCAAGGGACATCATCGTCTCCTTTTTCCCGGCTTGGGTCAGGAGTAAATTATTTGATCTCCCCTTCGATAAGAACTTTCAGCTCTCCCCATATGGTCATCTATCATTTTTTAGGGATTTATCTAGAGACACCCTGAAAAAACGAAAAGACTTTTCATCCATCACACGGGAGCTTCAGAGGGCTCACTTTGCATATTCGTGGTCCCCCTCCTCTACTCTTACGATAAAACTTTTGTCTGGAAATGTTCATGTTGCAAACCCAGTGGTGGGCCTATCCTTTCTGCAGCAACACGGCCTGAAGCCTCCTGGAATCTCCAAGCAACATGACCCGAAAGCTCTTAGATCCTACAATGGTCCTGCATGAACTGTAGTTTTGTTCTGCACACTTTGACATCTTCTTTCACAACACCCCTCACAAGATATAAATGTATTTATTCCCAAAGATTAGCTTTAATACTGAGCCAGATATTTTGCCGCCCACATAGTCGCAGGATCACCATTGCGTGTTTCCGGACATAAGTTACTACATATCATACATTAAGCTAAAATTTACAACAGGCCTTCGTACACTACTACCCACCAGTTAGTCATTATGATACTACATATCATACATTAAGCTAAAATTTACAGCAGACCTTCAATATGGTCTTAGATACATACTCAAAGCATCTACATAAAACTTTACCTGTGCCAGTTTAATAACCTATTGCGTTACTCCAACCTAAACTAATATGTTTTAGCGAAACTGCACAGAGTACTTGCTATCTTACTATGTTTATATAATTCTACTGTATGATTGCCTGTCTCCCCTGCTGTTAGGGGGCTTGTTTTTCCCTTTCTCCATACCCCACCCTTTCCCCCCCTCCCTTTCCTAACTAATCCTTACCGGTTAAAGTTAAAATTTAATAAAATATTTTGAAAACAAAAAAAAAAATCCAGGCCAGATAATTAAAAGTGGGGGATCTCCATCATAGGCCTCACCCATCTGTAGGCTAAAAATTGGGGCAATTTTTGGGCTCAATTAAACTGTTTTTGCTGTGTCTTAGTCTAGTTATTGACATCAGTTTGCTTACAAAAAAAAGGAGTTACCTACAGGCCAGATATTTTAAACTGTGGTCTTCCCGCACATGGATCACAAATAAGTTCGCTCCAAAGTCAATTATTTTTAGTGAATGTGCAAAATATTGTAGTTCATTTAAAATGGGCAAGGTGCGTGCCAAGGGATGGTGCATGTAGAGGGCGAGGCCGAGGAAGAGGACAAGCTGAAATTGGGCCACAACAAGCACGCACATCTTCTTGCTCGACCTTCCTGGCAAAATTACTAGGGGACCTCAGCAGTAGACCACTACTGAACCCAGAGCAGTGTCAAAAGGTTGTTGGTTGGATAGCGGATAATGCTTCCAGTCACTTTGCCGCTACCAACACCCTGTCTTCCACATGGTCAAGTCTCAGCCTGGACCGCATATTCCTCACCCTGATCTTCCTTCTCTCCCACCATGCAGAGTACCCAGAGACAAATGATCCTACACTTGGACACTCCGAAGAGCTGTTCACTTTTCCATTTAGAGATTCGGACCTCTCTCCCAGTGCACTTGAAGCAAGGCAAGAGGAGACCGCATGTAGCGATGCCCAAATATTTGAGCAGCCACGTTCACATGAAGGCGACTGTTCGAACGTGTCACAAGAGGTGGACAATGATGAGACACATTTGCCAGAAAGTGAGGAGGACGACCAGGGTGTGGAAGTGGACCCGGCTCGGTACAGGTACCCGCGGCCCAGTCTTCCTCCTTACAAATGTAGATGTCTTGATTGAAAGTAATGCTAAAGTTGAAAAGCACATCAAAAATGCTATGTGTGAACATAGCCAAAGTGGTGGGGGAACATTTTTGTTTTGTGTTATTAATTTTGCCTTTCATACAAATCATTACTCTGGAATGGATGTTCCTTACCATATTTCCCAGGAAAATGAATTTTAGTTTTGTTTTTGGTATGTTTTATTGTGCGCCCGGAAAAATGACATAAAACTCTGACAACATTGTTCAGAGCAGTGACCTGGGAGTCAGAAATGCTTCCAGTTGTCTTCCCCATGATGTTCCCATGTCATTTGAGCACTCTTCCCATTGATTTCCAACGTTTTTAGACCCTAAAAAGACCCAGGGTCACGGCAAAAATGCTTGGGTTTCCCATAGACTTACATTGGGCTCATTGCTCGGGTCGAGCACCCGAGCTTTCCAATTTGCTCGACTCGAGCAACGAGCACCCGAGAATTTTAGTGCTCGCTCATCATTATATTTTATTGAGGACACATTGATACAATCCACTATCAATGTCTAATCATGGGACACCTGACTGCTATGGCTATCATTGAGTGCTTCAGTGAAGTAGGAGCTAGACAAGGCAAGTGATATGCAACTTTGGTTCTTAATGACTCTTCTGCTTCCTTCACAGACCATGTGGTGGATCATGGGAGTCACAGCTCAAGCTTAACTCCCCTCTCATACTGCAAATAACGCTCCTTTCATGCTAAGCCAAGCCTTTCTGCAAAAACGCATAAGAAACGTAGTGCAAGGTATCAATAAATTACATTTTTAGCAGGTAGATTTTAACCAATTTAGGACAAGGCCTTTACCCCTGTTCTTGACCAATCACATTTATAGGGACGTACTATTACTGCGTGGCGATCGTGGGTGGCAGCTGATTCTGACGGCTGACACCCGGCACTAAGTGTTAAGAGCAGTCCCGCAATGCTCCTGGCATTTTAACCCCCAAAATGCTGTGTTCAAGCTCGATGACTGCATTCAGGGAATTAGCAGAGGGATGACAGCCTCTCTGCCCTTGGATCGTGATGTCCCAATCGCTGCCACGGTGACCTGATATTGTCAAGACAACATCAGGGTCACCAGAGCTAGGAAAGTTGCTTATGATCAGCAACTTTATCTGTTAGTGCAGAGCTGACAGTTTGCATAGCATATGGATGCTGCTGCATCCCCATGTTATACAAGCGATCAGCCTGCAATAAATAGTGGGACAAAGTAAAAAAGTAAAAAATATTTTAAAATATTTTTTTAAATAATTGTAAAAATATTAAAATATAAATAAATAAAAAATAAAAAGATATTTGTATTGAAAAAATCTAAACAATACAAGTACACATATTTGGTATCACCACGTCCAGAATGACCTTACTTATAAAACTGTCCCATTAGTTAACTCTTTAGTGAACACCATAAAAAAATGGCAAAAAACAATGCTTTATCATACTGCCAAACAGAAAGTGGAATAAAACGCGATAAAAAAAAACAGATACATATAAACATGGTACCGATGAAAATGTCATCTTGTCCCGCAAAAAAACAAGCCACTATACAGCTTCATCAGAGGAAAAATAAAAAAAATCATAACTCTCAGAATAAAGCAATGAAAAAAGAATTATTTTTTCTATAAAATAGTTTTTATTGTTTAAATGCACCAAAACATAGAAAAATATAAATGTGGTATCGCTGTAATCATACTGACCCATACTGACATCCTTATCAATTTTACCACATGCAGAATGACATAAGGGCCCCCCCCCTAAAAAGAAAAAAAACAATTCCTGAATTGATGGTTTCTGTTCATTCTAACCCACAAAAAACAGGATAGAAAACAAAGAAAAATGTCAGATGTCTGAAAATAGTACCAATAAAAGCAATAACTCATCCCACATAAAAACAAGCCCTCACATGACCCCATGGGCCAAAATATGGAAAAATTATAGCTATCAAAATATGGCGATGCAAAAACTATTGTTTGCAATAAAAAGAGTCTTTTAGTGTGTGACAAAAGCCAAACGCAAAAACCCGATATAAATCTGCAATCAATGTAATCGCACCGACCCGAAGAATAAAGTCGCCTAATCACTTATAGCACACGAGGAACGGCATAAAAAATAAATAAAACCAATTCTTCACCTGCTGTTGATTTCTTCATTCTGCCTCCTAAATATCGCAGTAAGGCTTGGCACACATTTATCCTGCACTCTGCGCTGAGCGCCTGCACCAAGGTTTCCATGTAAATCTCTGAAATAGGTGATTCTGGTGGAACATCTGACAGAAGATTCCCTATAATAAGGCAGATGGAGGCACTGTGGACACCGTCTGACCTGTGATTTGGCAGTGTCCGTCTTTTTAGGATTGCATAAAAGTGCCATCAGCCACAGTATTGTGCATTTCTGAAAAGAAGGACACCGCTGAACAGAGGCCAGACGGAGTCGAGAGTAACTCAATATAGTGAATGGATCCATGGGGGTTTCATCTGATTCACGTCACTCAGAGATTTAGATGGAAACCCAAAGTGGTCAGTGTAAAGCGCTGGATAAATGTGAAACCAAGCTTCAACTCAATCCACAAAAAAAGCAAGATCCCATACAGATCTGTCATCTGGAAATATAGGGGGCTTCTACATTACTGGTAGTACAAAGGCTCTGGAAAAGCGAAATGGCTCTTCACCCGCAAAAGAAATTCAGCAAATTCTGCGCTTTCAAATTCAAATGCCCCCCTACATTCTGAGCCCTACAGTGTAACTAAACCACATATAGCATCCACATGTTTGGCATTTCTGAAGCAACGAGAGCCTGCCTAACTTACAAGTACATGTCTCCAGAAGCTCAGGCTGGGCTTAACGTACTGGTGACTGCAACGTACTAGTCACTGTAGCTTACTGTTGTGTGTTCAGTTCTCCTAAGGTCGTTCCTGGGAATGCAGGAGGTCTGTCTACAAGAGAAACAATACAGTAGATAGTGATACAGTTTGCACTACACAAGGGATAGATAGTTAATAGAGTTGGAATTAGCACAGTTTTTATAGAAAATGTTTCCTGGTTACAGTCAGTCAGAGTTAGTAAAAGTCCACGATTCAGCCAAGTGCAAGAGCTCTAACAGTAGTGGAGTGGAGGGTAATGGCGTGCCCCCAAGGGCTAAGGGGTACTCGGTATCGGGTCCTTCGGTTCTCAAGGGGGATGTCATGGTGGCTGACCCCGTCCGTGGCCCTCGGGACGTCCGTTGTAAAAGGGGAAATGTCTTTAAAAGGATAATGTTCGTGACGCCACCTGTTATGACCTGGTGGTCAGGACAATAATGGACCTGGTGGTTAAGAGCACACGGAATGACCTGATAGTTACTGATAATATAGGACGAGCTCTGAGACGTGGGAACTCTGCTGACCGCAATCCCTAATCCTATCACACACACTAGAAATAGCCGTGGATTGCTCCTAACGCTCCCTATGCAACTCGACACAGCCTAAGGAACTAGCTAGCCCTAAAGATAGAAAAATAAAGCCTACCTTGCCTCAGAGAAATTCCCCAAAGGAAAAGGCAGCCCCCCACATATAATGACTGTGAGTAAAGATGAAAATTACAAACACAGAGATTAAATAGATTTAGCAAAGTGAGGTCCGACTTACTGAACAGATAGAGGATAGGAAAGGTAGCTTTGCGGTCAGCACAAAAAACTACAAAAAGACCACGCAGAGGGTGCAAAAAGACCCTCCGCACCGACTCACGGTGCGGAGGCGCTCCCTCTGCGTCCCAGAGCTTCCAGCAAGCAAGACAACAATCAAAATAGCAAGCTGGACAGAAAAATAGCAAACTAAAGAAAAACAAGCAGGAACTTAGCTTCTGCTGGGAAGACAGGTCACAAGAATGATCCAGGAGTGAACTAGACCAATACTGGAACATTGACTGGTGGCATGGAGCAATGATCCAGGTGGAGTTAAATAGAGCAGCCAGCTAACGAATTAACCTCGTCACCTGTGGAAGGAACCTCAGAAGCTGCAGCCCCACTCACAACTACCAGAGGAAGCCCATGGACAGAACCAGCCGAAGTACCATTCATGACCACAGGAGGGAGCTTGACAACAGAATTCACAACAGTACCCCCCCCTTGAGGAGGGGTCACCAAACCCTCACCAGAGCCCCCAGGCCGACCAGGACGAGCCAAATGAAAGGCCCGAACCAGATTGGCAGCATGAACATCGGAGGCAAAGACCCAGGAATTATCTTCCTGACCATAACCCTTCCATTTGACCAGGTACTGGAGTTTCCGTCTCGAAATACGAGAATCCAAAATCTTCTCCACCACATACTCCAACTCCCCCTCAACCAACACCGGGGCAGGAGGATCAACAGATGGAACCACAGGCGCCACGTATCTCCGCAACAATGACCTATGGAATACATCATGGATGGCAAAAGAAGCTGGAAGGGCCAAACGAAACGACACAGGATTGAGAATCTCAGAAATCTTATACGGACCAATGAAACGAGGCTTAAACTTAGGAGAGGAAACCTTCACAGGAACATAACGAGACGACAACCAAATCCCCAACACGAAGTCGGGGACCCACACAGCGCCGGCGGTTAGCGAAACGTTGAGCCTTCTCCTGGGACAATGTCAAATTGTCCACCACATGAGTCCAAATCTGCTGCAACCTATCCACCACAGTATCTACACCAGGACAGTCCGAAGACTCAACCTGCCCTGAAGAGAAATGAGGATGGAAACCAGAATTGCAGAAAAACGGCGAAACCAAAGTAGCCGAGCTGGCCCGATTATTAAGGGCGAACTCAGCCAAAGGCAAAAAGGACACCCAATCATCCTGATCAGCAGAAACAAAGCATCTCAGATATGTTTCCAAAGTCTGATTAGTTCGTTCGGTTTGGCCATTTGTCTGTGGATGGAAAGCCGAGGAAAAAGACAAATCAATGCCCATCCTAGCACAAAAGGCTCGCCAAAACCTCGAAACAAACTGGGAACCTCTGTCCGAAACGATGTTCTCCGGAATGCCATGTAAACGAACCACATGCTGGAAAAACAATGGCACCAAATTAGAGGAGGAAGGCAATTTAGACAAGGGTACCAAATGGACCATCTTAGAGAAGCGATCACAAACCACCCTAATGACCGACATCTTTTGAGAGACCAGGAGATCCGAAATAAAATCCATAGAGATATGCGTCCAAGGCCTCTTCGGGACCGGCAAGGGCAAAAGCAACCCACTGGCACGAGAACAGCAGGGCTTAGCCCGAGCACAAGTCCCACAGGACTGCACAAAAGAACGCACATCCCGCGACAAAGACGGCCACCAAAAGGATCTAGCCACCAAATCTCGGGTACCAAAGATTCCCGGATGACCAGCCAACACCGAACAATGAACCTCAGAGATAACTCTACTAGTCCATTTATCAGGGACAAACAGTTTCTCTGCTGGGCAACGGTCAGGTCTATCAGCCTGAAATTTTTGCAGCACCCGCCGCAAATCAGGGGAGATGGCAGACAAAATTACCCCCTCTTTGAGAATACCCGCCGGCTCAGGAACACCCGGAGAGTCGGGCACAAAACTCCTTGACAGGGCATCAGCCTTCACATTCTTAGAGCCTGGAAGGTACGAAATCACAAAATCAAAACGGGACAAAAATAGCGACCAACGAGCCTGTCTAGGATTCAACCGTTTGGCAGACTCGAGATAAGTCAAATTCTTGTGATCCGTCAAGACCACCATGCGATGCTTGGCTCCTTCAAGCCAATGACACCACTCCTCGAATGCCCACTTCATGGCCAACAACTCTCGATTGCCAACATCATAATTGCGCTCAGCAGGTGAAAACTTTCTAGAAAAGAAGGCACATGGTTTCATCACCGAGCCATCAGAACTTCTTTGCGACAAAACAGCCCTTGCTCCAATCTCAGAAGCATCAACCTCGACCTGAAACGGAAGCGAAACATCTGGCTGGCACAACACAGGGGCAGAAGAAAAACGACGCTTCAACTCCTGAAAAGCTTCCACAGCCGCAGAAGACCAATTGACCACATCAGCACCCTTCTTGGTCAAATCAGTCAACGGTTTAGCAACACTAGAAAAATTACTGATGAAGCGACGATAAAAATTAGCAAAGCCCAGGAACTTTTGCAGACTCTTCACAGATGTCGGCTGAGTCCAATCATAAATGGCCTGGACTTAACAGGGTCCATCTCGATAGTAGAAGGGGAAAAAATGAAACCCAAAAATGAAACCTTCTGAACTCCAAAGAGACACTTTGACCCCTTCACAAACAAAGAATTCGCACGCAGGACCTGGAACACCATTCTGACCTGCTTCACGTGAGACTCCCAATCATCCGAGAAGACCAAAATATCATCCAAATATACAATCAGGAATTTATCCAGGTACTCTCGGAAGATGTCATGCATAAAGGACTGAAATACTGATGGAGCATTGGAATGCCCGAATGGCATAACCAGGTACTCAAAATGGCCCTCGGGCGTATTAAATGCTGTTTTCCATTCATCGCCCTGTTTAATACGCACAAGATTATACACACACCACGAAAATCTATCTTGGTGAACCAACTAGCCCCCTTAATCCGAGCAAATAAATCAGACAGCAGCGGCAAAGGGTACTGAAATTTGACTGTGATCTTATTAAGAAGGCGGTAATCAATACAAGGTCTCAAAGAACCATCCTTCTTGGCCACAAAAAAGAACCCTGCTCCCAATGGTGACGACGACGGGCGAATATGACCCTTCTCCAAGGATTCCTTTACATAACTCTGCATAGCGGCGTGCTCTGGCACAGATAAATTGAACAGTCGGCCCTTAGGAAACTTACTACCAGGAATCAAATTGATAGCACAATCGCAATCCCTATGAGGAGGTAGGGCACTGGATTCGGGCTCATCAAATACATCCCGGTAATCTGACAAAAACTCCGGGACTTCAGAAGGGGTGGATGACGAAATAGACAAAAATGGAACATCACCATGTACTCCCTGACAACCCCAGCTGGACACAGACATAGATTTCCAATCCAATACTGGATTATGGACCTGTAGCCATGGCAACCCCAAAACGACCACATCATGCAGATTATGCAACACCAAAAAGCGAATATCCTCCTGATGTGCAGGAGCCATGCACATGGTCAATTGGGTCCAGTACTGAGGCTTATTCTTGGCCAAAGGCGTAGCATCAATTCCTCCCAATGGAATAGGATACTGCAAGGGCTCCAAGAAAAAACCACAGCGTCTAACAAACTCCAAGTCCATCAAATTCAGGGCAGCGCCTGAATCCACAAATGCCATAACAGAATAGGATGACAAAGAGCAGATCAGAGTAACGGACAAAAGAAATTTCGACTGTACCGTACCAATGGTGGCAGACCTAGCGAAACGCTTAGTGCGCTTAGGACAGTCGGAGATAGCATGAGTGGAATCACCACAGTAAAAACACAGCCCATTCCGACGTCTGTGTTCTTGCCGTTCAGCTCTGGTCAAAGTCCTATCACATTGCATAGGCTCTGGTCTATGCTCAGATAATACCGCCAAATGGTGCACAGCTTTACGCTCACGTAAACGTCAATCGATCTGAATGGCCAAAGACATAGACTCATTCAGACCAGCAGGCATGGGAAATCCCACCATGACATCCTTAAGGGCTTCAGAGAGACCCTTTCTGAAAATTGCTGCCAGGGCACATTCATTCCACTGAGTGAGTACAGACCACTTCCTAAACTTCTGACAATATATCTCTACCTCATACTGACCCTGACACAGAGCCAGCAAGATTTTCTCTGCCTGATTTACTGAATTAGGTTCATCATAAAGCAATCTGAGTGCCAGAAAAAACGCATCAACATCACGCAATGCCGGATCTCCTGGTGCAAGGGAAAATGCCCAGTCTTGAGGGTCGCCATGTAACAAAGAAATAATAATTTTCACTTGTTGAACAGGGTCACCTGAGGAGCGAGGTTTCAAAGCAAGAAACAATTTACAATTATTTTTGAAATTCAGAAACTTAGATCTATCCTCAAAAAACAAATCAGGAATTGGAATCCTAGGCTCTAACATCGGATTCTGAACCACGAAATCTTGAATGTTTTGTACTCTTGCAGTGAGATTATCCATACAAGAGAACAGACCTTGAATGTCCATATCTACACCTGTATCCTGAACCACCCAGAGGTAAAGGGGAAAAGAGAGACAAAACATACTGCAAAGAAAAAAAATGGTCTCAGAACTTCTCTTATCCCTCTTTTGAGATGCATTAGCACTTTGGGCCACCTGTACTGTTATGACCTGGTGGTCAGGACAATAATGGACCTGGTGGTTAAGAGCACACGGAATGACCTGATAGTTACTGATAATATAGGACGAGCTCTGAGACATGGGAACTCTGCTGACCGCAATCCCTAATCCTATCACACACACTAGAAATAGCCGTGGATTGCTCCTAATGCTCCCTATGCAACTCGACACAGCCTAAGGAACTAGCTAGCCCTAAAGATAGAACAATAAAGCCTACCTTGCCTCAGAGAAATTCCCCAAAGGAAAAGGCAGCCCCCCACATATAATGACTGTGAGTAAAGATGAAAATTACAAACACAGAGATGAAATAGATTTAGCAAAGTGAGGCCCGACTTACTGAACAGACAGACGATAGGAAAGGTAGCTTTGCGGTCAGCACAAAAAACTACAAAAAGACCACGGAGAGGGCACAAAAAGACCCTCCGCACCGACTCACGGTGCGGAGGCGCTCCCTCTGCGTCCCAGAGCTTCCAGCAAACAAGACAACAATCAAAATAGCAAGCTGGACAGAAAAATAGCAAACAAAAGAAAAACAAGCAGGAACTTAGCTTCTGCTGGGAAGACAGGTCACAAGAACGATCCAGGAGTGAACTAGACCAATACTGGAACAATGACTGGTGGCATGGAGCAATGATCTAGGTGGAGTTAAATAGAGCAGCCAGCTAACGAATTAACCTCGTCACCTGTGGAAGGAACCTCAGAAGCCGCAGCCCCACTCACAACTACCAGAGGAAGCCCATGGACAGAACCAGCCGAAGTACCATTCATGACCACAGGCGGGAGCTTGACAACAGAATTCACAACAGCCACCTGTGGTATTCAGTCAGGGTGACCGATGCTGCTTTAAGGGGTCCGCTGGGGTGATGTTATGGCAGCTAGATGGTATACCTTCCCACAGGTGAAGTATGTCCCCAGGGCTTCCAAGTGTGTAGATGGTGAATGGTGTAAGGCGCAGTGAAGAACGAGGACACAAGGTTGCAGTCTCTTTACCTTTTTACTGAATGCTTCAGCATCCACAGTCCAGAGCACCAGATTACAGGGCAGGTAGAGCTCAACCGGTTTGGAGGCAAATCCAGAGTCCCCTTACCCAGGTGGAAATCAGAAGCATTCCTCTAGCGCCTGGGTGATGTAGTACCTTATTGCTGAGCCTCTCATAAGGTCCTCACAACTGTTGTAGATGTTCTAGATGTTATGTCTCTCTCTCTGTCCCCCAGGTGGATAGGACAAACCCATATGACCGGTGACCTGAGGCTTTTTACATGGACTCTAGCACGCCCTGGCCTCTCGTGGGTGCCACCTTGCCTCCTGGGTATAGGGCGGATCAGTAACTTGCAATTAGCTGTCCTGCCGGTCTCTGGAGCAAGGCATAAAGGACTGTTGCTCCCTCGGTGTTCTGGCTACTGGGATCCTGCGCCTCAGAAGGAGGCAGCCTTTGCAGGGCAGAACTCCTTCTGGTTTCCACTCCTTTTGCTATGACTTCCTTCTCACTCTCTACAACTGTTGTGAATTCTGCTCTTGGGTTCCCTCCAGTGGTTGTTGGTGGGAATGCAGTTGTCTCTGACTCGCAGTCCTGGCCAGGTGTATCGGATGATTACAATTCTGACTGGGATATTTAGGTGTGCTGGATCCTTTAGCCCTTGCCAGTTGTCAATGTTACTTGTGAAGTGTTGGATCACTTTCTGGCTTCTCCTGTTGCTGCCAAATTCAGCAAGGATAAATGTTTGGTTTTTGTATCTGTGGCACACTGCTGTGTGCTTGTTTCAGTTTTATTCCTGCTCTGATTGTAGGATTCACTGGAGTTGCAGATTTACGCTCCTACATCTTTTAGTAGATGTAGGAAGTTTTTTGTATATTCTGCTGTGTAGGTTTTGAAGGGTTTTAATACTGACCGCACAGAACTCTGTCCTATCCGGTCCTATCTAGCTAGAGTGGCCTCCTGTGCTAAATCCTGTTTTTCTGCCTGTGTATGTTTCTGCCAATATTTGTGGGGGGCTGTCTATCCTTTGGGGATTTTCTCTGAGGCAAGATAGTATTCCAATTTCCATCTTTAGGGGTATTTAGTCCTCCAGCTGTGACGAGGTGTCTAGGTGTGTTAGGTACACTCCACGGCTACTTCTAGTTGCCGTGTTAAGTTCAGGATTGCGGTCAGTACAGTGGACACCTTCTCCAGTGAAAGTTCTCATGCAGCTCCTAGGTCACCGGATCATAACAACAATACAGTTCTCTGTTTGTGTCCTTTCTTAGGAACTGCCGCACGTGGGCAGGCGCAGCTGTGTGTCCTTCTTTCTAAGCCTCTGACAGGATCCCACCCCTGTCAGGGACCAACTACCTGAGGTGGAGCTCAGCTAGCAACTGCCTGAACAAAGCTCAGATAGCATCTGCCTAACTTCCTATCCAGACCACCAGTTTTACCTAATTTTGAAGAGTGCCCTAATAAATAGGAGCATAGCTCCCCCTGGTGGACTGGAGTGTGACATGTGTTGTATGCTTGTGGTACCTGGTAAAGAGATCTCCTTTATTGCCTCCAAACATAACATCACTCCCCCCTAGAGGAGAATGATATTACTGCAACAACCAGGACCCTGGGGCGCTGCAGGTAAATCTGGGCAAGACAGTGTTAGCAGGAGCAAGAAGAGGCAGATGCAGCAGAGCTGAGCGGGTGCTGTCAGGTCAAGTTTCCACACAGTATGAGGACACATTCTGAGGTTTGAAGTCTTGGGCTTGGAGGAAGATGTCAGCTGGGTAGCGGAGAGAGGAAAGGATGATGATCCTCAGGGAAATTGTTATACCAAGAGGAGAGTCCCTAGGGCCAGTTGGATAGTTGGGCTAGTGAACAGCCGGGCAGAAAGGAGATGAAGACTGATGTGGCACCCAGGAGTTCGGGTACCACAGTGGTACTGCCTCCTCTCTGGGAGAGTGATGCCATGCCTGGAAACGAGGAGGATCCCTTTGACGGGTAACCTGTACATGCAACATATTCTGACTCCAGGCCAGAAGGGGGAGCTCCTATCTTGTCTGAAGCTACAGCCAGACCCTTTCCCATGGATGGGGGGGTAGAAGGTACTCCTGAAGGAACAGTAAGTAAAGAATGAACTCCACCACATCACACACTCATGACTGACTCCTGTTTAGAAGAGGAATTTTAGGGCAACCAGAGCTCAGTTCCGGCCCAAAGCAAACCAGTCGTGTCCTCCCTTTCATATACAGTGATAGGGATGGCAGAGACGGTAATAAATTATCTGTGCCTTCTGTATGGGATGCTCAGTTGTATCTGACAGCTTGATTATCACTTCTGTAGCTGCACAATCATATACAGCTGCTTTATTATGCAGTGACGATTTTGAACGTCACTGCAGAGTAAAACCCCACCAGCCAGACATTAAAAATCTATATGTGGTCCAATAGTGGTTAAAAAGCATTACATTGTTTTTTTGGTACAAAATTCCTAATAATTATTATACATAAAATATCAGTAATGAAGCTTTATTTTGGTACAGAACTCTAGTTTATTTTCAAAGTCTAGTGGGGATTGAATTATTACTATTATTATTATATATTTTTTTATAGCGCCATTTATTTCATGGCACTTTACATGTGAAAAAGGGGGCAGATATAGACAAATACAATAAACATGAGCAAAAAACAGGGCCCTAACAAGTACAGAAGGGGGGATGACCCTGCCCGCAAGGGCTCACCGTCTGCAGGGGATGGGTAAGGATACACTAGGAGAGGGTAGAGTAGGTTCAGTAGGTTGAGGATCACTGTAGGCTGTAGGCTTGTCAGAAGAGGTGAGTCTTCATGTTCTTTTTGAAGTTTTCTATGGTAGGCGAGAGTCGGATGTGTTGGGTAGAGAGTTCCAGAGTATGGGGGAAGCATGGGAGAAGTCTTGGATGCGGTTGTAGGAAGAAGAGAGAAGAGGGGTGTAGAGAAGGAGATCTTGTGAGGATTGAAGGTTGCATGTAGGTAAGTACCAGGAGACCATGTCACAGATTTATGGAGGAGACTGGTTGTGGATGGCTTTGTATGTCATAGTAAGGACTTTGAACTAGAGTCTCTGGATGATAGGAAGCCACTGAAGGGCTTGGCATAGGGAAGAGGCTGGGGAATAGTGGGGAGACAGGTAGATAAGTCGGGCAGCAGAGTGAAGGATGGATTGGAGAGGTGCCAGAGTGCTAGAGGGGAGGCCAGAGAGTAGGAGGTTGTAGTAGTCAAGATGGGAGAAGATAAGGGCATGCACAAGTGTTTTTGTGGTTTCGTGGTCAAGGAATGCGTAGATCTGGGAAATATTTTTGAGTTTGAGATGGCAGGAGGAGGCAAGGGATTGGATATGTGGCTTGAAAAAGAGGGCAGAGTCGAGGATCACCCCGAGGCACCTAGCATGGGGACTGGGGAAAGTGAGCAGTCATTGCCATTGATGGATAGGTCGGGTGGAGGGGTAGAGTGAGATGGGGAAATATGATGAATTCTGTCTTGTCCATGTTCAGTTTTAGAAAGCGAGCAGAAAACAAGGCCGAGATAGCAGACAGACAGTGTGGGATTTTGGGAGGTGAGGTTAGGTCCTGATAGGTAGATCTGCATGTCATCGGCGTATAGATGATACTGCAAACCGTGGGATTCTATGAGCTGTCCCAGGCCAAAGGTGTAGATGGAGAAGAGTAGGGGTCCTAGAACTGAGCCTTGAGGAACACCAACAGACAAGGTTAAAGGTGAGGAGATGGTGTAGAAGAGGGAGACACTGAATGTTTGGTCTGTTAGATTTGATGAGATCCAGGATAGGGCCAAGCCTGTGATCCCAAGAGATGATATAATCTGTAGCAGGAGGGAGTGGTCCACAGTGTCAAAGGCAGAAGACAGATCCAGGAGGAGGACAGACTAGTGTCGCTTTCTCTTGGCGGTTAGTAGGTGATAGGTTACTTTAGTTAGGGCAGTTTCGGTTGAGTGATGGGGTCGGAAACCAGATTGTAACCGGTCAAAGAGGGAGCAGGAGGAGAGGTGGGAGGACAGTTCAAGATGGACATGCTGTTCCAGTAGTTTTGAGGCATAAGGGAGAAGAGATATCGTTCGATAACTAGCCACAAAGGATGGGTCGAGGGAGGGCTTTTTGAGGATTGGTGTGATCTTGGCATGTTTGAAGGATGAGGGTAAGACACCAGTTGTGAGTAAGAGGTTGAAGAGGTGTGTTAGGTTTGGGATGAAGACTGTGGAAAGGTTAGGATTGAGGTGGGACGGAAGCGGATCAAGCGTGCAAGTGGTGTGGTGTGATCTTGAAAGGAGGGTGGAGTGCTGATCTTCTGTCATGGTGGAGAAGCTGGTTTTGGAGGAACAGGGTTGAACAGCTAAGAGGGGCATTGGGCGCTGTGGGCCAAAACTTTTTCTGATTGCATCGATCTTCTGTTTAAAGAAAGAGGCAAAATCTTCAGCAGAAATGAGAGGGAGAGAGGAGGTGCTGGGGGACGGAGTAGCAAATCGAAAGTGTTGAAAAGCTGTTTAGGGTTGTGAGACAGGAAGGATATGAGAGATTAGAAATAAGTTTGTTTTGCAGCAGTGAGCATGGCCTTGAAGCTGGCGAGGGACTTCTTGCATGTGATTAAGTGCTCGGCAGAGTGAGATCTCTTCCATCTCCGCTCAGCGACCCTGGAAGAGCGTCTCAGTACTTTGGTCAGGCTGGTCAGCCAGGGCTGTCTGTTGATTGTACGAGTTTTGCTATGCATGAGGTGGGCAGCCAAATCGAGTGTTGTTGTTATTGTAGTGTTATAAAAAGTGGCAGCAGAATGGGAAGGGAAGCTATGTCTGAAAGAGGGATAAAGGGTCAAAGAGCTGTCAAAGGACTCCCAATGCTAGCAGCAAACCATATGTATATATATATATATATAAACAGAAAATATACTTATATATTATAAGAAAGCCACAGAAAGGTAAGTCAAATAAAAAGGCCTTTATTATAATAGTATGGCAACATCAGCACAAAAGTGCATGTGCTTGGGGAATAATTACACACAGGTATACAGGTAAAAAAATACGATAAAAAATATCTATACAGTGGGGCAAAAAAGTATTTAGTCAGTCAGCAATAGTGCAAGTTCCACCACTTAAAAAGATGAGAGGCATCTGTAATTTACATCATAGGTAGACCTCAACTATGGGAGACAAACTGAGAAAAAAAAATCCAGAAAATCACATTGTCTGTTTTTTTAACATTTTATTTGCATATTATGGTGGAAAATAAGTATTTGGCCAGAAACAAAATTTCATCTCAATACTTTGTAATATATCCTTTGTTGGCAATGACAGAGGTCAAACGTTTTCTGTAAGTCTTCACAAGGTTGCCATACACTGTTGTTGGTATGTTGGCCCATTCCTCCATGCAGATCTCCTCTAGAGCAGTGATGTTTTTGGCTTTTCGCTTGGCAACACGGACTTTCAACTCCCTCCATAGGTTTTCTATAGGGTTGAGATCTGGAGACTGGCTAGGCCACTCCAGGACCTTGAAATGCTTCTTACGAAGCCACTCCTTCATTGCCCTGGCGGTGTGCTTTGGATCATTGTCATGTTGAAAGACCCAGCCACGTTTCATCTTCAATGCCCTTGCTGATGGAAGGAGGTTTGCACTCAAAATCTCACGATACATGGCCCCATTCATTCTTTCATGTACCCGGATCAGTCGTCCTGGCCCCTTTGCAGAGAAACAGCCCCAAAGCATGATGTTTCCACCACCATGCTTTACAGTAGGTATGGTGTTTTATGGATGCAACTCAGTATTCTTTTTCCTCCAAACACGACAAGTTGTGTTTCTACCAAACAGTTCCAGTTTGGTTTCATCAGACCATAGGACATTCTCCCAAAACTCCTCTGGATCATCCAAATGCTCTCTAGCAAACTTCAGACGGGCCCGGACATGTACTTGCTTAAGCAGTGGGACACGTCTGGCACTGCAGGATCTGAGTCCATGGTGGCGTAGTGTGTTACTTATGGTAGGCCTTGTTACATTGGTCCCAGCTCTCTGCAGTTCATTCACTAGGTCCCTACGCGTGGTTCTGGGATTTTTGCTCACCGTTCTTGTGATCATTCTGACCCCACGGGGTGGGATTTTGCGTGGAGCCCCAGATCGAGGGAGATTATCAGTGGTCTTGTATGTCTTCCATTTTCTAATTATTGCTCCCACTGTTGATTTCTTCACTCCAAACTGGTTGGCTATTGCAGATTCAGTCTTCCCAGCCTGGTGCAGGGCTACAATTTTGTTTCTGGTGTCCTTTGACAGCTCTTTGGTCTTCACCATAGTGGAGTTTGGAGTCAGACTGTTTGAGGGTGTGCACAGGTGTCTTTTTATACTGATAACAAGTTTAAACAGGTGCCATTACTACAGGTAATGAGTGGAGGAAAGAGGAGACTCTTAAAGAAGAAGTTACAGGTCTGTGAGAGCCAGAAATCTTGATTGTTTGTTTCTGACCAAATACTTATTTTCCACCATAATATGCAAATAAATAGTTAAAAAAACAGACAATGTGATTTTCTGAATTTTTTTTTCTCAGTTTGTCTCCCATAGTTGAGGTCTACCTATGATGTAAATTACAGACGCCTCTCATCTTTTTAAGTGGTGGAACTTGCACTATTGCTGACTGACTAAATACTTTTTTGCCCCACTGTATATATAAACAATCCCACAATTATAAGCGCATGTATGAAAAAAATTACGTGCATCCAAGGGAAAAAAAGCATAATATTTAAACTAGTGGAGAAGGTGCTAAATATGCATGACAAAAATATATATATACATAAAATCTATTTGTACATATTTTGTCAACAAAACCAATGTGCAAAAAGGTGCCAGAGTATAATGTGCAAATTTTGCAAGTAAAAAGAAGAGACAAAGTCTAAAGTGTGCAATATGTCCCCTCCTGCACTATAATATCATACATGCATCCAATGTCTGCTGTGAGATGTATGGGGATTAGTAGGATATAGCCGTATATATACCTGCCGATCCTGCGTGCCCAAGCACAGAGCACCCCGACGCGCGTTTCGGTGATTCCTTCGTCAGGGGGTGATGTGCGAGCAGAACCGAGAGGATATATACAGTGGGGCAAAAAAGTATTTAGTCAGTCAGCAATAGTGCAAGTTCCACCACTTAAAAAGATGAGAGGTGTCTGTAATTTACATCATAGGTAGACCTCAACTATGGGAGACAAACTGAGAAAAAAAAATCCAGAAAATCACATTGTCTGTTTTTTTTAACAATTTATTTGCATATTATGGTGGAAAATAAGTATTTGGTCAGAAACAAACAATCAAGATTTCTGGCTCTCACAGACCTGTAACTTCTTCTTTAAGAGTCTCCTCTTTCCTCCACTCATTACCTGTAGTAATGGCACCTGTTTAAACTTGTTATCAGTATAAAAAGACACCTGTGCACACCCTCAAACAGTCTGACTCCAAACTCCACTATGGTGAAGACCAAAGAGCTGTCAAAGGACACCAGAAACAAAATTGTAGCCCTGCACCAGGCTGGGAAGACTGAATCTGCAATAGCCAACCAGCTTGGAGTGAAGAAATCAACAGTGGGAGCAATAATTAGAAAATGGAAGACATACAAGACCACTGATAATCTCCCTCGATCTGGGGCTCCACGCAAAATCCCACCCCGTGGGGTCAGAATGATCACAAGAACGGTGAGCAAAAATCCCAGAACCACGCGGGGGGACCTAATGAATGAACTGCAGAGAGCTGGGACCAATGTAACAAGGCCTACCATAAGTAACACACTACGCCACCATGGACTCAGATCCTGCAGTGCCAGATGTGTCCCACTGCTTAAGCCAGTACATGTCTGGGCCCGTCTGAAGTTTGCTAGAGAGCATTTGGATGATCCAGAGGAGTTTTGGGAGAATGTCCTATGGTCTGATGAAACCAAACTGGAACTGTTTGGTAGAAACACAACTTGTCGTGTTTGGAGGAAAAAGAATACTGAGTTGCATCCATCAAACACCATACCTACTGTAAAGCATGGTGGTGGAAACATCATGCTTTGGGGCTGTTTCTCTGCAAAGGGGCCAGGACGACTGATTCGGGTACATGAAAGAATGAATGGGGCCATGTATCGTGAGATTTTGAGTGCAAACCTCCTTCCATCAGCAAGGGCATTGAAGATGAAACGTGGCTGGGTCTTTCAACATGACAATGATCCAAAGCACACCGCCAGGGCAACGAAGGAGTGGCTTCGTAAGAAGCATTTCAAGGTCCTGGAGTGGCCTAGCCAGTCTCCAGATCTCAACCCTATAGAAAACCTTTGGAGGGAGTTGAAAGTCCGTGTTGCCAAGCGAAAAGCCAAAAACATCACTGCTCTAGAGGAGATCTGCATGGAGGAATGGGCCAACATACCAACAACAGTGTGTGGCAACCTTGTGAAGACTTACAGAAAACGTTTGACCTCTGTCATTGCCAACAAAGGATATGTTACAAAGTATTGAGATGAAATTTTGTTTCTGACCAAATACTTATTTTCCACCATAATATGCAAAAAAATTGTTAAAAAAACAGACAATGTGATTTTCTGGATTTTTTTTTCTCAGTTTGTCTCCCATAGTTGAGGTCTACCTATGATGTAAATTACAGACGCCTCTCATCTTTTTAAGTGGTGGAACTTGCACTATTGCTGACTGACTAAATACTTTTTTGCCCCACTGTATACTCACCGGAGGACGCCGATAAGAGTGAGCTGATGACTATCACGGCGCACGCGCTGTCAGGAGGACACCGGAAGCGCTCAGAGCCAGCGTCACGCAACCCGGCAGTGGAGGAGCCGCTGCTAGGCAACCAAGACGCTGGATGAGAGCCAGCCGGGACACAGACAGCGCATGCGCACAGTCATGCCCAACGCTATGGACGTATGAAAATCTGAAAACAATACCAGGTATGGACGGTAGACAGGGCGGGGAGCTGAGACAAGGAAAGGGGAGAGGGGGAAGGAGAAGAAAGATCCAAAAGAACCCGCTTATCACGCCGATCAAAAAAATATAATATACATTGAAAGGGCACAGACCAATAAATAAATAATATAATGCATACACAGAAAAGGGGGGGGGAGAAGAAAAAGAGAAAAGAGAAAGAGAAAAAAAAAAGGGATGGGATGGAAGAGGGGGGGTGGTGTTGTGAGGGGGGGAGGGGTAGTGTAAAGGAATGAAGGGAAGGGAAAGGGGGAAGGAGGGAGGGAAAACATCACAATAAAAGTATCCCTATCTTGCAATTATGGGGTACATCGTCACAAATTTATAAAATATTCAAATATTATTATCCAACTTAGAATATTCAATTAGTAAAATATAAATTTAATTTAAATTTAAAAGGAGGATTACAATCTAACCCATAACAGCAATACAAAGGAATAAAAACAGTATAAAATGCCATACCAATAAAAATTAAGACATATGGGGTAAGTATATATAAGGAATATAAAAATATATAAAAAACAAATCATGTGAATACATGTGACATATGTACGTACAGTATATACCTTTTTATAGGAAATAGAGATTTTGTCATATATTATTATATGCGTATACATAAATACAGTCACAAATTCACATGTATAAAACTAAAGGATTCTGAGTAAGGAATAATGCTAGTTCACAAAAAAGGGGCAAAGCTTAAATTTTCATTCAACCCTAGAGGTGTAACCGTTTTTAGGGTCCAAATCCACTTGACCTCCATCATGGCCAAGGGAGTACTTACCTTACCATCTATGATGGTAGAATTGATCATATCAATCCCAATAACACGTAAGGGAGGCATCAGAATTATGAAAATTCTTAAAATGCTTGGGAAGGGTCTTCAATGTAGTTATGTCTTCCACTTCCTTTGCTGCAATGATACCCCGTAGGTGCTCCCGGATTCGTACTTTTAATTTACGGGTAGTGAGGCCCACGTAAATCATTGAGCAAGGGCATGTAGCATAGTAGATTACAGCTTGAGTATTACATGTTATGAGATGTTTTATTTCATAAGTATTTTGGCCATCTGAGCTGGAGAATGTTTTGGCCCTTGTGATATTTGGACACGCCATGCATTTGCCACAAGGGCGACAACCCTTAACAGGTTTCTGAGATGATAGAAAAGAAATGGGTTCATTGGTGTAGTGGCTTTTTACTAATTTATCACCTAAGTTGGCACACCTTCTAAATGTTATGCTGGGCTTCTTATCGATATATTGAGAAATTATTGGGTCAGCCTGTAAGATAGGCCATGATTTCTCCAAATAGAACCTTAATAATTCAGTCTGACCATTAAATTGAGTAATATATCTTACAGGTTGATTACTATTTGATGGTTTTGAGGAATATAGAGCTTGATGTCTAGTTGTGTTTTTTGCTCTATTATAAGCCCTTTTAACTGAACGGCGGCTGTAGCCACAGTCCAAAAATCTCAATTTTAAATCCTCAGCCTGTTTTTTAAAATCTTCATCATCTGAGCAAATTCGGCGGAGCCGTAAAAATTGGCCGATGGGAATCGACCTTATCATTGTTGGTGGGTGTGCAGAAGATGAGTGTAAAAAGGAGTTGACTGCTGTGGGTTTGCGGAACAAACCAGTCTTCAAACAGCCATCGTCATCCCTATGAATGTTGACATCCAAGAAATCTATATGGTCCTTGCTGTACTGATATGTCAGATGTATATTATATACTTTTTGATTTAACTGACCAATAAATTCTTTTAGAGTTTCGGCTGGTCCTTGCCAGATCAAGAATATGTCGTCGATGTACCGTGCCCAAAAGAGGACACGGCCCATCGACGGCACATAATCTGACAGGAACAGGTCCCTCTCCCACAGCCCCAGGAACAGTCCAGCATAAGCAGGCGCAAAAGAGGCGCCCATGGCCGTTCCCTGGAGCTGTAGGTAGAAGGACCCTTTGAAGAGGAAAAAATTATGGGATAAAGAAAAAAATAATAGTTGCTCCACAAAAGATCCCATGTGATTAAATGTAGAAGTTGATTGTAAAAAGAACTTTGCTGCATGTACACCATCTGCTTGAAGACACAAAAGAGAATAGTAAAACCAAAAACACTCAGTTTGAAAAAATGTTGCAGTAATCCGCAAGTGCTAGTAAAAGATGTAAAAAACAGGCTATTTGGTTGATACGTTTACGTGTACACCATCTGCGTGGCGTATATTTGTGTATAATGATTTGACGTCGCACGTCACTAATAAAGTGTCCGTGTCGACGTATAAACCATCTACTTTCTTCAGGGCTTAGCCCGAGCACAAATCCCACAGGACTGCACAAAAGTACACACATCCCACGACAGAGATGGCCACCAAAAGGATCTAGCCACTAACTCTCTGGTACCAAAGATTCCAGGATGACCAGCCAACACCGAACAATGAACCTCAGAGATAACTTTATTCGTCCACCTATCAGGGACAAACAGTTTCTCCGCTGGGCAACGATCAGGTTTATTAGCCTGAAATTTTTGCAGCACCCGCCGCAAATCAGGGGAGATGGCAGACACAATTACTCCCGCTTTGAGGATACCCGCCGGCTCAGATACACCGGGAGAGTCGGGCACAAAACTCCTAGACAGAGCATCTGCCTTCACATTTTTAGAGCCCGGAAGGTATGAAATCACAAAGTCAAAACGGGCAAAAAACAACGACCAACGAGCTTGTCTAGGATTCAACCGCTTGGCGGACTCGAGATAAATCAAGTTCTTATGATCAGTCAAGACCACCACGCGATGCTTAGCTCCTTCAAGCCAATGACGCCACTCCTCGAATAACCACTTCATGGCCAGCAACTCTCGATTGCCCACATCATAATTTCGCTCAGCAGGCGAAAACTTCCTGGAAAAGAAGGCGCATGGTTTCATCACCGAGCAATCAGAACTTCTCTGCGACAAAACAGCCCCTGCTCCAATCTCAGAAGCATCAACCTCGACCTGGAACGGAAGCTAAACATCTGGTTGACACAACACAGGGGCAGAAGAAAAACGACGCTTCAACTCTTGAAAAGCTTCCACCGCAGCAGAAGACCAATTGACCAAATCAGCACCTTTCTTGGTCAAATCGGTCAATGGTTTAGCAATACTAGAAAAATTGCAGATGAAGCGACGATAAAAATTAGCAAAGCCCAGGAACTTTTGCAGACTTTTCAGAGATGTCGGCTGAGTCCAATTATGGATGGCTTGGACCTTAACAGGATCCATCTCGATAGTAGAAGGGGAAAAGATGAACCCCAAAAATGAAACCTTCTGAACACCAAAGAGACACTTTGATCCCTTCACAAACAAAGAATTAGCACGCAGGACCTGAAACACCGTTCTGACCTGCTTCACATGAGACTCCCAATCATCCGAGAAGATCAAAATGTCATCTAAGTACACAATCAGGAATTTATCCAATTACTCTCGGAAGATGTCATGCATAAAGGCCTGAAACACTGATGGAGCATTGGCAAGTCCGAATGGCATTACTAGATACTCAAAATGGCCCTCGGGCGTATTAAGTGCAGTTTTCCACTCATCGCCTCGCTTAATACGCACAAGATTATACGCACCACGAAGATCTATCTTGGTGAACCAACTAGCCCCCTTAATCCGAGCAAACAAATCAGATAACAATGGCAAGGGGTTCTGAAATTTAACCGTGATCTTATTTAGAAGGCGGTACTCTATACAAGGTCTCAGTGAACCATCCTTCTTGGCTACAAAAAAGTACCCTTCTCCTAATGGCGACGATGACGGGCGAATATGCCCCTTCTCCAAAGACTCCTTCACATAACTCCGCATAGCGGCGTGCTCAGGCACAGATAAATTAAACAGTCGACCTTTTGGGAATTTACTACCAGGAATCAAATCGATAGCACAATCACAATCCCTATGCGGAGGTAGGGCATCGGACTTGGGCTCATCAAATACATCCCGGTAATCAGACAAGAACTCAGGAACCTCAGAAGGGGTGGATGACGAAATAGTCAGAAATGGGACATCACCATGTACCCCCTGACAACCCCAGCCGGACACAGACATGGATTTCCAATCTAAAACTGGATTATGGACTTGTAGCCATGGCAACCCCAACACGACCACATCATGCAGATTATGCAACACCAGAAAGCGAATAACCTCCTGATGTGCAGGAGCCATGCACATGGTCAGCTGGGTCCAGTACTGAGGCTTATTCTTGGCCAAAGGCGTAGCATCAATTCCTCTCAATGGAATAGGACACTGCAAGGGCTCCAAGAAAAACCCACAACACCTAGCATACTCCAAGTCCATCAAATTCAGAGCAGCGCCTGAGTCCACAAATGCCATGACAGAATACGATGACAAAGAGCAGATCAAGGTAACAGACAGAAGAAATTTTGACTGTACCATACCAATGGCGGCAGACCTAGCGAACCGCTTAGTGCGCTTAGGACAATCAGAGATAGCATGAGTGGAATCACCACAGTAGAAACACAGCCCATTCAGATGTCTGTGTTCTTGCCGTTCAACTCTGGTCAGAGTCCTATCGCACTGCATAGGCTCAGGTTTAAGCTCAGGTAATACCGCCAAATGGTGCACAGATTTACGCTCGCGCAAGCGTCGACCGATCTGAATGGCCAAAGACATAGACTCATTCAGACCAGCAGGCATAGGAAATCCCACCATGACATCCTTAAGGGCTTCAGAGAGACCTTTTCTGAAAATAGCTGCGAGCGCACCTTCATTCCACTGAGTGAGTATGGACCACTTTCTAAATTTCTGACAATATACCTCTATTTCATCCTGACCCTGACACAGAGCCAGCAAATTCTTCTCTGCCTGATCCACAGAATTAGGCTCATCGTACAGCAATCCGAGCGCCAGGAAAAATGCATCGATATTACTTAATGCAGGATTCCCTGGCGCAAGGGAAAATGCCCAGTCCTGAGGATCGCCACGCAAAAAAGAAATAACGATCCTAACTTGTTGAACTGGGTCACCAGAGGAGCGAGGTTTCAAAGCCAGAAATAGTTTACAATTATTTTTGAAACTCAGAAATTTAGTTCTATCTCCAAAAAACAAATCAGGAATAGGGATTCTCGGTTCTAACATAGAATTCTGAACCACAAAGTCTTGAATACTTTGTACTCTTGCCGTGAGCTGATCCACACATGAAGACAGACCTTTAATGTCCATTGCTACACCTGTGTCCTGAACCACCCAAATGTCTAGGGGAAAAAAAAGGCAAAACACAGTGCAAAGAAAAAAAAATGGTCTCAGAACTTCTTTTTTCCCTCTATTGAGAATCATTAGTACTTTTGGCCTCCAGTACTGTTATGAAAGGTAATTCAGTACCACAATGAACATAGAGGTCAGCGCACATACAGTGACCTGGCAATAACCCAAAAACAAGAACGAGCTCTGAGACGTGGGAACTCTGTTGACCGCAATCCCTAATCCTCTCCAAACCACACTAAAGGCAGCCGTGGATTGCGCCTAACGCTCCCTATGCAACTCGGCACGGCCTGAGAAACTAGCTAGCCTGAAGATAGAAAATAAGCCTACCTTGCCTCAGAGAAATACCCCAAAGGAAAAGGCAGCCCCCACATATAATGACTGTGAGTTAAGATGAAAAGACAAACGTAGAGATGAAATAGATTTAGCAAAGTGAGGCCCAACTTTCTGAACAGAGCGAGGATAGGAAAGGTAACTTTGCGGTCAACACAAAACCCTACAAAAACCACGCAAAGGGGGCAAAAAGACCCTCCGTACTGAACTAGCGGCACGGAGGTACACCCTCTGCGTCCCAGAGCTTCCAGCAAGCAGTAAAAAACAAATTGACAAGCTGGACAGAAAAAAACAGCAACAAAATAGCAAAGAGGAACTTAGCTGTGCAGAGCAGCAGGCCACAGGAACGATCCAGGAGGAAACAGGTCCAATACTAGAACATTGACTGGAGGCCAGGATCAAAGCACTAGGTGGAGTTAAATAGAGCAGCACCTAACGACTTCACCACATCACCTGAGGAAGGAAACTCAGAAGCCGCAGTACCACTTTCCTCCACCAACGGAAGCTCACAGAGAGAACCAGCCGAAGTACCACTTGTGACCACAGGAGGGAGCTCTGCCACAGAATTCACAACAGTGTGCCAACTTAGGTAATAAATTAGTAAAAAGCCACTATACCAACGAACCCATTTCTTTTCTATCATCTCAGAAACCTGTTAAGGGTTGTCGCCCTTGTGGCAAATGCATGGCGTGTCCAAATATCACAAGGGCCAAAACATTCTCCAGCTCAGATGGCCAAAATACTTATGAAATAAAACATCTCTTAACATGTAATACTCAAGCTGTAATCTACTATGCTACATGCCCTTGCTCAATGATTTACGTGGGCCTCACTACCCGTAAATTAAAAGTACGAATCCGGGAGCACGTACGGGGTATCATTGCAGCAAAGGAAGTGGAAGACATAACTACATTGAAGACCCTTCCCAAGCATTTTAAGAATTTTCATAATTCTGATGCCTCCCTCTTACGTGTTATTGGGATTGATATGATCAATTCTACCATCAGAGATGGTAAGGTAAGTACTCCCTTGGCCATGATGGAGGCCAAGTGGATTTGGACCCTAAAAACGGTTACACCTCTGGGGTTGAACGAAAATTTAAGCTTTGCCCCTTTTTTGTGAACTAGCATTATTCCTTACTCAGAATCCTTTAGTTTTATACATGTGAATTCGTGACTGTACTTATGTATACGCATATAATAATATATGACAAAATCTCTATTTCCTATAAAAAGTTATATACTGTACGTACATATGTCACATGTATTCACATGATTTGTTTTTTATATATTTTTATATTCCTTATATATACTTACCCCATATGTCTTAATTTTTATTGGTATGGCATTTTATACTGTTTTTATTCCTTTGTATTGCTGTTATGGGTTAGATTGTAATCCTCCTTTTAAATTTAAATTAAATTTATATTTTACTAATTGAATATTCTAAGTTGGATAATAATATTTGAATATTTTATAAATTTGTGACGATGTACCCCATAATGTACCGCCTCACCAGCACCGGAGCTACCGCCTCACCAACACCGGAGCTCCTGCAACACTCAACCTACTGTCTCCTTCCCCATAATCCTGTAGAATGTAAGCCCGCAAGGGCAGGGTCCTCGCCCCTCTGTATCAGTCAGTCATTGTTAGTTTGTTTACTGTATGTGATATTTGTAACTTGTATGTAACCCCTTCTCATGTACAGCACCATGGAATCAATGGTGCTATATAAATAAATAATAATAATAATAATAATTGCAAGATAGGGATACTTTTATTGTGATGTTTTCCCTCCCTCCTTCCCCCTTTCCCTTCCCTTCATTCCTTTACACTACCCCTCCCCCCTCACAACACCACCCCCCCTCTTCCATCCCATCCCTTTTCTTCTTTCTCTTTTCTCTTTTTCTTCTCCCCCCCCCCTTTTCTGTGTATGCATTATATTATTTATTTATTGGTCTGTGCCCTTTCAATGTATATTATATTTTTTTGATCGGCGTGGTAAGTGGGTCCTTTTGGATCTTTCTTCTCCTTCCCCTTCTCCCCTTTCCTTGTCTCAGCTCCCCGCCCTGTCTACCGTCCATACCTGGTATTGTTTTCAGATTTTCATACGTCCATAGCGTTGGGCATGACTGTGCGCATGCGCTGTCTGTGTCCCGGCTGGCTCTCATCCAGCGTCTTGGTTGCCTAGCAGCGGCTCCTCCACTGCCGGGTTACGTGACGCTGGCTCTGAGCGCTTCCGGTGTCCTCCTGACAGCGCGTGCGCCGCGATAGTCATCAGCTCACTGTTATCGGTGTCCTCCGGTGAGTATATATATCCTCTCGGTTCTGCTCGTACATCACCCCCTGACAAAGAAATCACCGAAACGCGCGTCGGGGTGCTCTGTGCTTGGGCACGCAGGATCGGCAGGTATATATACGGCTATATCCTACTAATCACTAATCCCCATACATCTCACAGCAGACATTGGATGCATGTATGATATTATAGTGCAGGAGGGGACATATTGCACACTTTAGCCTTTGTCTCTTCTTTTTACTTGCAAAATTTGCACATTATACTCTGGCACCTTTTTGCACATTGGTTTTGTTGACAAAATATGTACAAATAGATTTTATATATATATTTTTTTTTTCATGCATATTTAGCACCTTCTCCACTAGTTTAAATATTATGTTTTTTTTTCCCTTGGATGCACGTAATTTTTTTCATACATGCGCTTATAATTGTGGGTTTGTTTATATATATATAGATATTTTTTATCGTATTTTTTACCTGTATACCTGTGTGTAATTATTCCCCAAGCACATGCACTTTTGTGCTGATGTTGCCATACTATTATAATAAAGGCCTTTTTATTTGACTTACCTTTCTGTGGCTTTCTTATAATATATAAGTATATTTTCTGTTTATATATATATACATATGGTTTGCTGCTAGCATTGGGAGTCCTTTGACAGCTCTTTGACCCTTTATGCCAAGCCCGGGTGGTCTGCCACTCTCTTTCTTTACTTTTTAGCAACAAGTGATTGGTGTATACGTATATATTTTTATATATTATTTTTTATTTGAATATATTAAATATCTATTGTTGCTATTACGTTCCTGTAAGAGGGAGAAGGGACTCAGACAGTAATTGTAAATTGAGGTGTTTGAGATTTCTGCAAGGGTGAGTGAGTTTGTGGAGTGGGGGTTGTGCACTAGGAGAGGAGAGGGAAGAGAATGTCAGTAGGTTGTGGTCAGACAGGGGGAGGTGTTGTGAATTCCGTTCTTGGGCTCCCTCCGGTGGTTGTAAATGGCACTTTTGTGAATTCTGCCCTTGGGCTCCCTCTGGTGGTTTTGAGTGGAACTGCCGCTCCTTGGGTTTAGCTTTAGCAGCTGCTTTCACTAATCGTCTCTCCTGGCTCTGCTATTTAACCTGGCTCTAGTCTTCAGCCTATGCCACTTGTCAATTTTTTCAGGCTGGATTCACATCTCTGCTTGGATTCTCCTGGTTTCCTGACCAGTTCTGCAAAGATAAGTTCTGGCTTTGCTCATTTCAGTCCACATGTTGTGGACTTATTGTTCTGTGCATTCTATTTTTGTCCAGCTTGTCATTATGAATTTTTTCTGTTAGCTGGAAGCTCTGGGAAGCAGATTTACCCTCCACACCTTTAGTCAGGTGTGGAGATTTTGTAAACTCTGTGTGGATTGTTTTGTAGTTTTTATACTGACCGCACAGTATCCTTTCCTGTCCTATCTATCAAGCTAGACTGGCCTCCTATGCTAAAATCTGATTTCATCTCTGTGTATGTTATTTTCCCCTCCTCTCACCGTCAATATTTGTGGGGGGCTATCTTTCCTTTGGGGATTTTCTCTGAGGCAAGATAGGTTTTCTGTTTCCATCTTTAGGGGAAGTTAGATCTTAGGCTGTGCCGAGGGGTCTAGGGAGCGTCAGGTACCCCCCATGGCTATTTGTAGTTGCGCTGCTAGGTTCAGGGTCTGCGGTCAGTACAGATACCACCTCCTTCAGAGCTTGTCTCATGTTGTTCCTAAACCACCAGATCATAACAGTACAAGTGGCCGAAAATGAATTAAATGTATCTCAAAAGAAGGAAAAGACAGTTCTGAACCATTTTTTTTCTGTGCTCTGGTTTGCCTCTTTTTTCCTCTTGATATCTGGGTGGTGCAGGATATATGCTCTGGCATGGATGTTCAGGGTTTGTTTTCTCGTGTGGATCAACTGGCTGCAAGAGTGCAGAGTATCCAGGACTATGTTGTCTGTCATGATTCCAATGGCAGGGAATCACAAAAGGACAAGCACCAACGAGCTCTAGGGTGATGGAACCTGAGCTGACCGCGACCCTAAACCTGAACACACAAATAACAATAGCCGGGGAACGTGCCTACGTTGATCCTAGATGTCTCGCACCAGCCGAAGATCTAACTTTCCCTATTAGAAGAAACACAGACCTCTCTTGCCTCCAGAGAAATACCCCACAGAAATAGCAGCCCCCCACATATAATGACGGTGAAATGAGAGGAAGGCACATACACAGTATGAAAACAGATTCAGCAAAATGAGGCCCGCTAAAACTAGATAGCAGAGGATACAAAAGTAAACTGCGCGGTCAGCAAAAAACCCTTCAAAAAACCATCCTGCAATTACTTGAACTCATGTTCCAACTCATGGAACATGAGGAGCAATTACAGCCCACTAGAGCAACCAGCAGCAAAGAAACAATTATATGCAAGCTGGACAAGACAAAAATAAAGCAAAACGTGGAACAAGAAAATCAAAAAATTAGCTTGTCCTGAAGATTACTGAAGCCAGAAGCTGAGGTAACAAAACACTCTGATAACCTTGATAGCCGGCGGGGAAATGACAAGAAAGCCCGGTTAAATAGGAAACTCCCAAATCCTAATAGAACAGGTGGACACCAGAGACAGCAGAACACAAATCACCCAGTACCATCAGTAACCACCAGAGGGAGCCCAAAAACAGAACTCACAACAGTACCCCCCCCTTGAGGAGGGGTCACCGAACCCTCACGAGAACCACCAGGGCGACCAGGATGAGCCCTATGAAAAGCGCGGACCAAATCATCAGCATGAAAATCAGAGGCAACCACCCAAGAATTATCCTCCTGACCATAACCCTTCCACTTGACCAAATATTTGAGTTTCCGTCTGGAAACACGAGAATCCAAGATCTTCTCTACAACATACTCCAATTCTCCCTCCACCAGCACCGGAGCAGGAGGCTCAAGCGAAGGAACAACAGGTACCTCATACCTCCGCAACAACGACCGATGGAACACATTATGAATAGCAAACGATGCCGGGAGATCCAAACGAAACGACACAGGGTTAAGAATTTCCAAGATCCTATAAGGACCGATGAACCGAGGCTTGAACTTAGGAGAAGAGACCTTCATAGGAACAAAACGAGAAGACAACCACACCAAGTCCCCAACACGAAGTCGAGGACCCACGCGGCGACGGCGATTAGCAAACTGCTGAGCCTTCTCCTGGGACAACTTCAAATTGTCCACCACATGACTCCAAATCCGATGCAACCCATCCACCACCATGTCCACTCCAGGACAATCAGAAGGCTCCACCTGACCAGAGGAAAAACGAGGATGAAACCCCGAATTACAAAAGAAAGGAGAAACCAAGGTAGCAGAACTAGCCCGATTATTAAGGGCAAACTCGACCAGCGGCAAAAAGGTAACCCAGTCATCCTGATCAGCAGAAACAAAACACCTCAAATAAGTTTCCAAGGTCTGATTAGTTCGCTCCGTCTGGCCATTCGTCTGAGGATGGAATGCAGACGAAAAGGACAAATCAATGCCCATCTTAGCACAGAACGTCCGCCAAAATCTAGACACAAACTTGGATCCCCTGTCAGAAACGATGTTCTCCGGAATCCCATGCAAACGAACCACGTTCTGGAAAAACAGAGGGACCAACTCAGAGGAGGAAGGCAACTTAGGCAAGGGTACAAGATGAACCATTTTAGAAAAGCGGTCACACACAACCCAGATGACAGACATTTTTTGAGAGACAGGGAGATCCGAAATAAAGTCCATGGAAATGTGCGTCCAAGGCCTCTTCGGGATAGGCAAAGGTGACAACAATCCACTGGCTCGAGAACAGCAAGGCTTAGCCCGAGCACAAACCTCACAAGACTGCACAAAAGAACGCACATCCCTCGACAAGGAAGGCCACCAAAAAGACCTGGCCACCAAGTCTCTAGTACTAAATATTCCAGGATGACCTGCCAACGCAGAAGAATGGACCTCGGAGATGACTCTACTGGTCCAACTATCCGGAACAAACAGTCTCTCAGGCGGACAACGATCAGGTTTACCCGCCTGAAACTCCTGCAAAGCACGTCGCAAGTCTGGGAAGACAGCCGACAAAATCACCCCATCCCTAAGGATACCAGTGGGCTCAGAATTTCCAGGGGAGTCAGGCACAAAACTCCTAGAAAGAGCATCCGCCTTCACATTCTTTGAACCTGGCAGGTATGAAACCACAAAATTGAAACGAGAGAAAAACAGTGACCAACGAGCCTGTCAAGGATTCAGACGCCTGGCAGACTCAAGGTAAATCAGATTTTTGTGATCAGTCAAGACCACCACACGATGTCTAGCACCCTCCAGCCAATGACGCCACTCCTCAAATGCCCACTTCATGGCCAAAAGTTCACGATTACCCACATCATAATTCCGCTCAGCGGGCGAAAATTTTCTAGAAAAGAACGCACATGGCTTCATCACCGAGCAATCGGAGCTTCTCTGTGACAAAACCGCCCCCGCTCCAATCTCGGAAGCATCAACCTCAACTTGGAAAGGAAGCGAAAGATCAGGCTGACGCAACACAGGAGCAGAAGAAAACCGGCGTTTAAGTTCCTGAAAGGCCTCCACAGCCGCAGGAGACCAATCAGCAACATCAGCACCCTTCTTAGTCAAATCCGTCAAAGGCTTAACAACACTAGAAAAATTAGTTATAAAACGACGATAGAAATTAGCAAAGCCCAAGAACTTCTGCAGACTCTTAAGAGATGCAGGATGCGTCCAGTCACAAATAGCCCGAACCTTGACGGGATCCATCTCAATAGTAGAAGGGGAAAAAATATACCCCAAGAAAGAAATCTTCTGGACTCCAAAGAGACACTTTGAGCCCTTTACAAACAAGGAATTAGCCCGCAGGACCTGAAACACCTTCCTGACCTGCTGAACATGAGACTCCCAGTCATCAGAAAAAACCAAAATATCATCCAAATACACAATCATAAATTTATCCAGATATTCACGGAAAATATCGTGCATAAAGGACTGGAAGACTGAAGGAGCATTAGAAAGTCCGAAAGGCATTACCAAATACTCAAAATGGCCCTCAGGCGTATTAAATGCGGTTTTCCACTCATCCCCTTGCTTTATTCGTATAAGATTATACGCACCCCGAAGATCAATCTTAGTGAACCATTTAGTCCCCTTAATGCGAGCAAACAAATCAGTCAACAAAGGCAAAGGATACTGATATTTTACGGTAATCTTATTCAAAAGACGATAATCTATACAAGGCCTCAAGGACCCATCTTTTTTGGCCATGAAAAAAAAACCTGCTCCCAAAGGGGACGAAGATGGACGGATATGTCCCTTTTCCAAGGACTCCTTAACATAATCCCGCATAGCAGTATGCTCTGGCACTGACAGATTGAACAAACGACCTTTAGGAAATTTACTACCAGGAATTAAATCTATAGCACAATCGCAATCCCTGTGAGGAGGAAGCGAACTGAGCTTAGGCTCCTCAAAAACATCCCGATAATCAGACAAAAATACAGGAACCTCAGAAGGAGTAGATGAAGCGATAGAAATCGGAGGTGCATCATCATGAACCCCCTGACATGCCCAGGTTAACACAGACATTGTTTTCCAGTCAAGGACTGGATTATGAGTTTGTAACCATGGCAGACCAAGTACTAGAACATCATGTAAATTATACAATACCAGGAAGCGAATCACCTCCTGATGAACGGGAGTCATACGCATGGTCACTTGTGTCCAGTACTGAGGTTTATTCATAGCTAAAGGTGTAGAGTCAATTCCCTTCAAAGGAATAGGGACTTCCAGTGGCTCAAGACTAAACCCACATCGCTTGGGAAATGACCAATCCATAAGACTCAGGGCAGCGCCTGAATCTACATAGGCATCGACGGAAATGGATGATAATGAGCAAATCAGAGTCACAGACAGAATGAACTTAGACTGTAACGTACTAATGGCAACAGACTTATCAACCTTTTTTGTGTGTTTAGAGCATGCTGATATAACATGAGCTGAATCACCACAATAAAAGCACAACCCATTTTTCCGCCTATAGTTTTGCCGTTCACTTCTAGACTGAACTCTATCACATTGCATTGTCTCAGGTGCCTGTTCAGAAGACACCGCCAAATGGTGCACAGGTTTGCGCTCCCGTAAACGCCGATCAATCTGAATAGCCATAGTCATAGACTCATTCAGACCCGTAGGCGCAGGGAACCCCACCATAACATCTTTAATGGCCTCAGAAAGGCCATCTCTGAACTTTGCAGCCAGGGCGCACTCATTCCACTGAGTAAGCACTGACCATGTCCGAAATTTTTGACAATATATTTCTGCTTCATCTTGCCCCTGAGAGAGAGCTAATAAAGCTTTTTCAGCCTGAATCTCCTGGTTAGGTTCCTCATAGAGCAAACCCAATGCCAGAAAAAACGCATCCACATTAAGCAACGCAGGATCCCCTGGTGCCAATGCAAATGCCCAATTTTGAGGGTCACCCCGCAGGAAAGATATAATAATCTTAACCTGCTGAGCAGGGTCTCCAGAAGAGCGAGATTTCAAAGAAAGGAACAGCTTGCAATTGTTCCTAAAATTCAGAAAACTAGATCTATCTCCAGCAAAGAACTCTGGAATAGGAATTCTAGGTTCAGACATAGGAGCATGTACAACAAAATCTTGTATATTTTGAACCTTAGCAGCAAGATTATTCAAGCTGGAAGCTAAACTCTGGACGTCCATGATAAACAGCTAAGGTCAGAGCCATTCAAGGATTAAGAGGAGGAAAAAAAAAAAAAAAAAATCAGCCAGGCTGCAATTAAGGCTAGGCAGCAACCTCAGAGGAGAGAAAAAAAAAAACTTCCTCAGACTACTTTTCCTCCTACTTCAGCCCAAACATTTTGGCCGGCTATACTGTCATGATTCCAATGGCAGGGAATCACAAAAGGACAAGCACCAACGAGCTCTAGGGTGATGGAACCTGAGCTGACCATGACCCTAAACCTGAACACACAAATAACAATAGCCGGGGAACGTGCCTACGTTGATCCTAGACATCTCGCACCAGCCGAAGATCTAACTTCCCCTATTAGAAGAAACACAGACCTCTCTTGCCTCCAGAGAAATGCCCCACAGAAATAGCAGCCCCCCACATATAATGACGGTGAAATGAGAGGAAGGCACATACACAGTATGAAAACAGATTCAGCAAAATGAGGCCCGCTAAAACTAGATAGCAGAGGATACAAAAGTAAACTGCGCGGTCAGCAAAAAACCCTTCAAAAAACCATCCTGCAATTACTTGAACTCATGTTCCAACTCATGGAACATGAGGAGCAATTACAGCCCACTAGAGCAACCAGCAGCAAAGAAACAATTATATGCAAGCTGGACAAGACAAAAATAAAGCAAAACGTGGAACAAGAAAATCAAAAACTTAGCTTGTCCTGAAGATTACTGAAGCCAGAAGCTGAGGTAACAAAACACTCTGATAACCTTGATAGCCGGCGGGGAAATGACAATAAAGCCCGGTTAAATAGGAAACTCCCAAATCCTAATAGAACAGGTGGACACCAGAGACAGCAGAACACAAATCACCCAGTACCATCAGTAACCACCAGAGGGAGCCCAAAAACAGAACTCACAACAGTTGTCCAGACTCCGGCTTTAGAGCCCAGAATTCCTACTCCGGATTTGTTCTTTGGGGACAGATCCAAGTTTTTGAACTTTAAAAATAACTGCAAATTGTTTTTTGCTTTGAAACCCCGTTCTTCAGGTGATCCCATTCAGCAGGTGAAAATCATCATATCCTTGCTGCGTGATGATCCGCAAGACTGGGCTTTTTCTCTTGAAACAGGTGATCCGGCATTATTGAATGTAGACGCATTTTTTCAAGCGCTCGGATTATTGTATGACGAACCTAAGTCTGTAGAGCATGCTGAGAAAACACTGTTGGCCCTGTGTCAAGGTCAGGAAGCGGCAGAGTTATACTGCCAGAAATTTAGAAAATGGTCTGTGCTCACTAAATGGAATGAAGAGGCTCTGGCTGCTATTTTCAGAAAAGGTCTTTCTGAAACCTTTAAAGATGTTATGGTGGGCTTTCCTACGCCTGCCGGTTTGAACGAATCTATGTCTCTAGCCATTCAGATTGATCGGCGTCTGCGCGAGCGCAAAGCTGTGCACCATATGGCAGTATCCTCTGAGCAAAGTCCTGAACCTATGCAATGTGATAGGATTTTGACTAGAATAGAACGGCAGGAATTCAGACGTCAGAATAGGCTGTGTTCTTATTGTGGTGATTCGGCTCATGTTTTCTCTGATTGCCCTAAGCGTACTAAGAGAGTCGCTAAGTCTGTTACCATTAGTACTATACAGCCTAAATTTCTCTTATCTGTGACCCTGATTTGCTCATTGTCGTCCTTTTCTGTCATGGCATTTGTGGACTCAGGCGCTGCCCTGAACTTAATGGACTTAGAATTCGCCAGGCGCTGTGGTTTTTCCTTGCAGCCTTTGCAGAGCCCTATTCCTTTGAGGGGCATTGATGCTACACCCTTGGCTAAGGATAAACCTCAGTACTGGACACAGATGACTATGTACATGGCTCCTGCACATCAGGAAGATTGCCGTTTTCTGGTGTTGCATAACCTGCATGATGTTGTTGTGCTGGGATTTCCATGGTTACAGGAACATAATCCGGTGCTGGATTGGAAAACTATGTCTGTGACTAGTCGGGGTTGTCAAGGGGTACATAGTGACGTTCCTTTGATGTCAATTTCCTCTTCCCCCTCTTCTGAGGTCCCTGAGTTTTTGTCGGATTTCCAGGATGTATTTGATGAGCCCAAGTCCAGTTCCCTTCCTCCACATAGGGACTGTGATTGTGCTATTAACTTGATTCCTGGTTGTAAGTTCCCTAAGGGCCGACTTTTCAATCTGTCTGTGCCAGAGCATGCCGCCATGCGGAGCTATGTTAAGGAATCTTTGGAGAAAGGGCATATTCGGCCCTCTTCGTCACCATTGGGAGCGGGTTTCTTTTTTGTTGCTAAGAAGGATGGCTCCTTGAGACCCTGTATTGATTATCGTCTTCTTAATAAGATCACGGTCAAATTCCAATACCCCTTGCCTTTGCTTACTGATTTGTTTGCTCAGATTAAGGGGGCTAGTTGGTTTACTAAGATTGACCTTTGAGGGGCATATAATCTTGTTCGAATTAAACAGGGTGATGAATGGAAAACTGCATTTAATACGCCCGAAGGTCATTTTGAATACCTTGTGATGCCATTTGGGCTCTCTAATGCTCCATCTGTGTTCCAGTCTTTCATGCATGATATTTTCCGCAATTATCTTGATAAATTCATGGTCGTATATTTGGATGATATTTTGATTTTTTCCAATGATTGGGAGTCTCATGTGAAGCAGGTCAGGATGGTGTTCCAGATCCTTCGTGATAATGCTTTATTTGTGAAGGGGTCTAAGTGCCTATTCGGAGTTCAGAAGGCCTCTTTTTTGGGTTTTGTTTTTTCTCCCTCGTCTATAGAAATGGATCCTGTTAAGGTCCAAGCTATTCATGACTGGATCCAACCCACATCTGTGAAGGGTCTTCAAAAAATTTTGGGCTTTGCTAATTTCTATCGCCGTTTCATTGCCAACTTTTCCATTGTGGTTAAGCCCCTTACTGATTTGACGAAGAAAGGCGCTGATTTGACAAATTGGTCCTCTGAGGCTGTTGAGGCCTTTCAAGAGCTTAAACGCCGATTTACTTCTGCCCCTGTGTTGCATCAACAGGATGTTTCTCTTCCTTTTCAGGTTGAGGTCGACGCTTCTGAGATTGGGGCAGAGGCCGTCTTGTCTCAGAGGGAGTCTGATGGTTCTTTGATGAAACCGTGTGCTTTTTTTTCCAGAAAGTTTTTGCCTGTGGAACGCAATTATGATGTCGGCAATCGGGAGTTGTTGGCTATGAAGTGGGCGTTTGAGGAGTGGCAACATTGGCTTGAGGGAGCTAAACACCGTGTTGTGGTCCTGACCGATCATAAGAATCTGATTTACCTCGAGTCGGCCAAGCGGCTGAATCCTAGACAGGCTCGATGGTCCCTGTTTTTCTCCCGTTTTGATTTTGTGGTCTCGTATCTTCCGGGATCTAAGAATGTTAAGGCTGATGCCCTCTCTAGGAGTTTTTCGCCTGATTCTCCTGGAGTCCTTGAGCCGGTTGGCATTCTTAAGGAGGGGGTGATTCTTTCTGCTATCTCCCCTGATTTGCGGCGGGTGCTTCAGGAATTTCAGACTGATAGGCCTGACCGCTGTCCAGTGGGGAAGCTGTTTGTTCCTGATAGATGGACAAGTAAGGTAATTTCTGAGGTTCATTGTTCAGTGTTGGCTGGTCATCCTGGGATTTTTGGTACCAGAGATTTGGTTGCTAGGTCCTTTTGGTGGCCTTCCTTGTCTCGCGATGTGCGTGCTTTTGTGCAGTCCTGTGGGACTTACGCTCGGGCCAAGCCTTGCTGTTCCCGCGCTAGTGGGTTGCTTTTGCCTTTGCCGGTCCCTGAGAGGCCCTGGACGCATATTTCCATGGATTTTATTTCGGATCTTCCTGTTTCCCAGAAGATGTCTGTTATCTGGGTTGTTTGTGACCGGTAGGGTTGAGCGACCTTTACTTTTATAGGATCGGGTCGGGTTTCACGAAACCCGACTTTTTCAAAAGTCGGGTCGAGTGAAATCGGCCAATCCTATAAAAAAGTCGAGGTCGGGGTCGGCCGAAACCTGAAACCCAATGCAGTGCATTGGGTTTCCATGGTTCCCAGGGTCTGAAGGAGCGGAAACTCTCCTTCAGGCCCTGCGATCCATATTTTAGTGTAAAATAAAGAATTAAAATAAAAAATATCGCAATACTTACCCTCTGACGCGCCCTGGTACTAACCGGGAACCTTCCTTCCTTAGAACAAGATACACGGCACTCTATAGATTTGTGAGTAGAGGTGCTCAAGTAGGGTTTCCAGCCCCTTAAATCAACTGTATCAAAAAACTTGGCACTCAATAATGCTTGTAGAAAATAAAGTCATTTATTTTGCATCAGGACAAACAGATCAGCTGTAGCTCGTATCTTGCTAAACGTTTTCGGTCCTTTGTGGACCTTCCTCAGAGCAAGTTTATCTAATGTAATACAGAGATTATACAAAATAGAAAAAAAGAAAAATAAGGATCAAAATAACAATCTGTCAATGTCAAAACACATTACATAACTCAATATAAGACAAAAAACATAAATAACTGCAATATATGTCAAAATGCTGAAATAACAGTGACTGCAGCTGATAGACTAGTTTCCAGAGAGACAAGCTCAGAGCGTTTCCAGAGTGACAAAACACAAAACGTGACGTCCATTAAATAGAGAGTCATCAGTACCAACTTGAGATCCTAATGGAAAGGATATTGTGGAACGGAGAGGCGAACATATGTGCTCCTTATGGATCTAAGTGGGTGACGTAGATAAGCCGAGGTATCATGATGCGTACTAGAGACGTGCCTAACAGAACAATGCCATAATCGTGCTCTGGTGTATCGTGCCAACATCTCATGATCTGGAGAAGAGAACGTAGTGTCAAAAGCAGAGTAATAAAACACAGAGGCAATCTCAACAGTTCAAGAGAAGTAAGATTACAAGGAAATACGGTGACAATGGGATAGCTGCCCATGTTGTGTGTCCTGTGATGCTAAATAGGCTGATACAAGAGAATAATCACCTGGAGCGTAGGATCTGGACATATACCCAGATGCATGAGTATGCTGACACTATATGTAGAGGCAAATTTCAGAGGCTGCAATGTTCAAAAAGAGATTCAATAAGAATAACCCAGGATATAAGGGAAATCTACCACATGGTAAGTGTAGGATAATGATGGACAAGCTTACCACTAATGGAGACCGTAACTGAGCAGATAAAGCTGCTTGGGCATACGATGTGCCCACACTGTGCACTAAAATGGTGAAACAATGATGGGTCAGTGTAACGCACTCACATAATGGAGGGGCGTTTAGAGGGGGGAACGCCACGTGTGTGTGCTTACCGTTCTATTGCCTGGAGCGCTGGTGGCGTGCTGAGACGCTGAGGGAGTCACGCTGCAAGTGTGGCCAGAACTTCCGGGTATTTAGCTAGGAGGGGGCGTATCACATGCAGCTGCACGTCAGGGCAGTCATGTGACCACAGTGGGTGTGTGCAGGCACAGGGTATTGTGAGCCTGTGTAAAGATACAGACGCTGCTGGCTCCATGTAGCAGAGGGGAATGAGTGTGTAGACACAGGAACTGATGTATGTGAGGGAATGGTAGCTCCTGGATTAAAAAGGAAGAGGGATGTAATACTAATGGTAACAAGGTTCCCAGGATGGGTGTAGTGTCATGTGCGGAAATAAACGTGGGCTATTGTGGCATGCACAGAAGCGGCTAGGAGAGAACATACTGAAGAAATAAAGCAATAGGTAATCTGCTATAGTATGATATACTATACCGTGGATAGCACGGGGTGCCCAAAAAGAGTGACTAAGTGCAGGACTAGCGGTTCTATGAGGAAAAAGAGAACATAGATTAATGAAAGCACATGGATAATACTATAGACTGCAACAAAGCATGAATTACAGTGCGAGGGTTCAATTACAATGAATTGAATGCAACATGATGGAATCACATATAAAATGATGATATCATATAGTTGTCCATAGATCACAGAAAACTGGAGGTGTCGTAATCTCTATTTAGTCCCCTAGGTTCCAGAGTCTGAAGGGTAAAAATCCAATACGCCTCACGTTTCTTTAACAGTTTAACCCTGTTCTGTCCCCTTCTGTTAATGTCCACTTGTTCTAGAACTTGGAACCTCAGTTGGGCCAGATTATGCCCTGCATTGTGAAAATTATACGGAAGGGGGAGATGGTTCTTCTTACACCTTATGTTAGATTTATGTTGTGATATCCTATCACGTATGGCTTGCGTGGTCTCTCCCACATATGCAAGGCCGCAAGGGCACTTGATCATGTAGACCACATACATGGAATCACAGGTGAAGAAGCCTTTCGCCGGGTAACCCTGGCCTGTGTGGGGGTGAAAAAAATGATCACCCTTCTGGATATTGTTGCATTGGAGGCATTTGAGACAGGGAAAAGTACCCTGTCTCTGTGACTGTAAAAACAACTGTTTTGGAATCCTGATATTGGACCCAATATCAGCCCTTACCAGTTTGTCCCTAATGTTGGTGGGTCGGCGGTAGCAGGGGAGAAACGGTTGTTAGGTATATACTCGCCCTCGGACGCGCCCTGCTTCTTTCCGGCAGCCTTCCTTCCTAAGAATCAGCCCTTCCAGGACCTTCGGTGACGTCGCAATGACGTCGCGGCTTGTGATTGGTCGCGCGAGCGGTCACATGGGCGGCCGCGCGGCCAATCACAAGCCGCGACGTCACCGCGACGTCACCGCAAGGTCCTGGAAGGCTGATTCTAAGGAAGGAAGGTTCCCGGTTAGTACCAGGGCGCGTCAGAGGGTAAGTATTGCAATATTTTTTATTTTAATTCTTTATTTTACACTTAAATCTGAATTCCGATACCAATACCCGATATCTTAAACATATCGGGAATCGGTATCGGAATTCCGATTCTAGATTCAAAAGATCGCCGACTTCATGGCCGACCCCACACAGGGGTCGGGTCGGGTTTCATGAAACCCGACCTTGCCAAAAGTCGGCGACTTTTGAATATTTTCGACCCGTTTCGCTCAACCCTAGTGACCGGTTCTCTAAAATGGTCCATCTGGTACCTTTGCCTAAGTTGCCTTCCTCCTCAGATTTGGTTCCATTGTTTTTTCAGCATGTGGTTCGTTTGCATTGCATTCCGGAGAATATTGTTTCTGACAGAGGTTCTCAGTTTGTCTCTAGATTTTGGCGGGCCTTTTGTTTTAGGATGGGCATTGATTTGTCTTTTTCTTCGGCGTTTCATCCTCAGACTAATGGCCAAACTGAGCGAACTAATCAGACCTTGGAGACCTATTTGAGATGCTTTGTGTCTGCTGATCAGGATGATTGGGTGTCTTTCTTGCCGTTGGCCGAGTTTGCCCTTAATAATAGGGCTAGTTCGGCTACTTTGGTTTCACCTTTCTTTTGTAATTTTGGTTTTCATCCTCGTTTTTCTTCTGGGCAGGTTGAGCCTTCTGATTGTCCTGGTGTTGATTCTGTGGTGGACAGGCTGCAGCAGATTTGGACTCATGTGGTGGACAATTTGACGACGTCTCAGGAAAGGGCTCAACGTTTTGCTAACTGCCGTCGGCGTGTTGGTCCCCGGCTTCGTGTGGGGGATTTGGTTTGGTTGTCTTCTCGTCATGTTCCTATGAAGGTTTCTTCTCCTAAGTTTAAGCCTCGGTTTATTGGTCCTTATAAGATTTCTGAGATTATTAATCCGGTCTCTTTTCGTTTGGCTCTTCCAGCCTCTTTTGCCTTTCATAATGTTTTCCATAGATCTTTGTTGCGGAGATATGTGGTGCCCGTTGTTCCCTCGGATGACCCTCCTGCCCCGGTGTTGGTCGAGGGAGAGTTGGAATATGAGGTTGAGAAGATTTTGGATTCTCGTTTTTCGAGGCGGAGGCTCCAGTATCTTGTCAAGTGGAAGGGTTATGGCCAGGAGGATAATTCTTGGGTTGTTGCCTCCGATGTCCATGCTACCGATTTGGTTTGTGCTTTTCACTTGGCTCGTCCTAATCGGCCTGGGGGCTCTGGTGAGGGTTCGGTGACCCCTCCTCAAGGGGGGGCACTGTTGTGAATTCCGTTCTTGGGCTCCCTCCGGTGGTTGTAAATGGCACTTTTGTGAATTCTGCCCTTGGGCTCCCTCTGGTGGTTTTGAGTGGAACTGCCACTCCTTGGGTTTAGCTTTAGCAGCTGCTTTCACTAATCGTCTCTCCTGGCTCTGCTATTAAACCTGGCTCTAGTCTTCAGCCTATGCCACTTGTCAATGTTTTCAGGCTGGATTCACATCTCTGCTTGGATTCTCCTGGTTTCCTGACCAGTTCTGCAAAGATAAGTTCTGGCTTTGCTCATTTCAGTCCACATGTTGTGGACTTATTGTTCTGTGCATTCTATTTTTGTCCAGCTTGTCATTATGGATTTTTTCTGTTAGCTGGAAGCTCTGGGAAGCAGATTTACCCTCCACACCTTTAGTCAGGTGTGGAGATTTTGTAAACTCTGTGTGGATTGTTTTGTAGTTTTTATACTGACCGCACAGTATCCTTTCCTGTCCTATCTATCAAGCTAGACTGGCCTCCTATGCTAGAATCTGATTTCATCTCTGCGTATGTTTTCCCCTCCTCTCACCGTCAATATTTGTGGGGGGCTATCTTTCCTTTGGGGATTTTCTCTGAGGCAAGATAGGTTTCCTGTTTCCATCTTTAGGGGAAGTTAGATCTTAGGCTGTGCCGAGGGGTCTAGGGAGCGTCAGGTACCCCCCACGGCTATTTGTAGTTGCGCTGCTAGGTTCAGGGTCTGCGGTCAGTACAGATACCACCTCCTTCAGAGCTTGTCTCATGTTGTTTCTAAACCACCAGATGATAACAGGGAGGGGTGAGTTAGTGAAATTAGTAAGGGAACAGAAGCGGGTAAAGATAAGGTCTAGTGTGTGACCATCTTTGTGAGTGGCCGCAGAAGACCATTGAGTAAGGTCGAAGGAGGGAGTGAGAGATAAAAGTTTAGAGGCAGCTGAGGTGGAAGTGTCAATGGGGATATTGAAGTCATATATGAAGATAGTGGGAATGTCAGCAGAAAGGAAAAGAAGTAGTCAGGTGGTGAAGTGGTCGAGAAAGGTAGAGATGGCTAGTTCTGGGTGGCGGTAGATGACAGCCAGCTGGAAGTTGGAGGGGGAATATATGTAGACGGAGTGCACCTCAAATGAGGGAAGAGTAGCAGAGGGTGGTAGCAGGATTGGAGTAAGGAGCAAGTGTTGGACAGGAGCAATCCAACTCCTCCACCACAGTTGGTGCTGGGGCGAGGGGTGTGAGAGAGGTGAAATCCGCCATAGGAAAGTGCAGCTGGAGAGGAGAGGCTGAGTCAGAGGGGGTGAGCCAGGTTTCAGTGATGCTGAGGAAGTAGAGTTTGTTGGTGATGAAGAAGTCATGAATAAATTGCAGTTTGTTGCAGATGGAGCGTGCGTTCCATAGTGCTCCAGGTAGGGAGAACGGGGGAGTGGGGGCTGGATGAATGGGTATGAGGTTATCATGGTTGGGAAAACGTGTAGAGGATCGTGGCAGGGGGTTAGAAATGAGTGTTGAGATGTGTTGGGGAGCTTACCAGGCCTCATAGAAAAAAGATATAAGATATACTTGGCACACTCTGGGGAGCTTGATGCAACAAAATGTTTAATACATACAGTATTCACAATGTTCACAAACGTTTCGGTCTGGAAGGACCTTCATCAGTGTGCTCTATAGCTAAGCAGAGAAGGGGGTATGGTATAAACCCTTGAGAGAAATTGCATCAAAGAGGTGGGAATAAACAGGTAATCCTGTAGGAAGAGAGCTAAGCCAGCCAATCAAGTTGGAGACGGCTGGAGAAAAGTAAGGAGACGCAGTATCCACCGCAAGTCTGGTATCGGTCTGGATCAGACTCCTGGGTCTGAATATATTTGGAATGATACATTATTTGCAGTCAACAGCCAAAACTAGAGGGAGCCAACTGCAAAGATTTCAACAGTGTTCTGTGAACTAAATACTAAATCTGTATGCAGTTAGGCTCCCCCTAGTGGTGGGTGCAATTTTATTATATAAATAAGGCAGTATATAGGGAAACAAAAGATTTTAAGCTTTATAGTATGCAAATTGTCTCTTTAGAGAGGAAGAGGACTAGAACTATAGTGCCATCTATTGGAAGTAGAAATTCTAAAAGTCAATGTCGACCCTTTAACGAGCCTTGTCACATGACTTAGGATAAAAGCCAATTGAGATTCTGGTTTTGCTTTTATCCTAAGTCATGTGACAAGGCTCGTTAAAGGGTCAACATTGACTTTTAGGATTGCTACTTCCAATAGGTGGCACTAGAGTTATTATTATTATTATTATTATTATTTATTTATATAGCACCATTAATTCCATGGTGCTGTACATGTGGAAAGGGGTTACATACAGGGTTATAGATATCGTTAACAGTAAACAAATTTACAATGACAGACTGGTACAGAGGGGAGAGGACCCTGGTGGTGAGGCAGCAGCTCTAGTGGTGGTGAGGTGGCAGCTCGGGTGGTTGGTGATGCGGCAGCTCTGTCAGTGGCGACATGACAGCTCGGGCGGTTGGTGGGGCGGCAGCTCTGGTGGTTGGTGGGGCGGCAGCTCGGGTGGTTGGTGAGGTGGCAGCGGCCCAGGTGGTTGGTGGGGCGGCAGCTCGAGTGGTTGGTCAGGCGGCAGCTCGGGTGGTTGGTGGGGCGGCAGCTTGGGTGGTTGGTGGAACGGCAGCTCGGGTGGTTGGTGAGGCAGTAGAATGGTTATTGCAAGCTGTAAGCTTTCCTGAAGAGATGGGTTTTCAGGTTCCGTCTGAAGGATCCGAGGGTGGTGGATGTGTTGAGGCGTGGAATTCCAGAGGATGGGGGATATTCGGGAGAAATCTTGGAGGAGGTTATGTGAGGAACGTATAAGTGTGGAGGAAAGTAGGAGGTCTTGGGAGGATCGAAGATTAAGTGAGGGAAGATAGTGGGAAATTAGTTCATAGATATAGGGAGGGGACAGGTAGTGGATGGCTTTGTAGATCAGTGTTAGTAGTTTGAACTCAATTCGTTGGGGAATTGGGAGCCAATGGAGGGATTTGCAGAGGGGTGAAGCAGGGGAGTAGCGAGGAGAGAGGTGGATTAGCCGAGCAGCAGAGTTGAGGACAGACTGGAATGGTGTGAGAGAGTTAGCGGGGAGGCCACAGGGGAGGGTGTTGCAGTAATCAAGGCAGGAGATAATGAGGGCATGCACAAGAGTTTTATTAGTAGATTGTGGGGTGAGGAAGGGACAGATTCTGGCAATATTTTTGAGTTGGAGATGACAGGAGGTGGCAAGAGTTTGGACGTGCGGTTTGAAGGACAGGGCAGAATAGAGAGTTACCCCGAGGCAGCGGATTTCAGGTGCGGGAGGGAACATAATGCCATTTACCATAATAGATAGATCAGGTAGGGGGGATACGCAAGATGGGGAAAAGATGAGTTCGGTTTTGTCTACATTGAGTTTTAGGAAGTGAGAGTTGAAGAAGCAGGATATGGCTGACAGACACTCCGGGATTCTGGACAGAAGAGAGGCGGCATCTGAGCCAGAGAGGTAGATCTGAGTGTCGTCTGCATATAGGTGGTATATGCAGACAGTATATAGAGAACTGTCTGTTAGCTTTGGCTTTAAGTCATTAGTAATTTTGGTCAGAGCAGTTTCGGTGGAGTGGTGGGGGCGGAAGCCAGATTGGAGGTGGTCAAGGAGAGAGTTAGATGAGAGGTGGGAGGAAAGTTGACCATGGATATGCTGCTCAAGGAGTTTGGAAGCAAATGGGAGCAGTGATATGGGGCGATAGCTGGGCATAGCAATTGGGTCAAGGTTAGCTTTTTTGAGGATGGGTGTGATGGTGGCATGTTTGAGGCAGAGGGGAAGTATCAGAAGATAGTGATAGGTTAAAGAGATGGGTTAGGGCTGGAGTGAGCATGTTAGTGAGATTGGGGTGAAGGTGGGAAGGGATGGGGTCAAGTGCACAGGTGGTGAGGTGTGATTTGGAAAGGAGGCGGGTAAGTTCTCCTTCAGTGATGTTGGAGAGGAAAGTTATTGGGGAAGGGCAGAGATCTGATATATGGAGTTGTTGGGGTGGTGGAACAGTAAAGGTTTGCCTTGTTTGGTCGAACTTGTTTTTGAAGTAGGTGGCAAAGTCCTCAGAAGAGATGAGGGGAGTTGGAGGTGGCAGTGGCAGGCAGAGGAGAGAGTTAATTGTGCTGGGTTGTGGGATAGTGAAGATACAAGGTTAGTGAAGTAGGTCTGTTTAGCAGAAGTGAGGGCTAGTTTGAAGGCAAGTGTAGCTTGTTTGAAAGCGGTGAAGTCACCTGCCAGGTGTGTTTTTTTCCAATGCCACTCCGCGACCCTGGATGCTTGTCGGAGTTTTTTGGTGAGGTTGTTATGCCAGGGTTGCCCATTCATTTGTTGCACTTTGCCATGCATGAGAGGGGTGACTAAGTCTATGGCTGATGTGAGGGTGGAGTTATAGAAAGCGGTGGCGCTATCAGTGTCATGGAGTGAAGATAGGGATTACAGGGGTAGAAGAGAGTCTGAGAGTCTGTGAATGTCTAGGTGTGCAAGGTTTCTGCGAGGATGTGGTACTGGCTGGACGTGGGGGCAGGTGAGGAGGACAAGGATGAGAAGGTGAGTAGATGGTGGTCAGATGGGGAAGGGAGAGGTTGTGAGATTAGATAAGGAACAGAGGCGGGTGAAGATGAGGTCTAGTGTATGTCTGTCTGTGTGGGTGGCTGTGGAGGACCACTGAGTAAGTCCAAAGGATGAGGTAAGGGCCAGGAGCTTGGAGGCTGCTGGCTGGCGAGTGTCAGTAGGGATATTAAAGTCACCCATTATGATGGTGGGGATGTCAGCAGAGAGAAAGTGGAGAAGCCAGTTGGAGAATTGGTTAATGAAGGCAGTGGCTGAGCCCAGTGGTCGATATATGACAGCCATTTCGAGATTAGAGGGAAAGTACATACGGACAGAGTGAACCTAGAAAGAAGGGAGGATAAGGGAGGGTGGGGTTTGGATAGGGTTGAAGTAACAGTTTTTGGAAAGAAGGAAACCCACTCCCCCGCCATGTCTGTTGCCAGAGTGAGGAGTAACTCAGTGCAGCAGGGGAGGCCGTGTCAGGGGGCGTCAGCCAGGTCTCAGTGAGGGCTAGGAAGGAAAGGTTGAGGAAAGCAAAGAGATCGTGGATCATGTGGAGCTTGTTGCAGACAGAGTGGGCATTCCAAAGTGCCCCAGAGAGAGGAAGCAGGGGGGTGGGGGTCAGTTGCACAGATTTTAAGTGTGAGGGATTGCGGTAATTTCTCATAGTGTGAGAAGGATAGGGGTGAGGATTAGTGGGATGTATAAAGTGGGTGGCAGGATTGAGGGATATGTTGCCAGCAGTGAAAATGAGGGAAAAAAAGGGAAAGCAGTTGGCTTATATTATATGTTAGTAGGTGAGGTTTGAGGTTGTACAGCAGGTCTGTGGGTGAAGCGAGGTGGGGGTAGGAGAGAGGGGGAGATAGTGGTTTGGTTTGAGGGTGCAGAGGTAGGGGTTAGCGAAGGAGAGTGAGGATTAGTGGAGCGAAAATAGTCAGGGCAAATGTGAGTGTGGATAAATAGTAGGGGAAGAAGGAGAACAAATAAGATTAGAATACAGTGATTAGTCTTACTGTCTGGCTGATTCCTGGACTATTTCTGGCATATTTCTGATGATACACTTAAAGATGTCACATCTGACTAAAGTCAAATCTGACCAGTGCCAATCAACTTATACCATTTAAGTGTCCAAGAAATGAAGCCAGGTGAGAGAGGGAGGGGGAGGAGCAAGGAGGTGGAGGACAGTCCACAGCAGGGGACAATTAGCAGATTGCAGTTAAATGTACATTTGACTGCCATCAAAGCTGAAGAAAGATAGGATAAGATAGGATAGTGTTAGGTGTGAAAAGCATAGATATATCAATCAGCATGCAGTAAATTAGATGTATGATTCATGGAATTAAAGTCAGGGAATAAGTAGCAGCGTTCCTGGTAGAATGGGGGGAGAGAGGTGCATGGATTCAGGGGTGCAGTGGGTATTCCAGGTTAGCAGACAGTTCAAATGTACCAGGTAGAATGGGGGGAGAGAGGTGCATGGATTCAGGGGTGCAGTTGGTATTCCAGGTAAGCAGACAGTTCAAACGTACCAGGTAGAAAGGGGGGAGAGAGGTGCATGGATTCAGGGGTCCAGTGGGTATTCCAGGTTAGCAGACAGTTCAAACGTACCTGTGGATGGAAGCAGATGGGTCAGGGCATAACAGCGTGAAGGAGAACATGCCATGGGTTATCATTCTGGCATATTTCTGATGACACACTTAAAGATGTCACTTGAAATGATGTCACATCACAGTTCTAGTCCTCTTCCTCTCTGAAGAGACAATTTGCATATTTCCTAGAGGAGCATTGCAGCTTTAAGTCTACTCATCTCGACATGCTTATCATGTCACTCTCCGCAAGGAGAAACGATACTTCTTGGGTCCCAAGGTTTATAGTAGAAAAAAAAAGCTCCAAACACTATTAAATATATTATTTACTTGATGATCACAGAATTCTGTCATAAAACTGAAACAATATACATTATTTGGCTGACTTTTTTATGCTTCTTCTACCATTATGTTAACAATTCGTACACCTACAAGTTGGATCATTGAGTCAATATGTTAGGGCCCCCAGAAGTTTAAGATGCGATACATCCAAAGTGTTACACTCCTTCATCCTTCCATCTTACTGACTTTCACTTCAATTTCTCTGGCTATTGTTTATATGAAAGGCTGCTAAGTCCAAGCAACATCTTAATAGCATTCATCATCTGTGTCATTGATGGACGACCCTGAGCTAAGAAGGCAGGCAGGCCGTGCCCACAAAACGAAGAAGCCAAGGTGCTTAAGTCTTTGTACTAGCTCCTTGTCATGTTCCATTTTTCAGAGTTCTTCAATTCAGAAACCGCACTGCAAATTGTATTTTCTTGATACCGGCCCGTGCATCTCTTCCTAATAAGCTACTTGGGAGTGAGTCATCTTCATCCACAGTAAACAGTGACCTTTTCCTTAAATTCAGCAGATCTCCTCAGTTCACCTTATGTATGAGACGCATACGGTAAACACAGTCACCTCGGATGGAATGGACATTCATATTTAGCTGCACTGATTATGCCGGGCAATTTGCAGCAGAAATCAGGGAGTAAATTATTACAAAAACTTGGTTGAGTCTCACACGGATATCAAGCTACAGTAAGATAGAACCTGCAACGTGACTAAGCATAGAAGTCATCTTAACATGTCTTTGATTAATTTGAATTTCCCAGACTGATCCTTCCTCCTGCTGAGACATCTGATTTCAGACATCTGTTTCATTAAAATTGGGTTCTATTCAAGCAGAAAATGTCTGAGTTCTTACTTTAAAAAAAAGTCTTTACTTTGTAAGAAACATATTACTGCTTTCTTATCTCCACATAGGTAATTTTCATGCTGCAGGCCCCACTGCTGAGTATCACGTTGCAAAGAAATGCCAAACCAATGACGGGCATTAGATGGTGCAGAGGTACAATGAGGTAGTAAAAAAAGTACAATTTAATTCTATTTTCAGAAGTTGTTAGTTGTCCAGATGCATATACACAGTCCTAGCTGGATTTGGTGTACAGTATGCTGTAATGTGTATTTGGTGTACTCATGGCTGCTTTCTTTAACTGCTTTCTGATATTTGTAACATCATCCCGAGTATAAGAGACCTGCTCGCCGCATTCTGTTCCTGTTTCAGCGAGAGTAGGGAGACCTGCTGCCGAGATAGGGTCAGAATAGTGGTTTTAGAGTTAGTGTAGGTCTGCAACTCTTACATCCACAACTCCTCAGAAACCAAAAGTCCTTTTTAGAGCTAATTCGTGGGTCCCGATATTGCGGCACTAGGTAGGCAGGGCACAGCATATCCACATCAGTGCAAGGCCTGCAGGCACTGTATGTGCATCCATTGGTCCCACTGCATCTTTCCCAAAGCTCCATAACTGCCTGCCCCCCCCCCCCAAAAAAAAAAAAAAATACAGTCTGTTCTGTCAGACTGAGGCCTGTTGAAAAGTCATAGTTTGTCAGGCATGCGTAGCATGGTTGTGTGTGCTCCTTTTTTTGGTGCTTTAAATTCACAGAAAAAGGCCTCATATATCTGCGTGCTCCAAATTTGGTAATTGGAGGCCGGTGTACTTATTTTTTGGCTGTGTGATACTCAAATTCTATACAGCGCTATTTAGCATAAAAAAAAGATTGAAAGGCCACAGATTTGCCAGTGTGGTATTTCCGTTACAGCCGTCATATATCTCTGTGCTCCAAGTTTGGGCATTGGAGTCCGGTGTACTTATTTTTTGGCTATTTGTTATACTCATATTCTATACAGCACTATTTAGCATAAAAAAAATTCAAATTCCACAAATTTGCCAGTGTGTTATCTGTTAAAGCCCTCATATATCTCTGCTCCAAGTTTGGACATTGTATGCCGGTGTACTTATTTTGTGGCTGTATGATACTCAAATTCTATACAGCACTATTTAGCATAAAAAATTGAAAGGCCACAGATTTGCCAGTTCAGTATTTCCGTTACAGCCGTCATACAGTATATCTCTGTGCTCCAAGTTTGGGCATTGGAGGCCAGTGTATTTATTTTTTGGCGGTGTAATACTCAAATTCTAGACAGCGCTACTTAGCATAAAGAAAATGAAAGGCCACAGATTTGCCAGTGTGGTATTTCTGTTAAAGCCCTCATATATCTCAGCTCCAAGTTTGACATTGTAGGCCGATGTACTTAATTTTTGGCTGTGTGATACTCAAATTCTATACAACACAATTTCGCATAAATTAACTTTAAAAAAAAAATTGAATACAGTCTGTTAGGTCAGGCTGAGGTCTGCCTGGTGTTTGGGTTTGAAAAATCGTAGATTTGCAGGCATACTGATCACATATTATTTTGCTACTAATAAAGACATTTGTGTTGAGCATTTGAAATAGTGCAGTAGTCCATTTAAAATGGTTAAGACAAGGGGCAAGGGACGGGAAAGTGGACGTGATGCTGATGGTGCATCCAGAGGACGAGGCCGTGGGCAAGGTGAAAGTGGGCAACAACAAAAACCCACATTTTCTCGCTTGACCTTCCTGTCCCAGTTTCTAGGGGACCGCAGCACACCACTATTGAGGCCAGAGCAGTGTGAAACGGTTGTTGGTTGGATAGCGGATAATGCTTCCAGTCACTTAGCCACCACCACCACCTTGTCTTCCACATGGTCAAGTCTGAGTAGCCGTGAGTGTGGCCAAGATATTCCTCACTTCTCCTCAGGAGTGTACATGGATGTCAGACATATGTAACATCCTCGAAAACTTTGAGGACTGCACCAAGATGGTGAGCGACGATGACACCATAATTAGCTCACAATCAAAGAGGATGCATTGCAGGCAGAGCATGAGGACATGGAGCAAGGAAACATACAGGGGGATTACACTCAGCCCAGCCTCATGTCTTCTCAACGTGGATTGGTAGGCAATGAGGAGGAGGAGGAAGAACAGGAGCTACTTTCATGCGCTATAGACGGTACTACAAACACATATGTATTAGCTTCTGTTCAGTGGGGATGGCCTGAGGACAGGAAGGAGGAGGATGAGGAGGAGGAGGACAGCATGGTCAGTCCTCCTGTTGGTGACGACACGGAAGTCTTGCCTGTTAGCAGTCTGGCACGCATGACTGACTTTATGTTGCGCTGCATTTCACGTGACCCTCGGATTATCAAAATTTTGGGTGACACTCATTACTGGTTGGTGACACTGCTAGACCCACGCTACAAGGAGAACTTTCAATCTCTTCTGCCTAAGGCAGAGAGGTGTACTAAAATGTTGCAGTACTACAGTGCCCTTGTAGCGGAATTGCATAGAAAATTCCCATGTGAGAACGCTGGCAGCAGAATCAGATTTTGTTGTACAACCAAGTACTCCAAGCTAGAGAGACAGAAGTACAATCCAGCTCAGGCAGGGGAACAATAGCCAAGTTCTGGGACAGTTTTCTCAGACCCTCCCATCGTGGCGGCACAGAGGCAAGGGGTACTGTTACAAGAAGTGCAATGTTTGGGAAGAGGGAGTACCTTGCAGATCGTACAAACGTCCTCCGGGATTCCTCTGTGCCTTTTAATTATTGGGTATCCAAGCTGGACACGTGGCATGAACTGGCTCTCTATGCCTTGGAGGTCCTGGCTTTCCCTTCTGCTACCGTTCTGTCAGAGAGGGTTTTTAGTGCCGCTGGTAGAGTTATAACAGATAAGCGCATCCTCCTGTCAACTGAAAATGCTGACAGGCTGACTCTAATAAAAATGAACAAGGCCTGGATTGGGAAAGACTTCTGTGCACCACCAAGTGAAAACAGCGAAACATAACCTCAAATACATTCTCTCTTTTGGGGAGGTGTATTCTCATGCACCTCTTCACAACCACACATGGGTATACGCTTCCAGATTTGGTCTGTTTGTTGTTATCCTCCTCCTTATCCTCATCCTCCTCATCCAGAACCACTATATCACCAGGGTGAACGTGGTCTGTACGGTGCATTTTGGCCAAGGGTGCTGTGATGGCTAGTGTTGAGCATTCCGATACCGCAAGTATCGGATATCGGCCGATATTTGCGGTATCGGAATTCCGATACCGAGTTTCGATATTTTTGTGATATCGGGAATCGGTATCGGGATTAAGATTAATTTGTAAAATAAAGAATAAAAATAAAAAATATTGATATTCTTACCCTCTGACGCGCCCTGGTCGTCACCGCTGCAACCGCCTTGCTTTCGTTCCGAAGAATGAGCGCGTTAATGACATTCGATAACGTCGCGGCTTGTGATTGGTCGCGTGAGCGGTCACATGAAATCTGTCCTGTACCTGCCAGTAGATTACCAAGGTGAACGTGCTCTCTACTGTTATAGGCCAGTGAATTTTGGGCAAGGGGGCTGTGATGGCAGTATTTTTTTAAGTCCAAAAGGACAACACATTGGGGAATTGGGCATGACATTACATTGGGCCTACTTCTTAACTCAGTCGCCTGCAATCTGTCCTGTACCTGCCAGTAGATCTTCAGGGTGAACGTGCTCTGTACGGTGCATTTTGGCCAAGGGGGCTGTGATGGCACTCTTTTATTATTTTAAAAAAGGATCCCACATTGGGGAATTGGGCCAGACATTACCATTGGGCCTACTTCTTAACTCGGTCTCCTGCAATCTGTCCTGTACCTGCCAGTAGATCACCAGGGTGAACGTGCTCTGTACGGTGCATGTTGCCCAAGGGGGCTGTGATGGCACTCTTTTATTTTTAAAAAAAAGGACAACACATTGGGCAATTGGGCCAGACATTACCATTGGGCCTACTTCTTAACTCGGTCTCCTGAAATCTGTCCTGTACCTGCTAGTAGATTACCAAGGTGAACGTGCTCTCTACTGTTATAGGCCAGTGAATTTTGGGCAAGGGGGCTGTGATGGCACTATTTTTTTAAGTCCAAAAGGACAACACATTGGGGAATTGGGCATGACATTACATTGGGCCTACTTCTTAACTCAGTCGCCTGCAATCTGTCCTGTACCTGCCAGTAGATCTTCAGGGTGAACGTGCTCTGTACGGTGCATTTTGGCCAAGGGGGCTGTGATGGCACTCTTTTATTATTTTAAAAAAGGATCCCACATTGGGGAATTGGGCATGACATTACATTGGGCCTATTTCTTAACTCGGTCTCCTGCAATCTGTCCTGTACCTGCCAGTAGATCACCAGGGTGAACGTGCTCTGTACGGTGCATGTTGCCCAAGGGGGCTGTGATGGCACTCTTTTATTTTTTAAAAAAAGGACAACACATTGGGCAATTGGGCCAGACATTACCATTGGGCCTACTTCTGAACTCGGTCTCCTGAAATCTGTCCTGTACCTGCCAGTAGATCACCAGGGTGAACGTGCTCTGTACTGTTATAGGCCAGTGAAGTGGCAAGGTGGCAGTGGCAAGGGGGCTGTGATGGCACTCTTTTTTTAAAAGAGTGGACCCCACATTGGGGAAATGGGCATGACATTACATTGGGCCTACTTTTTCATTCTGTCTCCTGCAATGTGTCCTTTGACTACCACTAGACCACCAGGGTTAACGTGCTCTGTACTGTGCATTTTGGGCAAGGGGGCTGTGATGGCACTCTTTTATTTTAAAAAAATGGACCTCATATTGGGGAATTGTGATTGTGCATGACATTCCATTGGGCCAACTTCTTAACTTGGTCTCCTGCAATCTAAAATTTACCTGCCATTAGATCACCAGGGTGAACGTGCTCAGTACTGTTATAGGCCGTTGAAGTTTGCGCTAGGGGCATGCGATGGCACTAGTGTATTTTTTAAAAAGGTAACCCCTTTGGGGAATTGTTTGACAGATCGTGCACTGCATTACAAGTCTCAGAGACCCACAAAACTACATTAGCCCTAATTCTTAACTCTGTCTCCTGCAATGTCTCTTCCTTATCTCCGACGACATGACCTGGGTGAACATGCTTTGTACTGTTATAGACCCGTGAAGTTTGGGAAAGGGGCTGTGATGGCAATAGTATATTTTAAAAAAAAGGTACCCCCCATTGGTGAAACCACATCCTTGATGGCAAACACTTCACATTTGTGTACCTTAAAGAGCTCACTTGAAAATCTCCTTTTTTTGTTGCCTGGTTGCTCAAATTAGGCACAATACACTTCATATAAATTTGATGAAGCAATGCTGTTAGTTTGACTCAGTAGTTCATTTAAAATATAGCTTTGTCCACTATATTAGTTTATCTCCTTGAGAGCCATAACTTTGGCTGCCTCAAATGTACAAATGGCGATTATACAAATGACGATTTGTAAACAAGATTGAAATACTGTACACCAAATGGATTCAGACAATCACATAGCTGAATGTCTTGTAAGACATTTACAGATGTGAAAGACAATGCTCATGGTGACACAATCTTGATAAATGTTTGTTTATTCACTTCACAAACAGTTTGAAGCCTCTATATGTTTGCTGTTTGTCATTGCAAAACATTAATGTTTACTGAAACTCTGCCTGTGATGGTTTGATCTAAATCCTTGTGGCTTTTATTTTCTAGGGGTTTATGGCCCCTCGTCTGATGAGTCCATGATATCTCAGTTTCATCCAACCTCGAAAAGTGGCACTTGAAGGTCTGGGTGAAACTAGAGTTACTACATAGTGTAAATCACTATATAAGACCAGAGAAACATGACTAAGACAGATGCCATAACTGGGGTACCTGTACATGTACAGTGTACAGATACCTGCATAATTGGAGACGCCCATGCAGTGTAGGTAATCTCCCAGGGGTTCTCTGTCTTAGTGTTGCTTCTTGGATATTCCAGACGGATGATATTTAAAAGCCTCTTGGTGATGATCTAAGTAGACTGTATGAAGTTAATCTGCAAATATACGTAATCAGCATATTTATGTAATCCTTATATGTGCTTAGTAACCTTTGTATATTATTGTTAACATATACAAAAATGTACGCACTCACACTATTTAATCTTAATAGTCCTTGAATTTTGTAGTTTTTTAAAGCCGCATCTGAAACTTAGTGTTAAAAACATGGCAAACACAATTGCCAAATTCTTCTGCAAATAATTCTGCAAAGAGGGAACCATCACACCATTAAAAAATACGAGTGGATTTTCATGGACCCATCCACTATGTGGGTTCCAAGGCCCAATGGGGTGCATATGACTGACTTTGCAGCAGGGCTGGCCTTGCTGGCAATGTGAAAAACCAAGGAGTATGGGAGTAAAATCTGCATCTTGTGAAGTGGATTTTCATGGGCCCATCCACTATGTGGGTTCCAAGGCCTAATGCAGCAGTGCTCCAAGGCCTAATGCAGCAGGGCTCACTTTCCTGCCAATGTGTAAAACCAAGGAGTACGGGAGTACTAAATGAATATTGTGAAGTGGATTTTCCTGGGCTCATCCACTATGTGGGTTCCAAGGCCTATTGGGGTGCATATGACTGACTTTGCAGCAGGGCTCGCCTTCCTGCCAATGTGTAAAACCAAGGAGTACGGGAGTACAAAATGCATATTGTGAAGTGGATTTTCATGGGCCCATCCGCTATGTGGGTTCAAAGGCTTATTGGGGTGCATATGAATTGGTAGCAGGGCAGGCCTTGAATTCAATGCAACACTTTTTCAGGAGTCCCCCCTGGACATCATATCACAGGGGTATTGTGGTGCGTCATAATTCTTGGCAGCCCATCCACTCACAGCATAGGCTTAGGAAACCCACTGTTTCATAATGGCCCTTTAAGAAGATTAATGCCGCCTGATGCACCAGTAAAAATGGGCTGTGACTTTAAGAGTCCCTCCTTCGTAAATGAAACAAGATGGGTCTGCTTATGTGTCACACACCACATGGCCAGCTAGGGGTGTTAAATGTTACAATGATATTTCCCAGTGAATGCATTTGTAGTGGTTGAAAGCAATGTTAGAGTTGAAAAACGCTTCAAAAACACTGCATCTGAACTAAGCCTAAGTGGGAGAGGACATTTTCGGTCTGGGGTTAATTATTTGGCCTTACAGGCAAGTCATTAACCTGCAAAGGATGTACCTTGACATATTTCCAAGCAAAACCCGTTTTGGTTTCATTTTAATGTGTTTTTTGTGGCATCGGGAAAAATGGCATGAGTCTCGGGAAAAAAATTATTAAAGCTGTGAAAAAGGAGTCAGGAATGGTTCCAGGGGCGATCCCCTTGAGGTTCCAGTGTCATTTGAGCAGTGTTTCCATCATTTTCAGACCTTTTTAAACCTTAAAAGGACCCTCGGGGGGATCGCAGTAACAATACTCGGGTCTCCCATAGACTTATATTGGGCTCGTTGTTGTTGCCGAGTACCCGAGTATTCCAATTTTCTCGACCCAAGCAACGAGCACCCAAGCATTTTAGTGCTCGCCCATCACTAGTAATAATATATCCCTGTGCTCTGGGCTTTTCTGACCAGGGATGTATTATTACTGCATGGCGATCGCCCACACACACATAGGCTTTAATATCAAGCCTTTTCTCTACTTTTCTGAATATAATTCGCCTTCAAACTCAACCGTACCAAAAAGCCTTATGCAGCCTTTATCTACCCCCTATTTCTTCAAGATGGTTGGACAATCATTGTAAATAAACACCTGTACTTTATGTCACCCCCCATCTCATTATAGATTGTAAGCTGTGAAGAGCAGGGTCGTCATTATTTTTGCTTTAATTATTTGATTATCGTAAACTTTGTAATGTTTTTGACTGTATTATATGAAAAGCAGACTTCTAAAGCTCAGCGGAATATGTTTGTACTATAGAAATGATTATTATTATCATTAAATTTAAGATGGTGAAGTTGAAGCTCTTAGCTTTGACATGTGTAGGAGGAAACAATCTTTTACAGGACCACAACTGCACAAACAAGTGCTGGCTGCTGTTCTCACTGAGGGCAGAGTTGGGTGAACACAACAAGCTGCTGGACTGTTAGGGAGATGGAGGCGGAGATGTTACGGTGGATTGAGAAAGATGGGATGTGCTTGGTATCTGAAGAGGGTAAACAAGTGGAGGTTCTGTGTCCAGAGACCTGTGTGACAACACTTGCCACTGTGAGGGAGAAGGAAGAAATAGAAGATGCATTTGATAGAGTGGACAATGGTGGGTTAGGCCCGCTAGTCTATATATTTTAGCAGATTAAGATTCCCAGATTAACGCATATTGATTGTGCATGTGCCAGTTCATGCATGTAGTAGTCAAATTATTGCATTTTTTTTTAACTCTACTCTATCGTTTTTAACAAAGTTGGCAGGTAGCGTGATTTGTCTAATTTTTGGTGGTCTGAAAAAAGGACCCAAACTAATTGCAGACCCACAACGCTGCTGGCCACTGACTGAGATGGGGCTCAGGATACATTGCTTGTCGTGGTTGCATAACTCTGTGTCTGCGGGAAGCCGCAACATAGCCTCCTCCTTTTCCTCCTCCTCTGCTTAGCTACTCAGCTGCATGCCTCTGGGTTTACACCAAGTGGGATCTACTATCTCATCACCATCCTCTCTGTTCTCCAACTCCTCGCCCTGAGTCACCTTCCTCCTCTTCTTGCCCTGATAGCACAGAACACCTCAAGTACCGGAGTCTCAGCAGGATCACCTTCAACCCCCGAGGCTAATGTCTGTAGACGAGGGTCTGGATTCTGCTCAGACCCTACTTCATCCAACCCTGGATCAAACTGAAAAAAAATGTGGACATTGATGCAGATGATTTCCTTCTCTTGACTCTGTGAATAATGTTGAGTGTGGGGAGGGTTAGGCTGCCATCACTCTAGCAGTATTTGGTCAGTATTTTACATCAGTATTTGTAAGCCAAAACCAGGAGTGGAACAAATAAATGAAAAGTGTAATAGAAACACGTCACCACTTCTGCATTTATCACCCACTCCTGGTTTTGGCTTACAAATACTGATGTAATATACTGACCAAATACTGCTAGTGTGATGGCAGCCTTACTCTTAGGCTATGTGCACACGATGCATTTTTGATGCGTTTTCATGGCTTTTTTTACGCACGGAAATGCTCCAAAAATGCAATGGATTACTTAAGCAATGTTAATCAATGACATTCCTGAAGCAATTTTCCGTCCTTATTTGCAGCGTTTTATTTTCTGCAGCATGTCAATTCTTTTTGCGGATCTGCAGCGTTTCTGCACCCATTGACTTCCATTGAGTCATTCAAATCCGCAGCAAAACCACAGTTGTAAAAAGGTTTGCGGATTTGCGGCCAAAAATGCTGCAATGTGTCAAAGGGAAATGATGTCAGAAGGAGGAAGAGTGTGTGGGCGGATAATATGTCTGTGGGTGTCTGTGTGTCTATGCCTGTCTGTCTGTGTGCACCCATGAGACTTGTGCACCCAGGCGTCATGTGATGGGACTACTACTCCCATCTGGCTACGTGTTTTGTGACATATAACATTGACAGCATGAGCCGATGATGGGAGAATAGTCTCATAACCCGGTGCCTGTGTTCAATTGTAAAAAAAAAAGAAAAACGTTTACATATTCACATACACAATACATGCTCACTGAACATCTTTATTTAGCTCTATGGATTTAAAAAAACGCATGAAAAAAAAGCATGAAAAATGCAACAAAACGCATAAAGAAGCACAGATTTTCTACTGCGTTTTTCTGCCAAGAGATGCAGAAATGTCTGCAAGCAAATCTGCAACGTGAGCACATAGCCTTAGAGTGTGTAATTCCAAATAAATCCAACTATCAAAGCTGCAAGAGGGATTTGCAAGAAAGGTCTAGCCAACCAAACACATACGTGTATTACATGGCCAGCCAGTTATCTGAACGGCCACATGATTACAACATCTTTTCTGCAGCAGTATCTATGAGGGAAATAAGCAGTTGCCAATTTCACTTCATAAAATTAGCTGATTGCGATCATTTAATTAGCTAATTGGCTTTCATATTAAAATGGGTTGTCTGTGATGAGACAACCCTTTCAATTTTAGTCCTAAGTCTTTGTACACATCTGTGACAGAGGCTCCCAGAGCCATACTTCTAGAAAAATGATGACACCATGATGGAACCCAATGGATTCTATAATAAGTAAGCAGGCTCCATTGGGCACTATTGGTATTCAATATGTGTTGGATCTGGTACTTTTTGTTAGAGCTGTTGTGAATTCTGTTGTCGAACTCCCTCCTGTGGTCGTGAATGGTACTTCGGCGAGTTCTGTCCATTGACTCCCTCTGGTGGCTGTGAGTGGAGCTGCTGCTTCTGAGGTTCCTTCCACAGGTGACGTGGTTTATCCTTTGGTTGGCTGCTCTATTTAACTCCACTCAGATCGTTACTCCATGCCAGCTGTCAATGTTCCTGCATTGGTTCAGTTCGCTCTTGGATCTTTCTGGTGACCTGTCTACTCCAGCAGAAGCTAAGTTCCTGCTGGTTATTATTTGTTCATTGTTTCCTTGTCCAGCTGGTTATCATGATTTTGCCTAACTAGCTGGAAGCTCTGGGATGCAGAGTGGCATCTCCGCACCATTAGTCGGTGCGGAGGTCTTTTTGCACACTCTGCGTGGTCTTTTGTAGTTTTTTGTGCTGACCGCAAAGATACCTTTCCTATCCTCTGTCTGTTTAGTAAGTCTGGCCTCCCTTTGCTGAAACCTGTTTCATTTCTGCGTTTGTGACTTTCATCTTTACTCACAGTCAATATATGTGGGGGGCTGCCTTTTCCTTTGGGGAATTTCTCTGAGGCTAGGTAGGCATTATTTTCTATCTCTAGGGCTAGCTAGCTCTTAGGCTGTGAAGAGGCGTCTAGGGCTCCACGGCTATTTCTAGTTGTTGTGATAGGATTAGGGGTTGCGGTCAGCAGAGTTCCCACATTCCAGAGCTTGTCCTGTGTGAGTTTAACTATCAGGTCGTGCCGGGTGCTCCTAACCACCAGGTCCATAACAGTGGTTGCGGTCAGCAGAGCTCCCACATTCCAGAGCTTGCCCTGTGTGAGTTTAACTATCAGGTCGTGCCGCGTGCTCCTAACAACCAGGTCCATAACAGTACAGCTGGCCCAAAGTATTAATGCATCTCAATAGAGGGATAAGAGAAGTTCTGAGACCATTTTTTTTTCTTTGCACTGTGTTTTGTCTTTCTTTTCCCCTAAACCTTTGGGTGGTTCAGGACACAGGTGTAGATATGGACATTCACGGTCTGTCCTCTTGTGTGGATCATCTAACTGCAAGGGTGCAAAACATTCAAGATTTTGTGGTTCAGAATCCGATGTTCTTTTCTGGGTAAGACCTAAGTTCCTGAATTTCAAAAATAATTGTAAACTGTTTCTAGCTTTGAAACCCCGCTCCTCTGGTGACCCCGTTCAACAAGTAAAAATCATTATTTCTTTGTTGCGTGGTGACCCTCAAGACTGGGCATTTTCCATTGCGCCAGGAGATCCTGCATTGCGTGATGTTGATGCGTTTTTTCTGGTGCTTGGATTGCTTTATGATGAACCAAATTCAGTGGATCAGGCAGAGAAAATCTTGCTGGCTTTGTGTCAGGGTCAGGATGAAGCGGAGGTGTACTGTCAGAAGTTTAGAAAGTGGTCTGTGCTTACTCAGTGGAATGAGTGTGCCCTGGCGGCAATTTTCAGAAAGGGTCTTTCTGAAGCCCTTAAGGATGTCATGGTAGGATTTCCCATGCCTGCTGGTCTGAATGAGTCTATGTCCTTGGCCATTCAGATCGATCGGCGCTTGCGTGAGCGCAAAGCTGTGCACCATTTGGCGGTATTCTCTGAACATAGGCCTGAGCCTATGCAGTGTGATAGGACTTTGACCAGAGCTGAACGTCAAGAACACAGACGTCGGAATGGGCTGTGTTTTTACTGTGGTGAATCCACTCATGCTATCTCCGATTGTCCTAAGCGCACTAAGCGGTTCGCTAGGTCTGCCACCATTGGTACGGTACAGTCTAAACTTCTTTTGTCCGTTACTCTGATTTGCTCTCTGTCGTCCTATTCTGTTATAGCATTTGTGGATTCAGGCGCTGCCCTGAATTTGAAGGACTTGGAGTTTTCCAGGCGCTGTGGTTTTTTCTTTGAGCCCTTGCAGTATCCTATTCCATTGAGAGGAATTGATGCTACGCCTTTGGCCAAGAATAAGCCTCAGTACTGGACTCAATTGACCATGTGCATGGCTCCTGCACATCAGGAGGATATTCGCTTTTTGGTGTTGCATAATCTGCATGATGTGGTCGTTTTGGGGTTGCCATGGCTACAGGTCCATAATCCAGTGTTGGATTGGAAATCTATGTCTGTGTCCGGCTGGGGTTGTCAGGGGGTACATGGTGATGTTCCATTGTTGTCAATTTCGCCTTCCACTCCTTCTGAAGTCCCTGAGTTTTTATCAGATTACCGGGATGTATTTGAAGAGCCCAAATCCGGTGCCCTACCTCCTCATAGGGATTGCGATTGTGCTATTAATTTGATTCCTGGTAGTAAGTTACCTAAGGGCCGACTGTTTAATTTATCCATGCCAGAGCACGCCGCTATGCGGAGTTATATAAAGGAATCCTTGGAGAAGGGTCATATTTGCCCGTCGTCGTCACCATTGGGAGCAGGGTTCTTTTTTGTGGCTAAGAAGGATGGTTCTTTGAGACCTTGTATTGATTACCGCCTTCTTAATAAGATCACAGTCAAATTTCAGTATCTTTTGCCGCTGCTGTCTGATTTGTTTGCTCGGATTAAGGGGGCTAGTTGGTTCACCAAGATAGATCTTCGAGGGGCGTATAATCTTGTGAGAATTAAACAGGGTGATGAACGGAAAACAGCATTTAATACGCCCGAGGGCCATTTTGAGTACCTGGTTATGCCATTCGGGCTTTCTAATGCTCCATCTGTGTTTCAGTCCTTTATGCATGACATCTTCCGAGAGTACCTGGATAGATTCATGATTGTATATTTGGATGACATTTTGGTCTTTTCGGATGATTGGGAGTCTCATGTGAAGCAGGTCAGAATGGAGTTCCAGGTCCTTCGTGCGAATTCCTTGTTTGTGAATGGGTCAAAGTGTCTCTTTGGAGTTCAGAAGGTTTCATTTTTGGGTTTCATTTTTTCCCCTTCTACTATCGAGATGGACCTTGTTAAAGTTCAGGCCATTTATGATTGGACTCAGCCAACATCTGTGAAGAGCCTGCAGAAGTTCCTGGGCTTTGCTAATTTTTAACGTCGCTTCATCGCTAATTTTTCTAGTATTGCTAAACCGTTGACTGATTTGACCAAGAAAGGTGCTGATGTGGTCAATTGGTCCTCTGCGGCTGTAGAGGCTTTTCAGGAGTTGAAGCGTCGTTTTTCTTCTGCCCCTGTGTTGTGCCAGCCAGATGTTTCGCTCCCGTTTCAGGTCGAGGTTGATGCTTCTGAGATTGGAGCAGGGGCTGTTTTGTCGCAAAGAAGTTCTGATGGCTCGGTGATGAAACCATGTGCCTTCTTTTCTAGAAAATTCTCGCCTGCTGAGTGCAATTATGATGTTGGCAATCGAGAGTTGTTGGCCATGAAGTGGGCATTCGAGGAGTGGCGACATTGGCTTGAAGGAGCTAAACATCGCGTGGTGGTCTTGACGGATCACAAGAATTTGACTTATCTCGAGTCTGCCAAACGGTTGAATCCTAGACAGGCTCGATGGTCGCTCTTTTTCTCCCGTTTTGATTTTGTGGTTTCATACCTTCCGGGATCTAAGAATGTGAAGGCTGATTCCCTGTCAAGGAGTTTTGTGCCTGACTCTCCGGGTGTTCCGGAGCCGGCGGGTATTCTTAAAGAGAGGGTAATTTTGTCTGCCATCTCCCCTGATTTGCAGTGCGTGCTGCAGAAGTTTCAGGCTGATAGACCTGACCGTTGTCCAATGGAGAAACTGTTTATCCCTGATAGATGGACTAGTAGAGTTATCTCTGAGGTTCATTGTTCGGTGTTGGCTGGTCATCCTGGAATCTTTGGTACCAGAGATTTGGTGGCTAGATCCTTTTGGTGGCCTTCTTTGTCACGGGACGTGCGTTCTTTTGTGCAGTCCTGTGGGACTTGTGCTCGGGCTAAGCCCTGCTGTTCTCGTGCCAGTGGGTTGCTTTTGCCCTTGCCGGTCCCGAAGAGGCCCTGGACGCATATTTCCATGGATTTTATTTCTGATCTCCCTGTTTCTCAAAGGATGTCGGTCATTTGGGTAGTTTGTGATCGCTTCTCTAAGATGGTCCATTTGGTACCCTTGTCTAAATTGCCTTCCTCCTCTGATTTGGTGCCATTGTTTTTCCAGCATGTGGTTCGTTTGCATGGCATTCCGGAGAACATCGTCTCGGACAGAGGTTCCCAGTTTGTTCCGAGGTTTTGGCGGTCCTTTTGTGCTAAGATGGGCATTGATTTGTCTTTTTCTTCGGCTTTCCATCCTCAGACTAATGGCCAAACCGAACGAACTAATCAGACTTTGGAAACATATCTGAGATGCTTTGCTTCTGCTGATCAGGATGATTGGGTGTTCTTCTTGCCTTTGGCTGAGTTCGCCCTTAATAATCGGGCCAGCTTGGCTACTTTGGTTTCTCCTTTTTTCTGTAATTCTGGTTTCCATCCTCGTTTCTCTTCAGGGCAGGTTGAGCCTTCGGACTGTCCTGGTGTGGATACTGTGGTGGACAGGTTGCAGCAGATTTGGACTCATGTGGTGGACAATTTGACATTGTCCCAGGAGAAGGCTCAACGTTTCGCTAACCGCCGGCGCTGTGTTGGTCCCCGACTTCGTGTTGGGGATTTGGTTTGGTTGTCATCTCGTCATGTTCCTATGAAGGTTTCCTCTCCTAAGTTTAGGCCTCGTTTCATTGGGCCATATAAGATTTCTGAAGTTCTTAATCCTGTGTCATTTCGTTTGGAACTACAAAAGACCACGCAGAGTGTGCAAAAAGACCTATGCACCGACTAATGGTGCGGAGATGCCACTCTGCATCCCAGAGCTTCCAGCTAGTAAGGCAAAATCATGATAACCAGCTGGACAAGGAAACAATGAACAAATAATAACTAGCAGGAACTTAGCTTCTGCTGGAGTAGACAGGTCACCAGAAAGATCCAAGAGCGAACTGAACCAATGCAGAAACATTGACAGCTGGCATGGAGTAACAATCTGGGTGGAGTTAAATAGAGCAGCCAACCAAAGGATAAACCACGTCACCTGTGGAAGGAACCTCAGAAGCAGCAGCTCCACTCACAGCCACCAGAGGGAGTCCATGGACAGAACTCGCCGAAGTACCATTCACGACCACAGGAGGGAGTTCGACAACAGAATCCACAGCATAGAGCAGAAAACAGGAAATGAAAATGCAGATGTGAACTCAGCCTTACATTGGCAAGTACCTGGCAGCTTGTTTCCGGGAGCCAATGCTTGCAGACTTGTGCGTGTTTTGGCAGGTGCATCTCGTAGAGAAGGTTACTGTCAGCAGGCATCTCCATTTAGAACTTATAGACTAAAAACTTCAAAGTAATTAGTATATTGTATTATTAGAGATAAGCAAATCCATTTGAGCAATCCTGGTCCATGTCAGTGCTGTCTGGTTGCGGACAAGAGCTGTGCAAATTTCCTGAACTTCCGGGCTTATATTTGCTGTGCTGGTACACTACACGGTGCACAGATGATGTCATACCAGGCTGGTAAATCAAACGAAACCCCAAAGAAACAGGAAAGTTAGAAAATTTGTCCAGCTTCTGTCCATGGCTAGAAAGCACTGACCTGAATTGGGAAAAGGCGTTGCGTGAACCAATACTCTGTTAGGGGTCAAGTTCCTGCCTCGGCACAGGGGGAATCTCGGGCCATCTCCGCTGCGGTCTCCCATTCTTCTCCTGCCGCAGTGGAGCCTGCTCAGCGGAGACGTCGATCCCAGCATCTCGCTCAGTCTGACTCAGTGCTGAGAGTTACTGCTGCATTTCCTGCTTCTGCCATTGAAGTCAGTGCTGGGAAGCGGCGAGCAGACGCTTCTGGGTATAAGTCCTGCTTTTCATGTTCTGAGCATGCCCAGAGTAGGATCTCTCAGTGGAGATCGAGGGTCACATGATTAGATACTGCAGCTAAGGTCCTTGTAGGTGCTAGGAGTAAATCCTGCTTTGCACTCTGAGCATGCTCGGGACAAGATCTCTTAGTGGAGATCTGGGGTCAAATGCTCAGGTACTGCGGCAACTCCATTGGTCCTTCTTTGGAAGGTCCTAAACATGCTGCAGCTATTTAAGCTGGGCATGGCCGCACGGCCATGCGCTAGCATCAATTCTAATATGTGCTTTGCGCCAGTGTGGTTATGTATGTTTGTATTCAGGGACCCGGCTGAAATAAGCCCCTAGAATGCTGGCACCTCCGGCGAGGAGATTGTGTGAACGTGATTCAGGGACCCGGCTGAAATAAGCCCGTAGAATACCGGCACCTCCGGTGAGAAGATTGCGTGTGTGCATAACCACTGACTGCTATCAGTTCAGCAGTAAGCTTGTGCTCCTGTGAGGCTAACAGGGCACAGTGCTTTCCTCTCGCGGTTGCTCTGTGAGGTAACAGAGCTAGTCTATACCGCCAAACAGTGCCGCCATTCACTAGCAGCAGGTTCCTCCTGCACGGTGGACCCCGGGCTGCGAACCCACCATTCATAATAAACATCTATTTTACTCGGTGCGTTCCGCTAGCCCTAACATCCTCTCATCTCTATTTATCAGTCTACAAAGTCTAAGAAAAATATTTTTCCACGTCATGGAAAAATGATTCATTAGATCTTATTATTTTGTCATCAAATTGTGTTTGCAGAATTCTGGTCACCTTGATAAGTTGCATTTTTCACGCAACACACAAGAAAACATGTTCAATCACGCTGCAGGTAAACTGAGAACAATGACATTACCTGGATGCTCCAAAGCATCTTAATTACAGTTTTCAGATTGTTAAATGGTTGAGTTCTCATTAGGTTCAGTTGTTTTTTCATTTTGTTGACACAGAATTCCTCCTACATGATAAATGTCAAACCACCTGTTGTCAAAAACACTAAATACTAAAAAAAAATCAACAACAAAAAAAACTTATAGCACTCTAGGATGAGCTGCTCAAACCCATATTCTGTTTGATTATTCATTCAGCATGGATTGAGTCACTTCTCAGTGGACAGCCACAGCATAGAGCTGATCTTTAATTAAGATAATTCTAATTACAAATTAGATGGTGAAAGCGAATAATTTCATTGTGAGACGCTGACATTTCTTCTACATTTTATTAAATCATATTCTGCCATGGCAGGCAGAGGAAAGTAGAGTCAAATGTAAAATGTAAATGTCATTTAACAGCGAAACGATGACAAATGTAGATTTTAAAAACACAATAAAACTAATTTATTGCTCCTTGTGTGATTTTTTTGTAGTTATTAATATCAATAGGTGTACGTGCATCCACTGAAACGGTCGGATTCTCATTGATTTGGCTTGTCTGTTGTGTGCAATGATTGTGTGCAGCCAAGTGTGGGAAATTGCTCGTGTATCTGACTTGCTAGGAAGCTCATTGTCAAGATGGATGTGGGGATAGATATTGCTTTTCTCATACAAGGGGTGCTAGCACAGTATGGTAGAGATTGTTCCTGTCGCTGTCAGATGCATAATTCAAAAAAATATTACCCAAAGTACATGGGTTTTTGATGGGGAGAGTTGGTGGAGTTTGATATGAGTTTAACATGGGGTGATGGAGTAATGTTACTACTGTGATATACTTCATCATACAATATAATAGTATGTAACAATAGTGTACAAATAGCTTCCTGTTAGTGTACATAAGAAAAAAATAACTTATGCATATGTATTCAGATACTAATTGCATTTTTAAAGAGGTATCAAGGTAAATAGAATGTGTGTCATTTTTTAAGGAATTGGTTGAGTACAATGAATTTGAACAATTTTTGATTGAATTAGTGAACAAACTGTACAGATAATGTACAGTATGAAAGTGCAGCAGTAAAGAAGTTTAGTGTTAGAGGAACAGGCTGTTTGTTACCACTGGTTGCTATCCAATTACCCATAAACATATAAGTTGAGGTCACTTGGACATTACTAAGGCTATATTTGTGTTAAAGAAAGGGGTTGGATATATACCTAGGTTACCTCAGAGTTATACCTGTCTTTTCAGGGCAATTGTAGGCTTTGTAGTACTACCAAGTCGTAGTGAATTAATTTGCTTCAAAACTGGCATTTTTTTTAAATTTGTCAGAGCTGGTGAATTCACCTCTAATGTTATGCTTTGTGTAGAACTCCAAATAAACTTCATTATGACTTGGTTGTAGAAGAAAGCATTTGGATATTGTTAAACAAGTAACTCTATCAGCTGAAAGCTTGGAATAATTTTGCCCCCAGAAAGAAAATAGATGACTATAATTCTGCAGAACAATGCACATTTTAACAAGCAACACAATACATTGCTTAAATGTAATTAAACTGAATGTATTCTGAGTACAAATCCCCTTTGATTAAACACGAGGCCTGTTATAGTAATCACATAAAAATGCAATGTAGTGCAAAAGTCTAGAAACAGCACATATTGCTGAGAATGTGATGAACAGTGTCACGGAGTTACCGCGACAGAGCAATACCAGAAGACCACGGTGTCTGACGGCTTCTGCTTCATCGCTGAGAAGAAGCACTTCTCCTGTGTATTAAAGGTGTTTTGTTTTCTTTCAGCAGGACAGGGGTTAATAGGACATGTGGAAATTCCTGCTTTCAGCTGTGCTCAGCCACTCCTTTCTCCTATAAAGGCTAGGCTTTCTGATCAGATCCTTGTCTGAGATAGCACTTGCTTGATAGACCTGGAGTAGTGAGGAGCTGGTGTTTGGAGAGCTGGAGGAATTTATTGTGCGACAGTTGTATGGTTTGTACGCTTGGAATATTCCTCATCCTTACCTGCTTTATTTACCCTCCCCGTCCTTCACACCCTGGTGGATACCTTTGTTATTTGTGAGAGCATATTTTGTGTGAGTGGAGTTTTCTTTTTACCCTTGTCTTTGTTCCCCTGTTCGTTGGGTTGGTGTACTGTAGTACACTGTAGCGCCTCTCTTCCCCGGGTGGGGGAGGGGGACAGACGCAAGGCGGCAGTCAGGAGACAGGGCGAGGGCGGAGGCTCCGGCATCCTCGCCATCTGAGGTATCCCGGGGAACAGGGCGAGTTAGGGCGTCCCCTAGAGCTAGGGCCAGGAAAGGTGCCCCTGGTCCCAGTTTACTCGCCAGTCCAATCGTGACAAACAGTCAGAAAAAAACAGCTTGTATCTAGTACCATGTGGTGCCAGGCTTCAACTGAATCTATCGCCTCTGGGCTGGTGCTCAATAATACAGCCTTAGTGGTAAATAAAACAATAAGCACAATATGTATTGTATAGTGTTATTATTTATTAGTGGAATATGACAGTTGTAAGAAAACATGAGATAAGGGCCTGGATGGTAGGTATGTCAGGCCTCAGTGATGTAAGTCCTGGGAGAAATTACACCTGTAACAATAGGTTACTGAGATGGTTCTTATTTTGACTGGATTTTGGGTCCGGGATTAGAAGCGACCAAAAGAACCTGGGTGGGAAAGGTTGCTTCCATACTCCAGTCCAAGTCTTACAAGCCTAATAAGTTAGCTGTCATGTGTCTGGGTTCAAACCCTTGATTCTGTGCTTTGTGATTGGCTTCTCAATCAGCTGAGCCACAGCAGTTACACCTTTTCTCAGTTTGTTTACTTTATGTTATTATTGCTTTAGTCTTTTTAGGTTAACAGGTGTTTTAATTTACTCATTTGTCTGTGCAATCACCTTTCAAGTGCAGCTATATACATTTCTGGCAAAAATTAAGAGACCACCACACCAAAACCCTGTCATGGGCAGCCCAATCTCCAGACCTGAACCCCTTTGAAAATCTCTGGAATGTAATAAAGAGGATGATGGATAGTCACAAGCCATCAAACAAAGAAGAACTGCTTAGATTTTTGCACCAGAAGCAGTCTGAAAAACTGATGGAAAGCATGCCAAGACGCATGAAAGCTGTGATTAAAAATCATGGTTATTCCACAAAATATTGATTTCTGAACTATTCCTGAGTTAAAACATTACCGTATATACTCGAGTATAAGCCGACCCCCCTAATTTTGCCACAAAAAACTGGGAAAACTTAATGACTCGAGTATAAGCCTAGGGTGGAAAATGCAGCAGTTACCGGTAAATTTCAAAAGTAAAAATAGATACCAATAAAAGTAAAATTAATTGAGACATCAGTAGGTTAAGTGTTTTTGAATATCCATATTGAATCAGGAGCCCCATATAATGTTCCATAAAGTTTGATGGGCCCCATTAGATGCTCCATATTAAAATATGCCCCATATAATCCTGCATAAAGGGTAATAAGGGCCCCATAAGATGCTCCATAGAGATATTTGCCCCATATAGTGCTGCACAAGTGTTATGGCCCCATAAGATGCTCCGCACAGCCACTTGCCCCTTATAGTGCTGCACAAGTGTTATGGCCCCATACAGATGCTCCGCACAGCCACTTGCCCCTTATAGTGCTGCACAAGTCTTATGGCCCCATACAGATGCTCCGCACAGTCACTTGCCCCATATAGTGCTGCACAAGTGTTATGGCCCCATTATAGTGCCCCGTACAGTCACTTGCCTCTTATAGTGCTGCACAAGTGTTATGGCCCCATAAGATGCTCCGCACAGCCACTTGCCCCTTATAGTGCTGCACAAGTGTTATGGCCCCATAAGATGTTCAGTATAGTCACTTGTCCCATATAGTGCTGCACAAACGTTATGGCCCCATAAGATGCTCCGCACAGCCACTTGCCCCTTATAGTGATGCACAAGTGTTATGGCCCCATAAGATGCTCCGTACAGCCACTTGCCCCATTTGCTTTTGCTGCCATAAAAAAAAAATCACATACTCACCTCTCCATCGCTCAGGACCCCGGCACTTTTACCTGCTCCTCGTGTGGCTCCGTCTTCGGCACTGACGTTCAGCAGAGGGCGCGCACTGACTACATCACCACGCCCTCTGACCTGAGCGTCACAGCCAGAGGATGCTGAAGATGGAGCCGCACTGGAATGAGGAGCGGTAAATATCGCGCAGCGCTGCGCTCCCCCTCCCCGTATACTTACCTGCTCCTGGCGCTGTGTCCCTGCTTCTTCCATCGCTGCATCTTCTTCCTGTATTGAGCGGTCACCGTTACCGCTCATACAGTAATGAATATGCGGCTCCACCACTATGGGAGGTGGAGCCGCATATTCATTTCTGTAATGAGCGGTACCATGTGACCGCTCAATACAAGAAGAAGCTGCAGCGCTGGAAGAAGCAGGGACGTCCAGGGACCACGCCGGGAACAGGTAAGTATAATTACACAGCCCCCAATCCCCCTCCCCTGCCGACCCCCGAGTATGACTCGAGTATAAGCCGAGAGGGGGACTTTCAGCCCAAAAAAATGGGCTGAAAATCTCGGCTCATACTCGAGTATATACGGTAGTATTGTTGTTTCTAAATGATTATGAACTTGTTTTCTTTGCATTATATGAGGTCTGAAAATACTGTTTTGTTTTGTTTTTTTAATTTTGACCATTTCTCCTTTTCAGAAAAAAATACAAGATTTATTGCTTGGAAATTAGGAGACATGTTGTCAGTTTATTGCATAAAATAACAATTTACATTTTACTCAAAAATATACCTATAAAGAGAAAACTCAGACAAACTGAACATTTTGCAGTGGTCTCTTAATTTTTGTCAGAGCTGTATACTCATCCCCTGCAGGTATTTCCTGCTGGTGATAATCTCATTTGGATGTCAAGCCACACTGCCATTGTTTATGTCAGTCAGTGAAAGACAGCTAGGATTTATGCCTCTTCTAATCATGCTTTTCTCCCTGCACCTATCTTTTGTTTCTTGTTTAGAAAGAAGGCGGCATACTCTCCAGCAGTACGTACCTTATCTTCTCATTTTGTTTTTTTGTGGTTTATTTTAACTCGCTCTGGAATCCCTTTATATTTCTGTACTACTTTCCTTCTGTAGGTAAATCGCACTCTGCTCTGCACTCCAGTTCCTTTGGAGGAACGTGAAGTGATCGATGACAGCTTAAGTCTTAGTGCATTTAATTTAAAAAAAATGCAAGAAAGTGAATGGATTTTTATTAAATTCATTAAGAAGATCATAAGGTCTGAAAAGTGAAATAGAATTATTAGCCTTCTAAATGTAATTTTCACATTCCACCAATAAATAAACATACTGATCTGTAGTGGGGAAAAATTATTTCATCAGCCATCAATTGTGCAAGTTCTCCCACTTAAAAAGATGAGAGAGGCCTGTAATTGACATCATAGGTAGACCACAACTATGAGAGTCAAAATAAATCCAGAAAATCACCTTGTCTGATTTGGCAAGATTTATTTTCCAAATTATGGTGGAAAATAAGTATTTAGTCATTAACAAAAGTTCATCTCAATATTTTGTTATTTTTCCTTGGTTGGCAATGAAAGAGGTCAAACATTTTCTGTAAGTCTTCACGAAGTGGGCACACAATGTTGGTGGTATTTAGGCCCATTCCTCCATGCAGATCTCCTCTAGAGCAGTGATGTTTTGGGTCTGTCGCTGGGCAACACAGATTTTCAACTCCCTTCAAAGGTTTTCTATGGGGTTGAGACTTGGAGATTGGCTAGGCCATTCCAGGACCTTCATATGCTTCTTACGAAGCCACTCCTTCATTGCCCTGGCGGTCTGCTTGGGATCATTATCATGCTGAAAGACCCATCCACGTTTCATCTTCAATGCGCTTGCTGATGGAAGGAGATTTGCACTCAAAATCTGACGATACATGGCCCCATTCATTGTTTCATGTACATGGATCAGTCTCCAGTGGTCCCTTTGCAGGGAAAGAGCCCCAAAGCATGATGTTGCCACCCCCATGCTTCACAATAAGCATGGTTTTCTTTGGATGCTACTCAGCATTCTGTCTCCTCCAAACACGACGAGTTTTGTTTCTACCAAACAGTTCTACTTTGGTTTCATCAGACCATATGACATTCTCCCAATACTCCTCTGGATAATCCAAATGCTCTCTAGTAAACTTCTTCCGGGCCCAGATATGTACTGGCTTAAGCAGGGGGACACGTCTGGCAATGCAGGATCTGAGGCCCTGGCGGAGTAGTGTGTTACTGATAGTAGCCTTTGTTACGATGGTCCCAGCTCTATGCAGGTCAATCACTAGGTCCCCCTGTGTGGTTCTGAGATTTTTTCTCATTGTTCTTGTGATCATTTTGACCCCAAGGGGTGAGATCTTGCGTGGAGTCCCAGATCAAGGCAGATTATCATTGGTCTTGCATGTCTTCCATTTTCTTATTATTTCTCCCACAGTTGATTTCAGCACACCAAGCCGCTTGCCTATGGCAAATTTAGTCTTCCCAGCCTGGTGCAGGGCTACAATTTTGTTTGTGTCATTCGACAGCTCTTTGGTCTTCACCATAGTGGAGTTTGGAGTGTGACTACAGGTAATGAGTGGAGGACAGAGGAGCCTCTTAAAGAAGAAGTTACAGGTCTGTGAGAGGCAGAAATCTTGCATATTTTTAGGTGACCAAATATTATAATTATTATAATACACCATAAGTTGCAAAATAAATCTTGCCAAATCAGACAAGGTGATTTTCTGGATTTGTTTTCTCATAGTTGTGGTCTACCTGTCAATTACAGGCTTCTCTCATCTTTTTAAGTGGGAGAACTTGCACAATTGGTGGCTGACTAAATACTTTTTTTCCCCACTGTATATAACCCCTGCCGGTTCCTGTGCATGTAATCTCTGATAAAGGAGGCCGTAACCTTTGAAATATGTTGGATGAACTGCTGAACTTTCTCACCCTTTGTGTGAAGAAAAGCTGGCATCTTTAGTGATGTCACACAAGGGGCAGATCAAGGACAGCTGATTCACTTCTTTTGGTGGATCTAGGACAAGCCAAATCATCTTGTCTTACGATCCTTGGGAGAAACCCAGGAGAGCTCGTCAGATCTCAGACATATAGAAGCACAGGTAGGCTTCCTTAAGCACTAGTTTACTGTGGCGCATATAAACCTCCTTTTTACTTATATATAATAATAAACTGGGTATTGTTAAATTAATGATAAAATGCTACCCTTGTGTGTACATAGTGATTCAAGCATATTGTGTCAAGTACTAGTCAGTTGGGACACTCCTACACAGGGACCCATCAGGAAAATTGACCCATTCCCCTGTGGTCTGAGCCTTAATATATTAATAACTTTACTTATACCCCTAGGTACTTATCATATCCAGGACAAAATACTGCAGAAGCTCCAGCTGGTAATGAATGCAGAACATTTTATAGCATTCAAGACCAAGAAGCTATCGGCTTTATTGTAGGTTTGCTTTTCATGTCTTTAATCAATGAACTTCATGCTTGGATTTTCTGTAGTTAAAACACAGAGTAACAGGAGGAACTTCTATCATAAAACTGGATGCTTGGCAAATGTCAATAACCATATGTAGGTCTCACCGCATAATTAGAGTATTTAAACAGCTATCATTCAGTTCTAAAGGTGCGTTCATTTATTTTTGTCTCTTGGTAGAGAACAAAAAAATCCCCCTGTAGTTTAAGGGGCAAGAAGTAAACAATTTCTCTGGGATGAAGACTGTTCTGAATTTTCTGATGGTGGCTCAGAAAATGCCTGATCCCAAAAAAATATTGTGAGTAGGGTTGAGCGACTTTTAGTTTTTTAGGGTCGAGTCGGGTTTCGCGAAACCCGACTATCTCAAAAGTCGAGTCGAGTGAAATCGGCCGATTATCGCGAAAAGTCGGGGATCGACCGAAACACGAAACCCAATGCAAGTCAATGGGGGAGCATAGTCGGCAGTGAGTGGAGGCCAGGAAAACACCTACAGTACCCATTTTAATGGCAAAAACATCCATTCTTGTTACTGAAGCTTGTCAATCTTAATTTACCTTATAATAATAGTAAGGCATGGGAAATTGGGGGTCATTTGGCTAAAGTTGTGGGGGTAGGGCTGGTTAAAGTATTTAGTGGGCCCAGAAAATGTGGACCACGTCACGGCAGTGGAGCAGGGACAGGTAAGTATTAGTGTTGAGCGATACCGTCCGATACTTGAAAGTATCGGCCGATACCCGAAAAGTATCGGATATCGCCGATACCGATATCCGATACCAATACAAGTCAATGGGACACCAAGTATCGGAAGGTATCCTGATGGTTCCCAGGGTCTGAAGGAGAGGAAACTCTCCTTCAGGCCCTGGGATCCATATTAAGGTGTAAAATAAAGAATTAAAATAAAAAATATTGATATATTCACCTCTCCGGCGGCCCCTGGACATCACGCTGGTAACCGGCAGGCTTCTTTGTTTAAAATGAGCGCCTTTAGGACCTGGGAATGACGTCGCGGCTTCTGATTGGTCGCGTGCCGCTCATGTGACCGCCACGCGACCAATCAGAAGCCGCGACGTCATTCGCAGGTCCTAAATTCCTAGAATTAGGAGTTTAGTGAATGAGAATGATGTCGCGGCTTCTGATTGGTCGCGTGGCGGTCACATGAGCGGCACGCGACCAATCAGAAGCCGCGACGTCATTCGCAGGTCCTAAACGCGCTCGTTTTAAACAAAGAAGCCTGCCGGTTACCAGCGTGATGTCCAGGGGCCGCCGGAGAGGTGAATATATCAATATCTTTTATTTTAATTCTTTATTTTACACATCCCTATGGATCCGATACCGATACCACAAAAGTATCGGATCTCGGTATCGGAATTCCGATACCGCAAGTATCGGCCGATACCCGATACTTGCGGTATCGGAATGCTCAACACTAGGGTTGAGCGAAACGGGTCGTTCATTTTCAAAAGTCGCCGACTTTTGGCAAAGTCGGGTTTCATGACCCCCCTGTGCGGGGTCGGCCATGCGGTACGTGACTTTCGCGCCAAAGTCGCGTTTCAATTACGCGAAAAGCGCAATTTCTCAGCCAATGAAGGTAAACGCAGAGTGTGGGCAGCGTGATGACATAGGTCCTGGTCCCTACCATCTTAGAGAAGGGCATTGCAGTGATTGGCTTGCTGTCTGCGGCGTCACAGGGGCTATAAAGGGGCGTTCCCGCCGACCGCCATGTTACTGCTGCTGATCTGAGCTTAGGGAGAGGTTGCTGCCGCTTCGTCAGAAGCAGGGATAGCGTTAGGCAGGGTCCATTAACCACCAAACCGCTTGTCCTGTAGCGATTTGCACTGTCCAACACCACCTTCGGTGTGCAGGGACAGTGGAAGCTACATTTTTTTTTTTTTCCTCAGCGCTGTAGCTCATTGGGCTGCTCTAGAAGGCTCCCTGATAGCTGCATTGCTGTGTGTACGCCGCTGTGCAAACCAACTGCTTTTTTCAAAGCACAAATCCTCTTGTTCCTTCCTTTCTGCACAGCTATCTTGTTTGTTTGTCCACACTTTTTATTTAATTTGTGCATCAGTCCACTCCTTATTGCTGCCTGCCATACCTGGCTGAGATTACTGCAGGGAGATAGTAATTGAAGGACAGTTCCTTTTTTTTTTTTTTTTGTGGGAGATTAAGATTGGCATTTCTGCTAGAGTGCCATCCCTGTCTGTGCCATCTCTCACTCAGTGGGCCATAGAAAGCCTATTTATTTTTTTGCTTGATTTGGGTTCTAAAATCTACCTGAAAAAATCACTACATCAATCAGTGGGAGAAAAATATTGGCCTCAGGGCTTGTGTGCCACTCCTGACTCCTGTGTGTGCCATCTCTCAGTCAGTGGGCCATAGAAAGCCTATTTATTTTTTTGCTTGATTTGGGTTCCAAAATCTACCTGAAAAAATCACTACATCAATCAGTGGGAGAAAAATATTGGCCTCAGGGCTTGTGTGCCACTCCTGACTCCTGTGTGCATCATCACTCAGTCAGTGGGCCATAGAAAGCCTATTTTTTTTTTTTTGCTTTATTTGGGTTCTAAATTCTACCTGAAAAAATCAATAAATCAATCAGTGGGAGATTAATATTGGCCTCAGGGCTTGTGTGCCAGTCCTAAGCGTGCCATCTCTCTCACAAATAGTGGGCCATAGAAAGCCTATTTATTTATTTTTTTTGGTTTTATAAATTCTCCCTGTAAAAAAAAAGGGAGATTAATATTGGCCTTTGGGCTTGTGTGCCAGTCCTAAGCGTGCCATCTCTCTCTCTCAGATAGTGGGCCATAGAAAGCCTATTTATTATTTTTTTTATTGGGTTTACACATTTTCCCTGAAAAAAAAAAAAAAAAGTGGGAGATTAATATTGGCCTCTGGGCTTGTGTGCCAGTCCTGAGCGTGCCATCTCTCTCAGAAATAGTGGGCCATAGAAAGCCTATTTATTTATTTTTTTTGGTTTTATAAATTCTCCCTGAAAAAAAAAGGGAGATTAATATTGGCCTTTGGGCTTGTGTGCCAGTCCTAAGTGTGCCATCTCTCTCTCTCAGATAGTGGGCCATAGAAAGCCTATTTATAATTTTTTTTATTGGGTTTATAAATTTTCCCTGAAAAAAAAAAAAAAAGTGGGAGATTAATATTGGCCTCTGGGCTTGTGTGCCACTCCTGACTCCTGTGTGTGCCATCTCTCAGTCAGTGGGCCATAGAAAGCCTATTTTTTGTTTTATTTGTTTTCTAAATTCTCCCTGAAAAAATCATTTTATTTTATTATAATTTTTTTCTAAAGTCTCCCTGAAAAAAAAAAAAATCAAATCAGTGGGAGATTAATATTGCCCTTTCTGCTTGTGTGCCAGTCTTGACTCCTGGGTGTGCCATCTCTCTCTCTCTCCAATTGTGGGCCATAGAAAGCCTATTATTTTTTTTGCTTGATTTGGGTTCCAAAATCTACCTGAAAAAATCACTACATCAATCATTGGGAGAACAATATTGGCCTCTGGGCTTGTGTGCCACTCCTGAATCCTGTGTGCGTCATCTCTCACTCAGTGGGCCATAGAAAGCCTATTTTTTGTTTTATTTGTTTTCTAAATTCTCCCTGAAAAAATCATTTTATTTTATTTGGTTTCTAAATTCTTCCTGAAAAAATCATTTTATTCTATTATTTTTTTTTCTAAAGTCTCCCTGAAAAAAAAAAATCACTGGGAGATTAATATTGCCCTTTCTGCTTGTGTGCCAGTCTTGACTCCTGGGTGTGCCATCTCTCTCTCTCTCCAATTGTGGGCCATAGAAAGCCTATTATTTTTTTTGCTTGATTTGGGTTCCAAAATCTACCTGAAAAAATCACTACATCAATCATTGGGAGAAAAATATTGGCCTCTGAGCTTGTGTGCCACTCCTGACTCCTGCGTGTGGCATCTCTCACTCAGTGGGGCATAGAAAGCCTTTTTTTTTTTTTTTTTTTTTTTATTATTTGGTTTCTAAATTGTCATTGGAAAAATCATTTTATGTTATTTGGTTTCTAAATTCCTCCTGAAAAAATCATTTTATTTTATTTTGTTTCTAAAGTCTCCCTGAAAAAAATAAAAAAAAATAATAAAAAACAGTGGGAGATTAATATTAACATTTGTGCTTCAGTGACAGTCCTGCGTGTGTGGCATCTCTCTCATTTGGTGCCACCAAAAACAGAGTGTGTAACATTGTGCCTGATTTTCGTTGTGGTCTCACCCACCTGTAAAGGGGTAGCTAAATCATACTGAAGTTATAGCTCACCGTGTAAGTTGTGTGACAGCAACAAATACCGTTAGTTTGGTTACGTTTTTAAAACAATGAGGAAGTATGGTGGAAGAGGTCGTGGCCGGGGGCGTTCATTGTCTGCTGGTAATGAGGGTAGTGGTAGTGGTGGAGCATCAGGTGGTCGTGGGAAAAAAAATATTGCACCTAAGTCTGGAGCTGTGGAGCCAGGTTCGTCGTCTGGCTACACAAGGCCTCGAACGCTCCCTTTTCTGGGAGTAGGAAAACCGCTTTTAAAGCCGGAGCAGCAAGAGCAAGTTTTGGCTTATCGTGCAGACTCAGCCTCTAGTTCTTTTGCCTCCTCTAGTGAAACTGGTAAATGTAAAAGCAGCGCGTCGTTAGTGGATGTTCACGGTCAGGGACAAGTCGCTTCCTTGTCCTCTTCAGCAAAAACAACAACAGAGAAGAATGCAGCAGGCGACACAACGGGTTACTCCATGGAGCTCTTTACACATACCGTCCCTGGCTTAGAAAGTGAAGCAGATAACAGTCCATGCCCATTACAAGTTGAATCTGACATGGAGTGCACTGATGCACAGCCACAGCCAGACTACTATGCTGGTCCTTTGACTCAGACCACAACATTGCCCTCGCAGGGTAATGATCAAGAATCAGACCCTGATGAGACTATGTTGCCCCATCACGAACGCTATACCACCGACCGACACGGTGACACAGACGAAGTTGCACACGAGCTACAAGAAGAGGTAATAGATAACCCAGTTCTTGACCCCGATTGGCAGCCATTGGGGGAACAGGGTGCAGGCGGCAGCAGTTCTGAAGCGGAGGAGGAGGGGCCGCAGCAGGCATCAACATCGCAACAGGTTCCATCTGCCGGGCCCGTATCTTTCCCAAAACGCGTGGCAAAGCCAAAACCTGTTGGAGGACAGCGTGGCCATCCGGTTAAAGCTCAGTCTGCAATGCCTGAAAAGGTATCCGATGCTAGAAAGAGTGCAGTCTGGCATTTTTTTAAACAACATCCAATTGATCAGCGCAAAGTCATCTGTCAAAAATGTTCAACTACCTTAAGCAGAGGGCAGAATCTGAAAAGTCTCAGTACAAGTTGCATGCATAGACATTTAACCACCATGCATTTGCAAGCTTGGACTAACTACCAAACGTCCCTTAAGGTTGTAGCACCCTCGGCCAATGAAGCTAGTCAGCAACGCAACATCCCTTCCGGCAGTGTAGGGCCACCATTTTCCGCACCACCTGCAGTATCTGTGCAGGTTTCTTTGCCAGGCCAAAGCAGTCAGGGTCAGGGAATCACCAGTTTCGTAGTAGGAAACACTGCATCTAGGGCACCGGCGGCAACAATACCATCTCCCACCGTCTCTCAGTCTGCCATGTCCACCGGCACCCCCGCTAGTTCCACGATCTCCAGCTCTCCAGTCCAGCTCACCCTAGATGAGACTAAGGTTAGAAAAAGGAAGTACTTAGCCTCGCATCCGCGTACACAGGGTTTGAACGCCCACATAGCTAGACTAATCTCGTTAGAGATGATGCCCTACCGGTTAGTTGAAAGCGAAGCTGTACCACGCTACGAGCTACCCAGTCGACACTTTTTTCCAGAAAAGCCATCCCAACCCTCCACCAGCATGTTAAAGAGCGCATCGTCCATGCACTCAGGCAATCTGTGAGCACAAAGGTGCACCTGACAACAGATGCATGGACCAGTAGGCATGGCCAGGGACGTTACGTGTCCATCACGGCACACTGGGTGAATGTTGTGGATGCAGGGTCCACAGGGGACAGCAAGTTTGGGACAGTTCTGCCTAGCCCACGGTCTAGGAAACAGTTGGCTGTAGCCGTTCGCACCCCCTCCTCCTCCTCCTCGTCCTCCTGCAGAAGCGAGAGCTCGTCCACAGACCGCAGTCGCACAACCACTCCATCCGCAGCTGCCACTGTTGCACACCAGGTCTCCCATTATGGGGCAGCTACTGGCAAACGTCAGCAGGCTGTATTGGCTATGAAGTGTTTGGGCGACAACAGACACACCGCGGAAGTTCTGTCCGAGTTCTTGCAGAAAGAAACGCAGTCGTGGCTGGGCACTGTAGATCTTGAGGCAGGCAAGGTAGTGACTGATAACGGAAGGAATTTCATGGCTGCCATCTCCCTTTCCCAACTGAAACACATTCCTTGCCTGGCTCACACCTTAAACCTGGTGGTGCAGTGCTTCCTGAAAAGTTATCTGGGGTTATCCGACCTGCTCCTCAAAGTGCGTGGACTTTGCTCACATATCCGCCGTTCGCCCGTACACTCCAGCCGTATGCAGACCTATCAGCGTTCTTTGAACCTTCCCCAGCATCGCCTAATCATAGACGTTGCAACAAGGTGGAACTCAACACTGCACATGCTTCAGAGACTGTGCGAACAGAGGCGGGCTGTTATGTATTTGTGGGAGGATACACATACACGGGCAGGCAGTAGGATGGCAGACATGGAGTTGTCAGGTGTGCAGTGGTCGAAGATTCAAGACATGTGTCAAGTCCTTCAGTGTTTTGAGGAATGCACACGGCTGGTAAGTGCAGACAACGTCATAATAAGCATGAGCATCCCCCTAATGCGTCTGCTGATGCAAAGTTTGACGCACATAAAGGATCAGGCGTCTGCAGCTGAGGAAGAGGAAAGCCTTGATGACAGTCAGCCATTGTCTGGCCAGGGCAGTGTACAGGACGAGGTAGCGGACGAAGAGGAGGAGGAGGACGAGGAGGATGATGGGGATGATTATATTTTTAATGAGGAAGCTTTTCCGGGGCCACTGGAAATTGTTGGCGCGGCAAGGCCGGGTTCTGGTTTTTGGAGGGACACAAGTGACGTGGATTTGCCTGAAACTGCCCCTCAACCAAACACAACCGCAGATTTGAGAACTGGAACTTTGGCCCACATGGCGGATTATGCCTTACGTATCCTCAAAAGGGACACACGCATTACTAAAATGATGAACGATGACGATTACTGGTTGGCCTGCCTCCTTGATCCTCGCTATAAAGGCAAATTGCAAAATATAATGCCACATGACAACTTGGAAATAATATTAGCAACCAAACAATCAACTCTTGTTGACCGTTTGCTTCTGGCATTCCCTGCACACAGCGCCCGTGATCGTTCTCACACGAGCTGCAGGGGCCAGCAGACCAGAGGTGTTAGAGGAGCAGAAATCAGAAGTGGCATTGGCCAGAGGGGTTTTCTGACCAGGTTGTGGAGTGATTTTGCTATGACCGCAGACAGGACAGGTACTGCAGCATCAATTCAAAGTGACAGGAGACAACATTTGTCCAGTATGGTTACAAACTATTTTTCATCCCTTATCGATGTTCTCCCTCAACCGTCATTCCCATTTGATTACTGGGCATCCAAATTAGACACCTGGCCAGAATTGGCAGAATATGCATTGCAGGAGCTTGCTTGCCCGGCAGCTAGTGTCCTATCAGAAAGAGTATTCAGTGCTGCAGGTTCAATACTAACAGAAAAAAGGACTCGTCTGGCTACCCAAAATGTAGATGATCTAACCTTCATTAAAATGAACCACAACTGGATTTCGAAATCTTTTGCCCCACCTTGCCCGGCTGACACCTAGCTTTCCTATGAAAAGGTCTTGCCTGTGGACTATTCTGAATGACTTTTCCAATCTCGTAATTTTCTGCACCTGATTGTCCAGCATACGACATGTTTAGACCTCACTAAATGGCCAAACTCCTCACACGGGGCCGTGGTATCGCCACTTGGCGCCAGCACCCGTGAGAGTGCTGTTTGTCTGAAGAGGTGGGTGTGCCCGCTTTTGGTCGACGGCACTGCCACTGGGTCCCTCATAGTACAATAAAGTGTCTCTGGCGGTGGTGGTGCGCACCCAACGTCAGACACACCGTTGTAATATGAGGGGCCCTGGGCCTGTACCGCCGGCCACAAGACAGTTCCCCCCCCAGCTCAAACAGTGCTCTACCACTTGCAAAATTATCTCTCACAGCTCCACCAATGTTTAGTCTATGCGCTGACATCCTTCAATGCCTGGCACTGACAATACCATTGTATTGACATTTTTGTTATGTTAGGCCTTCGAAGCCTGTCTGCGGTCCCTCCTTCCACTAGGCCTCCACAGACCATTGTACTGCTGCCCGTGTACCCCTAGAACCAATTTTAAATTGCCAACAGCCCTATTTTTTTATGTTAGGCCTTCGAAGCCTGTCTGCGGTCCCTCCTTCCACTAGGCCTCCACTGACCATTGTACTGCTGCCCTTGTACCACTGGAACCAATTTTAAATTGCCAACAGCCCTATTTTTTTATGTTAGGCCTTCGAAGCTTGTCTGCGGTCCCTCCTTCCACTAGGCCTCCACTGACCATTGTACTGCTGCCCTTGTACCACTGGAACCAATTTTAAATTGCCAACAGCCCTATTTTTTTATGTTAGGCCTTCGAAGCCTGTCTGCGGTCCCTCCTTCCACTAGGCCTCCACTGACCATTGTACTGCTGCCCGTGTACCCCTGGAACCAATTTTAAATTGCCAACAGCCCTATTTTTTTATGTTAGGCCTTCGAAGCCTGTCTGCGGTCCCTCCTTCCACTAGGCCTCCACTGACCATTGTACTGCTGCCCTTGTACCACTGGAACCAATTTTAAATTGCCAACAGCCCTATTTTTTTATGTTAGGCCTTCGAAGCCTGTCTAGGGTCCCTCCTTCCACTAGGCCTCCACTGACCACACCACTGCTGCCCGTGTACCCCTGGAACCAATTTAAAATTGCCGACAGCCAGCCCAATTTTATTATGTTAGGCCTTCGGAGCCTGTCTGCGGTCCGTTCTTTCTACTACTACTACACTGACCAGGCCACTGCTGCCCGTGTTCCCCTGGAACCAATTTAAAATTTCCTACAGCCATCTGTTATTATGTTAGGCCTTCGATGCCTGTTTGCGGGCACTCCTTCCACTAGGCCTCCACTGACCACACCACTGCTGCCCGTGTACCCCTGGAACCAATTTAAAATTGCCTACAGCCAGCCCAATTTTTTTATTTTAGGCCTTCGATGCCTGTCTGCGGTCCGTTCTTTCTACTACTACTACACTGACCAGGCCACTGCTGCCCGTGTTCCCCTGGAACCAATTTAAAATTGCCTACAGCCATGTGTTATTATGTTAGGCCTTCGATGCCTGTCTGCGGTCACTCCTTCCACTAGGCCTCCACTGACCAGACCACTGCTGCCCGTGTACCCCTGGAACCTATTTAAAAGTGCCTACAGCCCAATTTTATTATGTTAGGCCTTCGAAGCCTGTCTGCGGTCCGTTCTTTCTACTACTACTACACTGACCAGGCCACTGCTGCCCGTGTTCCCCTGGAACCAATTTAAAATTGCCTACAGCCATGTGTTATTATGTTAGGCCTTCGATGCCTGTCTGCGGTCACTCCTTCCACTAGGCCTCCACTGACCAGACCACTGCTGCCCGTGTACCCCTGGAACCAATTTAAAATTGCCTACAGCCAGCCCAATTTTTTTCATGTTAGGCCTTCGAAGCCTGTCTGCGGTCCGTTCTTTCTACTACTACTACACTGACCAGGCCACTGCTGCCCGTGTTCCCCTGGAACCAATTTAAAATTGCCTACAGCCATCTGTTATTATGTTAGGCCTTCGATGCCTGTTTGCGGTCACTCCTTCCACTAGGCCTCCACTGACCAGACCACTGCTGCCCGTGTACCCATGGAACCAATTTAAAATTGCCTACAGCCATCTGGTATTATGTTAGGCCTTCGATGCCTGTCTGCGGTCACTCCTTCCACTAGGCCTCCACTGACCACACCACTGCTGCCCGTGTACCCCTGGAACCAATTTAAAATTGCCTACAGCCATCTGTTATTATGTTAGGCCTTCGAAGCCTGTCTGCGGTCCTTCCTTCCAATAGTTCTCCACTGACCAGACCAATGCTGGCCGTGTACCCCTGGAACCCAGCTGAAAGTGCATGTAGCCTCCTTTTTTTCTTTGTTTTATATTTAGAAAGCCCAGATGAACTACGCTGTGCAACGATTCAAACTACCCAGTCGACATTTCTTTTGCGAGAAAAGCCATCCCAGCCCTCCAGCGGCATGAAAAAGTCTGCATTGTCATAGCACTCAGGCAATCAAACAGTAGAAAGGTGCACCTGACAAGAGACGCATGGACCAGTAGGCATGTCCACAAAAAGTTACGTGTCCATTACGGCGCACTGGGTTAATGTGTTGGATGCATGGTCCACAGGGGACAGCCTACAAAGTCTGTCTGCAGTCCCTAATTCCAATTTTCCTCCGCTGACCACACCACTGCTGCCCGTGTACCCCTGGAACCAATTTTACAGTGTCTACAGCCTAATTTTGTTATGTTAGGCCTACTACGCCTGTCTGCGGTCCCTCCTTCCAATACTCGTCCACTGACCACACCACTGCTGCCCGTGGACCCCTGGAACCTATTTTTAATTGCATAGAGCATCCTTTTTTTAATAGTAGGCGTACAAAGTCTGTCTGCGGTCCACTATTGAAATTGTCCTCCACTGCCCAGAGCACTGCTGCTTGTGTACCCCTGTAACTTTTTTAAGCTGCAGTGAGCCACATTTTTGGTTTAAGTCCTACTACCTGTGTCTGTCTGCGCCACTCAATTCAGCTGTGTTCCTTTGAAAAAAGCTGAGCGTCAATAGTCTTGTTTTCAGCCTCTAGGAATTTTAAAACTGCATTGGGGGTACAACTTTGGTAGGGCCTACTAACGGTGTCTGCCTCCCCAAGGTGTGCCCCAGGTTTCCTCGCCATTGCTTCGATCTTAATGCTCTCGTTTAGTAGTTGTTGGAAACTACACTGCATTAGGCCTACAAATTGGGTATGGGGTGTAGAGAGATGGTGTGTTCCACTCCAAGGTGTTCCCCAGGTTTCCTCTCCATTGCTTCGATCTTCATGCTCTCGTTTAGTAGTTGTTGGAAACTACACTGCATTAGGCCTACAAATTGGGTATGGGGTGTAGAGAGATGGTGTGTTCCACTCCAAGGTGTTCCCCAGGTTTCCTCTCCATTGCTTCGATCTTCATGCTCTCGTTTAGTAGTTGTTGGAAACTACACTGCATTAGGCCTACAAATTGGGTATGGGGTGTAGAGAGATGGTGTGTTCCACTCCAAGGTGTTCCCCAGGTTTCCTCGCCAATGCTTCGATCTTCATGCTCTCGTTTAGTAGTTGTTGCAAACTACACTGCATTAGGCCTACAAATTGGGTATGGGGTGTAGAGAGATGGTGTGTTCCACTCCAAGGTGTTCCCCAGGTTTCCTCTCCATTGCTTCGATCTTCATGCTCTCGTTTAGTAGTTGTTGGAAACTACACTGCATTAGGCCTATAAATTGGGTATGGGGTGTAGAGAGATGGTGTGTTACACTCCAAGGTGTTCCCCAGGTTTCCTCTCCATTGCTTCGATCTTCATGCTCTCGTTTACTAATTGTTGGAAACTACACTGCATTAGGCCTACAAATTGGGTATGGGGTGTAGAGAGATGGTGTGTTCCACTCCAAGGTGTTCCCCAGGTTTCCTCGCCAATGCTTCGATCTTCATGCTCTCGTTTAGTAGTTGTTGGAAACTACACTGCATTAGGCCTACAAATTGGGTATGGGGTGTAGAGACATGGTGTGTTCCACTCCAAGGTGTTCCCCAGGTTTCCTCGCCAATGCTTCGATCTTCATGCTCTCGTTTAGTAGTTGTTGGAAACTACACTGCATTAGGCCTACAAATTGGGTATGGGGTGTAGAGAGATGGTGTGTTCCACTCCAAGGTGTTCTCCAGGTTGCCTTTCCTGAGCTTCGATCTCCCGGCTCTCGTTTAGTAGTTGTTGGAAACTACACTGCATTAGGCCTACAAATTGGGTATGGGGTGTAGAGAGATGGTGTGTTACACTCCAAGGTGTTCCCCAGGTTTCCTCTCCATTGCTTCGATCTTCATGCTCTCGTTTAGTAGTTGTTGGAAACTACACTGCATTAGGCCTACAAATTGGGTATGGGGTGTAGAGAGATGGTGTGTTCCACTCCAAGGTGTTCTCCAGGTTGCCTTTCCTGAGCTTCGATCTTCCGGCTCTCGTTTAGTAGTTGTTGGAAACTACACTGCATTAGGCCTACAAATTGGGTATGGGATGTAGAGAGATGGTGTGTTACACTCCAAGGTGTTCCCCAGGTTTCCTCTCCATTGCTTCGATCTTCATGCCCTCGTTTAGTAGTTGTTGGAAACTACGCTGCATTAGGCCTACAAATTGGGTATGGGGTGTAGAGAGATGGTGTGTTCCACTCCAAGGTGTTCTCCAGGTTGCCTTTCCTGAGCTTCGATCTTCCGGCTCTCGTTTAGTAGTTGTTGGAAACTACGCTGCATTAGGCCTACAAATTGGGTATGGGGTGTAGAGAGATGGTGTGTTCCACTCCAAGGTGTTCCCCAGGTTTCCTCTCCATTGCTTCGATCTTCATGCTCTCGTTTAGTAGTAGTTGGAAACTACAATGCATTAGGCCTACAAATTGGGTATGGGGTGTAGAGAGATGGTGTGTTCCACTCCAAGGTGTTCCCCAGGTTTCCTGTCCATTGCTTCGATCTTCATGCTCTCGTTTAGTAGTTGTTGGAAACTACACTGCATTAGGCCTACAAATTGGGTATGGGGTGTAGAGACATGGTGTGTTCCACTCCAAGGTGTTCCCCAGGTTTCGTCCACATTGCTTCGGTCTTCCGACTCTCGTTTAGTAGTTGTAGAAAACTACACTGCATTAGGCCTACAAATTGGGTATGGGGTGTAGAGAGACGGTGTGTTACACTCCAAGGTGTTCCCCAGGTTTCGTCCACATTGCTTCGATCTTCCGACTCTCGTTTAGTAGTTGTTGAAAACTACACTGCATTAGGCCTACAAATTGGGTATGGGGTGTAGAGAGATGGTGTGTTACACTCCAAGGTGTTCTCCAGGTTGCCTTTCCTGAACTTCTATCTTCAGGCTCTCATTAAATTGTGGTTAAATGGAACAACTGCATTTGGCGTACTAGTTGGTTTGGGGCCTACTATCGGTGTCTGCCACTCCTTGCTGTTCTCCTGGTTTCTTGCCCTGAAATTCCATTTTCAGGCTCTCGTTAAGTAGTTGTTAATGTTAGACTGCATTTGGCCTACTAGTTGGGTTGGGGCCTACTATTGGTGTCTGCCACTTCTTGCTGTTCTCCTCCACTGAACAAAGCTGTGCCGCCTGTTTACTACGGTTGCCAATTTTGAACTGCATTTCGACTACTTACTGATTTGGGCCTACTCTCTGTGTCAGCCTCTCATTCCAGTTGTCCTCCACTGCAATGCCCCCTGGTTAGTCCTGTGTTACCAATTTTGAACTGCATTTAACCAACTTTATTCTTTGGGCCTATATCTGTGTTTCCTCCTCATCCTGCCCATTGCCCAGCCAGTGATAGATGAGTCTGCTGGTACATTGACCCATAACGCAAAATTCCCCGTGCACTCTACACAGCAAGATTGTGACCCTGCTGAAAGTCAGGCTCCTCTTCCCGCATACCATACCACCTTACACGGGGACAAAGAGGAAGGTGCAGATGAAAGTGCAGGTTCCTTCATCAGGTGGGGGGAGGAATACTAGTTGGCGACGTCACTGGCACAGGGCCTCTCATAGTACGCAAAAGTGTTGCTGCCGGTGGGAGGCGCCCCCGCCGTGCAAACACACCGCTGTACTTTGAGGGGCCCTGTGCCAGTGCCAATGCCAACGAGTGGGCCCCCCCTGCTTGCTCAGGATCACAGCACTTGCAAAGTTGAAATACTTACCTCTCCCTGCTCCACTGCCGTGACGTGGTCCAGATTTACTGGGCCCACTAATTACTTGAACCAGCCCTACCCCCCACAACTTTAGCCAAATGACCCCCAATTTCAAGTGCCTTCCAATTATTATAAGCTAAATTACGATTGACAAGCTTCAGTAACAAGAATGGATGTTTTTGCCATTAAAATGGGCAGTGTAGGTGTTTTCCTGGCCTCCACTCACTGCCGACTATGCTCCCCCATTGACTTGCATTGGGTTTCGTGTTTCGGGCGATACCCGACTTTTCGCCATAATCGGCCGATTCCACTCGACTCGACTTCTAAGATAGTCGGGTTTCGCGAAACACGACTCGACTCTAAAAAGGTCAAGGTCGCTCAACCCTACTCAACACTAGTAAGAATTTAAACTTTGCAAGTGCTGTGATCCTGAGCAAGCAGGGGGGGGCCCACTCGTTGGCATTGGCACTGGCACAGGGCCCCTCAAAGTACGGCGGTGTGTTTGCACAGCGGGGGCGCCTCCCACCGGCAGCGACACTTTTGCATACTATAAGGGGCCCTGTGCCAGTGACGTCGCCAACGAGTATTCCCCCCTCACCTGATGAAGGAACCTGCACTTTCATCTGCCCCTTCCTCTTTGTCCCCGTGTAAGGTGGTATGGTATGCGGGAAGGGGAACCTGACTTTCAGCAGGGTCATGTTCTGGCTGTGTAGCGTGCACGGGGAATGTAGCGTTCTGGGTCAATGTACCAGCAGACTCATCTATCACTGGCTGGGCAATGGGCAGGATGAGGAGGAAACACAGATATAAGCCCAAATAATAAAGTGGGCTAAATGCAGTTCAAAATTGGTAACAGGACTAACCAGGGGGCATTGCTTTGTTCAGTGGAGTACAACTGTAATGAGACACAATGAGTAGGCCCAAATCAGTAAGTAGGCTAAATGCAGATCCAAATTGGTAACAGAAGTAAACAGGCGGCACTGGTTTGATCAGTGTAGGAGAACATCAAGGAGCGGCAGACACTGTTAGTAGGGCCAACAAAACAAGTAGGCCAAATGCAGTGTTATATAAAAAACAATTTAACGAGAGCCTGAAGATAGAAACTAGGGAAAGGCAACCTGGAGAACACCTTGGAGTGGAAGACACCGTTTGTAGAACCCAGACCCAACTTGTAGGCCTAATGCAGTGTGGTTTCAACAACTACTTAACGAGAGCTTGAAGATAAAAGCTAGGGAGAGGCAACCTAGAGAACACCTTGGAGTGGCAGACACCATCTCTACAACCAAGACCCAACTTGTAGGCCTAATGCAGTGTTGTTTCAACAACTACTTAACGAGAGCTTCAAGATAGAAGCTAGGGAGAGGCAACCTGGAGAACACCTTGGAGCGGAAGACACCGTTTGTAGAACTCAGACCCAACTTGTAGGCCTAATGCAGTGTTGTTTCAACAACTACTTAACGAGAGCTTGAAGATAGAAGCTAGGGAGAGGCAACCTGGAGAACACCTTGCAGCTGCAGACACCATCTCTACAACCCACACCCAACTTGTAGGCCTACAGCACGGAGCGGCATACACCGTTAGTAGGCCCCAACCACACTATTAGGCCAAATTCAGTAGGCCCCACTGCAGTTGTTCGATTAAAAAACTATTTAACAAGAGCCTGAAGATTGAAGCTCAGGAAAGGCAACCAGGAGAACACCTTGGAGTGGCAGACACCGTCTCTACAACCAAGACCCAACTTGTAGGCCTAATGCAGTGTTGTTTCAACAACTACTTAACGAGAGCCTGAAAATGGAATTTCAGGACAGGAAACCAGGAGAACAGCACGGAGCGGCATACACCGTTAGTAGGCCCCAACCAAACTAGTAGCCCCACTGCAGTTGTTTGATTAAAAAACTATTTAACCAGAGCCTGAAGATTGAAGCTCAGGAAAGGCAACCAGGAGAACACCTTGGAGCGGCAGACACTGTTAGTAGGCCCCAACCAAACTAGTAGCCCCACTGTAGTTGTTTGATTAAAAAACTATTTAACCAGAGCCTGAAGATTGAAGCTCAGGAAAGGCAACCAAGAGAACACCTTGGAGCGGCAGACACTGTTAGCAGGCCCCAACCAAACTAGTAGCCCCACTGCAGTTGTTCAATTAAAAAACTATTTAACAAGAGCCTGAAGATTGAAGCTCAGGAAAGGCAACCAGGAGAACACCTGGGAGCGGCAGACACCGTCTCTACAACCAAGACCCAACTTGTAGGCCTAATGCAGTGTTGTTTCAACAACTACTTAACGAGAGCCTGAAAATGGAATTTCAGGACAGGAAACCAGGAAAACACCTTGGAGCGGCAGACACTGTTAGTAGGCCCCAACCAAACTAGTAGCCCCACTGCAGTTGTTCAATTAAAAAACTATTTAACCAGAGCCTGAAGATTGAAGCTCACGAAAGTCAACCAGGAGAACACCTTGGAGCGGCAGACACTGTTAGTAGGCCCCAACCAAACTAGTAGCCCCACTGCAGTTGTTCGATTAAAAAACTATTTAACAAGAGCCTGAAGATTGAAGCTCAGGAAAGGCAACCAGGAGAACACCTTGAAGTGGCAGACACTGTTAGTAGGCCCCAACCAAACTAGTAGCCCCACTGTAGTTGTTCGATTAAAAAACTATTTAACAAGAGCCTGAAGATTGAAGCTCAGGAAAGGCAACCAGGAGAACACCTTGGAGCGGCAGACACTGTCTCTACAACCCAGACCCAACTTGTAGGCCTAATGCAGTGTTGTTTCAACAACTACTTAACGAGAGCTTCAAGATAGAAGCGAGGGAGAGGCAACAGAGAGAACACCTTGGAGCGGAAGACTCAGTTTGTAGACCACAACGAAACTTGTGGCCCCAATGCAGTTTTATAATTCTGACAAGCTGAAAATCAGCCTTTTTTTTTTATAGGAGGACAGCTGTATTAAGTGGCGCAGACAGACACTGCTAGTAGGCCTTACACCACAAAGTAGGCTCACTGCAGGTTGAAAAAAAGTTACATGGGTACACGGTTGGCATTGTTGTGCTCAGCGGAGGACAAATGGAAGGAGGGACCGCAGACAGACTTAGTAGGCCTAAAATTTTAAAAAATAGGCTCAAAGCAGTTTGAATTATCTTGCAGGGGTACACAGGCAGCATTGGTGTGGTCAGCGGAGGATGATTGGAAGGAGTGTCTGACACAGTTAGTACTCCCAAAAAATAAATAGATGTTAATGTCTCGCAAAACAACAAAACCAAAAAACAAAATGGTGGCATACTTAGGTACAGGGGTGGGTTCCTCTGCTGAGTTTCAGACATAGTAATTTGGCGCTAAGTATTTACTGGTGTCAATATAGGACACTGACCCTGACTATTTGAACTAGCATCATACATGTCAACAAATTGGTATTGTCAGTGCCAGGCATTGAAGGATGTCAGCGCATAGACTAAACATTGGTGGAGCTGTGAGAGATAATTTTGCAAGTGGTAGAACAATGTTTTCGAGCTGGGGTGGGAAACTCTCTTGTGGCCGGCGGTACAGGCCCAGGGCCCCTCATGTTACAACGGTGTGTCTGACGTTGAGTGCGCGCCACCACCGCCAGAGACACTTTATTGTACTATGAGGGACCCAGTGGTAGTGCCGTCGACCAAAAGCGGGCACACCTACCTCTTCAGACAAACTACAATCTCACGGGTGCTTGCGCCTAGTGGCGAGACCACGGCCCCGTGGGGGGAATTAGCCCATTTAGGGAGGTGTAAACATGTCGTATGCTGGACAAACAGCTGCTGCAAATTAAGAGATTGGAACAGTCAGTAAGACCAGTCCACAAGCAAGACCTTTTTATAGGAAAGCTAGGTGTCAGCCGGGAAAGGTGGGGCAAAATAATTAGAAATCCATGAGTGGTTCATTTTAATGAAGGTTAGATCATCAACATTTTGGGTAGCCAGACGAGTCCTTTTTTCGGTCAATATTGAACCAGCAGCACTGAATACTCTTTCTGATAGCACACTAGCTGCTGGACAAGCAAGCTCCTGCAATGCATATTCTGCAAATTCAGGCCAGGTGTCTATTTTGGATGCCCAGTAATCAAATGGGAATGACAGTTGAGGGAGAACATCGATAAGGGATGAAAAATAGTTAGTAACCATACTGGACAAATGTTGTCTCCTGTCACTTTGAATTGATGCTGCAGTACCTGTCCTGTCTGCGGTCATTGCGAAATCACTCCAAAACCTGGTCAGAAAACCCATCTGTCCAACGCCACTTCTGATTTGTGCACCTCTAGCACCTCTGCCCTGTTGCCCCCTGCAGCTCGTGTGAGAACCATCACCGGCGCTGTGTGCTGGGAATGCCTGAATCAAACGGTCTACCAGAGTTGCTTGTTTGGTTGCTAATATTGGTTCGAGGTTCTCATGTGGCATGATATTTTGCAATTTGCCTTTATAGCGAGGATCAAGGAGGCAGGCCAACCAGTAATCATCATCGGTCATCATTTTAATAATGCGTGGGTCCCTTTTGAGGATAAGTAAGGCATAATCCGCCATGTGGGCCAAAGTTCCAGTTGTCAAATCTGCAGTTGTGCTGGGTTGAGGGGCAGTTTCAGGCAAACCTACGTCACTTGTCTCCCTCAAAAAACCTGAACCCGGCCTTGCAACGCCACCAGTTTCTATTGGCCCCAAAGAAGCTTCCTCATTCAAAAAATACTCATCCCCATCATCCTGCTCGTCCTCCTCCTCTTCGCCTGCTACCTCGTCCTGTAGATTGCCCTGACCAGACAATGGCTGACTGTCATCAAGGCTTTCCTCTTCCTCGGCTGCAGACGCCTGCTCCTTTATGTGCATCAAACTTTGCATCAGCAGACGCATTAGGGGGATGCTCATGCTTATTATGGCATTGTCTGCACTAACCAACCATGTGCATTCCTCAAAACACTGAAAGACTTGACACAGGTCTTGTACCTTAGACCACTGCACACCTGACAACTCCATGTCTGCCATCCAACTGCCTGCCCGTGTATGTGTATCCTCCCACAAATACATAACAGCATGCCTCTGTTCGCAGAGTCTCTGAAGCATGTGCAGTGTGGAGTTCCACCTTGTTGCAACGTCAATGATTAGGCGATGCTGGGGAAGGTTCAAAGACCGCTGATGGTTCTGCATACGGCTGTAGTGTACGGGTGAACGGCAGATATGCGTGCAAAGTCTGCGCACTTTGAGGAGCAGGTCGGTTAACCCCGGATAACTTTTCAGGAAGCACTGCACCACCAGGTTTAAGGTGTGAGCCAGGCAAGGAATGTGTTTCAGTTGGGAAAGGGAGATGGCAGCCATGAAATTCCTTCCGTTATCACTCACTACCTTGCCTGCCTCAAGATCTACAGTGCCCAGCCACGACTGCGTTTCTTTCTGCAAGAACTCGGACAGAACTTCCGCGGTGTGTCTGTTGTCGCCCAAACACTTCATTGCCAATACAGCCTGCTGACGCTTGCCACTAGCTGTCCCATAATGGGACACCTCGTGTGCAACAGTGGCAGCTGAGGATGGAGTGGTTGTGCGACTGCGATCTGTGGACGAGCTCTCGCTTCTGCAGGAGGACAAGGAGGAAGAGGAGGAGGAGGAGGGGGGGCGAACGCCTATAGCCAACTGTTTCCTAGACCGTGGGCTAGGCAGAACTGTCCCAATATTGCTGTCCCCTGTGGACCCTGCATCCACCACATTAACCCAGTGTGCCATGATGGACACGTAACATCCCTGGCCATGCCTACTGGTCCATGCATCTGTTGTCAGGTGCACCTTTGTACTCACAGATTGCCTGAGTGCATGAACGATGCAGTCTTTTACATGCTGGTGGAGGGCTGGGATGGCTTTTCTCAAAAAGAAGTGTCGACTGGGTAGCTCGTAGCGTGGTACAGCGTAGTCCATCAGGGCTTTGAAAGCTTCGCTTTCAACTAACCGGTAGGGCATCATCTCTAATAAAATTAGTCTAGCAATGTGGGCATTCAAACCTTGTGTACGCGGATGCGAGGATGAGTACTTCCTTTTCCTAAGGAGAGTCTCATGTAGGGGGAGCTGGACTTCAGAGCTGCAGATCGTGGAACTAGCGGGGGTGCCGGTGGACATGGCAGACTGAGAGAGGGTTGGAGATGGTATTCTTGCTGGTGCCCGACATGCAGTGTTTCCTACTATGAAACTGGTGATTCCCTGACTGCTTTGGCCTGGCAATGAAACCTGCACATTTACTGCAGGTTGTGCGGGAAATGGTGGGCTTACAGTGAGGGAAGGGATATAGCGTTGCTGACTAGCTTCATTGGCCGAGGGTGCTACAACCTTAAGGGACGTTTGGTAGTTAGTCCAGGCTTGCAAATGCATGGTGGTTAAATGTCTACGCATGCAACTTGTATTTAGACTTTTAAGATTCTGACCTCTGCTTAAGGTAGTTGAATATTCTTGACAGATGACTTTGTGCTGATCATTTGGATGTTGTTTAAAAAAATGCCAGACTGCACTCTTTCTACTATCGGATACCTTTTCAGGCATTGCAGACTGAGCTTCTTTAACCGGAAGGCCACGCTGTCCTACAACAGATTTTGGTTTTGCCACGCGTTTCTGGCCAGATACGGGCCCGGCTGATGGAACCTGTTGCGATGTTGATGCCTGCTGCGGCTCCTCCTCCTCCGCTTCAGAGCTACTGCCGTCTGCACCCTGTTCCCCCAATGGCTGCCAATCGGGGTCAACAACTGGGTCATCTATGACGTCCTCTTCTATCTTGTGTGCAACTTCGTCTGTGTCACCGTGTAAGCCTGTGGTATAGCGTTCGTGACGGGGCACCATAGTCTCATCAGGGTCTGATTCTGGATCAGTACACTGCGAGGGCAATGTTCTGGTCTGAGTCAAAGGAACAGCATAGTAATCTGGCTGTTACTGTGCATCTGTGCACTCCATGTCCGATTCAACTTGTAATGGGCATGGCCTGTTAACTGTTTCACTTTCTAACCCAGGAACGGTATGTGTAAAGAGCTCCATGGAGTAACCCGTTGTGTCACCTGACACATCCTTCTCTGTGGTTCTTGGTGAAGAAGACAAGGAAGCGACTTGTCCCTGACCGTGAACATCCACTAACGACGCGCTGCTATTACATTTAGCAGTTTCAGAAGAGGAGGCGAAAGAGCTAGAGGCTGAGTCAGCAAGGAAAGCCAAAACTTGTTCTTGCTGCTCCGGCTTTAAAAGCGGTTTTCCTACTCCCAGAAAAGGGAGTGTTCGAGGCCTTGTGTAGCCAGACGACGAACCTGGCTCAACAACTCGAGACTTAGGTGCTATATTGTTTTTCCCACGACCACCTGATGCTCCACCACCACTACCATCATTACCAGCTGGCAATGACCGCCCACGACCACGACCTCTTCCACCAGACTTCATCATTGTTTGAAAAACGTAACCCAACTAATGGTATTTGTTACTGTAAAACCAGTTACAAGGTGAACTCAAACTTCTGTTGGATTTATATATCCCTTTATAGGTGGGTGAGACTGCAGGGAAAATCAGGCCCAATGTATAACAGTACACAGCTTCAGTGGCAGACAGATATGCCACTAACAGGACTGATGCTGATGCAGACACTACCAATAGAAATCTGGCCCAGTATTACACACTAGGTTTAATGTGGCACACAATTTGAGACAGGTAGCACACACAGGAGTGGCACTGAAGCAGAAATGCCAATCTTAATCTCCCACTATTTTTTTTTCAGGGAGAATTGAAAAGAAATCTGGCCTAGTATTACACACTAGGTATAATGTGGCACACAATTTGAGACAGGTGGAACACACAGGACTGGCACTGAAGCAGAAATGCCAATCTTAATCTCCCACTATTTTTTTTTTTCAGGGAGAATTTAAAAGAAATCTGGCCCAGTATTACACACTAGGTTTAATGTGGCACAAAAATTGAGACAGGTGGCACACACAGGACTGGCACTGAAGCAGAAATGCCAATCTTAATCTCCCACTATTTTTTTTTCAGGGAGCATTTAAAAGAAATCTGGCCCAGTATTACACACTAGGTTTAATGTGGCACACAATTTGAGACAGGTGGCACACACAGGACTGGCACTGAAGCAGAAATGCCAATCTTAATCTCCCACTATTTTTTTTCAGGAAGAATTTAAAAGAAATCTGGCCCAGTATTACACACTAGGTTTAATGTGGCACACAATTTGAGACAGGTAGCACACACACTAGTGGCACTGAAGCAGAAATGCCAATCTTAATCTCCCACTATTTTTCTTTTCAGGGAGAATTGAAAAGAAATCTGGCCCAGTATTACACACTAGGTTTAATGTGGCACACAATTTGAGACAGGTGGCACACACAGGACTGGCAATGAAGCAGAAACGCCGATCTTAATCTCCCACTATTTTTTTTTTCAGGGAGAATTGAAAAGAAATCTGGCCCAGTATTACACACTAGGTTTAATGTGGCACACAATTTGAGACAGGTGGCACACACAGGATTGGCACTGAAGCAGAAATGCCAATCTTAATCTCCCACTATTTTTTTTTCAGGGAGAATTGAAAAGAAATCTGGCCCAGTATTACACACTAGGTTTAATGTGGCACACAATTTGAGCTACAGCGCTTAGGGAAAAAAATGTAGCCTCCACTGTCCATGCAAACAAAAGGTGGTGTTGGACAGTGGAAATCGCTACAGCACAAGCGGTTTGGGGGTTAATGTACCCTGCCTAACGCTATCCCTGCTTCTGACGAAGCGGCAGCGACCTCTCCCTATGCTCAGATCAGCAGCAGTAAGATGGCGGTCAGCGGGAACGCCCCTTTATAGCCCCTGTGACACCGCAGAAAGCAAGCCAATCACTGTAATGCTCTTCTCTAAGATGGTGGGGACTGAGACCTATGTCATCACGCTGCCCACACTCTGCGTCCACCTTCATTGGCTGAGAAATGGCGCTTTTCGCGTCATTGAAATGTGACTTTTGTGTGAAAGTCGCGTACCGCATGGCCGACCCCACACAGGAATCGGGTCAGGTTTCATGAAACCCGACTTTGCCAAAAGTCGGCGACTTATGAAAATGACCGACCCGTTTCGCTCAACCCTAATTGTGAGCACATGAGGATGTAGGAGTCATGAACGCAACTTAATTATGGCTTTATTCTGATTTGTATGGAACTGTAACATGATACTTACAGAAATCTGTGCGCCTATATCGTTTTCCTGCATACCTCTATAGAAGAATACAGATTTTATTTTCTTACAGAGTCATATAGAATACATGAGATAGAGATTGCTTCCAATGTGAATATCTCCATTGTATAGTACCATAAAGAGACACAATAATATGCTGCATGCAGTACCTATGGCCCTGTAATAAGCAACCATATGGAGCCTAAGTGCAACCGCACAGGATCCGTCATGTGCATGAATTCTTAGCATGTTACTGACTACTGCAAGATGATATGCTTTATCCACTAGCCAGTCATCTGCTGTCATAAAAAAAAACTTACTGACTCTTAAAGAAGTTGTCCACTACAATATTTTTTTTTCATAAATCTTGCTATAATGTGCCACTGAAAACATCCACTGTGTTTATTTTAGCAATATTACCTTTTATCATGCTGTAGCAGCACATCTTCAGTGCTGGATCCAGCTCTCATGAGGTTAATCGATAACTTCCTTTCTCCTGACTTATTGTGCTTTAATACTGCAAGTTTCATGATGCATTGCACTGGCCACTAAGCTCGAACCTACCACACCCACTCCAAAACACAACCAAACCCCTCCCTCCTCTCCCCCCTCTCTCTTCAAAAAGATTTGTGATGTCATTTCTGTCCAACCTCCTCTTTTACATTTGTCCAACCCTCACTCCATTACACATAGATAGATAGATAGATAGATAATAGATAGATATGTATCTATATATCTATGTCTATTTACATAGAAATGTCCATTTCCATGTTTCTAAATCCCTTCACCCCTGGAGCTTTTTTCATTCATCGCTCCCCTTCTTTCTAGAGCCATAATTTTTCCGTCAATATGGCCATGTGAGGGCTTATCTTTTGTGGGACAAGTTCTACTTTTGAACAACATCATTGGTGTCGTGTAACAGAAAATGTGAAAAAACTTCAAAGTGCGATGAAATTGCAAAAAAGTGAAAATCCCACACTTGTTTTTTCCTTGGCTTTTTTGCTAGGTTCACTAAATGCTAAGGCTGTGTGCACACGTTGCGGATTTGATTCCAGATCCGCAGGGTTTTTTGCTGCACAGAATTGCATAAAATCCGCAGTGTAGTGCACAACAACCAATGTAAGTCTATGGGAGCCGCAGACTTGTTGTGCAGATTCTGCTGAAAAACCGCACCGAAACACCGCTTTTTTTTCCACATCATGTCACTTCTTTTGTGCTGAACTGCAGCGTTTCTGCTCCGCACCCTTAGACTTTCATTGAGTCCCGCACATCCACAGCAAAACCGCAGATGTAAAAAAGATCTGCAGTTTTGCTGCAGATGTGGGTATGAGAAACGCTGCATTTCGGGAGGAGGGAAGTGTGTGGACGGTGACTGTGTGTGTGTATGTGTGTGCGGGCGGGGTCTGCAGGCTGTTCGGATGTGTGCGGGACTGTTCGGGTGTGTGCGGGACTGTGCGGGTGTGTGCGAGGCTGTGCGGGTGTGTGCCTGGCTGTTCGGGTATATGCGGGACTGTTCTGTTGTGTGCGGGGCTGTGCGGGTGTGTGCCTGGCTGTTCGGGTATGTGCGGGACTGTTCGGTTGTGTGCGGGGCTGGGCGGGTGTGTGCCTGGCTGTTCGGCTGTGTGTGGGACTGTTCGGATGTGTTTGGGTGTGTGCAAGACTGTTTGAGTGTGTACGGGGCTGTGCGGGGGGTCTTTTGGGGGGTATGTGCAGGCATCATCCGATTCGACTACAAGTACACAGCATCCAATCTGCAGCTAATTAGGATGTAATCCGCACAGTGGACACGCACCCTACACTAGCCATACATCTATCAATAGATATATCTAACCAGATATATCTATAGATAGATATATGAATAGATAGATGCATGCATCTATAGATCTATCTATATGTAGATCTGTCTATCCATTTCATCTATCATCTATCTGTCTATCTGTGTGTAATTGAGTGTGGGTTGGACAAATGTAAAAGAGGAGGTTGGACAATAATGACATCACAAATCTTTTTTTTTTGTTCAATAATACATCTTTATTTAGCTTTCAAAAACGCATACAAAAATGTACAAAAACTGCGCAAAACCGCACCAAAAATTTTTTAAAAATGCATAAAAACTGCTCCAAAAACGCATCAAAACTGCATCAAAATCGCAGCAAAAACTGCATCAAAAACTGCATCAAAAAGCACCAAAAACTGCATCAAAACCGCACCAAAACATTATTGGCATGACTAAGAAAAAGAGCAAATCCAAGATGACTATGTATATATGGTCCTCTAATTTCAAATTAACATCCAAATCTACTCTTTAATAAATTATGAGCTAAAAGAATAAAAATAGTTTCATAGCAAGCTCTGGTACAGTCCATTAGATATATGCATTCACCAAGTTCTCCTGGTACCGCTGTGCCACATGTAGTATTCTATAGCTTGCAGGCCACAAACATTTATGGCAATAGATTTGATACTAAAGAGTAGATTTGGATGTTAATTTGAAATTAGAGGACAATCTATATATATAATTGTCTAAGGGTTTTTCCATCTGTCTGTCTTTCTGTCTGACTGTCTGTCTGTCTGTCTTTCTGTCTGTCTGTCTGTCCTGGAAATCCCGCGTCTCTGATTGGTCGAGGCCGCCAGGCCTCAACCAATCAGCGACGAGCACAGTATCGACATAGAAATCCCGCGAGGCCTCGACCAATCAGCGACGAGCACAGCGACGATGATGTCATAAAGGACGTAGATATCCCGCGTCTCTGATTGGTCGAGGCCAGGATTGGCCTCTACCAATCAGCAACGGGCACAGCGACGATGATGTCATAAAGGACGTAGAAATCCCACGTTTCTGATTCAGCGACGGGCACAGTCTGCTGCGAATTCTGGAATCATCATTGTCCTCCACTGCTGTCAAGTGCCACCATTGTGTAGGGTGCGTGCCTGCGTCTCCCTGTATGTAGAATGGGTCGTAAACGAAAATACGCCAATGAGGATGACAGAAAAGCAGCAGCAGCAAGAAAACGACAACATCGGGAACAGGAGACATCACAACAAACTGACGCCAGACAAGCCCAGGATGTGGAATCTCACAGACAACGTCGCCAACAGGAGACACCACAAGAAACTGACGCCAGACAAGCCCAGGATGTGGAATCTCACAGACAACGTCACCAACAAGAGACACCACAAGAAACTGACGCCAGACAAGCCCAGGATGTGGAATCTCACAGACAACGTCGCCAACAAGAGACACCACAAGAAACTGACGCCAGACAAGCCCAGGATGTGGAATCTCACAGACAACGTCGCCAACAGGAGACACCACAAGAAACTGACGCCAGACAAGCCCAGGATGTGGAATCTCACAGACAACGTCGCCAACAGGAGACACCACAAGAAACTGACGCCAGACAAGCCCAGGATGCGGAATCTCACAGACAACGTCGCCAACAGGAGACACCACAAGAAACTGACGTCAGACAAGCCCAGGATGTGGAATCTCACAGACAACGTCGCCAACAGGAGACACCACAAGAAACTGACGCCAGACAAGCCCAGGATGTGGAATCTCACAGACAACGTCGCCAACAGGAGACACCACAAGAAACTGAGGCCAGACAAGCCCAGGATGTGGAATCTCACAGACAACGTCGCCAACAGGAGACACCACAAGAAACTGACGCCAGACAAGCCCAGGATGCGGAATCTCACAGACAACGTCGCCAACAGGAGACACCACAAGAAAATGACGCCAGACAAGCCCAGGATGCGGAATCTCACAGACAACTTCGCCAACAGGAGACACCACAAGAAACTGACGCCAGACAAGCCCAGGATGCGGAATCTCACAGACAACGTCGCCAACAGGAGACACCACAAGAAACTGATGCCAGACAAGCCCAGGATGTGGAATCTCACAGACAACGTCGCCAACAGGAGACACCACAAGAAACTGATGCCAGACAAGCCCAGGATGCGGAATCTCACAGACAACGTCGCCAACAGGAGACACCACAAGAAACTGACGCCAGACAAGCCCAGGGTGTGGAATCTCACAGACAACGTCGCCAACAGGAGACACCACAAGAAACTGACGCCAGACAAGCCCAGGATGTGGAACCTCACAGACAACGTCGCCAACAGGAGACACCACAAGAAACTGCCGTCAGACAAGCCCAGGATGTGGAATCTCACAGACAACGTCGCCAACAGGAGACACCACAAGAAACTACCGCCAGACAAGCCCAGGATGTGGAATCTCACAGCCAACGTTGCCAACAGGAGACACCACAACAAACTGCTGCCAGACAAGCCCAGGATACGGAATCTCACAGACAACGTCGCCAACAGGAGACACCACAAGAAACTGCTGCCAGACAAGCCCAGGATGTGGAATCTCACAGACAATGTCGCCAACAGGAGACACCACAACAAACTGCCGCCAGACAAGCCCAGGATACGGAATCTCACAGACACCGTCATCAACCGGAGACACCACAACAAACTGTTGTGCAACAGGAACAACATGATCGCCAAATTCATAAAAAACAAATGCTCTACCAACTAAGGCACGACCAGGACAATATTCAACAACTTGCACATTATGTAACAGACAATGAAAGTACAATTCATGAACACTACTGTGGGAATATGAATGCAGTTTGCTCTAAATGCGACTCTCTGAATTTCATTGATGAAAAACCATCTGACAATCAGTTTACTCAATGCTGCCAAAAAGGAAAAGTTATGCTACCGAGACCTCACTACTCAGATCTGTTTGAGCAGTTAATGAAAGGAATGCATCAACATAGTAGAAATTTATAGGAAAATATCAGAAGCATCAACAGTTCTCATGCGTTTGCTTCATTCGGTGCCAACATTGCACCGCCCCCTGATCCAGCAACGAGCACAGTATCGACGTAGATGTCATAATGGTTGCCATGGCGACGATGATGTCATAAAGGTTGCCTCGACCAATCAGCGACGGGCACAATCTGCCGCGAATTCTGGAATCATCATTGTCCATATACTACGGGGACATGCATATTCTAGAATACCCGATGCGTTAGAATCGGGCCACAATCTAGTATATACATAGTCATCTTGGATTTGCTCTTTTTCTTAGTCATGTCAATGACAGTCACAGCATGAGCCTTTAATATGAGGGCAATTTGTAGTCCTTTGAATGGACACTATTTGGCAACTCCCAATAAACCCTAGTGAATACTAGAGGGTTTTTTTTTTCTATCTTAGGAGAGGCTATTCTATATTTTTATAGCCAAAGGAACTATTTGTGTGCATGGTGGTGGGTCTTGGGTTGGGTAGCTGACAGGGCCTTCAGGGATAGAAGGGACAGCCATCGTGGAGTGGGGGCGCCGTGTCGAACTTAGGGTGCCAGCCTCCACCGTTAGGAAGTTACAGCGTGTGTAGGACTTTATTAGGGCCACATTAGGTTTGTGTACCATTATCTTTAATCTGGCACCCAATTTCAGTTTGGTTATGGTAATTTATGTATATGTCTAGTGTTGATCATTTGTTTTTTTTAAATATTTATGAATAAAAAATGCTTTTAGGGTTTTGTGTTTTTCTGTGGTTTAGTTTATTTCCAATATACCCTAGTTACCATTTAGGTTGGTTTCTCTTTTTGAAGGGGGTAATACCCCTGGCCCCTCCGAGGCTATGAATATCAGCACGCAGCTGTCCGCATAGCATTTACTGGCTATTAAAATAGGGGGACCCCCCAAAAAAAATGACATTGGGTCCTCCTATATTTTATAGCCATAAAGGCTACGCAGACAGCTGCGGGCTGATATTCATAGCCTAGAGAGGGGCCATGGATATTGCCCCCCCGGCTACAAATATCAGTCCGCAGCCCCCCCAGAAATGGCGCACCTATGAGATGCGCCAATTCCGGCACTTAGCCCCTCTCTTCCCACTCCCGAGTAGCGGTGGGATATGGGGTAATAAGGGGTTAATGTCACCCTGCTATTGTAAGGTGACATTAAGCCGGGTTAATAATGGAGAGGTGTCAATATAACGAATATCCATTATTAATCCTATAGTAGTGAAGGAGTTAAAAAAAAATGAAATACAGCCAGAAAAAAGTATTTTAATGTTCTTAATTTAACCATACTTACCTTACTTCAGTGCCTGCAAAAAACGTAAAATAATAAACCGTGTACTACCTGTCCGCCGTAGTCCAATTAATAACGAGTGTCCCATGACGATCTCTCCTATAGAACAGTGACATCGGGTAATGTCACTGCTCTATAGGACCCTCTGTGGCACACTGACAGAAGACAATGGCTCCTGCAGTGCATCACTGAGAGGTTACTTTAGTTCACAGGTCTCACTTTATGGCATTTGCTGCGTGGGAACTTTCTCACACAGCAATGCCAAAAGTGAGACAAGGGACTATTTTCTCACAGGGGCGTAGGAATACATTGTGTGGAATACATTAAGGAAGGATACCCTCCACAATTGCATTCCTGGAGCCCCTGGAGAGCAGTCACATCAGCTGATGCTGCTGCTCTCCAAGGGAGATCGTCGTCGGACACTCGTTTCAATTGAATGTCTGCGGATCAGGGAGTATTTTGGTTGTTTATTATTTTAATATTTTTTACAGATGACACTGGCTTCGGGGAACAAAGTGACAAGTGATGGTGAGTATGTACTCTATGTTATATGTACTGTATGTCTATATGTATGTTGTATGTATATACTGGCATGTTGCATGGCGTATGCCGTATGTCGCATGCTGCATGTCGCATGTCGTCATATGTCACATGTCTTATGTTGCATGTCACATGTTGTCACATGTCGCATGTTGTCACACATCGCATGTTGTTGCATGTCGCATGTCGTCGCATGTTGTCACATGTCGCATGTTGCATGTCATCGCATGTCACATGTCATCACATGTCGCATGGTGCATGTCATCGAATGTTGCATGTCACATGCTGCATGTTGCATGTCACATGCTGCATGTCGCATGATGTCACATGTTGCAAGCTGCATGTCACATGATTTCGCATGTTGCATGTCACATGTTGTAACATATCGCATGTTATCACATGTCGCATGTTGTCATAGGTCGCATGTTCCATGTTGTATGTTCTGTATATGTGTGGGTTTTTTTTACATTCAACACATTAGCCGAATGATGGGACTACTACTGTCCCAACATAGGCTAATGTGTCACTCACTGTCACTGTAGCAGACAGAGCCCGATGGGACTTGTAGTCCCATTGGACGATGCCTGCACACAGAGATACACACACACCAATGACCACCCCCTCCCCCGAAGCAGACCCTAGCATGGCCAGCAGACCCACTGCACAAACCCACAGACCCCAGCACCGCCCGCACATCCTGGCACTGGCATGCAGACCCCGGCGCCAGGACGCAGACCACCGGCGCCTGCACATCCCGGCACCGGCACGCAGACCCCCAGCGCCCGCACATCCCTGCCTAGTCCCGCCCACCCCCAGCACAGCCCTGCAGCCCCCAGCACCGCCCACAGCCCAGTCACTCTTGATGAGTGATCGCTGTCTGTGGAGGCTGCTCACGCCTGCTGCTGACGTCATGTCAATTTCCAGAGTCTGGAAATTGACGTGACGTCGGCGGAAATTAGCAGCGGCTGCAGCCTGGGGGTCACGTGACCCAGACTTAGCCACTAGCATAGCGCCTCTCACAGGCGAAAACGGCAACGGAAGGTATTTACACAATTCATTAGGGGCCCCGGGGGGATACATTGGGGGGTTAACTGAAAATAGTGGACAACCCCTTTAAGGTTTTTTTATAAGAGAAAAGACTCATTCTACTTTTTGTATTGAATATTTGCACTTTTTGCTTTACCCAAGCGATTGTATATTATTGGATTAGGGTCCCTTTCTTTTTCTTTTCAGCTCCCTTCTTTTTTAATGTTTTTCTGTGATTTATGTTAATAAAAATTTGGATTTTACACAGTGTATCACTTCTTTATTGTCTTAGCGAACTTTCATATATGGTTTTGTTGTGTTAAAAACTTGAATTTTTGTAGTGTGACCCTGGGGTAGTTTCATATCATTTGAACAAACTTGATATAATATAAAGAGGATGAATCAGAAAAATGTTGAGTTCTTTATAATGTATTAGGTTGGCTACAACTAAGTTACTGGTATCACTGTCTCACCATATTGCACATGGTATACTCAATCTGCAATACCAAATAAGCTAAACTTTGTTTAATGCTCCGAGTCCTTATATCTTAAGTGTTCAGAATGTTCTTAAACAACCTCATGCTTCATCGGAAGTATTTAATCTGTTGATGACAAGGAATTTCTAAACATATGACTGTGCTGATTTATTATTTGACATTAAAATATAATAACTAAAAGCCATGGAACAGAATGTCCTGACATGACCGTACTGTACTATTTCTATTCTTTATGCCTTATTGCTTCCATGTACAGTGAATTGCCTTAGAAGAAAATTCATAGTAGGTTTTAACACTTCATCAGTCATCCCAGGGACCAATCTATATAGACCAAAACAGTTGACATTGTGGTTAATAGAGATTCGAAAGGGTGACATGGGGCATGCCATCATCACAAGTTTGCACCTTATACATTAATATGCCAGGATTGGTTTTCAAATATTTTTAATGCCAAGGGTGTGCAAATACTACTAAATGTCCACCAACACTCATTGCACAAAATGTTAACCGACCAGTACTATTCTAGTACAAGAATAAACTAATAGCATGCTAAAACTTATATGATAGAGTCAATGTTCCTGGAGGAATTTGCTGGTTGATATTCTTTGAGATGTAGAAAATTATTTAGCTATATATATATAAAAATCCATCAAAGTAGTGGATTCCACACATTCTTCCTTTCCAGTTCAGAGTATTTTGTGGCTACGCGTCATGGTGGGGATCAATCATAAGTCAGGGCTTGTGAAGAATTAAAGGGAACCTGTCATTAAACACTTTGAAACTTGGTTTTAAAGAGATCCAGCAAGAATGAATTTAGCATTTAAGAAAAAAACACTTTAATCAGGGACCTGAACAATATGAGTGAAATGTCTAATCACCAAAGCAGGCCTGCACTGGCGTTTTCCCATTCAACTTGGAATGATTGATTGGTCTCTCTCCATGTAGATAAAGGAAGATCTGTCAATCATGCAGAGATGGGTGGGGAGAAGCCTGTAGATGCCCATTTTGTTGGCTAATTAGCTGTCATTTTACTCTGGGCTAGGTAAGGTAATCAGAGATCCATAAAGATAAGCATTTAATGTCCTGCATTAACTAGGAACTGAATAGAAATATTAGCATGATCTAAGCTATCCTTCCTTTCCTAATCAATATTATACCAGGATGGGGAACGTTACACCAGAATGGGAATGTTATACCAGGATGGGGGACGTTATACCAGGATGTGAGACATTATACCAGGATCGAAAACATTATACCTGGATGGGGACAAAAACCTCATTTTTTAGGATAAATTGCCATGTTAACACGTTGTGATAAATGAGTGAGTTTTGGGTTGCAGTTTAGACACTTGTTCTCTAAATGATTCGCTATTACTGCCCTATACTTATGCTATGGCTCAGGTGCAAAGTGTTCAAATTTTATATTCTTAATTTAAAGAATGGTGCTTCTACGTGTCATAACTAGGGATGGGCTTGAGTGCTCACCACTGCTTGTTATTCGATCGAGCATGGGGGGCTAGAGTACGCTCGTTACTCGATCGAGTAACACGGGTGCTCAAGCACCATACCCAAGTCCCTACTCCACAAGTTTCGCATCTGATAAACATCTCGCCAGTCATGAAGTATGGGGGTGGATCAACCATGCTTTGGGGCTGTGTTGCAGCCAATGGCACAGGGAACATTTGACAGATAAATGGAAGAATGGATTCAGTGAAATTTCAACAAATTCTTGATGCAAACATAACACCATCTGTAGAGAAACTGAAGTCAAAAAGACTATGGATTCTACAAATGGAAAATGATTCTAAACACAAGTCAGTATGCACAATAGATTACCTCAAAAGGCACAAGCTGAAGACTTTACAATGACCCTCACAGACCTTAAAATAGCAGTGTATGCAAGACAACTCTGGAATCTCACGGAACTGGAAGAATTTTCCAAGGAATAATGGATGAAAATTCCTCAAACAAGAATTGAAAACATTTTTGCTGGCTACAAAGGTACTAGGTACTAACCATGTAGGGTTCCCAAACTTTTGCATAGGCACATTTTCCTTTTAGTCATTTTTAAAATGTAAAATATTTTTTTCCTGTATAATACAAAGGAAATGTGTCATCCTTAAATGTAGGTCTTTTAGAGATCATTTCATCTTCAGCTTGCTTAACTGTTCACAACAGTCCTAGACCCCACATGGAGGCCATCATAGTGATGTGTGCAGTTTGGTGGAAGAGGAGGTGTCCACACTGCTAGAGCAGCACAGCAAAAGAGGGAGAAGGGTGAAAAGTCGCACTGGGTGGCCACTAGCCGGAATGTCAGCTACTACTGCCCACCGAGCCTCTGAAATCGGCACACCAAAGACAGATCAAAAGAGTTACCTGGCATGGCATTTCTTCAGGGATTGTGCTGCTGAGAAGCGACAAGTGGTTTGCATGCTGTGAAATCTGACCCTGTAGCGAGGCATAAATATTCTGGACCTGAGTCCAACTGTATGATGAGGCATTTGAATTCCAAGCAAAAGGTGCAGTGGAGTATACAACTTATAAAGAATGACAGATCTGAGCCTCCTCTTGCTCCCTTTTCTGCTGGGGTCTCGTTTTCTCACTCCTGCTCATGATCAAAAGAGCCACGTGCCTCACCGCAAAAAGAGGATGTGACAGCATCACCACCAGTGTCACCGAGCACCTCCACACTGTCCCACAAAAGTGTTCAGCTTTCGATCCCCAAACCCTCAAGAGAAAGAAAAGACACCCCCTTACCCACCCAACAACCATAGTCCTAAGTGACATTTCCAAATTACAGGCCTTGGAAATGCTATCATTTGTGCTAGTAGAGATGGATAGTTTTAAAAACCAATGGAGATGGCTATCCCGCAGTATGCTGTTCCCAGTGGCCATCCCTACCCTGCTTAAACATGTTGCAGACCAAATCAGATGTGCACTGCACGATGCAAACATTGGTAAGGTACACATAACCACTGATACATGGACCAGTAAGCATGGCCAGGGACGTTACATCTCCCTAACTGTCCACTGGGTAAATGTAGTGGCGGCTGTGATAGAGGCGAAATTCATTGTAGCCCATGCCCTACCACCACCGAGGATTACTGCATGTTTATATGTTCAGGTTGACGCCTCCAACTATTCTGCTCCCTCTACCGCATTCTCATCCAATTACAGTAAGACCTGAACCACCAACAACAGCACAGCCAGGGAGAAACAACAACACGCTGATCTGAAACGCATCTGTTTGGGGTCAAATCTCACAATGCACAGAAGCTGTGTACTGATATCAAACAGCAGACAAATAAGTGGTTGGTGTCGTGAGTGTCGGACTGGAGTGCCAAGGGACCACCAGTAACATTGACATTGGGGGGGGCTACTTTTCACCTGCATTACATGACCCTGATTCCCAAATTTACCTATATCTCTATATAATAATAAACTGCATAGTTTGGTTAATGCATAATGAGATGCTGCTTTTTTCTGTACAAAGTGAATCAAGTGAATTATGCCAAGTGCTGCCCATACAGTAAGGTTGGGGGTTCAGATCTGCACAGGGGCCCATCGGGAAATCCCCTATGGGCCAGTCCGAGCTTGGGTGCCGGTGAACCTCAAGCCCGGCAAGATGGTGTGTAATAATCGCTAATATCTCATAGCAACTCTGGGCCTAGCTGGTTTGATTGACATCCCTTGCATGGTACATGTGCTGAATAGAGTTGAGCGACTTATACTTTTTTAGGATCATTTTAGGTTTCGCGAAACCCAACTTTCTCAAAAGTCGGGTCGGGGGAAATCGGCCGATTATTGCGAAAAGTCGGGGGCCGACTGAAACATGAAACCCAATGCAAGTCAATTGGGAATCAAAGTCGGCAGTGAGTGGAGGACAGGAAAACACGTACAGTGCCCATTTTAATGCCAAAAACATCAATTCGTATTACTGAAGCTTGTCAATCTTAATTTACTTTATAATAATAGTTAGGCATTGAAAACAGGGGGTAATTTGGCTAAAGTTGTGGTAGGGTAGGGCTGGCTCAAGATTTTCGTGGGCCCAGGAAACGCGGAATACGTCACGGCGGTGGAGCAGGGAGAGGTAAGTATTTCAACTTTGCAAGTGCTGTGATCCTGAACAAGCAGGGGAGGGCCCACTCGTTGGCACTGGCACAGGGCCCCTCATAGTACGGCGGTGTATTTGATGGCGGATGACGTCTCCCACTGCCAGAGACACTTTTGCATACTATGAGGGGCCCTGTGCCAGTGCCAACGAGTATGCCCCCCCCCTCCTGATGAAGGAACCTGCACTTTCATCTGCACCTTCCTCTTTGTCCCCGTGTAAGGTGGTATAGTATGCGGGAAGGGGAACCTGACTTTCAGCAGGGTCAGATTCTGGCTGTGTAGAGTTCAAGGGGAATGTAGTGGTCTGGGTCAATGTACCAGCAGACTCATCTAACAGTGGCTGGGCAATGGGCTGGATGAGGAGGAAACACAGATATAGGCCCAAAATGAAAAAGTAGGCTAAAAGCAGTTCAAAATTGGTAACAGGCGGCTTTGCTTTGTTCAGCGGAGGACAACTGTAATGAGAGGCTCACACAGACTTAGTAGGCCTAAAATAAAAAAGTAGGCTAAATGCAGTTCAAAATTGGTAAGAGGAGTACACAGGCGGCATAGCTTTGTTCAGCGGAGGAGGACAACTGTAATGAGAGGCTGACACGTTACTAGGTCCAAATAAGTAAGTAGGCTAAATGCAGTTCAAAATTGGTAAGAGGAGTACACAGGCAGCATAGCTTTGTTCAGCGGAGGACAACTCTAATGAGAGGCTCACACAGTTACTAGGCCCAAATAAGTACTGTAAGTAGGCTAAATACAGTTCAAAATTGGTAACATGAGTACACAGGCGGCATAGCTTTGTTCAGCGGATGATAACTGTAATGAGAGGCTGACACAGTTACTAGGCCCAAGTAAGTGAGTAAGTAGGCTAAATGCAGTTAAAAATTGGTAAGATACGATACGATACGATACACTTTATTGATCCCATGGGAAATTATGGTATCACAGCAGCACAACTTAAATCATAAAAATCATAAAGGAATTACATAGTTGACATGACAGTGAGTTGACAGAAGAACATTATACATTAGACATTAGAATAGGACATACACAACGAGTGAACTTAAATGTAGAGAAATAAGTAGACATTCACCTTGGTGGTTTAACCTTAATGTTATTGTTGTACATTCCCATGGCAGTTGGCACAAACGATTTCCTATATTTTTCCTTCTTACACCTCAGAAGTATTAGCCGGTTGCTGAAGGTGCTCTTCTGTCTCATGAATAGCTCATATAGTGGATGTGCATTATTGTTCATAATTGCCATACACTTTTTCAGAGTTTTTTTCTCCACTACCTCCACAAAAGAGTCCAGCTTGCAGCCCACAGCAGAACTTGCCTTCTTAATAATCTTATTCAGCTTATTAGCATCAGAGGCCCGCACACTACTACCCCAGCACGTGATTGCAAAAAAGATGGCACTTGCCACTACAGATTGGTAGAACATTTCTAACATTTTGCTGCACACATTAAAAGACCTCAGTTTCCTTAGGAAATACAGTCTGCTCATCCCCTTCTTGTAGACAAACTCTGAGTGGCATCTCCAGTCCAGTTTGCTATCCAAATGGACCCCCAAATATTTGTAACTCTCCACCTGCTCTACCTCCTGACCAGCAATAGTGATCGGTAAGCATTCCAACTTAATCCTGCTATAGTTGGCCACCAACTCCTTTGTTTTCTTAACATTTAGTTGTAGATAGTTACCATTGCACCAATCCACGAAATTCGACACCACCCTTCTATATTCCTCATCCCCCTGATCTCCCCTAATGCATCCCACAACCACGGAGTCATCCGAAAATTTTTGAAGGTGGCAAAGTTCAGATTTATACTGAAAGTCTGAAGTATACAGAGTGAATAGAAAGGGCGCAAGCACCGTTCCCTGGGGGGCACCTACACTGCTCAGTAATCTGCTTGACACCACTGCTCCCATCTGTACAAACTGTGGCCGATCTGATAGGTAGTCAGTTATCCAATTTCTCATCCCCTCTTCAACCTTCATATCAGTCATCTTTTTGTGTAGTAAAAGTGGCTGCAGGGAGTTAAATGCACTCGAGAAATCGAAGAACATCGCTCGCACCGTGGTTCCGTCAGTCTCCAGAAATGAGTGTACACAGGCAACATAGCTTTGTTTAGCGGAGGAGGACAACTGTAATGAGAGGCTCTCACTGACTTAGTAGGCCTAAAACAAAAAAGTAGGCTAAATGCAGTTCAAAATTGGTAACAGGAGTACACAGGCGGCATAGCTTTGTTCAGCGGAGAAGGACAACTGTAATGAGAGGCTGACACAGTTACTAGGCCCAAGTAAGCAAGTAGGCTAAATGCAGTTCAAAATTGGTAAGAGGAGTACACAGGCGGCATAGCTTTGTTCAGCGGAGGACAACTGTAATGAGAGGCTGACACAGTTACTAGGCCCAAGTAAGTAAGTAGGCTAAATGCAGTTCAAAATTGGTAAGAGGAGTACATAGGTGGCATAGCTTTGTTCAGCAGAGGACAACTGTAATGAGAGGCTGACACAGTTCCTAGGCCCAAAAAAGTAAGTAGGCTAAATGCAGTTCAAAATTGGTAAGAGGAGTACAAATGCGGCATAGCTTTGTTCAGCGGAGGAGGACAACTGTAATGAGAGGCTCACATAGACTTAGTAGGCCTAAAATAAAAAAGTAGGCTAAATGCAGTTCACAATTGGTAACAGGAGTACACAGGCGGCATAGCTTTGTTCAGCGGAGGAGGAAAACTGTAATGAGAGGCTCACACAGACTTAGTAGGCCTAAAATAAAAAAGTAAGCTAAATGCAGTTCAAAATTGGTAAGAGGAGTACACAGGCGGCATAGCTTTGTTCAGCGGAGGAGGACAACTGTAATGAGAGGCTCTCACTGACTTAGTAGGCCTAAAACAAAAAAGTAGGCTAAATGCAGTTCAAAATTGGTAACAGGAGTACACAGGCGGCATAGCTTTGTTCAGCGGAGAAGGACAACTGTAATGAGAGGCTGACACAGTTGCTAGGCCCAAGTAAGCAAGTAGGCTAAATGCAGTTCAAAATTGGTAAGAGGAGTACACAGGCGGCATAGCTTTGTTCAGCGGAGGACAACTGTAATGAGAGGCTGACACAGTTACTAGGCCCAAGTAAGTAAGTAGGCTAAATGCAGTTCAAAATTGGTAAGAGGAGTACATAGGTGGCATAGCTTTGTTCAGCAGAGGACAACTGTAATGAGAGGCTGACACAGTTCCTAGGCCCAAAAAAGTAAGTAGGCTAAATGCAGTTCAAAATTGGTAAGAGGAGTACAAATGCGGCATAGCTTTGTTCAGCGGAGGAGGACAACTGTAATGAGAGGCTCACACAGACTTAGTAGGCCTAAAATAAAAAAGTAGGCTAAATGCAGTTCACAATTGGTAACAGGAGTACACAGGCGGCATAGCTTTGTTCAGCGGAGGAGGAAAACTGTAATGAGAGGCTCACACAGACTTAGTAGGCCTAAAATAAAAAAGTAAGCTAAATGCAGTTCAACATTGGTAAGAGGAGTACACAGGTGGCATAGCATCTTTTTGTTCAGCGGAGGAGGACAACTGTAATGAGAAGCTCACACAGACTTAGTAGGCCTAAAATAAAAAAGTAGTCTAAATGCAGTTCAAAATTGGTAACAGGAGTACACAGGCAGCATAGCTTTGTTCAGCGGAGGAGGACAACTGTAATGAGAGGCTGACACAGTTGCTAGGCCCAAATAAGTAAGTAGGCTAAATGCAGTTCAAAATTGGTAAGAGGAGTACATAGGTGGCATTGCTTTGTTCAGTGGAGGACAACTGTAGTAACTGGCTGACACAGTTAGTAGGCCAAAATAATAAAGTGGGCTAAATGTCAGCCAAAAAAATGTTCATAAATAAACTGGTGGCATAGCTAGGTACAGGGGTGGGCTCCTCTGCTTAGTAGCAGACAGTGGTAGTTGACGCAAAGTATTAACTGGTCTAAATGGAGGCCAGGGCCCCTGTATATTTTTACTATCATCTATCATTTCAACAAATTTATATTGGCAGTGCCATTGAAGGATTTAACAGCACAGACTACACAGTGGTGGAGCAGGGAGAGGTAAGTTTTGCAAGTGGTAGAGCACTGTTCGAGTTGGGAAGAACACTCTCTCGTGGGCAGCGGTACTGGCACAGGGCCCCTCATATTACGACGGTGTGTCTGACGTTGGTTGTGCACCACCACCATCAGAGACACTTCATTGTACTATGAGGGACCCTGTGCCAGTGCCGTCGCCCAAGAGTGGGCACACCCACCTGTCCAGGCAAACGGCACTCACACGGGTGCTTGCGCCAAGTGGTGACCACGGCCCTGTGGGGGGAGTCAGCCCATTTAGGGAGCTATACAAATGGCCTATGGTGGACATTCAGCAGCTGCAAATGGAGGAATTGGAGCAGTCAGTAAAGACATTTTTCAGGCAAGCTACGTGTCAGCAGGGGAAAATAATTTGAAATCCATGATTGGTTCATTTTAATTAATGTTAGATCATCAACATTTCGGGTATCCAGACGTGTCCTTTTTTCGGTCAGTATTGAACCAGCAGCACTGAAGACTCTTTCTGATAGCACACTAGCAGCTGGGCAAGCGAGCTCCTGTAATGCATATTCTGCCAATTCAGGCCAGGTGTCTATTTTAGATGCCCAGTAATCAAAGGTGAATGACCTGTGAGGGAGAACATCGATAAGGGAGGAAAAATAGTTGGTAACCATACTGGACAAATGCTGTCTTCTGTCACTTTGAATCGATGCAGCAGTACCTGCTGCAGGACTGGCGCATAGCAAATGTGGTGCCAATATTCAAAAAGGGCTCTAAAAGTGAACCTGGAAATTATAGGCCAGTAAGTCTAACCTCTATTGTTGGTAAAATATTTGAAGGGTTTCTGAGGGATGTTATTCTGGATTATCTCAATGAGAATAACTGTTTAACTCCATATCAGCATGGGTTTATGAGAAATCGCTCCTGTCAAACCAATCTAATCAGTTTTTATGAAGAGGTAAGCTATAGACTGGACCACGGTGAGTCATTGGACGTGGTATATCTCGATTTTTCTAAAGCGTTTGATACCGTGCCGCACAAGAGGTTGGTACACAAAATGAGAATGCTTGGTCTGGGGGAAATTGTGTGTAAATGGGTTAGTAACTGGCTTAGTGATAGAAAGCAGAGGGTGGTTATAAATGCTATAGTCTCTAACTGGGTCGCTGTGACCAGTGGGGTACCGCAGGGGTCAGTATTGGGACCTGTTCTCTTCAACATATTCATTAATGATCTGGTAGAAGGTTTACACAGTAAAATATCGATATTTGCAGATGATACAAAACTATGTAAAGCAGTTAATACAAGAGAAGATAGTATTCTGCTACAGATGGATCTGGATAAGTTGGAAACTTGGGCTGAAAGGTGGCAGATGAGGTTTAACAATGATAAATGTAAGGTTATACACATGGGAAGAGGGAATCAATATCACCATTACACACTGAACGGGAAACCACTGGGTAAATCTGACAGGGAGAAGGACTTGGGGATCCTAGTTAATGATAAACTTACCTGGAGCAGCCAGTGCCAGGCAGCAGCTGCCAAGGCAAACAGGATCATGGGGTGCATTAAAAGAGGTCTGGATACACATGATGAGAGCATTATACTGCCTCTGTACAAATCCCTAGTTAGACCGCACATGGAGTACTGTGTCCAGTTTTGGGCACCGGTGCTCAGGAAGGATATAATGGAACTAGAGAGAGTACAAAGGAGGGCAACAAAATTAATAAAGGGGATGGGAGAACTACAATACCCAGATAGATTAGCGAAATTAGGATTATTTAGTCTAGAAAAAAGACGACTGAGGGGCGATCTAATAACCATGTATAAGTATATAAGGGGACAATACAAATATCTCGCTGAGGATCTGTTTATACCAAGGAAGGTGACGGGCACAAGGGGGCATTCTTTGCGTCTGGAGGAGAGAAGGTTTTTCCACCAACATAGAAGAGGATTCTTTACTGTTAGGGCAGTGAGAATCTGGAATTGCTTGCCTGAGGAGGTGGTGATGGCGAACTCAGTCGAGGGGTTCAAGAGAGGCCTGGATGTCTTCCTGGAGCAGAACAATATTGTATCATACAATTATTAGGTTCTGTAGAAGGACGTAGATCTGGGGATTTATTATGATGGAATATAGGCTGAACTGGATGGACAAATGTCTTTTTTCGGCCTTACTAACTATGTTACTATGTTACTATGTTACCTGTCGTGTCTGCGGTCATTGTGAAATCACTCCCCAACCTGGTCATAAAACCCCTCTGTCCAACGCCACTTCGGATTTGTGCACCTCTAAAACCTCTGCCATGTTGCCCCCTACAGCTCGTGTGAAAACCATCACCGCCGCTGTGTGCTGGGAATGCCTGAACCAAACGGTCTACAAGAGTTGCTTGTTTGGTAGCCAATATTTTCTCAAGGTTCTCATGTGGCATGATATTTTGTAATTTTCCTTTGTATCGTGGATCCAGGAGGCAGGCCAACCAGTAATCGTCATCGGTCATCATTTTGATAATGCGGGGGGTCCCTTTTTAGGATACACAAGGCATACTCTGCCATGTGGGCCAATGTTCCAGGTGTCAATTCATTGCTTGTGCCAGGTTGAGGAGTACTTTCTTGCAAATCAACATCACTTGTGGCCCGCAAAAACCCTGTACCTGACCTTGCAACGCCACCAGTTTCTATTGCCCCCTGAGAAGCATTCTCCTCCCATAAATATTCATCCCCATCATCCTCCTCCTCCTCCTCTTCATCCGCCACCTCGTCCAGGAGAATTCCCTGAGCAGACAATGGCTGACGGTCATCAACGCTTCTCTCCTCCTCGGCTGCATACGCCTCCTCCTTGATGTGCATCAAACTTTGCATCAGCAGACGCATTAGTGGGATGCTCATGCTTATGATGGCGTCGTCTGCACTTACCAGTCGTGTGCATTCCTCAAAACACTGAAGGACTTGACAGAGGTCTTGTAGCTTCGACCACTGCACACCAGACAACTCCATGTCTGCCATCCAACTGCCTGCCCGTGTATGTGTATCGTCCCACAAATAAATGACAGCACGCCTCTGTTCGCACAGCCTCTGAAGCATGTGCAGTGTGGAGTTCCACCTTGTTGCAACATCGATTATTAGGCAGTGCTGGGGAAGATTCAGCGATTGCTGATGGTGCAGCATACGGCTGGAGTGTTCGGGCGACCGGCGGATGTGCGAGCAAAGACTGGTAACTCCAGATAATTTTTCAGGAAGCACTGCACCACCAGGTTCAAGGTGTGAGCCAGGCAAGGTATGTGTTTCAGTTCTGAAAGGGCTATGGCAGCCATAAAATTCCTTCCGTTATCACTGACTACCTTGCCTGCCTCAAGATGTACACTGCCCAGCCATGACTGAGTTTCTTGCTGCAAGTACTCAGCCTGTACTTCCGCGGTGTGTCTGTTGTCGCCCAAACACTTCATTTGTAGCACAGCCTGCTGACGCTTACCATTAGCTGTTCTATAATGAGACACCTCATGTGCAACACTGGCAGCTGCGGATGGAGTGGTCGTGTGACTGCGCTCTGTGGATGAGCTTTCACTTCTGGAGGAGGAGGAGGAGTAGAGGTGGCAAACACCTACAGCAAACTGTTTCCTAGACCGTGGGCTAGGCAGAACTGTCCCACTATGGCTGTCCCCTGTGGACCCTGCATCCACCACATTAACCCAGTGCACCATGATGGACACGTAATGTCCCTGGCTATGCCTACTGGTCCATGCATCTGTTGTGAGGTGTACCTTTTTACTGCCTGATTGCCTCAGTGCATGGACAATGCGGTCTTTCACATGCTGGTGGAGGGCTGGAATGGCTTTTTTCGCAAAGAAGTGTTGACTTGGTAGGTCATAGCGTGGTACTGCGTAGGCCATCATGGCTTTGAAAGCTTCGCTTTCAACCAACCGGTAGGGCATCATCTCTAACAAGATTAGTCTAGCAATGTGGGCGTTCAAACCCTATTTATGTGGATGACAGGATGAGTATTTTCTTTTCCTAATGAGAGTCTCTTGTAGTGTGAGCTGGACTGGAGAGCTGCATATGGTGGAACTAGCGGGGGTGGTGGTGCACATGGCAGATTGAGAGAGGGTTGGTGATGGTATTCTTGATGTTGGCTTACCTACAGTGTTTCCTACCAAGAACCTTGTGATTCCCTGACTGCTTTGGCCTTGCGACTATACCTCCACATTTGCTGCTGGTGGTGTCCTAACAGGTGGGCTTACAGTGAGGGAAGCAATGTAGCGTTGCTGACTACTTTCATTCTGAGCAGGTGCACCAACTGTACTGGACATTTGGTAGTTAGTCCAGGCTTGCAAGTACATGCTGGTTAAATGTCTACGCATGCACATTGTATTTAAATTTAGGAGATTCTTCCCTCTGCTAAAGGTCTTTGAGCACTTCTTACATATAACTTTGCACTGATCATTCGGATCTTGGTTAAAAAATTCCCACACTGCACTCTTCCTACTATGGATTACCTTTTCAGGCATTGCACGCTGTACTACTTTCAGTGGATGGCAACGCTGTCCTAAAACTGTTTTTGGTTTTGACAAACATTTTTGGCCAGACACGGGCCTGCCAGATGAAAGCTGTTGCGATGTAGATGACTGCTGCGGATCATCCTCCTCCGCTTCCGAGCTACTGGCAGCGGCACCCTCTTCCCCCAATGGCTGCGAATCTGGGTCAACAACTGGGTCATCTATCACCTCCTCTTCAATGTCATGTGCACCTTCCTCGTGTCACCGTGTAAGTTGCTATAGTGTTCGTGACAGGGCACCATAGTCTCATCAGGGTCAGATTCTGGCTCAGTACACTGCGAGGGCAATGTAGTGATCTGAGGCAATGGAAAAGCATAATAATCTAGCTGTGGCTGTGCATCTGTGCACTCCATGTCCGATTCATCTTGTAATGGGCTTTTTTACAATTTCCCTCTCTAACCCAGGCACGGTATGTGTAAAGAGCTCCATGGAGTAAACTGTAGTGTCGCCTGCCACATTCTTCACTTTTGGTTTGGGTGAAGGACACAAGGAAGTGACTTGTTCCTTACCGGGAGCATCCACTGATGACTCGCTGCTTTAAGATTTCGAACCTTCTGAAGAGGAGGCGAAAGAGCTAAAGGCTGAGTCAGCAAGGAAAGCCAAAACTTTTTCCTGCTGCTCCGGCTTTAAAAGCTGTTTTCCTACTCCCAAATAAGGGAGCCTTCGAGGCCTTGTGTAGCCAAACGATGACGCTGGCTCAACACCTCGATCCTTTGGTGCTATTTTGCTTTTCCCACTACAACCAGATGCTCCACCACCACCACCACCATCAGTACCAGCTGGCAACGACTGCCCACGGCCTCTTCCACCAGACTTTCTCATTTTTGGAAAAATCTAATCAAAATAACAACCGTTATATGGTACTGTAAAACAAGGTAGAAGGTGTATATAAAATTAGTGCCAATTTAAATCTCCCTTTTTTTGGAGGGAGACTGCAACAAATATCAGGCCCAGTGTATTACACTACACAATGTAAGTGGCAGAACGTGACTGGAAGATGTACGACAAACTAACAGAACTGTGATGTAGATCCACTTAGTGACAATTTAAATCTCCCTTTTTTGGGGGGAGACTGCAACAAAAATCAGGCCCAGTGTATTACATTGTGTAGTGTAAGTGGCAGAACGTGGCTGGAAGATATACGACAAACTAACAGAACTGACGTAGACCCACTTAGTGCCAATTTAAATCTCCCTTTTTTTGGGGGGAGACTGCAACAAAACTCAGGCCCAGTGTATTACACTACACAATGTAAGTGGCAGAACGTGGCTGGAAGATATATGACAAACTAACAGAACTGACGTAGATCCACTTAGTACCAATTTAAATCTCCCTTTTTTGGGGGGGAGACTGCAACAAAAATCAGGCCCAGTGTATTACACTACACAATGTAAGTGGCAGAACGTGCCTGGAAGATGTACGACAAACTAACAGAACTGTGACGTAGATCCACTTAGTGCCAAATTAAATCTCCCTTTTTTGGGGGGGAGACTGCAACAAAACTCAGGCGTAGTGTAGTACACTACACAATGTAAATGGCAGAACGTGGCTGGAAGATATACGACAAACTAACAGAACTGACGTAGATCCACTTAGTGCCAATTTAAATCTCCCTTTTTTGGGGGGGAGACTGCAACAAAACTTAGGCCTAGTGTATTACACTACACAATGTAAGTGGCAGAACGTGGCTGGAAGATATATGACATACTAGCAGAAATTACGTAGATCCACTTAGTGCCAATTTAAATCTCCCTTTTTTTGGGTGGGAGACTGCAAAAAAATCAGGCCCAGTGTATTACACTACACAATGTAAGTGGCAGAACGTGGCTGGCTGATATACGACAAACTAACAGAACTGTGACGTAGATCCACTTAGTGCCAATTTAAATCTCCCTTTTGTGGGGGGGAGACTGCACCAAAACTCAGGTCCAGTGTATTACACTAGACAATGTAAGTGGCAGAAGGTGGCTGGCTGATATAAGACAAACTAACAGAACTGACGTAGAACCACTTAGAGCCAAATTAAATCTCCCTTTTTTGGGGGGGAGACTGCAACAAAACTCAGGCGTAGTGTATTACACTACACAATGTAAGTGGCAGAACCTGGCTGGAAGATATACGACAAACTAACAGAACTGTGACGTAGATCCACTTAGTGCCAATTTAAATCTTCCTTTTTTGGGGGGGAAACTGCAACAAAACTCAGGCCCAGGGTATTACACTGCACAATGCAAGTGGCAGAATGTGGCTGGAAGATATACGACAAACTAAGAGAAGTGACGTAGATACACTTAGTGCCAATTTAAATCTCCCTCTTTTGGGGGGGAGACTGCAACAAAACTCAGGCCCAGTGTATTACACTACACAATGTAAGTGGCAGAACGTGGCTGGAAGATATACAACAAACTAACAGAACTGACATAGATCCACTTAGCGCCAATTTAAATCTCCCTTTTTTGGGGGGGAGACTGCACCAAAACTCAGGCCCAGTGTATTACACTACACAATGTAAGTGGCAGAACGTGGCTGGAAGATATACGACAAACTAACAGAACTGACGTAGATCCACTTAGTGCCAATTTAAATCTCACTTTTTTGGGGGGGAGACTGCACCAAAACTCAGGCCCAGTGTATTACACTGCATAATGTAAGCGGCAGAACGTGGCTGGAAGATATACGACAAACTAACAGAACTGACGTAGATCCACTTAGTACCAATTTAAATCTCCCTTTTTTGGGGGGGGAGATTGCAACAAAACTCAGGCTCAGTGTATTACACTACCCAATGTAAGTGGCAGAACGTAAATGGCTGATATACGTCAAACTAACAGAACTGACGTAGATCCACTTAGTGCCAATTTAAATTTCCCTTTTTTGGGGAGGAGACTGCAACAAAACTCAGGCTCAGTGTATTACACTACACAATGTAAGTGGCAGAATGTGGCTGGAAGATATACGACAATCTAACAGAACTGACGTAGATCCACTTAGTGCCAATTTAAATCTCCCCTTTTGGGGGGGGAGACTGCAACAAAACTCAGGCCCAGTGTATTACATTACACAATGTAAGTGGCAGAAAGTGGCTGGAAGATATATAAAAAAAATACAAGGGCTGTAGTTCAATTTCAATCTCCCTACAATGATCTCAGTACAGTAATAAAAAGGACTGCTGCACACAAAAGTGTGGACAAATAAACAAGAGAACTGTGCAGAAAGGATCAACAGGATTTTTGCTTTTAAAAAAGCAGTTGGTTTGCACAGCGGCGTACAAACAGCAATGCAGCTATCAGGGAGCCTTATAAGGCAACCTAATAAGCTACAGAGCTGTTGCACAAAAATATAAACTCCACTGTCCCTGCAAAGAAAAGGTGGTGTTGGACAGTAGAAATCGCTACAGCACAAGCAGTTTCGGGGTAAATCTTCCCTCCCTAACTATATCCCTTCTTCTGATGCTGTTGCAGCAACCTCTCCTTATGCTAAAATCAGCAGAAGTAAGATGGCGGTCGGCATGCACGCCCCTTTATAGCCCCTGTGATGATGCAGAAAGCAAGCCAATCACTGTCATGCCCTTCTCTAAGATGGTGGGGACCAAGACCTATGTCATCACGCTGCCCATACTCTGCGTCCTCCTTCATTGGATGAGAAATGGCGCTGAAAACGTCATACGAAATGTGACTTTGGCACGCTGATCGCCGACCTCATGGCCGATCCCACACTAGGATCGGGTCGGGTTTCACAAAACCCAACTTTGCCGAAAGTCGGCGATTTTTCAATTTGTCCGTTCCGTTCAACCCTAGATGCCACTTTAGTAGTGTGTGACAATAATGTTTTGAAATGTGGAAACTCAAAGTTTTGTCTCCATCTGGTGAGTTGCCTGCAGTGGAAGGGGAGACAGAGGCCAATTGTACTATTTCTACTCTGGTGAAATTGATGCCCCACGAGTGGTGTGTGACAAAAATTTTTTGAAATGTGGTGACTCCACGTTGGGTCTCCTTCATGTGAGTTGCCTGTTTTAGTAGGGTTCCCAAACAGGAAGGCCTGTACTTACTTTCAGTCAACTACCTGTTTTACTATCTTTACATTTTTCTATCAATTGTAGTCTGCAAAACTGATATTTGTGGCTGAGCAAAATTCCAGTTTGAGCTGTTGCATGAGGTATCAGGGATCCCCGCAAAGCTGGCTTACACTGGTCCTTCACCCACCTCATCTTAATTTAAACTTGAATTAAAAACTATAAATGCTGGCCCAGACCCTGATACCTCATGCATGGCCCATGGCTGACTGCTGCTGAGTCATTATCAAATTTCTACTGTGGGTCAATTGATGCCACTTGATGTCTGCCCCTAATTTTTTCGAATGTTTAGCACCAAGTTAGGTCTCCCTTATGTATGTAGCCTGAATTTGGCAGGCCTCTTAGAGCACCAGGTCTACACCTTTCACTCATCCACCTGTTACTAATCAATGTTTAAGCTAGAAATGCTGGTCCAAGCCCTGTCCCTGTCCCATGCACCCATGCTGTTGGATTATACTATTTGTAAGCAAGAAGGGAAGGGGGGAGAGGGTGGGTGACACTCACCATGTTGAAGACCTCAGTTCAAAGCCGGAGTTCAGCCAGAGGGTGCCATATCTGTTGGTGATAACAGCCATTTTTAGAGGAAATAAAAAAAGATTTCATTAGCACAATCCAATAATAAAACTATTCTTTATTGGAGCAGTTTAAAAAAGTTTAAAAATACCCCGAAGGCTGATGCATTTCTGGTGTGCACAGACACCCTTACTCATAGGACAAAAGAGAGGTAGAATGAACAAGGAACGTATAAAGGAAAGTAAAAACAGTTGAACAATTAACATAATTGAAAACCAGACTGCTGTAAAAAAGGGGCTAAACTAATCACCACACATGAACATGCCATGAAGAAATACAAGTGAGAGGATCATTGGATATTAGAATAAAATAAATGATTTCTATAAATCATGCCATAAGGAAATTTTATTTTTAGCTGCAAAATCCAATACGCCTCGTGTAACGTACATAGTTTTTACCAATTTCCTCCTCTTACTGGGCAGCCCACCTTTTCAATCCCAAAGAATGAGAGCTGAGAAATGTCGCCTCTATGCGCAGTGCAAAAATGTTTGACCGCGCCTGAATAACCAGCATTGTTGCTATTAATATTATTGACATGCTTACAACTATACTTCTTTTCAATTTTCTTGTGGTATGTCTGATATATTGGAGATTGCAGCTATTGCAACTGATGCAATAAATAACGTGTGCCATTAGATGACTGGAATGTGTGCTTCATATGCTCTGCCAGAGGACATGCAGAGCAACGGTTTGCAGAGCAACGAAAAAACGGTAATTAGACCTACCGGTAACTGTATTTCCAGGAATCCATCCTGACAGCACCATGGAGGACGTCCTTCTTATCCATAGTGGGACAGGAAACCACAAGAGTTTAATAGGACCCTCCCTCTACCACTCTTCAATGATTTTCCAAAGTAACACGTCTGGATGGATGCAAAAAAGAGAATTTTATTTAAACGCACACAACAGTTATACAAATGTTACATAACATAATTATGAAGAGTTCTTGTAATAGGTAGGGAACTAACAGTGCTGTCAGGATGGATTCCTGGAAATACAATTACCGGTAGGTCTAATTACCGTTTTCTAGGTCACCACCTGACAGCACCATGTAGAAGTACCAAAGGAGATTTGGTCCTAGGGTGGGACTACTGCCTGAAGCACCTTCTTGCCAAATGCTAATTGAGATGACACTACATCTAGTTTGTAATGTTTAGAGAAGGTACTAAGACTAGACCAGGATGCAGCCCTACAGATCTGTCCTGCCAAAGCCCCCCCTTTCTCTGCCTATGAAGCGGCTACAGCTCTAGATGAATGAGCTTTAAGACTGTATGGGGGACTCTTTCCCTGTGCCTCATAGGCTAAGCTAATTGTGGATCTGATCCATCTTGCAATGGTTGATTTTGATGTATTTCTTCCCTTATTTGGACCGCTATAAAGGACAAACAAATTACTATCCTGTCTCCAGGCCTTAGTTGCCTCCAAGTATCTGAGTACTGTCTCCCTAACATTCAAGTTATGGTAGAAACTCTCTTTCTGGTTTTTGGGGAGCTGACAAAATGAGGGAAGCACCACCTCCGGAGTCATATTTGAATCTCAGACAACTTTAGGGCGAAAAGCTGGATCAAGTCTCAAGACCAGTCTATCATCGAACACCTGTAAATAGGGATTTTGAATGGATAGGGCCTCAAGCTCCCCCAGTCTCTTAGCTGACGTGATGGCTACTGGAAAGGTGGTTTTGAGTGAAAGATTACCAATCTCTATCACCTCTGCTAGATCAAATGTTTGTCTGCACAACTCCTTAAGGACCAAGTTAAGATCCCAAGGTGGGACAGTCTTTCTTATTAAGGGTCTTAACCTTTGAAGTGCTCTGGAGAATCGGCTTATCCAAGGATGGGAAGCCATGGAAGAATCAGAAAATACACTAAGGGCTGCTATTTGGACCCTCAAAGTACTGGGTCTAAGACCTTTCCTAAATCCCTGTTGTAAAAAATCAAGTATTTTGGCAATGTCGGGTTGGTCGGCATCAACTGTCGTGTCTCCACAAAAACTGCAGAATTTCCTTCATATTTTTAAATAAATCGCTGAGGTCACAGGCTTTCTACTTGCTTGAAGAATAGAAATAACCCCCTCTGAGAGATCCTTAGCCTTCAGGATCTGACGCTCAGGGTCCAAGCTGATAACTGGAGGTCCTCTGGTTTTTGGTGTAGAAATGGACCTTGGAGGAGTAAGTCTCTTCTTTTTGGAAGGAGAAAGGGTTCTTCTATCGACAACTTCTTCAGTAAGGGAAACCAGCTCCTCTTGGGCCAAAAGGGAACCAAGAGAATGACCCAAGCTCTGTCCTCGTATATCTTTCTGAGAACCCTTGGAATCAGTGCGAGAGGAGGGAATGCATACAACCGACCCCTGCTCCATGACTGTGAAAGGGCATCTACTCCTGCTGTTTTTTTCGGGGGTTCAGAGAATAGAAGATTCTGACCTTCATGTTCCGTTTGACCGTGAATAGGTCTACCTCTGGTGTTCTCCAGCGCTGGCACAGCTCGTTAAATACTTCATTGTTCAACTCCCATTCTGTTGCTGATAATTCTTTCCTGCTTAGGAAGTTTGCAATCTGGTTCTTTGTACCTTCCAGGTGTACCGCCGAGATTGAAAGTACAGATTTTTCTGCCCATCTGAAGATCCGATCGGCTAGATGTTGCAATTTTGGATGTCTTGGACCACCCTGATGACGAAGGAAAGCTACCGTCGTTGTGTTGTCTGACCGTATCTTTATGTGTTTGTTCTTCAATAAAGCTTGTGCTGAAGAAAGGACTTTCTGTGGTTTGATGAATTCTTGCTGTCTTCCGAACTCCACTGTCCCTGATAATATCTTCCCTGGACATGTCCACCCCATCCCTGCTAGCTTGCATCCGTGGTAACTGTGACTTCTGGAGACTGAACCCATGAAACCCCGACTCAGAGATTTCTGGGACTGGTCCACTAATGTAGGGATCTTCTAACCTGATGAGGTAGATGGAACCCTTTGTCTAGCAAGCTCTGCCTCCTTTCCCAGGAAGCGAGAACTGCCCAATGTAATTGCTGGGAATGAAACTGGCTCCAGTTGACACAAGGAATGCAGGCTGTCATAAGTCCGAGGATCTTCATTGCATCCCTGATGGAGACCCGGCTTCTTGAGAACTAGCAAACCTTTTTTATCAATCCGTCAGTTTTTCATCTGGAAGAAAAGATTTCCTCACTCTTGAGTCTAGGATGACTCCTAGAAATTTTATTCTTGGTTTGGTTACTAGGTCTGACTTTGACCAGTTCATTACCCATCCCAATTTCTGCAGCGTGGAGACCACTGATTGACAGTCGATTCTGAGTTGACTTACATAATCTACCACTATTAGGAAATCGTCTAAATAAGGGACTATCGTGATGTTCTGATTTCTTATAATTCACTACCTCTACCATAAGCTTTGTGAATATTCTGGGCGCTGTTGCTAAGCCAAATGGGAGGCAACAAAACTAATAGTGGTAGACCCTTCCTTCTTTCTCTACCACAAATCTGAGATACCTTTGGTGGTCTGGAAAAATTGGTACATGATAATATGCACTTTTTAAGTATAAAGTGCACATTACCACTTCTTTCCCTAAGAAGGGAATTGTGGACCTTATGAATTACTTTTTGAACCTCTTGTACCCTAGCCATCTTTTTAGGATGTCTGAGATTTATTATTATTGCCATTTCAAACTCAAAAATATTCCCCGGATCCGTGCTTTCCTTGACCGCAACACCGCAAAAACGCTAGTGCATGCCCTTATCTTCTCCCGCTTCGACTACTGCAACCTCCTACTCTCTGCACTCTAGCACTCTGGCACCACTCCAATCCATCCTACACTCTGCTGCCCAACTAATCTACCTGTCTCCCCGCTATTCCCCGGCCTCTCCCCTATGTCAAGCACTTCACTGGCTTCCTATCGCCCAGAGACTCCAGTTCAAAACCCTCACAATGACATACAAAGCCATCCACAACCTGTCTCCTCCATACATCTGTGACATGGTCTCCCGGTACCTACCTACACGCAACCTCCGATCCTCTCAAGACCTCCTTCTCTACTCCCCTTTCATCTCTTCTTCCCACAACCGCATCCAAGACTTCTCCCGTGCTTCCCCCATACTCTGGAACTCTCTACCCCAACACATCAGACTCTCGCCTACCATAGAAACCTTCAAAAAGAACCTGAAGACTCACCTCTTCCGAAAAGCCTACAGCCTGCAGTGATCCTGAAGTTACTGAAACGCCGCATAACCTGCCCTACCCTCTCCTAGTGTTTCATCACCCATCCCCTGCAGACTGTGAGCCCTCGCGGGCAGGGTCCTCCCTCCTTATGTACCCTTGTGCCTTGTTATCTGCTCATGTTTAATGTATTTGTCTATATTTGCCCCGTATTCACATGTAAAGCGCCATGGAATAAATGACGCTATAATAATGTATAATAATAATAATAATAATTGTTCTGGATTCCCCTGACAGCTTTTTTATGGAGAAGAGGCCCGAATAAGGTCCTCTTCCTATTTCCTGAGGAGGTACTGGACAGATTGCTGTAACGTGTAGGAGGTCCTGAATGTCCGACAACATAGGGGAGCTTGAAAAGAGATGGGCGTTGGACACAAAGAATCTTTCTGGGGGAAGGGCGTCGAATTCTATTCTGTACCTTTGGGAGATAACCTGCAGTACCCAAGGACTCCTGGAAATCTTTTTCCACTCTTCCAGGAATAATGACAGCCGGCCCCCTACTCTGATGGTGTCATTTTCTTCGGAACCCAGACCTTGAGGTTGAGGAACCCAAATCTCTATTTTTATTCCTACTTTCTCCCCTTTGGCATATCTCCACCTCCCTTGCTTTCCCTTCCCCCTATAGCCTGATCTTTGACTATAATAGGGTCTGTGAAATGGCTGGTACTTTTTACGTTTCTCTTCTGGAAACCCCTTCTTTTCATCGGAGGCCTTCTCTAGAATGTCATCAAGGATGGTTCCATAGACCCTACCCCTAAGAAAGGGATAGAGCACAGCTTATTTTTAGAATGAATATCTCCTGACCAGTTCTTTAGCCAGATAGCTCTTCTGGCTGCATTGGATAAAGACTGGCCCCTATCTGTGAATCTAACAGACTCTCTAGGGGTTCTGGCTGACAGCTATTCTTTCAAATCATCCACCTACAAATGCATAGCACGTGCTACAGATGTTGCTGCTATATTTGTACGGACGACCGCTGCTGAACTCTCCCAGGCTCTCTTCAAGAGCCCATCCGCCTTGCGATCCATAGGCTCCTTCAAGTTAGTAGAGTCGTCAAAAGGAATGGCGGTTCATTTAGACACCTTGCTCAGTGGAATGTCTATTTTGGGAACATCCTCCCAGTCCTTGATCTCATCATGATCAAATGGCAGGCGAAGCCTGAAGTCTTTAGGAATCGATAGTCTCTTTTCCGCCTCTTCCCATTCTTCTAATATCATGGACCGAATATGGGAGCTCACTGGGAAGACCTTTGAGGTCTGAGAATGTAGACCTCCAAACAGCTCGTCCTGAACTGTCAGAGTAGTTGAGGGCTCCTCAATCTGCATAGTCTGTCTTTCGCTCCCCCAGGAGCTCATCTATGTCCCCAGATGAGAACAAATATCTCTTTCCTTTCTCTGGAAGATCCCTGCTTAACTCTTCTTCCAGATCTGATCTGATTCCCTTGGTCTTTTTCTGGATCCTTGGGGGTCTGACTGCACAGGCTGGGGAACACCAAGCCAGATATTGAGGCCTACACCTCTTCTCTGACAATAGCCCTCATATTAGTCATGAGTGAAGCCTGTTCCTCCCCCACAATTCGACTGGTGCATATCTTGCAGAGAGATTTCTGCCAGGAGTCCTTAAGTCTTACGGCACAAATGGGGCACTTCTTATACTTTCTGGACTTCTTATTCTTTTCCATCGTGGAGGAAAACCCCTATAATACATAAATTTAGATGCCTCATGGGACTGTATCCTGCTGAGGTAGTGATGGGAACCCCTAACCGGAAACTTACATGTGCCTGGCTCTCCTGCATCATCTCAGGTTTAGTGTTATCCTCCATACTGCCTCTTTAAGTTTAGGACAGGATAGTAGCACACTCTTTTCCTTTTTATGTGATTGATGCCTCCTGGCGGTGTCATCCAACGCCGCTGCGACCTACCCTGGACCCTCCTGATGCTCCAAAGAGTAGGAGAGGAGGAGACGCTGCCCCATGCTGCCGGCCGCGACCCAGAAGTGAAGCATGCCACAGCCACGACTCGGAAGTGACGCGTGCACGAGCCATGTCCCGGAAGCAAGCACACGCGGCAGCCGCGCTCCCGGATCCCACAGCCACACACGCTGGTCCGGACCGTGTCCTAGGAAGATGACCTGCGGCACCCACATTTTTCTCCCGGATCCAATTGATGAAGCTGCAACTTCACAAAGGCATTCCTGGGCTCAGGTACACCTGGGGCATCATCCAAGGTTGAGAGCCCCCCTCAGGGGGAATCGACCCTGTAACCAGGAGCAGCATTGCACTGGTGCTGCTGAGGGACCCTGTGATCGGGTGTGAGCTCAGCAGAGTTCTTGAGGTGGGAAGGAAGAGGCCGAGCCCCCCGATCCTCACTCTCTGCACCGGATAGACGGACCTCGTCATTCCTATCCACAGTGGGACAGGAAAAAACACTGAAGGGTGGTAGGAGGAGGGTCCTTTTAAACTCTTGTGGTTTCCTGTCCCACTATGGATAAGAAGGATGTCCTCCATGGTGCTGTCAGGTGGTGACCTGGAAAAAACAGTAATTAATAGAAAGCCATGATGTAGATGTTTTTTGTGCTGATGGAATCTCCTATTTTCTTCTATTCTATTTGTGCTCTTGGTCAGCTGATGACACTTTTTCTGGTGTCTGCCCCCAATTTGACCTGTTTTGGCAGCTTTTTGGCTCCCCTGAAGGTGTTTTTCCTATCATTGAACTCAATGGAGTTCGGGTGAGTTTGACGAATCGTTCAGCGAACATCAGGGCGTTTACCGAACCGAACCTTGAAAGGTTCGCTCATCTCTAGTCCTGTATACACGCCACATACTCTATTATACTTTTATGGAGAGTAGGCTCCTTTTCTCACATCTCTTTGGCTATGTCCAGCTGGCCCCTGGGACTTCTATTGTGTAATAGTTCGAACGGAGAGAACCCCTTTGAGGACTGCGGTACCTCTCGCAAACATTAAATAGGGCAGTAACATATTTAAATCCTTTCCATCTTTGGAAATCCATTTTTTTAGAATAGATTTAAGGGTTTTGTTAAATCTTTCCACTAGACTATCTATCTATGGATGGTATATCAAAGTGCGCAATTGTTTTATCTGGAGCAGTTTACACAATTCCTTTGTAACCTTGGGCATAAAAGGAGATACCTGATCCATGAGGATCTCTTTAGATTGCCCAAGGTGACAGAACATGGAAAACAGCTCCCCGGCAATAAGTTTAGCTAAGGTATGAAGAAACAGAACTGCCCAGGGTAACAGGTAGCATAATGTACTATCACCAGGAGCAGATTAAGAGTAGCCAGGGCCCAGGGAGGTTTAGAAGGTGTGGGGCCCCCCATAACCCCAGGTTCCAGGTACACGATGTATCACGTGACATGTCACATTATCACCTTTGACAAATCATCTGATAGGTCCTGTGAATAACAGACAGGGGCTTTGGTGCACATCCATACATCAAAAATGACATTGACAGCTGGGCATGTAGTGCATCGTGCAAATTTTCCCTTGTGTACAGCACAATACATAACATAGTAACATAGTTATTAAGGTTGAAGGAAGACTTTAAGTCCATCTAGTTCAACCCATAGCCTAACCTAACATGCCCTAACATGTTGATCCAGAGGAAGGCAAAAAAAAAACCCATGTGGCAAAGAGTAAGCTCCACATTGGGGAAAAAAATTCCTTCCCGACTCCACATACGGCAATCAGACTAGTTCCCTGGATCAACGCCCTATCAAGGAATCTAATATATATCACCTGTAACATTATACTTTTCAAGAAATGCATCCAGTCCCCTCTTAAGTTTAATGAATCACTCATAACAACATCATACGGCTTATGAGTTCCATAGTCTCACTGCTCTTACAGTAAATAATCCGCATCTGTTGTTATGCTTAAACCTTCTTTCCTCCAGACGTAGAGGATGCCCCCTTGTCCCTGTCTCAGCTCTATGATTAAAAAGATCATCAGAAAGGTCTTTGTACTGTCCCCTCATATATTTATACATTAAAATAAGATCACCCCTTAGCCTTTGTTTTTCCAAACTAAATAGCCCCAAGTGTAATAACCTATCTTGGTATTGCAGACCCCCCAGTCCTCTAATAACCTTGGTCGCTCTTCTTTGCACCCGCTTTAGTTCAGCTATGTTTTTCTTATACACCAGAGACCAGAACTGTACACAGTATTCTAAGTGTGGTCGAACTAGTGACTTGTATAGAGGAAAAATGATGTTCTCCTCATGAGCATCTATGTCTATTTCAATGCATCCCATTATTTTATTTGCCTTTATAGCAGCTGCCTGACACTGGCCACTAAATGTGAGTTTGTCATCCACCCATACACCCAAGTCTTTTTCATTGACAGTTTTGCCCAGAGTTTTAGAATTAAGCACATAGTTATACATCTTATTACTTCTACCCAAGTGCATGACCTTACATTTATCCCCATTAAATCTCATTTGCCATTTGTCAGTCCAAGCTTCTAGTTTACATAATTCATCCTGTAATATAAAATTGACCTCCTCTGTATTGATTACCCTGCAGAGTTTAGTGTCATCTGCAAATATTGAAATTCTGCTCTGTATGCCCCCTACAAGGTCATTAATAAATATGTTAAAAAGAAGAGGGCCCAATACTGACCCCTGTGGTACCCCACTGCTAACCGCAACCCAGTCCGAGTGTGCTCCATTAATAACCACCCTTTGTTTCCTATCCCTGAGCCAGCTCTTAACCAGCTTACACATATTTCCCCCTATCCCCATTATTCTCATTTTATGTATCAACCTTTTGTGTGGCACCGTATCAAAAGCTTTTGAAAAGTCCATATACACTACATCCACTGGGTTCCCTTGGTTCAATCCGGAACTTACCTCTTCATAGAAACTGATCAAATTAGTCTGACATGAACGGTCCCTAGTAAACCCGTGCTGATACTGGGTCATGAGGTTATTCCTCTTCAGATACTCCAGTATAGCGTCCCTTAGAATGCCCTCCAGGATTTTACCCACAGTAGAGGTTAAGCTTACTGGCCTATAATTACCGAGATCAGTTTTTGTTCCCTTTTTGAATATTGGCACCACATTTGCTATACGCCAGTCCTGTGGTACAGACCCTGTTATTATGGAGTCTTTAAAGATTAAAAATAATGGTCTATCAATGACTGTACTTAATTCCTGTAATACTCGGGGTGTATCCCATCCGGGCCCGGAGATTTGTCAATTTTAGCGATTTTTAGACGCCGTCGTACTTCCTGCTGGGTTAAGCAGGTGACATTTAATTGGGAATTTTTATCACTAGTCATTTTGTCTGCCATGGGATTTTCTTGTGTAAATACTGATGAAAAAAAGTCATTTAGCATATTGGCTTTTTCCTCATCATCATCCACCATCTCACCCAGACTATTTTAAGGGGGCCAACACTATCATTTTTTAGTTTCTTACTATTTATGTAGTTAAAGAATATTTTAGGATTATTTTTACTCTCTCTGGCAATGAGTCTCTCTGTCTCAATCTTTGCTGCCTTGATTTGCTTTTCACAGAATTTATTTAATTTTCTGTATTTATTTAATGTCTCATCCCTACTTCCTTTAATTCTCTAAATGCTTTCTTTTTGTCCCTTATTGCGACCCTTACAGCTCTATTTAGCCATATTGGTTTCCTCCTATTTCTAGTATGTTTATTCCCATACGGTATATACTGTGCACAGGTCCTATCCAGGATGCTAATAAATGTCTTCCATTTTCTTTGTGTATTTTTATGTCTCAGGATATCGTCCCAGTTAATTGCACCAAGATCATCTCTCATCCATTGGAAATTTGTGCTCCTGAAGTTTAGTGTCCTTGTAACCCCCTCTACTACACATTTTATTGAAGGATACATGAAAACTTATTATTTTGTGATCACTATTCCCCAAGTGACCCCCAACCCTTATATTTGCTATGCGGACTGCCCTGTTGGTTAGTATTAGGTCTAGCAGTGCACCCCTTCTTGTTGGGTCCTGAACCAGTTGTGAAAGGTAATTGTCTCTCATAGTTGTCAAAAACCGATTACCTTTGCTGGAACTGCAGGTTTCTGTTCCCCAATCTATTTCAGGGTACTTGAAGTCCCCCATAATAATGACTTCTTGAGTCGCAGCTTCATCTATTTGCTTTACGAGGATATTCTCCATTGCTTCCATTATTTTTGGAGACTTATAACTAGTGTTGAGCGATACCGTCCGATACTTGAAAGTATCGGTATCGGATAGTATCGGCCGATACCCGAAAAATATCGGATATCGCCGATACCGATATCCGATACCAATACAAGTCAATGGGACATCAAGTATCGGAAGGTATTCTCATGGTTCCCAGGGTCTGAAGGAGAGGAAACTCTCCTTCAGGCCCTGGGATCCATAGGGAGGTGTAAAATAAAGAATAAAAATAAAAAATATTGATATATTTACCTCTCCGGCGGCCCCTGAACTCAGCGCGGGTAACCGGCAGGCTTCGTTGTTCAAAATCAGCGCTTTTAGGACCTGAGAATCACGTCCCGGCTTCTGATTGGTCGCGGGCCGCCCATGTGACCGCCACGCGACCAATCACAAGCCGCGACGTCACCGCAAGCTATTGACGCGCTCATTTTTAAAAATGAGCGCGTTAATGGCTTTGAAAGACATAGCGGCTTGTGATTGGTCGCGTGGCCGCGACCAATCACAAGCCGCGACGTCACCGCAAGCTATTGACGCGCTCATTTTTAAAAATGAGCGCGTTAATGGCTTTGAAAGACATAGCGGCTTGTGAAGCCGCTATGTCTTTCAAAGCCATTAACGCGCTCATTTTTAAAAATGAGCGCGTCAATAGCTTGCGGTGACGTCGCGGCTTGTGATTGGTCGCGGCCACGCGACCAATCACAAGCCGCTATGTCTTTCAAAGCCATTAACGCGCTCATTTTTAAAAATGAGCGCGTCAATAGCTTGCGGTGACGTTGCGGCTTGTGATTGGTCGCGGCCACGCGACCAATCACAAGCCGCTATGTCTTTCAAAGCCATTAACGCGCTCATTTTTAAAAATGAGCGCGTCAATAGCTTGCGGTGACGTCGCGGCTTGTGATTGGTCGCGTGGCGGTCACATGGGCGGCCCGCGACCAATCAGAAGCCGGGACGTGATTCTCAGGTCCTAAAAGCGCTGATTTTGAACAACGAAGCCTGCCGGTTACCCGCGCTGAGTCCAGGGGCCGCCGGAGAGGTAAATATATCAATATTTTTTATTTTTATTCTTTATTTTACAGATCCCTATGTATCCGATACCGATACCCGATACCACAAAGGCATCGGATCTCGGTATCGGAATTCCGATACCGCAAGTATCGGCCGATACCCGATACTTGTGGTATCGGAATGCTCAACACTACTTATAACTAACCCCTATCAGTAATTTATTATTTTTTCCCCCTCCTCTTATCTCCACCCACAGGGACTCTACATTTTCATTAGATTCACCTATATTATCACGCAGGATGGGTTTTAATGATGATTTTACATATAGACACACCCCTCCCCCTCGCTTATCCGTTCGGTCATTTCTGAACATACTATAGCCCTGCAAGTTAACAGGCCAGTCATGCCTCTCATCCAGCCACGTTTCAGATATCCCCACCATGTCATAATTATGCTCCAACAACATTAGTTCTAATTCATCCATTTTGTTGGCGAGTCTTCTGGCATTAGTATACATGCACTTTATGTATCTCTCTGTACCTCTATTCTTTCTTAAATTATTAATTGTTCTAACCCCACCCCCCATGCCACCGCCACCCCCAACTTCCTTATTTGTGCCCAGGTCTCTATCTGCACTATCTTCCCCTCCTATAAATTGAATACCCTCCCCCCATTCCCTAGTTTAAATACTCCTCCAACCTTCTAGCCATTTTCTCCCCCAGCACAGCTGCACCTTCCCCATTAAAGTGCAGCCCATCCCTGGCGTAGAGCCTGTAGCCAACTGAGAAGTCGGCCCAGTTCTGCAGGAACCCAAACCCCTCCTTTCTACACCAATTCTTGAGCCCCTTATTAAACTCCCTAATCTCCCGTTGCCTCTCTGGTGTGGCACGTGGTACAGGCAGTATTTCGGAAAATACTACGTTGGAGGTCATTGCTTTCAGCTTGCAGCCTAATTCCCTGAAATCGTTTTTAAGCACCTCCTACCTACCACTAACTTTGTCATTTGTGCCAATGTGCCCCATGACCGCTGGGGCCTCACCAGCCCCTCCCAGTAATCTGTCAACCCGATCAGCGATGTGTCGGACTCGAGCACCAGGTGGGCAGCACACCGTTCGACGATCCCTGTCTTTGTCACAGATTGCCATATCTGTTCCCCTAATAATTGAGTCCCCGACTACCAGCACCTGTCTGGCCTGCCCTGCTCTCCTATTTTCCTCCTTACTGGAGCAGTCACCCCTCCGGCTTTCAGAGGACATGCCTGACTGCAGCAGTGCTACCCCTGTAATGGCACCCCCCTCATCTGCCAACTTAGCAAATTTATTGGGGTGTGCCAGATCAGGACTAGCCTCCCTAGCACTCTTCCCTCTACCCGGCCTTCTAACTGTCACCCAGCTTGCTGCTTCACTGTTCTGCAGCTCCATCCTTCTATCCCCCCCTCATCTGTCCCATTGAGCGTCTGCTCCGTGAGCAGAAGACTCTTCTCCATATTGTCTATGGATCTCAGTGTTGCCAGCTGCACATTTAGAGTCAGAATCTGGGCTTCCAAATGCTCAACGTGCTCACATCTCGCACAGCAGTATGCACCCTCGATCGGCTGCTCAAGGATTGCATACATAACATAGCGTTACACAAAAAAGAACAGGGGTGGGAGATTAATTTTTCCAAGGGGTCACATGAGAGACTGATGATTATGAAGGCCGAACCAATAGGCTGAAATTAATTCTGCACAATTTTAATATTAGCATAATATTAAAAAATATTGTTCATAATGGTATGACTTAATATTGAGTAGAATTATGTATGCTGATATCATCCTATAAACAGTATGAGCTTCCACATAGCTCCTTACAAACAACATGAGCCCCACACAGCCCCCACAATCAACAACAAAAGCATTCAACCTATGGGGCCCTTGTACTTGTAAACCAGAACAACAAAAATAAATATTCAAAATTATTTCTTTATTTAGTTGGTTTAAAAATCCAATACATTAAGGCTAAATGCACACACATTTGCACAGAAAAAAACAGTGATTTAGAAAAGAGCAGAGATGAGGGGAGATAGGGACTAGTTTTGTCCTTCACAATTCCTTTCCTGACAGTGGAGGCTGGCACCCAAGGTAGACAGGATAAATTGCCCCCATTTCTTATCTACTGCCACTATGTAGGCTACATAGTAGCCCTACCCCTACTTTGACTAGCCAGGCATCCTCAATAGGTGATCAGATAATTTGTAATGAACATACAGGGCTGCCACTAGAAATTTCGGGGCCCCATACTGGCAAAATTTTCGGGGCCCCCTTGAGACTTCGCCCACGCTCCACCCCAGCCCCGCCTCCAGGCTCCACCCCTCGAACTGTCCACAGTCCCACCGCCATCTCTTGGAAAATCTCCACTTCTCACCTATCACACATTAACAGTTCCCATCACCAGATCACACATATAGCCAGCAGCTTTTGTTTTGGCCAAAAGATTTTTTAAGCCGCCACCAGAACACGGTAGACACTTTTGGCCGGGCCCTACTCTACTGTAACCTACTAAATATTTGTTAAAATATGCAATACAATTTAGGTATATTTTTATTTATTTTTCAATTTTTAAAATGACCTATAATACTACATACAAGGAACAAATACCACAGCACTATGACCAGATGACATATTACCACCACAGTGACCGAATAATATCAAACACAAGGAACAAATACCACAACACCATGACCAGACCGCATATTACCACCACATAGTGACTGAATACTACAATACTGATCAGTAATAAAAAAAAAAAACACAATACTATCACCATCAGTGCCATTATACACAGGAGATCTGTAATTAGTAAGCAGTGTCTACAGGTAATACAGTGATCACCGGTGACATTATACACAGGAGCTCTGTATATAGTATACAGTGTATAGTGTCAGTGTATAGTTAACACTGACTCACCAGTGACGTCTCTAGGTGAAGTCCTTCATCTTTCATCCAGCACAGACCGCCATCATTTCTTCCAGCCAGGACTCGTCTCTGCAGAAATAACACAGTTATCTTGAGTTCCACTTGCAGAATACATTACTTAATTTTCACAGCCTCTACATTACACCACATAAAGAAGGTGACATAGTATCACTCTGCACAGTAACAGGACCTCCCCCCATTTAAAACAGTATACTCAAAAAATAAAATAAATACATCACTGCAATAATAATATCCCTTAATTAGCCCTCATGAGTATCCATTCTGCCCCATATGATCTCCCCATCCTGCCCCATCTGTCTCCATCGTATCCATCCTGCCCCCTCTGCGTCCAGCACACTCTGCCCCCTCTGCGTCCAGCACACTCTGCCCCCTCTGCGTCCAGCACACTCTGCCCCCTCTGCGTCCAGCACACTCTGCCCCCTCTGCGTCCAGCACACTCTGCCCCCTCTGCGTCCAGCACACTCTGCCCCCTCTGCGTCCAGGACACTCTGCGTCCAGCACACTCTGCACACTCTGCGTCCAGCACACTCTGCCCCCTCTGCGTCCAGCACACTCTGCCCCCTCTGCGTCCAGCACACTCTGCCCCCTCTGCGTCCAGCACACTCTGCGTCCAGCACACTCTGCACACTCTGCGTCCAGCACACTCTGCCCCCTCTGCGTCCAGCACACTCTGCCCCCTCTGCGTCCAGCACACTCTGCCCCCTCTGCGTCCAGCACACTCTGCCCCCTCTGCGTCCAGCACACTCTGCCCCCTCTGCGTCCAGCACACTCTGCCCCCTCTGCGTCCAGCACACTCTGCCCCCTCTGCGTCCAGCACACTCTGCCCCCTCTGCGTCCAGCACACTCTGCACACTCTGCGTCCAGCACACTCTGCCCCCTCTGCGTCCAGCACACTCTGCCCCCTCTGCGTCCAGCACACTCTGCCCCCTCTGCGTCCAGCACACTCTGCCCCCTCTGCGTCCAGCACACTCTGCCCCCTCTGCGTCCAGCACACTCTGCCCCCTCTGCGTCCAGCACACTCTGCCCCCTCTGCGTCCAGCACACTCTGCCCCCTGTGCGTCCAGCACACTCTGCCCCCTCTGCGTCCAGCACACTCTGCCCCCTCTGCTTCCAGCACACTCTGCCCCCTCTGCGTCCAGCACACTCTGCCCCCTCTGCATCCAGCACACTCTGCCCCCTCTGCGTCCAGCACACTCTGCCCCCTCTGCGTCCAGCACACTCTGCCCCCTCTGCGTCCAGCACACTCTGCCCCGTCTGCGTCCAGCACACTCTGCCCCCTCTGCGTCCAGCACACTCTGCCCCCTCTGCGTCCAGCACACTCTGCCCCCTCTGCGTCCAGCACACTCTGCCCCCTCTGCGTCCAGCACACTCTGCCCCAGCGTTCTTCCCTGGGCCCCCGGATCGCCGCTCTCAAGAGAAAAAAAAAAAAAGTTCTTCTTACCTGCCGCGGTCCTGCGGCGGGGCGATGTCTCCACGCAGCTGCAGCGTGCATGCACTCGCCGGCGACTGACAATGATGTCAGACGCCGGCGACATGCACGCACGCTGTGGCTGACGTCAGCGCCTGCCAGCCTCAGATTGGCTGGCGGCACCGCAGCTGTTAACTATTGATGTGCGGGCCCGCGCCCGCACGTCAATAGCTTTAAACAGCTGCAGCGTCGGCGCTAAGGGCCCGGTTCAGCCTGCGGCTGCCGGTAGGGGCCCGGTGAGCAGATAAGACGGGGCCCGATGCGGGCCCCCTCTGCTCACCGGGCCCCATACGCCAGTCACGGCCGTCATGCCCTGATGGCGGCCCTGTGAACATATATAAATATATACACTATAAATAATAGTGGGCTGATGGATATCATCAATATTTTTCAACAATCTGATTAAAAGAAAGCCTAACAAAGTCCAACAGTAAATATATATGATGTCCTTGTCAAACAAAGAATAGCACTTCAGATCATGAATGGCCAAGTGGAAGTGAAACGCCTGCCAGGGCCGTGGGGTACTTGGTACCGGGTCCGTTACTTCAAGGGTCCGTGAAGTTAAAGGGATAGTCTTTAAAGGGATTTGAAAAATAATAAATGTTCGTGACGCCACCTGTCGTATTCGGTCAGGGATGACCAACGCTGCTTAAAGGGGTCCTCTGGGGTAATGTTATGGCAGCCAGATGGTATAACTTCCCACAGGTGAAGTAGGTCCCCAGGGCTCCCGGTGAATAGATGGAAGATGGTGAGTGGTACAGTAAAGAACAAAGGACGCAGTTGTGCAGTCTTTTTACCTGGTTTACTGATGGTAGCAGGCAGCCACAGTCCAGGGCACCAGATCACAGGTACAGGCAGGGTCCGGCCGGCTTGGAAGCGAGTTCAGAGTAAAGCTTTACCAGGTGGAGTTAAAAGCCTTCCTATTAGCACGGTGGTATTATAGTCCCTTACTGCCTATGGCTTCTTAGCAAGGTCCTCTCAGTCATCTCTGTCCTTTATTGAAGTGGGACAAAAACCCATATGACAGGTGACTCAAGCCTTTTTACAGGGTCTTTATCATGATCCAGGCTCTATTATTATTATTATTATTATTATTAATTGTTATAGTGCCATTTATTCCATGGCGCTTTACATGTAAGGAGGGGTATACATAATAAAAACAAGTACAATAATCTTAAACAATACAAGTCATAACTGGTACAGATGGAGAGAGGGCCCTGCCCACGAGGGCTCACAATCTACAAGGGATGGGTGAGAATACCGTAGGCGAGGGTAGATCTGGTCATGCAGCGGTTTGGTCGATCAGTGGTTACTGAAGGTTATAGGCTTGTCGGAAGAGGTGGGTCTTCAGGCTCTTTTTGAAGGTTTCAATGGTAGGCGAGAGTCTGATGTGTTGTGGTAGAGGGTTCCAGAATAGGGGTGATACGCGAGAGAAATCTTGTATACGATTGTGGGAAGAGGAGATAAGAGGGGAGTAGAGAAGGAGGTATTGTGAGGATTGGAGGTTGCGTGTAGGTAAGTACCCGGAGACGAGGTCACAGATGTATGGAGGAGACAGGTTGTGGATGGCTTTGTACGTCATGGTTAGGGTTTTGTACTGGAGTCTCTGGGTAATGGGGAACCAGTGAAGGGATTGACAGAGGGGAGTAGCTGGGGAATAGCGGGGGGACAGGTGGATTAGTCGGGCAGCAGAGTTTAGAATAGATTGGAGGGGTGCGAGAGTGTTCGAGGGGAGGCCACAGAGCAGGAGGTTGCAGTAGTCAAGGCGAGAGATGATGATGGCATGGACTAGGGTTTTTGCAGATTCTTGGATGAGGAATGAATGGATTCGTGAAATATTTTTGAGTTGAAGTCGGCAGGAAGTGGAAAGGGCTTGGATTTACTGTAATGGATAGGTTCGTTGGGGGGTCACGTGAGATGGGGGAAAGATGATGAATTCTGTTTTGTCCATGTTAAGTTTCAGAAATCTAGCGGAGAAGAAGGATAAAATAGTGGACAGACATAGAGGGATTCTGGTTAGTAGGGAGGTGATATCTGGTCCAGAGATGTAGATCTGTGTGTCATCAGCATAGAGATGATACTGAAATCCATGAGATTCTATGAGCTGTCCCAGGCCAAAGGTGTAAATGGAGAGGAGCAGGGGCCCTAGGACTGAACCTTGTGGGACTCTGACAGATAGGGGGCGAAGTGAGGAGGTGGCGTGTGAGTGAGAGACGCTGAATGTCCGGTCTGTTAGGTATGATGAGATCCAGGATAGGGCTAAGTCTGTGATGCCAAGTGTTGTGAATTCTGTGGTCAAGCTCCCTCCTGTGGTCATGAGTGGTACTTCGGCTGGTTCTGTCTATGAGCTTCCTCTGGTGGATGTAAGTGGGGCTGCGGCTTCTGAGTTTCCTTCCTCAGGTGACGAGGTTAAGTCGTTAGGTGCTGCTCTATTTAACTCCACCTAGTTCTTTGTTCCTGGCCTCCAGTCAATGTTCCAGTATTGGTCTTGCTCTCTCTCCTGGATCATTCTTGTGGCCTGTCTGCCCTGCATAAGCTAAGTTTTGCTTGTGTTACTTTTGTTTGTTATTTTTTCTGTCCAGCTTGCTATATTGGTTTTTCTTGCTTGCTGGAAGCTCTGAGACGCAGAGGGAGCACCTCCGTACCGTTAGTCGGTGCGGAGGGTCTTTTTGCGCCCTCTGCGTGGTTGTTTGTAGGTTTTTGTGTTGACCGCAAAGCTATCTTTCCTATCCTCGGTCTATTCAGTAAGTCGGGCCTCACTTTGCTAAAATCTATTTCATCTCTGTGTTTGTATTTTCATCTTTACTCACAGTCATTATATGTGGGGGGCTGCCTTTTTCTTTGGGGAATTTCTCTGAGGCAAGGTAGGCTTATTTTTCTATCTTCAGGGCTAGCTAGTTTCTCAGGCTGTGCCCGAGGCGCCTAGGTCTGGTCAGGAGCGCTCCACGGCTACCTCTAGTGTGGTGTGATAGGATTAGGGATTGCGGTCAGCAGAGTTCCCACGTCTCAGAGCTCGTCCTATGTTATTAGTAACTATCAGGTCACTTTGTGTGCTCTTAACCACTAGGTCCATTGTGGTTCTGAATCACCAGTTCATAACAGTACTGGAGGCCCAAAGTACTAATGCTTCTCAATAGAGGGAAAAGAGAAGTTCTGAGACCATTTTTTTTTCTTTGCACTGTGTTTTGTCTTTCTTTTCCCTTAGACATTTGGGTGGTTCAGGACACAGGTGTAGTGATGGACATTAAAGGTCTGTCTTCTTGCGTGGATCATCTCACTGCAAGAGTACAAAATATTCAAGACTTTGTGGTTCAGAATTCTATGTTAGAACCAAGAATTCCTATTCTTGATTTGTTTTATGGAGATAGAGCTAAGTTTCTGAGTTTTAAAAATAATTGTAAACTGTTTCTGGCTTTGAAACCCCGCTCCTCTGGTGACCCAGTTCAACAAGTTAAGATCATTATTTCTTTATTACGTGGCGACCCTCAAGACAGGGCATTTTCCCTTGCGCCAGGAGATCCTGCATTATGTAATATTGATGCGTTTTTTCTGGCGCTCGGATTGCTTTACGATGAACCTAATTCAGTGGATCAGGCAGAGAAAAATTTGCTGGCTCTGTGTCAGGGTCAGGATGAGGTAGAGATATATTGTCAGAAGTTTAGGAAGTGGTCTGTGCTCACTCAATTGAATGAATGTGCGCTGGCAGCTATTTTCAGAAAAGGTCTCTCTGAAGCCCTTAAGGATGTCATGGTGGGATTTCCTATGCCTGCTGGTCTGAATGAGTCTATGTCTTTGGCCATTCAGATCGATCGACGCTTGCGTGAGCGTAAAACTGTGCACCATTTGGCGGTATTATCTGAGCATAACCCTGAGCCTATGCAATGCGATAGGACTTTGACCAGAGCTGAACGGCAAGAACACAGACGTCAGAATGGGCTGTGTTTTTACTGTGGTGATTCCACTCATGCTATCACCGATTGTCCTAAGCGCACTAAGCGGTTCGCTAGGTCTGCCACCATTGGTAAGGTACAGTCGAAATTTCTTTTGTCCATTACTTTGATCTGCTCTTTGTCATCCTATTCTGTCATGGCATTTGTGGATTCAGGCGCTGCCCTGAATTTGATGGACTTTGAGTTTGCTAGGCGCTGTGGGTTTTTCTTGGAGCCCTTGCAGTATCCTATTCCATTGAGAGGAATTGATGCTACGCCTTTGGCCAAGAATAAGCCTCAGTACTGGACCCAACTGACCATGTGCATGGCTCCTGCGCATCAGCAGGATATTCGCTTTTTGGTGTTGCATAATCTGCATGATGTGGTCGTGTTGGGGTTGCCATGGCTACAAGTCCATAACCCAGTATTGGATTGGAAATCAATGTCTGTGTCCAGCTGGGGTTGTCAGGGGGTACATGGTGATGTTCCATTTCTGTCTATTTCATCATCCATCCCTTCTGAGGTCCCAGAGTTCTTGTCGGATTACCGGGATGTATTTGATGAGCCCAAGTCCAGTGCCCTACCTCCGCATAGGGATTGCCATTGTGCTATCGATTTGATTCCTGGTAGTAAGTTTCCTAAAGGTCGACTGTTTAATTTGTCTGTGCCTGAGCATGCCGCTATGCGGAGTTACGTAAAGGAATCCTTGGAGAAGGGTCATATTCACCCGTCGTCGTCGCCATTGGGAGCAGGGTTCTTTTTTGTGGCCAAGAAGGATGGTTCACTGAGACCTTGTATTGATTACCGCCTTCTAAATAAAATCACAGTCAAATTTCAGTACCCCTTGCCGCTGCTGTCTGATTTGTTTGCTCGGATTAAGGGGGCTAGTTGGTTCACCAAGATAGATCTTCGTGGTGCGTATAATCTTGTGCGTATTAAACAGGGCGATGAATGGAAAACAGCATTTAATACGCCCGAGGGCCATTTTGAGTACCTGGTTATGCCATTTGGGCTTTCTAATGCTCCATCAGTATTTCAGTCCTTTATGCATGACATCTTCCGAGAGTACCTGGATAAATTCCTGATTGTATACTTGGATGATATTTTGGTCTTCTCGGATGATTGGGAGTCTCACGTGAAGCATGTTAGAATGGTGCTCCAGGTCCTGCGTGCAAATTCTTTGTTTGTGAAGGGGTCAAAGTGTCTCTTTGGTGTTCAGAAGGTTTCATTTTTGGGTTTCATTTTTTCCCCTTCTACTGTCGAGATGGACCCTGTTAAGGTTCAGGCCATTTATGATTGGACTCGGCCGACATCTCTGAAGAGTCTGCAAAGGTTCCTGGGCTTTGCTAATTTTTATCGTCGCTTCATCAATAGTTTTTCTAGTATTGCTAAACCGTTGACTGATTTAACCAAGAAGGGTGCTGATGTGGTCAATTGGTCTTCTGCTGCTGTGGAAGCTTTTCAGGAGTTGAAGCGTCGTTTTTCTTCTGCCCCTGTGTTGTGCCAACCAGATGTTTCGCTCCCGTTCCAGGTCGAGGTTGATGCTTCTGAGATTGGAGCAGGGGCTGTTTTGTCGCAAAGAAGTTCTGATGGCTCGGTGATGAAACCATGCGCCTTCTTTTCCAGGAAGTTTTCGCCTGCTGAGCGTAATTATGATGTTGGCAATCGAGAGTTGCTGGCCATGAAGTGGGCATTAGAGGAGTGGTGTCATTGGCTTGAAGGAGCTAAGCATCGCGTGGTGGTCTTGACTGATCACAAGAACTTGACTTATCTCGAGTCTGCCAAACGGTTGAATCCTAGACAGGCTCGTTGGGCGCTGTTTTTCTCCCGTTTTGACTTTGTGGTTTCGTACCTTCCGGGCTCTAAAAATGTGAAGGCGGATGCCCTGTCTAGGAGTTTTGTGCCCGACTCTCCGGGTTTGCCTGAGCCGGCGGGTATTCTCAAAGAGGGGGTAATTTTGTCTGCCATCTCCCCTGATTTGCGGCGGGTGCTGCAAAAATTTCAGGCTAATAGACCTGACCGTTGCCCAGCGGAGAAACTGTTTGTCCCTGATAAATGGACGAGTAGAGTTATCTCTGAGGTTCATTGTTCGGTGTTGGCTGGTCATCCTGGAATCTTTGGTACCAGAGATTTGGTGGCTAGATCCTTTTGGTGGCCGTCTCTGTCGCGGGATGTGCGTTCGTTTGTGCAGTCCTGTGGGATTTGTGCTCGGGCTAAGCCCTGCTGTTCTCGTGCCAGTGGGTTGCTTTTGCCCTTGCCGGTCCCGAAGAGGCCCTGGACACATACCTCTATGGATTTTATTTCGGATCTCCCCGTCTCTCAAAAAATGTCGGTCATTTGGGTGGTTTGTGATCGCTTCTCTAAGATGGTCCATTTGGTACCCTTGTCTAAATTGCCTTCCTCCTCTGATTTGGTGCCATTGTTTTTCCAGCATGTGGTTCGTTTACATGCCATTCCGGAGAACATCGTTTCTGACAGAGGTTCCCAGTTTGTTTCGAGGTTTTGGCGAGCCTTTTGTGCTAGGATGGGCATTGATTTGTCTTTTTCCTCGGCTTTCCATCCTCAGACAAATGGCCAGACTGAACGAACCAATCAGACCTTGGAAACATATCTGAGATGTTTTGTTTCTGCTGATCAGGATGATTGGGTGTCCTTTTTGCCTTTGGCTGAGTTCGCCCTTAATAATCGGGCCAGCTCGGCTACTTTGGTTTCGCCGTTTTTCTGCAATTCTTGTTTCCATCCTCGTTTCTCTTCAGGGCAGGTTGAGTCTTCAGACTGTCCTGGTGTGGATACTGTGGTGGATAGGTTGCAGCAGATTTGGACTCATGTGGTGGACAATTTGACATTGTCCCAGGAGAAGGCTCAACGTTTCGCTAACCGCCGGCGCTGTGTGGGTCCCCGACTTCATGTTGGGGATTTGGTTTGGTTGTCGTCTCGTTATATTCCTATGAAAGTTTCCTCTCCTAAGTTTAAGCCTCGTTTCATTGGTCCATATAGGATTTCTGAGGTTCTTAATCCTGTGTCTTTTCGTTTGACCCTTCCAGCTTCTTTTTCCATCCATAATGTATTCCATAGGTCATTGTTGCGGAGATACGTGGCACCTGTGGTTCCATCCGTTGATCCTCCTGCCCCGGTTTTGGTTGAGGGGGAGTTGGAGTATATAGTGGAGAAGATTTTGGAGTCTCGTATTTCGAGACGGAAACTCCAGTACCTGGTTAAGTGGAAGGGTTATGGTCAGGAAGATAATTCCTGGGTCTTTGCCTCTGATGTTCATGCTGCCGATCTGGTTCATGCCTTTCATTTGGCTCATCCTGGTCGGCCTGGGGGCTCTGGTGAGGGTTCGGTGACCCCTCTTCAAGGGGGGGTACTGTTGTGAATTCTGTGGTCAAGCTCCCTCCTGTGGTCATGAGTGGTACTTCGGCTGGTTCTGTCTATGAGCTTCCTCTGGTGGATGTAAGTGGGGCTGCGGCTTCTGAGTTTCCTTCCTCAGGTGACGAGGTTAAGTCGTTAGGTGCTGCTCTATTTAACTCCACCTAGTTCTTTGTTCCTGGCCTCCAGTCAATGTTCCAGTATTGGTCTTGCTCTCTCTCCTGGATCGTTCTTGTGGCCTGTCTGCCCTGCATAAGCTAAGTTTTGCTTGTGTTACTTTTGTTTGTTATTTTTTCTGTCCAGCTTGCTATATTGGTTTTTCTTGCTTGCTGGAAGCTCTGAGACGCAGAGGGAGCACCTCCGTACCGTTAGTCGGTGCGGAAGGTCTTTTTGCGCCCTCTGCGTGGTTGTTTGTAGGTTTTTGTGTTGACCGCAAAGCTATCTTTCCTATCCTCGGTCTATTCAGTAAGTCGGGCCTCACTTTGCTAAAATCTATTTCATCTCTGTGTTTGTATTTTCATCTTTACTCACAGTCATCATATGTGGGGGGCTGCCTTTTTCTTTGGGGAATTTCTCTGAGGCAAGGTAGGCTTATTTTTCTATCTTCAGGGCTAGCTAGTTTCTCAGGCTGTGCCCGAGGCGCCTAGGTCTGGTCAGGAGCGCTCCACGGCTACCTCTAGTGTGGTGTAATAGGATTAGGGATTGCGGTCAGCAGAGTTCCCACATCTCAGAGCTCGTCCTATGTTATTAGTAACTATCAGGTCACTTTGTGTGCTCTTAACCACTAGGTCCATTGTGGTTCTGAATCACCAGTTCATAACAACCAAGGGATGAGAGGGTCTGTAATAATAGGGAATGGTCCACTGTGTCAAAGGCAGCCGACAGGACCAGGATGAGGGGGACAGAGTAGTGTTGCTTGCTCTTGGCGGTTAAGAGGTCATTGGTGACCTTAGTAAGAGCAGTTTCAGTGGAGTGGTGTGACCGGAAGCCAGATTGTAAGCAGTCGAAGAGGGAGCAAGAAGAGAGATGGGAGGACAGTTCAAGGTAGACGTGTTGTTCAAGTAGCTTGGAGGCATAAGGGAGAAGTGATATAGGGTGATAGCTAGATACAGAGGATGGGTCAAGAGAGGGCTTTTTGAGGATAGGTGTGATGGAGGCATGATTAAAGCTTGAGGGGAAAACACCAGTTGTTAGTGATAGGTTGAAGAGATGGGTTAGTGTTGGGATGAAGACTGGTGAGGTTTGGGATGAAGTGGGATGGGATTGGGTCAAGTGCACAGGTGGTGAGATGTGATCTTGAGAGTAGAGTGGAGAGTCGATCTTCTGTAATGGTGGAGAAGTTGGTTTTGGAGGTGGAGGGCTGGGAAGTTGGGAGGAAGGGCTCCGGGGGTTGTTGACCAAAACTGTCTCTGATGTTATCAATCTTATGCTTGAAAAATGAGGCAAAGTCTTCAGCTGAGATGAGTGAGGAGGGAGGAGGTGCAGGGGGGACAGAGGAGAGAATTGAAGGTGTTGAATAACTGTTTAGGGTTGTGAGACAGGGAGGATATGAGAGATGAGAAGTAGGTTTGTTTAGCTGTGGCGAGTGTGGTCTTGAAAGTAGTGAGGGACTGTTTGAATGCGATGAAGTGCTCCTTGGAGTGGGATCTTTTCCATCTGCGCTTAGCAGCCCTAGAAGCTCGCCTCAGTTCTTTGGTCAGGCTGGTGTGGCAGGGCTGTCTGTTGATTTTGCGAGCTTTGGTGTGTGTGAGAGGGGCAGCAGATTCCAAAGCTACAGCTATTGTTACATAGTTACATAGTTATTAAGGTTGAAGGAAGACTATATGTCCATCTAGTTCAACCCATAGCCTAACCTAACATGCCCTAACATGTTGATCCAGAGGAAGGCAAAAAAACCCCATGTGCAAAGAGTAAGCTCCACATTGGGGAAAAAAATTCCTTCCCGACTCCACATACGGCAATCAGACTAGTTCCCTGGATCAACGCCCTATCAAGGAATCTAGTATATATACCCTGTAACATTATACTTTTCCAGAAAGGTATCCAGTCCCCTCTTAAATTTAAGTAATGAATCACTCATTACAACATCACACGGCAGAGAGTTCCATAGTCTCACTGCTCTTACAGTAAAGAATCCGTGTCTGTTATTATGCTTAAACCTTTTTTCCTCCAACCGCAGAGGATGCCCCCTTGTCCCTGTTTCAGGTCTATGATTAAAAAGATCATCAGAAAGGTCTTTGTACTGTCCCCTCATATATTTATACATTAAAATGAGATCACCCCTTAGTCTTCGTTTTTCCAAACTAAATAGCCCCAAGTGTAATAACCTATCTTGGTATTGCAGACCCCCCAGTCCTCTAATAACCTTGGTCGCTCTTCTCTGCACCCGCTCCAGTTCAGCTATGTCTTTCTTATACACCGGAGACCAGAACTGTGCACAGTATTCTAAGTGTGGTCGAACTAGTGACTTGTATAGAGGTAAAATTATATTCTCCTCATGAGCATCTATGCCTCTTTTAATGCATCCCATTATTTTATTTGCCTTTGTAGCAGCTGCCTGACACTGGCCACTGAATTTAAGTTTGTCATCCACCCATACACCCAGGTCTTTTTCATTGACGGTTTTGCCCAGAGTTTTAGAATTAAGCACATAATTATACATCTTATTACTTCTACCCAAGTGCATGACCTTACATTTATCCCCATTAAAGCTCATTTGCCATTTATCAGCCCAAGCTTCTAGTTTACATAAATCATCCGGTAATATAAAATTGTCCTCCTCTGTATTGATTACCCTGCAGAGTTTAGTGTCATCTGCAAATATTGAAATTCTACTCTGAATGCCCCCTACAAGGTCATTAATAAATATGTTAAAAAGAAGAGGGCCCAATACTGACCCCTGTGGTACCCCACTGCTAACCGCTACCCAGTCCGAGTGTGCTCCATTAATAACCACCCTTTGTTTCCTATCCCTGAGCCAGCTCTCAACCCACTTGCACATATTTTCCCCTATCCCCATTATTCTCATTTTATGTATCAACCTTTTGTGTGGCACCGTATCAAAAGCTTTTGAAAAGTCCATATACACTACATCCACTGGGTTCCCTTGGTCCAATCCGGAACTTACCTCTTCATAGAAACTGATCAAATTAGTCTGACATGAACGGTCCCTAGTAAACCCGTGCTGATACTGGGTCATGAGGTTATTCCTCTTCAGATACTCCAGTATAGCGTCCCTTAGAATGCCCTCCAGGATTTTACCCACAGTAGAGGTTAAGCTTACTGGCCTATAGTTTCCGAGTTCAGTTTTTGTTCCCTTTTTGAATATTGGCACCACATTTGCTATACGCCAGTCCTGTGGCACAGACCCTGTTATTATGGAGTCTTTAAAGATTAAAAATAATGGTCTATCAATGACTGTACTTAATTCCTGCAGTACTCGAGGGTGTTATATAGAGCGGCAGCATCATCCGCATTGTGTAAGGAACTTATATCTGTGAGAGGGAGGAGGGATTCAGAGAATGAGGGCAGGTCAAGGTGTTTAAGATTCCTGCGAGGGTTTGAAAGCTTGTGCGGTGGGGATTGTAGACATGGAGTTGAGAGGGAAGAGAATGTGAGAAGGTTGTGGTCAAAGAGAGGAAGAGGTGAGTTAGAGAGGTTAGATAGGGAGCAGAGGCGGGGGAAGATGAGGTCCAGTGTGTGGCCATCTTTGTGGGTGGCTGCAGAAGATCATTGAGTGAGGCCGAAGAAGGAAGTGAGAGATAGAAGTTTAATGGCAGCTGAGAGGGAAGTGTCAATGGGGATGTTGAAGTCACCCATGATGATAGTAGGGATGTCTGTGAAGTGGTCAAAGATGGTGGTGGCTGGCCCTATGGGGCAGTAGATGACAGCCAGTTGGAGGTTGGAGGGTGAGTAGATGCGCACGGAGCACAACTCAAAGGAAGGGAGGGTGACAGAGGGTGGCAGAGGGATTGGGGTGAAGGAGCAAGTATCTGACAGGAGAAAACCAACTCCTCCACCATGTTTGCTGCTGGGGTGGGGTGTGTGAGAAAGGTGGAAGTCACCATACGAAAGTGCAGCAGGAGAGGCTGTGTCAGAAGGGGTGAGCCAGGTTTCAGTGAATGCGAGGAAGAAAAGTTTGGTAGTAACAAAAAGATCATGGATGTAGGAAAGCTTGTTGCAGACAGAGCGAGCGTTCTACAGAGCTCCTGTTAGTTTGACTGGGGAAGCGGGGGCTGGGTGAATGGGTATAAGGTTAGAGAGGTTATGGAATGTTGTGATAGAGTATGGATGGGAGGTAGAAATGACTGTGGGAATGTGGTGAGGAGGACCAGGATTTGGAGAGATACCACCAGCAGTGAGAAGGAGCAGAGAAAGTGTTAGCAGGTGGGAGCAGGAGAGGGCATGAGGGGGTTGTCTGTGTTTGGAGACAGAGGATTGTATGTTAAGGAATAGTTTTGAGGAGGAGGTGAGGTGGGTGGGGAGGATTGAAGAAGAGATGAACAGTTCCTTACTTGTTGTAGGGATCAGGTGAGTTACCAGAAAGTGAAGAATTATAGGGCTAAAAGTGAAAACAAACAGAAACATTGTTTACAGTGACTGGTCAGTTACCTTCAGTTCCTTTCTGGTTCAATTCTGGTTTTAATTCTACATAATCTTCACACTTTTACGACACATTTATAGGAATCACACTGCAGACTGAAGTCTATGCAGACTTGAGCTATGCAATATATGTACAACTAGGTGCATTCAGGTGTGAAGCAGAAAGGAGTGGTCTCTGTTCATCTTGGTCAGAGAATTAAGGGTGGACCAGATGCATACAATCAAGCATTGAGTAAGCAAGGTCATAAATAACACTGGAGTAAGCTGGGGTTAGCTGAAAGGCATACCATGTGAATGCTAGGTGCAGAGGCAAGTCTATGTGCAAAGCTGGGTGATGTACTATGTGCACTTCATAGACAGACAGCAGGAGAGCTGGGTGGATGAAAATACCTGTCGGAAGAATAGAGATGCTTGTTAGAGTACGATGGTGGCAGGTAGCAGGGCACAGTCTGCATACATCTATCGGGTTTTAATTCTACATAATCTTCACACTTCTTGGACACACTTATAGGAATCACACTGCAGACTCTATGTGTCACTGTGTCTCTTGGGCATTAGGGCGGACAGGTTATGTGTAGTCTAGCTGTCCTACCGGTTTCTGCTGTGCCTCCTAGAGTATGACAGAACATCGGTCTTCTGGTTACCGATATCTGCGCTCTATCAGGGAGGTAGCCCAGTCGCAGCTATTCTCCCTTGTTGTCACTCTCCTGTGCTTCGCTCTCAGGCACGATAGCTAAAGGCTATTCTTCCTTCTGCATCTCACTATCTAGGAGCTACAGCACCTCAAGCTGTACGGCCACTCACCCGTCCTTCTGCCTCAGACTGCTCCAGTCTGCTGTCTGGCACCAACTGTCTACTCGTCGCTTGTCTGCACCAGACTAGCTGACGGCTCCTCCAGTTTCCCTTAAACTGGGTTTAGAGCTCCCCCTTCTGGCCTGGAGTCAGAATGTGTTGAATGTCTGGTTACCTATCAAAAGGGATCCCTCCTGCCTCCAGGCATGGTATTACGCTCCCCGAGAGGAAGGCAATACCACTGTGGTACCTGAACTCCTGAGGTGCCACAGAACTACAATTAAAAACATAAAACATCCATATGCCCCATAGTCACATTTATATGGACATGAATTATACTATATATATATATATATATATATATATATATATATATATATATATATATACAGTACAGACCAAAAGTTTGGACACACCTTCTCATTTAAAGATTTTTTTGTATTTTCATGACTATGAAAATTGTACATTCACACTGAAGGCATCAAAACTATGAATTAACACATGTGGAATTATATACTTAACAAAAAATGTGAAACAACTGAAATTATGTCTTATATTCTAGGTTCTTCAAAGTAGCCACCTTTTGCTTTGATGACCGCTTTGCACACTCTTGGCATTCTCTTGATGAGCTTCAAGAGGCAGTCACCGGGAATGGTGTTCCAACAATCTTGAAGGAGTTCCCAGAGATGCTTAGCACTTGTTGGCACTTTTACCTTCACTCTGTGGTCCAGCTCACCCCAAACCATTTCGATTGGGTTCAGGTCTGGTGCCTCTGGAGACCAGGTCATCTGGCATAGCACCCCATCATTCTCCTTCTTGGTCAAATAGCCCTTACGCAGCCTGGAGGTGTGTTTGGGGTCATTGTCCTGTTGAAAAATAAATGATGGTCCAACTAAACGCAAACCAGATGGAATAGCATGCTGCTGCAAGATGCTGTGGTAGCCATGCTGGTTCAGTATGCCTTCAATTTTGAATAAATACCCAACAGTGTCACCAGCAAAGCACCCCCACACCATCACACCTCCTCCTCCATGCTTCACGGTGGGAACCAGGCACGTAGAGTCCATCCGTTCACCTTTTCTGCATAGCATAAAGACACGGTGGTTGGAACCAAAGATCTCAAATTTGTTCTCATCAGACCAAAGCACAAATTTCCACTGGTCTAATGTCCATTCCTTGTGTTCTTTAGCTCAAACAAGTCTCTTCTGCTTTTTGCCTGCCCTTAGCAGTGGTTTCCTAGCAGCTATTTTTACCATGAAGGCCTGCTGCACAAAGTCTCCTCTTAACAGTTGTTGTAGAGATGTGTCTGCTGCTAGAACTCTGTGTGGCATTGACCTGGTCTCTAATCTGAGCTGCTGTTAACCTGCGATTTCTGAGGCTGCTGACTCAGATAAACTTATCCTCAGAAGTAGAGGTCACACTTGGTCTACCTTTCCTGGGGCGGTCCTCATGTGAGCCAGTTTCTTTGTAGCGCTTGATGGTTTTTGCCACTGAACTTGGGGACACTTTCAAAGTTTTCCCAATTTTTCAGACTGACTGACCTTCATTTCTTAAAGTAATGATGGACACTCGTTTTTCTTTACTTAGCTGCTTTTTTCTTGCCATGATACAAATTCTAACAGTCTATTCAGTAGGACTATCAGCTGTGTATCCATCAGACTTCTGCACAACACAACTGATGATCCCAACCCCATTTATAAGGCAATAAATCCCACCTATTAAACTTGACAGGGCACACCTCTGAATTGAAAACCATTCCAGGTAACTACCTCTTGAAGCTCATCAAGAGAATGCCAAGAGTGTGCAAAGCGGTCATCAAAGCAAATGGTGGCTACTTTGAAGAACCTAGAATATAAGACATAATTTTAGATGTTTCACATTTTCTTGTTAAGTATATAATTCCACATGTGTTAATTCATAGTTTTGATGCCTTCAGCATGAGTGTACAATTTTCATAGTCATGAAAATACAGAAAAATCTTTAAATGAGAAGTTGTGTCCAAACTTTTGGTCTGTACTGTATATATACAATTATATACACATAATATATATATATATATATATATATATATATATATATATATATATATATATATATATATATATATATATATATATATATATACAGTGGGGCAAAAAAGTATTTAGTCAGTCAGCAATAGTGCAAGTTCCACCACTTAAAAAGATGAGAGGCGTCTGTAATTTACATCATAGGTAGACCTCAACTATGGGAGACAAACTGAGAAAAAAAAATCCAGAAAATCACATTGTCTGTTTTTTTAACATTTTATTTGCATATTATGGTGGAAAATAAGTATTTGGTCAGAAACAAAATTTCATCTCAATACTTTGTAATATATCCTTTGTTGGCAATGACAGAGGTCAAACGTTTTCTGTAAGTCTTCACAAGGTTGCCACACACTGTTGTTGGTATGTTGTCCCATTCCTCCATGCAGATCTCCTCTAGAGCAGTGATGTTTTTGGCTTTTCGCTTGGCAACACGGACTTTCAACTCCCTCCAAAGGTTTTCTATAGGGTTGAGATCTGGAGACTGGCTAGGCCACTCCAGGACCTTGAAATGCTTCTTACGAAGCCACTCCTTCGTTGCCCTGGCGGTGTGCTTTGGATCATTGTCATGTTGAAAGACCCAGCCACGTTTCATCTTCAATGCCCCTGCTGATGGAAGGAGGTTTGCACTCAAAATCTCACGATACATGGCCCCATTCATTCTTTCATGTACCTGGATCAGTCGTCCTGGCCCCTTTGCAGAGAAACAGCCCCAAAGCATGATGTTTCCACCACCATGCTTTACAGTAGGTATGGTGTTTGATGGATGCAACTCAGTATTCTTTTTCCTCCAAACACGACAAGTTGTGTTTCTACCAAGCAGTTCCAGTTTGGTTTCATCAGACCATAGGACATTCTCCCAAAACTCCTCTGGATCATCCAAATGCTCTCTAGCAAACTTCAGACGGGCCCGGACATGTACTGGCTTAAGCAGTGGGACACGTCTGGCACTGCAGGATCTGAGTCCATGGTGGCGTAGTGTGTTACTTATGGTAGGCCTTGTTACATTGGTCCCAGCTCTCTGCAGTTCATTCACTAGGTCCCCCCGCGTGGTTCTGGGATTTTTGCTCACCGTTCTTGTGATCATTCTGACCCCACGGGGTGGGATTTTGCGTGGAGCCCCAGATCGAGGGAGATTATCAGTGGTCTTGTATGTCTTCCATTTTCTAATTATTGCTCCCACTGTTGATTTCTTCACTCCAAGCTGGTTGGCTATTGCAGATTCAGTCTTCCCAGCCTGGTGCAGGGCTACAATTTTGTTTCTGGTGTCCTTTGACAGCTCTTTGGTCTTCACCATAGTGGAGTTTGGAGTCAGACTGTTTGAGGGTGTGCACAGGTATCTTTTTATACTGATAACAAGTTTAAACAGGTGCCATTACTACAGGTAATGAGTGGAGGAAAGAGGAGACTCTTAAAGAAGAAGTTACAGGTCTGTGAGAGCCAGAAATCTTGATTGTTTGTTTCTGACCAAATACTTATTTTCCACCATAATATGCAAATAAAATGTTAAAAAAACAGACAATGTGATTTTCTGGATTTTTTTTTCTCAGTTTGTCTCCCATAGTTGAGGTCTACCTATGATGTAAATTACAGACGCCTCTCATCTTTTTAAGTGGTGGAACTTGCACTATTGCTGACTGACTAAATACTTTTTTGCCCCACTGTATATATACAGGTCTGGCAAAAATTTAAGAGACCACTTCAAAATGTTCAGTTTGTCTGATTTTTCTCTTTATAGGTATATTTTTTAGTACAATGTAAATTGTTCTTTTAGTCTATAAAATTCTGACAACATATCTCCAAATTCCGAAGCAATACATTTTGTATTTTTTTCTGACAAAGAAAAACGGTCAAAATAAAAAAAAAATTGTGCTTTCAGACCTCAAATAATGCAAAGAAAACAAGTTCATAATCATTTAGAAACAACAGTACTAATGTTTTAACTCAGGAAGAGTTCAGAAATCTATATTTTGTGGAATAACCATGATTTTTAATCACAGCTTTTATGCGTCTTAGCCTGCTTTCCACCAGTCTTTCACACTGCTTCTGGCGCAAAAATTTAAGCAGTTATTCTTTGTTTGATAGCATGTGATTTTCATCATCCTCTTGAATACATTCCAGATATTTTCATTGGGGTTCAGGTCTGGAGATTGGGCTGCCTATGGTGGAGTTTTGATGTGGCGGTCTCTTAATTTTTGCCAGAGCTGTATATATGTATACGTATATATATATATATATATATATATACACAGTCATATATATATACAGGGTGAGTATATTAGGTATATACTCACCCTCGGACGCGCCCTGCTTCTTTCTGGCAGCCTTCCTTCCTAAGAGTCAGCCCTTCCAGGACCTTCGGTGACGTCGCGGTGACGTCGCGGCTTGTGATTGGTCGCGCGAGCGGTCACATGGGCGGCCGCACGGCCAATCACAAGCCGCGACGTCACCGCGACGTCACCGCAAGGTCCTGGAAGGCTGATTTTAAGGAAGGAAGGTTCCCGGTTAGTACCAGGGCGCGTCAGAGGGTAAGTATTGCGATATTTTTTATTTTTATTCTTTATTTTACACTTAAATCTGAATTCCAATACCAATTCCCGATATAAACATATCGGGAATCGGTATCGGAATTCCGATTCTAGATTCAAAAGATCGCCGACTTCATGGCCGACCCCACACTGGGGTCGGGTCGGGTTTCATGAAACCCGACCTTGCCAAAAGTCGGCGACTTTTGAAAAATTTCGACCCGTTTCGCTCATCTCTAGTTATCACCTTTGCTTTATGGCAAGGTGCTCCATTATGCTGGAAAAGGCATTGTTGGGCGCCAAACTGCTCTTGGACGGTTGGGAGAAGTTGCTCTTGGAGGACATTCTGGTACCATTCTTTATTCATGGCTGTGTTTTTAGGCAAGACTGTGAGTGAGCCGATTCCCTTGGCTGAGAAGCAACCCCACACATGAATGGTTTCAGGATGCTTTACAGTTGGCATGAGACAAGACTGGTGGTAGCGCTCACCTCTTCTTCTCTGAATAAGCTGTTTTCCAGATGTCCCAAACAATCGAAAAGGGGATTCATCAGAGAAAATGACTTTGCCCCAGTCCTCAGCAGTCCACTCCCTGTACCTTTTGCAGAATATCAGTCGGTCCCTGATGTTTTTTTCTGGAGAGAAGTAGCTTCTTTGCTGCCCTCCTTGAAACCAGGCCTTGCTCAAAGAGTCTCCGCCTCACAGTGCGTGCAGAAGCAATCACACCAGCCTGCTGCCATTCCTGAGCAAGCTCGGCACTGCTGGTAGTCCGATCCCGCAGCTGAAACAGTTTTAAGATACGGTCCTGGCGCTTGCTGGTCTTTCTTGGGCGCCCTGGAGCCTTTTTGACAACAATGGATGCTCTCTCCTTGAAGTTCTTGATAATGCGATAGATTGTTGACTGAGGTGCAATCTTTGTAGCTGCGATACTCTTCCCTGTTAGGCCATTTTTGTGCAGTGCAATGATGGCTGCATGTGTTTTTTTAGAGATAACCATGGTTAACTGAAGAGAAACAATGATACCAAGCACCAGCCTCCTTTTAAAGTGTCCAGTGATGTCATTCTTACTTAATCATGATTGATTCTTCGCCAGCCCTGTCCTCATCAACACCCACACCTGTGTTAATGGATCAATCACTAAAACGATGTTAGCTGCTCCTTTTAAGGCAGGACTGCAATGATGTTGAAATGTGTTTTGGGGGTTAAAGTTCATTTTCTGGGCAAATATTGACTTTGCAAGTACAGTAATTGCTGTTAAGCTGATCACTCTGACATTCAGGAGTATATGCAAATTGCCATTAGAAAAAAATGAATCAGTAGACTTTTGGAAAAATTAATATTTGTCTCATTCTCAAAATTTTTGTCCATGACTGTACAGTATATATATAGTAGTATAGTAGTATATTGCCCAGCCACATAGTATATTGCCCAGCCGCGTAGTATATTGCCCAGTCACGTAGTATATTGCCCAGTCACGTAGTATATTGCCCAGCCACATAGTATATTGCACAGCGACGTAGTATATTGCCCAGCCACGTAGTATATTGCGCAGCGACGTAGTATATTGCCCAGCCACGTAGTATATTGCACAGCGACGTAGTATATTGCCCAGCCACGTAGTACACAGCACAGACACGTAGTATATTGCCCAGCCACATAGTATATTGCACAGCGACGTAGTATATTGCCCAGCCACGTAGTATATTGCACAGCGACGTAGTATACAGCACAGAACCACGTAGTACACAGCACAGACACGTAGTATACTGCCCAGTCACGTAGTATATTGCCCAGCTACATAGTATATTGCCCAGCCACCTATGTAACAGGTTAAAAAATAAACATATACTCACCTTCTGAGGGCCCCTTGTAGTCCTGTCGCCTGTGTGCGATGCATGCAGCAACTTTAGGTCCCAGGGTTGGTATGAGCGCAGGACCTGTGATAACATCGCGGTCACATGACCGTGACATCATGGCAGGTCCTTCTCGCATAGCATCCTTAGCACCGGAACCTGCCTTGCACTGCCGAGGACAGGACGCCACGTCGGAGGGTGAGAATAACTTTTTTTTATTATACTTATTTGTAACATTAGATCTTTTTACTATTGATGCTTCATACGCAGCATCAATAGTAAAACGTTGGTCACACAGGGTTAATAGCTGCGTAACTGGAGTGCGTTACACCGCGCTCCGGTAACACTGGCATTAACCCTGTGTGAGGGCTGACTGGATGACTGGAGCGAAGTATGGAGCGGGCACTGACTGCGGGGAGGAAAGAGTGGCCATATTGCTGCTGGACTGTGGCTGTTGCTGATTGGTCGTGGCAATGGTCGTGGGCGTTTTGCCACGACCAATCAGCGACTTGGATTCCATGACAGACAGAGGCTGCGACCAATGAATATCCGTGACAGACAGACAGAAGGACAGAAAGACGGAAGTGACCCTTAGACAATTATATAGTATACTAGCTATTGAACCCGTTCTACGCCCGGGTGGCGAGCATTTATATTGGTATATGGTCTCCATCCTGTCATGTGCTGCTCCATCCTGCGTTCCCATCCTGTCATGTGCTGCTCCATCCTGCGTCCCCATCCTGTCATGTGCTCCCATCCTGCGCCCCCGTTCTGTCATGTGCTGCTCCCATCCTGCGCCCCCGTTCTGTCATGTGCTGCTCCCATCCTGCGCCCCCGTTCTGTCATGTGCTGCTCCCATCCTGCGCCCCCGTTCTGTCATGTGCTTCTTCCATCCTGCACCCCCGTTCTGTCATGTGCTGCTCCCATCATGCGCCTCCATTCTGTCATTTGCTGCTCCCATCCTGTCATGTGCTGCTCCCATCCTGCGCCCCCGTTCTGTCATGTGCTGCTCCCATCCTGCGCCCCCATTCTGTCATGTGCTGCTCCCATCCTGCGCCCCCGTTCTGTCATGTGCTGCTCCCATCCTGCGCCCCCGTTCTGTCATGTGCTGCTTCCATCCTGCACCCCCATTCTGTTATGTGCTGCTCCCATCCTGCGCCCCCGTTCCATCATGTGCTGCTCCCATCCTGCGCCCCTGTTCTGTCATGTGCTGCTTCCATCCTGCACCCCCGTTCTGTCATGTGCTGCTCCCATCCTGCACCCCCGTTCTGTCATGTGCTGCTCCCATCCTGCACCCCCGTTCTGTCATGTGCTGCTCCCATCCTGCGCCCCCATTCTGTCATGTGCTGCTCCCATCCTGCGGTACCATTCTTTAATTTGCTGCTCCCATTCATGTGCCCCATAAGATGCTCCATAGTATATGCCCCGTATCAGGTGGCGTAAGTAACAAATAGCTGTGGCATGAAGTGCCACAGCCTCTTGCCACAGCAATTTGTTACTTGCGCCACCTGATTCCTTTCTGACACCATTTTCTTGAAGTGTGGCACAGCAATTTGTTACTTACTTGTTGCTTACCATTTTCTTCGTCCTCCTGCTGCCGGAATCGACGCCTGCGCAGTCCGCGCTTTCTGGCGCCATTTTCTTGAAGACACACTGCAGTGCGCAGGTGCCGCCATTATCTTTGTCCTGCTGCCGGAATCGGCACCTGCGCACTGCAGTGTGTCATCAAGAAAATGGCGCCGGAAAGTGCGGACTTTGCAGGCGCAGATTCCTGCTGCCGGGATCGGCGCCTGCGCAGTCCGCACTTTCCGGCTCCATTTTTTTGAAGACACACTCCGGCTCCTCTGCCTGTGACTGGTCAGTCAGAGGGCGGCGCCGGCGCGCATTAAGCGCGTCATCGCGCCCTCTGAACATCACAGCAGAGGACCCGGGAGACGGAGCCGCACGCAGCGCTGGAACGGGGGACAGGTGAATATACTTACCCTCCTGGCGGTCCCTGACTCTCCGGTGGAGATCGCGGTGTGCGTTCAGTGCTTACGCATACCGCGATCTCCTGGGAGCGTCACTCTGTGGAGGCCAGACTGCGCCGGCGCTTGCGCAGTATATTAATCCTTCGGACAGAGTGACGCTCCCAGCGTTATATTATAGATATATATATATACACACACTGCTCAAAAAAATAAAGGGAACACTAAAATCCCACATCCTAGATAAAATGAAGTTACAGGCTGATTCAACTTCAGTGGAAATACCTCAAGACAAGGAATGGTGCTCAGTAGTGTGTGTGGCCTCTACGTGCCTGTATTATCTCCCTACAATGCATGGGCATGCACCTGAGGAGGCGGCAGATGGTCTCTTGAGGGTTCTCCTCCCAGACCAGGACTAAAGCATCTGACAACTCCTGGACAGTCTGTGGTGAAACACAACGTTGGTGGATGATGCGAGACATAATGTCCCAGATGTCTTCAATCGGATTCAGGTCTGGGGAACGGTGCCTTCATCTTGCAGGAACTGCTGACACACTCCAGCCACATGAGGTCTGGCATTGTCGTGCATTAGGAGGAACCCAGGGCCAACTGCATCAGCATATGGTCTCACAAGGGGTCTTAAGATCTCATCTCAGTACCTAATGGCAGTCAGACTACCTCAGGCGAGCACATGGAGGGCTGTGCGGCCCACCAAAGAAATGTCACCCGATACCATTATTGACCCACTGCCAAACCAGTCATGCTGAAGGATGTTGCAGGCAGCAGAATGCTCTCCACAGCATCTCCAGACTCTTTCACGTTTATCACATGTGCTCAGTGTAAACCTGCTTTCATCTGTGAAGACCACAGGGTGCTAGTGGCGAATTTGCCAATCCTGGTGTTCTGTGGCAAATGCCAAGTGTCCTGCACGGTGTTGGGCTGTGAGCACAACCCCCATCTGTATAAGTCGGGCACTCAGACCATCTTCATGGAATCAGTTTCTAATCATTTGTGCAGACACATGCACATTTGTGGCCTGCTGGAGGTAATTTTGCAGGGCTCTGGCAGTGCTCCTCCTGTTCCTCCTTGCACAAAGGCTGAGGTAGCGATCCTGATGCTGGGTTGTTGCCCTCCTATGGCCCCCTCCACGTCTCCTGGTGTACTGGCCTGTCTCCTGGTAGCGCTTCCAGCCTCTGGACACTATGCTGACAGACACAGCAAACCTTCTTGCTACAGCTCACATTGATGTGCCATCCTGAATGAGCTGCACTACCTGAGCCACTTGTGTGGGTTGTAGAGTCCGTCTCATGCTACCACGAGTGTGAAAGCACAACCAACATTCAAAAGTGACCAAAACATCAGCCAGAAAGCATTGGTACTGAGATGTGGTCTGTGGTCCCCACCTGCAGAATCACTCCTTTATTGAGTGTGTCTTGATAATTGCCAATAATTTCCATCTGTTCTCTATTCCATTTGCACAACAGCATGTGTGAAATTGATTGTCAAACAATGTTGCTTCCTAAGTGGACAGTTTGATTTCACAGAAACTTGATTTACTTGGAGTTATATTCTGTTGTTTAAGTGTTTAAGTGCTCCTTTAATTTTTTTGAGCAGTGTGTATATATATATATATATATATATATATATATAAATAAAAGAAAAAGGAAAACAGCACAACAAAATGAAAAAAAGGTGGACTTTAATGCCTGAACGGCGTGGCAACGTTTCGGATATACTATCCTTTCTCAAGCAGTGTATACATAGAAGTGTCAGGTTTTTATACAAACCACAGGTAAATCTCATTACAAAAATCATTACATCAATTTGTCAAAAAATACAGTACTACAACAGTGCAGCGTGACATAAAAAAGTGCATTAGTGCTGTGATCAAAGATCCCTTTAAGACATCACATTAAAAAACATATGACATACAGCGATCTCTCAAATGGTACATAAGAACAATAAGTACCTAATCGCCATAATTATATCTACCAGGTGTACCGCCATATGAAGCGCAATCCAAAAAAAACACTCACACATGTTCTTGCTTGCAGACGCCATGTCCACGGCGTTCCCAGAATCAAAGTGCGCATGACCATGACAACATTTGTAGCAATATGTTATATGTTCATGTGGCCTCTAGGCACTCTTCTCACTTAGGCATGGAAGGATGACTACGTCGTGCACGAGAATCAGTTTATTGGTCAGGAATAGTGTTGAGCATTCCGATACCGCAAGTATCGGGTATCGGCCGATATTTGCGGTATCGGAATTCCGATACTGAATTCCGATACTTCCCGCGTATCGGATACCGGAATCGGAAGTTCCCAGAATTCAAATTGAACGCAGCAGCCAATGAGGAATGAATGAAAGTGTGGGCACATCCTGTTTAGCATGGTGGGCATGTAAGTACTGGCAAGGCTTGGATTGGCTGCTGAAATGATGTCACTCTGCACTATAAAAAAGCGCTGCCGCCATTTTGCGCTCACTCTGCTGTGATTTCAGTTAGGGACAGGACGCTGTGTTCTAACTGAGGGCCAGTTGAGCTAGCTAATTGCTTTATTTTCCTTTCCAAAGGCTAATTTAGCAAAACGCTGTGTGTTCTTCACTGTTCACCTTGCTCTTGCCTTGCAGCGCTGTTTTAACAGCGTTCTGCAAGGTCTCTGTGTGTGTGTGTGTGTGCAGCTCACTCTGTAGTCTGTGTGCAGCCATATACCCGGTTGTATTCAGCTCAGGGGGGGTTCACACTGCCTCACACAGTTGTTCTTTTTTGCTCTTAGTGCAGCCTGCTGCACATTTTTTCTCAAATTTCCTATTAGTGTTTTTCCACCAGTCTCCAGCTCTATTGTGGAAAAACACTACATAGGATAACCTAGAGGGGGGTTTTTGGGCCTTGCAGCGCCGTTTACGGCTGTCTGCACGGTCTCCGTGTGAGCCCAGCTCGCCCTGTAGTCTGTGTGCAGCCATAGCCGGTTGGATTCAGCTCAGGGTTCGTTACTGGCTCATACCTTGAGAAAAATTTTCCTTTTTTTCAAATAGTGCAGCCTGTTTAAAATTTGAAAAAAAAAATTCCTATTAGTGTCTTTCCACTCGTATCCAGCTAAATAGTGGAAAAACACTATATAGGATAACCTAGAGGAGGGTTTTTTGGCCTTGCAGCGCCGTTTACGGCTGTCTGCACGGTCTCCGTGTGAGCCCAGCTCGCCCTGTAGTCTGTGTGCAGCCATAGCCGGTTGGATTCAGCTCAGGGTTCGTTACTGGCTCATACCTTGAGAAAAATTTTCCTTTTTTTCAAATAGTGCAGCCTGTTTAAAATTTGAAAAAAAAAATTCCTATTAGTGTCTTTCCACTCGTATCCAGCTAAATAGTGGAAAAACACTATATAGGATAACCTAGAGGAGGGTTTTTTGGCCTTGCAGCGCCGTTTACGGCTGTCTGCACGGTCTCCGTGTGAGCGCAGCTCGCCCTGTAGTCTGTGTGCAGCCATAGCCGGTTGGATTCAGCTCAGGGTGCGTTACTGCCTCATACCTTGAAAAACAATTTCCTTTTTTTCAAATAGTGCAGCCAGTTTAAAATTTGAAAAAAAAAATTCCTATTAGTGTCTTTCCACTTGTATCCAGCTAAATAGTGGAAAAACACTATATAGGATAACCTAGAGGAGGGTTTCTTGGCCTTGCAGCGCCGTTTACGGCTGTCTGCACGGTCTCCGTGTGATTTAAACTAGCTCTGTAGCCCGATCTGCACCAAAAAAAAGGTTAAGTTCACCAAACACAACTTACACTTGTGTAGGCCACATTTGAAAAATAATAAAGTTTAGTCCACAATTTACAACATTAGTGTTTCTTACACCTGTTAGGAGGAGCATTACAGGAATAAGCACACTAAGGCCTTAGTACTTTTCTGCTTATCTTTATCTGTCAACCAAGATGAAGAGGGCAGGGAGTAAGGCACGTGGGCGTGGGCGCGGAGCAGGGAGAGGAGCAGGGAGAGGACGTGGTGATTCTGTGCCTGCTGCGGGCGCCGGTGACTCGTCGTCACTCAGTTTCAGCAGGGAACAGTCCTTCATGCGCAGCTTTGTCGGAGAGCGCCGTGCACCGCTGCTGCGTGAAGACCAAATTGAAGCCGTTGTCGGGTGGATGGCAGCTAACGCCTCGGCATCGACTTCAGTTAGTGCCACATCCTCTCAGGCACAGAGCACTGGAGAGCAGCCATCTGTCTCTTCACCACCTGCCAAATTGGCCAGGCAGTCAGAGAGCCCAGGACAGGAGCCGTCTCTACTTCTGTTCTCTGAATCTCTTGGCTTGGAAACAGGGGGCCAGCCAAGCAGCATTGGAGAAATGGAAGAAGAGGCAGTGTGCAGTGATGCCCAACACCTTTTTCTCTCTGACTCTGAAGAGGCAGGTGGGCCAGTGCCTCCGGTGACCACAGCGCAGTACGCATCTGATGATGAAACTCAGGTGCCGCTTTCTCGTGCGTACTGTGCTGCTGAGACTACCCAGGAGGAGCAGTTGGTGGCAGAGGGTAGTGGAGATGATGAGGTCCTTGACCCATCGTGGCGTGAGGAACAGGAAGGTGGTGGGAGCAGCTCAGAGGAAGAGCTTCCTCTTACGGGCCAAAGAGGGAGAGGGAGGGGGAAGACTGCGGAGCCTGTAGCCTCCACTTTGGCACCCGTTAGGAGCCTGTCTCTTTCCAAAGCCAAAAAGGGCGCTCCCAAGACTTGCAGTGCCTGGTCCTTTTTTGACACAGTTGCAGATGACATTTGTTTTGTCAAATGCAAGCTGTGTCATCATAAAGTAAAAAGAGGGAAAAATGTCAGCAACCTCAATACCACAAATATGTGGAAACATGTGCGGACCAGGCACGCGGTGGAGTTACAGAAACACACTGAAGATGTAGGCCAACCAACAGCGGCAGCTACCACCTCTTCAGCTCGTGTTGCCTCTTCCTCCAGCTCACGCACAGCTGGTTTGGCTTCCTCCCAGAGACCTTGTGTAATTCCACCCACAGCACCACCTTCCCAGTCATCCTCACACTCCCAGTCTACTCTACAGCCATCGGTAGTACAGGCATGGGAGAAAAGGCGGGCATTCTCGGCCAACCACCCCCGAGCACAGGCTCTGAATGCAGGCATTGCCAAACTGTTGTCCCTGGAAATGCTCTCGTTCAGGCTGGTGGAGACTGACAGCTTCCGTGACTTGATGGCATTGGCAGTCCCACAGTACAAGGTGCCCAGCCGCTTTTACTTCAGCAGGCAGGCTGTCCCTGCCCTGCACAGGCATGTTGAGGCAAACATAAAACATGCGCTACTGAACGCCGTCAGTAGCAAGGTCCACCTCACCACCGATGCGTGGACCAGTCAGCATGGACAGGGGCGATATGTTTCCCTCACTGCCCATTGGGTTAATGTTGTTGAGCCAGGTACAGATCGTGCGAGTGGCGCAGGACGTGTCCTGCCCACTCCAAGGATTGCAGGAATCCAGTTTGTACGCATCGACTCCTCCTCTTACACCAGTTCCTCTGATTCCTCTCTGCAGGATCCGTCACAGTCCACCTCCACATGGACCCGTGAACGTTTACCTATGACCGACATGAGCACAGCCGTGGCCAAACGTCAGCAGGCCGTCTTGAAACTAGTTTCATTGGGGCATCGAAGCCACACAGCGCAGGAGCTCTGGAATGCCATCAAGCAGGAGAGCGATGTGTGGTTACTGCCAGCGAATCTCCAGCCAGGCATGGTAGTGTGTGACAATGGCCGAAATCTGGTGGCAGCTTTGGCCCTTGGCAACCTCACTCACATCCCATGTCTGGCACATGTGCTCAATTTGGTTGTGCAGAGTTTTCTGAGGGACTATCCGGATCTTGATGCCCTGCTGCACAAGGTCCGCCTAGAGTGTGCTCACTTGCGGCGTTCCAGCTTGGCCAGATCCCGCATTGCTGCTCTGCAGCGCCGATTCCGCCTTCCGGAACACCGCATCATATGTGACCTACCTACCCGGTGGAATTCCACGTTACATATGTTGGAGCGGTTGTGTGAGCAGCAGCAAGCCGTTATGGAGTACCAGCTGCATCAGGCGCAAAGAAGTCGCAGTCAGCGCCGATCAGACTTCACAACCACAGAGTGGGCCACTATGAAGGACGTCTGCCAGGTTTTGCGTCCTTTTGATTATTCCACGCGGATGGCAAGTGCAGATGATGCACTAGTCAGCATGACTGTCCCCCTTATCTGCCTGCTTCAGCAAACTTTGCAAGGGTTAAGGGATGATGTGGTGGAAGAGGTGGAGGATGAGGAGTCACCTTTTCCATCAGCTTCTGGAGAGTCAGCGCCACGTGGTTCCTCACAAAGGGGTACGCAGGGGCCAATTTGTGAGGAGGATGAGGAGGAGTCAATGGAGGAGGAAGAGCTCCGTCCAGAGGAGGGAGCGACACAATTGTCCAGTGGTCAGTGTGTACAGCGAGGGTGGGGTGATGACGAGCGGGCAGAGATCATGTCTCAAGCAGGGGACAGCGTTTCTGGGCCGGTTGGCACTCTGCAGCACATGGTGGATTTCATGCTGCAGTGCCTGAGAAACGACCGCCGCATCGACCACATTCTCAACATGCCTGATTATTGGGTGTTCACCCTCCTCGATCCTCGCTACCGGGACAACGTCCAAAACCTCATCCCTGCGTTGACCCGGGAGCGTAAATTGCGGGAGTACCACGACACACTGGTGAATTCCATCATCTTCTCCTGTCCAACTGAGAGGAGTGCTGCTAGTGCTTTACAAAGCAGCTCAGTGCGTCGAGGCAGTGGGGGAGGCTCTGCCCAAAGAGGGAGCAGAAGCAGTGCCTCTGCCCAAGGCAAGCCCAGTATGGCACAACTCTGGCACACTTTTGTGTGCCCGCCCCAAATGTCTACACCATCACCGGCGGCTCCAGTCAGCAGGAGGCAACGGTTCCGTCAGATGGTGACAGACTACATGGCTTGCCCTCTTACTGTACTCCCAGACGGCTCTTCCCCGTTCAAGTTTTGGGTCTCTAAGCTGGATACATGGCCAGAGCTAAGCCAGTATGCATTGGAGGTGCTGGCTTGCCCTGCGGCTAGTGTCTTATCGGAACGTGTCTTTAGTGCCGCAGGTGGTGTACTAACAGACCGTCGCATGCGACTATCCTCCGATAACGTTGACCGGCTTACTTTCCTGAAAATGAACCAGGCCTGGATCTCGCAGGAATTTGCCACTCCTCTGCCTGATTAAGTAATTGGGTGTCATCCAGGTCTCCTGCTGTGTTCATCTTTCTACCACCTGAACTGCTATTCCTGGGCTCCAACACCGCCAGTTGCGGCTCAGAAGTGCAGGCTGCACAGTAAAAACATACGACCCAGTGTTATTGGGTTTCAGTAACGTCAGCTGATCCCCAGCTGTGTAGCCGGCAATGTGTCCTGCGACCGCCACGCTGGCACAACAACCTAAATGTAAGGGAACCTGTCCCCCCCCCCCCCCCCCCCCGTCGTTTGTTACTGAAAGAGCCATCTTGTGCAGCAGTAATGCTGCACAAGGAAAAGGTAGCTCTTTTTTTTTAGCTCTTTGCACACGCAGAACTTAACACTTATAAAATGTGTTCACTGATACCGTTATACCGTCCCGGAGCTGGGACTTTCCTTCGTAATGTGACGCAGCACAGCCGTCATTCCTACCCCCTTGGTGCCATGCGCTGCCTCCTCAGCGTTGTTTTAAGCTGTCACGGAGCCTGCGCTGTTCTGTTATCCCTTGGGCATGCCCTATTTGCGCTGCCTGTCTTCTGACATAATTTGGTGTCAGGCTGGCTGCGCCTGTGCGGCCGCGGTGCCCGAGATCCCGCCTCGCAGTGTCTTCTGATTGAGTCACACTGCGGGCCTGGGATCCATGGGCATGCGCAGTGCATATCTTCCCCTCGGGCTCTCGCTCATTTCCCTCCGCCTTCTTTAGACTGTGCGCCGTCAGCTGATCCCTAGCATGCCACGGCCGTGACACCGCACAGTCTGAAGAAGAGGGAAGGAGGGGAGTGAGAGTCGAGGTTATGCACTGTGCATGCCCATGGTTCCAAGGCCCGCAGTGGGATTACGTTAGATGAGACTGCGAGGTGGGATCTGGAGCAGCGTGGACGCACAGGCACTGACAGCCTGACACCAAATTATGTCAGAAGACAGGCAGCGCTAATTGGGCATGGCCAAGGGCTAACAGAACAGCGCAGGCTCCGTGGCAGCTTAAAACAACGCTGAGGAGGCAGCGCACGGCATCAAGGGGATAGGAATGACAGCTGTGCTGTGTCCCATTACGAAGGAAATTCGCACCTCCGGAACGGTTTAACGGTATAAAGGGACACATTTTTAGTGTTTACTTCGGTGTTTGCAAGGAGCATAATTAAAAGAGCAACCTTTTCCTTTTGCATCCTTAGTGCTGCACAACATGGCTCTTTCAGCTACAAACGTCTTGGGGGGGGGGGTTAAAGGTTTCCTTTCAACTTGCTCCAATCAGGCTTCGGCCTACACTCTGTTCCTCTGCTCCTCCTGCTGTCCCTGGGCTCTAACACCGCCAGTTGGTGCCTGGAAGTGCTGTGTGCACAGTCAACAGTCGCTCCTCTGTTATTGGGGTTCAGTAACGTCAGCTGATCCCCAGCTGTGTGTGCGGCAATACCTCCAATCTGCTCCTCCTGCTGTCCCTGGGCTCTAACACCGCCAGTTGGTGCCTGGAAGTGCTGTGTGCACAGTCAACAGTCGCTCCTCTGTTATTGGGGTTCAGTAACGTCAGCTGATCCCCAGCTGTGTGTGCGGCAATACCTCCAATCTGCTCCTCCTGCTGTCCCTGGGCTCTAACACCGCCAGTTGGTGCCTGGAAGTGCTGTGTGCACAGTCAACAGTCGCTCCTCTGTTATTGGGGTTCAGTAACGTCAGCTGATCCCCAGCTGTGTATCCGGCAACGTGTCATGCGACCGCCACGCTGGCACAACTAAAATGTAAGGGGACCTGTCCCCCCCCCCCCCTAGGCGTTTGTTACTGAAAGAGCCACCATGTGCAGCACTAATACTGCACAAGGGAAAGGTCGCTCTTGAAATTATGCTCCTTGCAAACGCTGAACTACACACTCATGTAATGTGTCCCCTCACACCGTCCAACCGTCCCGGAGGTGGGACTTTCCTTTGTAATGTGACACAGCACAGCCGTCATTGCTACCCCCTTGGCACCGTGCGCTGCCTCCTTAGCGTTGTTTGATTCCGTCATGGACCCTGCGCTGTTATGTTATCCCTTGGCCATGCACAGTTTGCGCTGCCCGTCCTCTGACATCATTTGTTGTCGTCCTGGCTGCGCCTGTGCGTCCACGCTGCCCGAAATCACACCTCGCAGTGTCGTCTAATGTGATCCCACAGTGGGCCTGGTATCCATGGCCATGCGCAGTGCATATACTAGCCTCTCACTCCCCTTCTTCACGCTTCTTCAGACTAGGCGGCGTCAGCTGATCCCTAATAGCATGCCACGGCCGTGACGCCGCACAGTCTGAAGAAGCAGGAAGGAGGTGAGTGAGAGGCGATGATATGCACTGCGCATGCCCATGGATCCCTGGCCCGCAGTGGGACTACATTAGATGACACTGCAAGGTTGGATCTCGGGCAGCTTGGACGCACAGGCACTGCCAGCCTGACACCTACATGATGTCAGAAGACGGGCACCGCTAACTGTGCATGGCCAAGGGATAACATTACAGTGCGGGCTCCGTGACAGAACCAAACAACGTTGAGGAGGTGGTGCCCGGCACCAAGGGGGTTGGAATGACGGCTGTGCTGTGTCACATTACAAAGGAAAGTCCCACTTCCGGGATGGTTTGACGGTGTGAGGGGACACATTATATGAGTGTGTACTTCAGCGTTTGCAAGGAGCATAATTTTCGGAGCCACCATTTTCCATGTGCAGTATTACTGCTGTACAAGATGGCTCTTTCAGCAACAAATGCCTGGGGGGGGGGGTTAAAGGTTCCCTTTCAACTTGCTCCACTGCAGGCTTCGGCCTACACTCTGCTCCTCTTTGATTCCCTGGGTTTCAACACTGTCAGTTGCCACCTGGAAGTGTTGTCTACACAGAAAAAAACACTAGGTGATGTGTCAGTGGGGTTCAGCACCGCCAGCTGTTCCCCTGCTGTGTAGTCGGCAACGTGTCCAGCACAAGCCACGCTGGCACAACAGAACAAAAGCTGCCACCAGTGCAGGCTTCGGCCTACACTCTGCTCCTCTCCTCCTCCTGCTGACCCTGGGCTCAAACACCGCTAGTTTTTGCCCGGAAGTGCTAGCTGCACAGAGAAAAACACCAGCCAATGTGTTAGTGGGGTTCAGCAACGCCAGCTGTTCCCCTGCTGTGTAGCCGGCAACGTGACCTGCAAACGCCATGCAGGCACAGGAACTGAAATTAAAAGGGAACCTGGCCCCACCCCCCCAGGTGTTTCTATGTATAACAGCCACCTAGTACAGCAGTACTGCTGCATTTGTACAAGGTGGCTGACTTTTTCTCCTTGCCCACGTGGAACTCAACACGTACAAAATGTGTCTCATTGAGACCATTCCACTGTCCCTGAGGTGTGACTTTCCTTTGTAATGATACGCAGCACCCCCCTTGGTAGCGTTTCCCGTCTTTTGTCATCATGGTTAGCTGGCTGCGCCTGTGCATCCGCCCTGCTAGAAACAACGCCCCTCGTTGTCATATTTATTTTGTCAGCGAGGGTGTGGTTTATGGGCACGAGCAGTGCATATGTTCGCCTGTCTTAACTCATCTCCTTCCGCCTTCTTCAGACTGTGCGGCCTCCTGGCCGTGGTAGGCGATAAGGGATCAGCTGAGGCCGCCCAGTCTGGAGCCGGTGTAAGGACATGTGTAAGCGGCAAACCTATTTACTGCACAAGGCCACGAATCCCAGCCACGTAGTGTGATTGTTTGAAAACACACTGTGGGTCTGGGATTCATGTCCATCGCTAACCGCAACGGCCGACATGAAATGAGGTCAGAAGACAGGAAGCGCTCACAGCGCATGGCCAAGGGATCACAATAGCGCAGACTCCTGTACAGCAAATAACAACGCTCAGGAATCTGCGCCCAGTACCTAGGTGCAAATTTTGACACCTGTGCTGCGTCTCGTTAAAAAGACAAGTCACGCCTCCACAACTGTTTGACAGTATAATGGGCTAAATAGTGTACGTGTTTTAGTCAGCGTGTGCAAGGAGCAAAACAAATAGAGCAACCTTTTACTTGTGCAGCATTAATGCTGCACAAGGTGTGGCTCTTGTACCTTGCAACACCTGAGGGGGGGGTTAAAGGTAACCTTTGAAATTGGTTCAACTAGGCTTCGGCCTACACTCTGCTCCTCTACTCCTCCTGCTGACCCTGGGCTCAAACAGCGCTAGTTTTTGCCCGGAAATGCTAGCTGCACAGAGAAAAACACCAGCCAATGTGTTAGTGGGGTTCAGCACCGCCAGCTGTTCCCCCGCTGTGTAGCCGGCATCGTGTCCAGCAAAAGCCACGCTGGCACAACCGACCAAAAGCTGCCACCAGTGCAGGCTTCGGCCTACACTTTGCTCCTCTCCTCCTCCTGCTGACCCTGGGCTCAAACAACGCCAGTTTCTGCCCGGACATGCTAGCTGCACAGAGAAAAACACCAGCCAATGTGTTAGTGGGGTTCAGCACCGCCTGCTGTTCCCCCGCTGTGTAGCCGGCATCGTGTCCAGCACAAGCCACGCTGGCACAACCGACCAAAAGCTGCCACCAGTGCAGGCTTCGGCCTACACTTTGCTCCTCTCCTCCTCCTGCTGACCCTGGGCTCAAACAACGCCAGTTTCTGCCCGGACATGCAATCTGCACAGAGAAAAACACCAGTCAATGTGTCAGTGGGGTTCAGCAACGCCAGCTGTTCCCCTGCTGTGTAGCTTGCAACGTGACCTGCAAACGCCACGCAGGCACATGAACTGAAATTGAAGGGAGCCTGCCCCCCACCCACAGGTGTTTCTATGTATATCAGCCACCTTGTACAGCAGTACTGCTGCATTTGTACGAGGTGGCTGACTTTTTCTCCTTGCCCACGTGGAACTCAACACGTACAAAATGTGTCTCATTAGAGACCATTACAATGTCCCTGAGGTGTGACTTTCCTTTGTAATGACACGCAGCACCCCCATTGTTAGCGCTGCCCGTCTCCTGACATCATTGGTTGGCTGGCTGTGCCTGTGCGTCCCCCCTGCCCGACACAACGCCCCCCGTTGTCTCATATATTTTGACTGCGAGGGTGTGATTGATGGGCACGAGCAGTGCATATGTTCCCCTGTTTTCACTCCCCTCCTTCCGCCTTCTTCTGACTGTGCGGCCTCATGGCCGCGGCATGCGATAAGGGATCAGCTGAGGCCGCCCAGTCTGAAGCAGGTGTAAGGACATGTGTGAGCGGCGAACATATTTACTGCACAAGGCCACGAATCCCAGCACCGCAGTGTGACTTTAGGAAAAGCCACTGTGGGTCTGGGATTTATGGCCATCGTTAACCGCACCGGCCAACATGAAATGAGGTCATGAGACGGCCTGCACTAACAGGGTATTGCCAAGGGATAACACAAGAGCGCAGACTCCTGTACAGCAAATAACAACGCTCAGGAATCTGCGCCCAGTACCTAGGTGCAAATTTTGACACCTGTGCTGCGTCTCGTTAAAAAGACAAGTCACGCCTCCACAACTGTTTGACAGTATAATGGGCTAAATAGTGTACGTGTTTAATTCAGCGTGTGCAAGGAGCAAAATTAAATAGAGCAACCTTTGACTTGTGCATCATTAATGCTGTTCAAGGTGTGGCTCTTGTACCTTGCAACACCTGAGGGGGGGGTTAAAGGTAACCTTTGAAATTGGTTCAACTAGGCTTCGGCCTACACTCTGCTCCTCTACTCCTCCTGCTGACCCTGGGCTCAAACACCGCTAGTTTTTGCCCGGAAATGCTAGCTGCACAGAGAAAAACACCAGCCAATGTGTTAGTGGGGTTCAGCACCGCCAGCTGTTCCCCTGCTGTGTAGTCGGCAACGTGTCCAGCACAAGCCACGCTGGCACAACAGAACAAAAGCTGCCACCAGTGCAGGCTTCGGCCTACACTTTGCTCCTCTCCTCCTCCTCCTGCTGACCCTGGGCTCTAACACCGCTAGTTTTTGCCCGGACATGCAATCTGCACAGAGAAAAACACCAGTCAATGTGTCAGTGGGGTTCAGCAACGCTAGCTGTTCCCCTGCTGTGTAGCTTGCAACGTGACCTGCAAACGCCACGCAGGCACATGAACTGAAATTGAAGGGAGCCTGCCCCCCACCCCCCCAGGTGTTTCTATGTATATCAGCCACCTTGTACAGCAGTACTGCTGCATTTGTACGAGGTGGCTGACTTTTTCTCCTTGCCCACGTGGAACTCAACACGTACAAAATGTGTCTCATTAGAGACCATTACAATGTCCCTGAGGTGTGACTTTCCTTTGTAATGACACGCAGCACCCCCATTGTTAGCGCTGCCCGTCTCCTGACATCATTGGTTGGCTGGCTGTGCCTGTGCGTCCCCCCTGCCCGACACAACGCCCCCCGTTGTCTCATATATTTTGACTGCGAGGGTGTGATTGATGGGCACGAGCAGTGCATATGTTCCCCTGTTTTCACTCCCCTCCTTCCGCCTTCTTCTGACTGTGCGGCCTCATGGCCGCGGCATGCGATAAGGGATCAGCTGAGGCCGCCCAGTCTGAAGCAGGTGTAAGGACATGTGTGAGCGGCGAACATATTTACTGCACAAGGCCACGAATCCCAGCACCGCAGTGTGACTTTAGGAAAAGCCACTGTGGGTCTGGGATTTATGGCCATCGTTAACCGCACCGGCCAACATGAAATGAGGTCATGAGACGGCCTGCACTAACAGGGTATTGCCAAGGGATAACACAAGAGCGCAGACTCCTGTACAGCAAATAACAACGCTCAGGAATCTGCGCCCAGTACCTAGGTGCAAATTTTGACACCTGTGCTGCGTCTCGTTAAAAAGACAAGTCACGCCTCCACAACTGTTTGACAGTATAATGGGCTAAATAGTGTACGTGTTTAATTCAGCGTGTGCAAGGAGCAAAATTAAATAGAGCAACCTTTGACTTGTGCATCATTAATGCTGTTCAAGGTGTGGCTCTTGTACCTTGCAACACCTGAGGGGGGGGGTTAAAGGTAACCTTGGAAATTGGTTCAACTAGGCTTCGGCCTACACTCTGCTCCTCTACTCCTCCTGCTGACCCTGGGCTCAAACACCGCTAGTTTTTGCCCGGAAATGCTAGCTGCACAGAGAAAAACACCAGCCAATGTGTTAGTGGGGTTCAGCACCGCCAGCTGTTCCCCCGCTGTGTAGCCGGCATCGTGTCCAGCACAAGCCACGCTGGCACAACCGACCAAAAGCTGCCACCAGTGCAGGCTTCGGCCTACACTTTGCTCCTCTCCTCCTCCTCCTGCTGACCCTGGGCTCTAACACCGCTAGTTTTTGCCCGGACATGCAATCTGCACAGAGAAAAACACCAGTCAATGTGTCAGTGGGGTTCAGCAACGCCAGCTGTTCCCCTGCTGTGTAGCTTGCAACGTGACCTGCAAACGCCACGCAGGCACATGAACTGAAATTGAAGGGAGCCTGCCCCCCACCCCCCCAGGTGTTTCTATGTATAACAGCCACCTTGTACAGCAGTACTGCTGCATTTGTACGAGGTGGCTGACTTTTTCTCCTTGCCCACGTGGAACTCAACACGTACAAAATGTGTCTCATTAGAGACCATTACAATGTCCCTGAGGTGTGACTTTCCTTTGTAATGACACGCAGCACCACCCTTGTTAGCGCTGCCCGTCTTTTGACATCATTGGTTAGCTGGCTGCGCCTGTGCATCTCCCCTGCTCGAAACAACGCCCCTCGGTGTCTTATTTTTTTGGACAGCGAGGGTGTGATTGATGGGCATGTGCAGTGCATATGTTTGCCTGTGTTCACTCATCTCCTTCCGCCTTCTTCAGACTGGGTGTCCTCATGGCCTCGGCAGGCGATAAGGGATCAGATGAGGCCGTCCAGTCTGAAGCAGGTGTAAGGACATGTGTGAGCGGCAAACATATTTACTGCACCAGGGCACGAATCCCAGCACCGCAGTGTGATTTTTTAAAAACACACTGTGGGTCTGGGATTCATGTCCATCGCTAACCGCAACGGCCAACATGAAATGAGGTCATAAGACAGGAAGCGCTCACAGCGCATGGCCAAAGGATCACAAGAGCGCAGACTCCTGTACAGCAACTAACAACGCTCAGGAAGCTGCGCCCATGCAAAAAGGTGTTTTCGACACCTGTGCTGCTTTTCTTTAAAAAGACAAGTCACGCCTCCACTACTGTTAAACAGTATAATGGGCTAAATAGTCTACGTGTTGCATTCAGCTTGTGCAAGTAGACAAATTAATAGAGCAACCTTTTACTTGTGCAGCATTAATGCTGCAGAAGGAGTGGCTCTTGTTCTTTGTAACACCTGAGGGGGGGTTAAAGGTAACCTTTGAAATTGGTTCAACTAGGCTTCGGCCTACACTTTGCTCCTCTCCTCCTCCTCCTGCTGACCCTGGGCTCTAACAACGCTAGTTTTTGCCCGGAAATGCTAGCTGCACAGAGAAAAACACCAGCCAATGTGTTAGTGGGGTTCAGCAACGCCAGCTGTTCCCCCGCTGTGTAGCCGGCATCGTGTCCAGCACAAGCCACGCTGGCACAACCGACCAAAAGCTGCCACCAGTGCAGGCTTCGGCCTACACTTTGCTCCTCTCCTCCTCCTCCTGCTGACCCTGGGCTCAAACACCGCTAGTTTTTGCCCGGAAATGCTAGCTGCACAGAGAAAAACACCAGCCAATGTGTTAGTGGGGTTCAGCAACGCCAGCTGTTCCCCCGCTGTGTAGCCGGCATCGTGTCCAGCACAAGCCACGCTGGCACAACCGACCAAAAGCTGCCACCAGTGCAGGCTTCGGCCTACACTTTGCTCCTCTCCTCCTCCTCCTGCTGACCCTGGGCTCAAACACCGCTAGTTTTTGCCCGGAAATGCTAGCTGCACAGAGAAAAACACCAGCCAATGTGTTAGTGGGGTTCAGCAACGCCAGCTGTTCCCCCGCTGTGTAGCCGGCATCGTGTCCAGCACAAGCCACGCTGGCACAACCGACCAAAAGCTGCCACCAGTGCAGGCTTCGGCCTACACTTTGCTCCTCTCCTCCTCCTCCTGCTGACCCTGGGCTCAAACACCGCTAGTTTTTGCCCGGAAATGCTAGCTGCACAGAGAAAAACACCAGCCAATGTGTTAGTGGGGTTCAGCACCGCCAGCTGTTCCCCTGCTGTGCAGCTTGCAACGTGACCTGCAAACGCCACGCAGGCACATGAACTGAAATTGAAGGGAGCCTGGCCCCCACCCCCAGGTGTTTCTATGTATAACAGCCACCTTGTACAGCAGTACTGCTGCATTTGTACAAGGTGGCTGATGTTTTCTCCTTGCCCACGTGGAACTCAACACGTACAAAATGTGTCTCTTTGAGACCATTCCACTGTCCCTGAGGTGTGACTTTCCTTTCTAATGATACGCAGCACCCCCCTTGGTAGCGCTTCCCGTCTTCTGACATCATTGGTTGGCTACTTGCGCCTGTTCGTCCGCCCTGCCTGAATAAAATGCTCCTCGTTGTCTTAATTATTTTGACTGCGAGGGTGTGATTGATGGGCACGAGCAGTGCATATCTTCGCCTGTCTTAACTCATCTCCTTCAGCCTTCTTCAGACTGTGCAGCCTCATGGCCGCGGCATGCAAGAAGGGATCAGCAGAGGCCGCCCAGTCTGAAGCAGGTGTAAGGACGTGTGTGAGCGGCCAAAATATTTACTGCTCAAGGCCACGAATCCCAGCACCGCAGTGTGGCTTTATGAAAAGACACTGTGGGTCTGGGATTTATGGCCATCGTTAACCGCACCGGCCAACATGAAATGATGTCATAAGATGGGCAGCGCTAACAGGGCATTGCCAAGGGATAACACAAGAGCGCAGACTCCTGTACAGCAAATAACAACGCTCAGGAAGCTGCTCCAAGCACCAAGGCGTTATTTTGGACACCTGTGCTGCGTCTCATCAAAAAACCAAGTCACGCATCCACTACAGTTTGACTGTAGAATGGGGTAAATTGTGTATGTCTTTCATTCAGCGTGTGCAAGTAGACAAATTAATAGAGCAACCTTTCACTTGTGCAGCATTAATACTGCACAAGGTGTGTCTCTTGTACTTTGTAACACCTGAGGGGGGGGTTAAAGGTTTCCTTTGAAATTGGTTCAACTAAGCTTCGGCCTACACTCTGCTCCTCTCCTCCTCCTCCTGCTTCAACACGGGCTCTAACATCGCTAGTTTTTGCCCGCAAGTGCTAGCTGCACAGAGAAAAACACACGCCATTGTGTTAGTGGGGTTCAGCAACGCCAGCTGTTCCCCCAGTGTGTAGCCGGCAAAGTGTCCTGCAAACGCAACGCAGACACAAAGCTGCCTCCAGTGCAGGCTTCGGCCTACACTCATCTCCCCCTGCTTACCCTTTGCTCCAACACCGCTAGTTGGGGCTCTAGGAAGACAATCTTTAATAGGCAAGGCAACGCATCCGGGTTCCAGCACCGCCAGCTGGTTCTCGGCAGTGTTTTTGTCACAGGTACTCCCTCGTGCCAAGCCTGGTTTCAGCACCGTCAGCTGTTTCCGGGTTGTGTCAAGCTCACTGAGACACCTATGCTTGCCTCGTCGTGGTGCGGTCGGGTTAGCCAACTCCAGGGTGCCTCCAGTTTAGGAGCTTCCTATGTGGGCTGCGTGAACTGGTAGTCAAGGCTGGTTCTGTAGTGCCAGTAGGCCCAGCTCCCCCTGTAGGACTGTTGGGGTTCGGTAACTGCGGCTGCCTCGCGGCCTAGCTGTTCTCTCCTCTCCTGTGGACCTTCGGGTCCACCACCTGGTTCCAGCACCGTCAGCTGGTTCCGGGCCGAGCCTTTGGCTTAGGTGCCTCCTCCTGGGTATCCGAGTTCCGCCAACGCCAGGCGGTCCTTGGTAGTGCTTTTAAGCGCGGGCACCTACAGCTTAGTAACCGGGTTCCAGCACCGTCAGCTGGTCCTCGGTCGTGCCATTGGCTCTTGCACACTGGGGCAACGCATCCGGGTTCCAGCACCGCCAGCTGGTTCTCGGCAGTGTTCTTGTCACAGGTACTCCCTCGTGCCAAGCCTGGTTTCAGCACCGTCAGCTGTTTCCGGGTTGTGTCAACTTCACTGAGACACCTATGCTTGCCTCGTCGTGGTGCGGTCGGGTTAGCCAACTCCAGGGTGCCTCCAGTTTAGGAGCTTCCTATGTGGGCTGCGTGAACTGGTAGTCAAGGCTGGTTCTGTAGTGCCAGTAGGCCCAGCTCCCCCTGTAGGACTGTTGGGGTTCGGTAACTGCGGCTGCCTCGCGGCCTAGCTGTTCTCTCCTCTCCTGTGGACCTTCGGGTCCACCACCTGGTTCCAGCACCGTCAGCTGGTTCCGGGCCGAGCCTTTGGCTTAGGTGCCTCCTCCTGGGTATCCGAGTTCCGCCAACGCCAGGCGGTCCTTGGTAGTGCTTTTAAGCGCGGGCACCTACAGCTTAGTAACCGGGTTCCAGCACCGTCAGCTGGTCCTCGGTCGTGCCATTGGCTCTTGCACACTGGGGCAACGCATCCGGGTTCCAGCACCGCCAGCTGGTTCTCGGCAGTGTTCTTGTCACAGGTACTCCCTCGTGCCAAGCCTGGTTTCAGCACCGTCAGCTGTTTCCGGGTTGTGTCAACTTCACTGAGACACCTATGCTTGCCTCGTCGTGGTGCGGTCGGGTTAGCCAACTCCAGGGTGCCTCCAGTTTAGGAGCTTCCTATGTGGGCTGCGTGAACTGGTAGTCAAGGCTGGTTCTGTAGTGCCAGTAGGCCCAGCTCCCCCTGTAGGACTGTTGGGGTTCGGTAACTGCGGCTGCCTCGCGGCCTAGCTGTTCTCTCCTCTCCTGTGGACCTTCGGGTCCACCACCTGGTTCCAGCACCGTCAGCTGGTTCCGGGCCGAGCCTTTGGCTTAGGTGCCTCCTCCTGGGTATCCGAGTTCCGCCAACGCCAGGCGGTCCTTGGTAGTGCTTTTAAGCGCGGGCACCTACAGCTTAGTAACCGGGTTCCAGCACCGTCAGCTGGTCCTCGGTCGTGCCATTGGCTCTTGCACACTGGGGCAACGCATCCGGGTTCCAGCACCGCCAGCTGGTTCTCGGCAGTGTTCTTGTCACAGGTACTCCCTCGTGCCAAGCCTGGTTTCAGCACCGTCAGCTGTTTCCGGGTTGTGTCAACTTCACTGAGACACCTATGCTTGCCTCGTCGTGGTGCGGTCGGGTTAGCCAACTCCAGGGTGCCTCCAGTTTAGGAGCTTCCTATGTGGGCTGCGTGAACTGGTAGTCAAGGCTGGTTCTGTAGTGCCAGTAGGCCCAGCTCCCCCTGTAGGACTGTTGGGGTTCGGTAACTGCGGCTGCCTCGCGGCCTAGCTGTTCTCTCCTCTCCTGTGGACCTTCGGGTCCACCACCTGGTTCCAGCACCGTCAGCTGGTTCCGGGCCGAGCCTTTGGCTTAGGTGCCTCCTCCTGGGTATCCGAGTTCCGCCAACGCCAGGCGGTCCTTGGTAGTGCTTTTAAGCGCGGGCACCTACAGCTTAGTAACCGGGTTCCAGCACCGTCAGCTGGTCCTCGGTCGTGCCATTGGCTCTTGCACACTGGGGCAACGCATCCGGGTTCCAGCACCGCCAGCTGGTTCTCGGCAGTGTTTTTGTCACAGGTACTCCCTCGTGCCAAGCCTGGTTTCAGCACCGTCAGCTGTTTCCGGGTTGTGTCAAGCTCACTGAGACACCTATGCTTGCCTCGTCGTGGTGCGGTCGGGTTAGCCAACTCCAGGGTGCCTCCAGTTTAGGAGCTTCCTATGTGGGCTGCGTGAACTGGTAGTCAAGGCTGGTTCTGTAGTGCCAGTAGGCCCAGCTCCCCCTGTAGGACTGTTGGGGTTCGGTAACTGCGGCTGCCTCGCGGCCTAGCTGTTCTCTCCTCTCCTGTGGGCCTTCGGGTCCACCACCTGGTTCCAGCACCGTCAGCTGGTTCTCGGCAGTGTCTTTTGCTCTTGTACCTTCTGCTCCCCATCCTGGTTCCAGTACCGTCAGCTGGTTCCGGGCAGAGCCTTTGGCTTAGGTGCCTCCTTCTGGGTATCCAAGTTCCACCAACGTCAGGTGGTCCTTGGTAGTGCTTTCAGGCACGGGTACCTCCTGCTTAGTAACCGGGTTCCAGTAACGTCAGCTGGTCCTCGGTAGTTCCATTGGCTCTTGGACCTTCGGCTACCCATCCGGGTTCCAGTACCGTCAGCTGGTTCTCGGCAGTGTCTTTTGCTCTTGTACCTTCTGCTCCCCATCCTGGTTCCAGTAACGTCAGCTGGTTCCGGGCAGAGCCTTTGGCTTAGGTGCCTCCTTCTGGGTATCCGAGTTCCGTCAACGTCAGGCGGTCCTTGGTAGTGCTTTTTAGCACGGGTACCTCCTGCTTAGTAACCGGGTTCCAGTAACGTCAGCTGGTCCTCGGTAGTTCCATAGGCTCTTGAACCTTCGGGTAGCCATCCGAGTTCCAGTTCCATCAGCTGGTTCTTGGCATTTTCTCAGCCTTCTTGTACCTTCTGCTACATTTCCAAGTTGAAGACCCTAACGTCGACGACCCGGAAGACCACCACGATGACGACGACACGGAAGACCACCCCGATGACGACGACGACGACGGCGGAGATGACGACACTGGAGACGACGACCCTGGAGACGACAACATGGAAGACCGAGAAGCAGAAGAACAAGAGGCTGCAGAACAAAGAGCAGAAGAACATTAAGCATAAGACTTAATATCAGAGCAAAAGATATTATCTAAATTATATGCAGAAGAAGACTAAGCAGTGTATGGGGGTGAGTCCGTTCCTCCTCGTGGTGCCCCTGGATAAAGCCTGATGCTGCAGGCCAAACTGAACGCGGACAAATGTAACTTTTGTGACTGGCAGAACGGAAGGTGTAATCTTCAAACTTTTATAGATAACAACTACGGGAATGCCTGTCACAAATGAGAATATGATGAAGAAGTAGAATAGGAAGAATAATAACAGTGGAATAAAAAGAATATGTAGAATAAGAAGAATAATAATAGTTGAATAAAATGAATATGAAGAATGTAATAAAAAAAAAAAAATAGGTAGAAGATGAAGAAGAAGATGAATAAGGTGAAGAAGTTGATGTCAAAGATGCTGATGATGATGAAGATGAAAGTGTGGGAAAAGAAAAAAAAAAAGAAAAAAAAGAAGGGGAAGGGCGTGGAATAGTGAAACATCAATATCTGACAAAATAAAAAAAAAATTTACATAGTCAATATCTTTGTCACTCCGAACGTCTTAAAAAAAAACAAAAAACATGCTATTCTATTTGATTGGGATAAACCTCTATGACTTTAATGTCTCCGCCACCTCCCCAAATACATCCGGCATTATTCTTAGTTGTTTTCCTTCATGTAGAATGAACCTACAAGGAAAGAAAGGGTTTATTTTAATTCCGATATTTTGGTCCCATTGACTTGCATTGGGATCGGGTATCGGTATCGGCGATATCCGATATTTTTTGAATATCGGCCGATCCAAACCGATACCGATACTTTCCGATATCGGAAGGTATCGCTCAACACTAGTCAGGAATGAATGACCACATAAAAAATTACATAGCACAATGTGAAATATGTGCATCCTGCAATGATAAGCAACCAAAGGAGACATTGCAACCTCATGAAATTCCACATAGGCCTTGGTCAAAAATAGGAACAGACTTGTTCACATGGAATGACAAAGAATACCTGATTACAGTGGACTATTTCTCTAACTTCTGGGAGGTTGATTTGGTGCAGGACACAAGGGCGAGAACAGTGATTAAAAAACTCAAGGCCCATTTTGCCAGGTATGGCATTCCAGATATCGTTTTCTCTGACAATGCGGCACAGTTTACGTCGGAAGAATTCAAAACTTTCAGTAAGAAATGGGAATTTGAACACCAGACGTCTTCTCCAAGATATCCTCAGAGTAATGGGAAAGCAGAGTCAGCAGTAAAAACGGCCAAAAGACTCATGCAGAAAGCAATCCAGGCGGGTGCTGATGTATATCTGTCTATACTGGATCATAGAAACACACCCACCCAAGGCCTAGACAGCAGTCCGGCACAGAGGCTCATGAGTAGGCGTACAAAGACACTAGTACCAACTGCGTGTCATCTGTTAGAGCCAAAGCTGCTGGGAAACTTTGAAGCTAAATTACAGACGAATCAAGCTAGGCAAGCTTTCTATTACAATAAATCTGCAAAGGATCTGCCTGAGCTCCAGAGAAATGACAACATTCGGCTGCAGCCAAGCACTACATTTGACAAACACTGGCAAAAGGCAAAGGTTGTCCAGAAACTGGGACCTCGGTCTTACGAAATTCTAACAGACGACGGAAGAAGACTAAGGAGGAATCGAAGATATTTGAGGAAGACGCAAGAAAGATGATTCATGGCCTTTTGAACAGTATCCAGACACCCAAGACAACGAGGCAGCAAGTACAAGTCAGGCACCAACAGTGACAGCTGACCATCAGGGTGAGGACTCTGGCCAGAGACAGACAATATCAGAAGAACTACCAGATGTACCAGATGTAGAAAGTGACACATCTTATATTACCAGAGCTGGCAGAATTAGCAAAAAGCCGGCGCACCTCAAAGATTATATCTAACTGGACGTACTAGGTTAATTTCTAACTTTGTCATAATATACATTAGTTTAGTATCTTTTATTGTTCCTCTAGTTAAAAGAGAAAGGATGTAGCAATATGTTATATGTTCATGTGGCCTCTAGGGGTCTCACTACTTTTATGTGTGTTCTATATTCTTTGTTTGGAACTTGTTGGATGTTGTTGTACAGAGAATTCATGTAATGGAGGTTGAGACATGATGTGAATAAAGAGCCTGGAGATACTCACAGAGTGTGATTTATGACAGGATTCATCAAACAGAACAACATTACCCATGGATCTTAGCGCCACTCTCCGCGCCTGCGCAGACAACATCTGAGGTGCCGGGCGCCATCTTGCTTATGGTATTCACTCGCCGTTGTACATGTGTACAGATGCCACAGCAAAGGCAATGCTAACGCAGTAGAGTTGAGCGACCTTGACCTTTTTAGAGTCGAGCCGGGTTTTGCGAAACCCGACTATGTCCAAAGTCGGGTCGAGTGAAATCGGCCGATTATGACGTAAAGTCGGGATCGACCGAAACACGAAACCCAATGCAAGTCAATGGGGCAGCATAGTCGGCAGTGAGTGGGGGCCAGGAAAACACCTAGAGTGCCCATTTTAATGTCAAAACCATCCATTCTTCTTAATGAAGCTTGTCAAGCGTAATTTACCTTAAAATAATTGGAAGGCATTTGAAATTGGGGGTCATTTGGCTAAAGTTGTGGGGGGTAGGGCTGGTTCAAGTAATTAGTGGGCCCAGTAAATCTGGACCACGTCACGGCAGTGGAGCAGGGAGAGGTAAGTATTTCAACTTTGCAAGTGCTGTGATCCTGAGCAAGCAGGGGGGGCCCACTCGTTGGCATTGGCACTGGCACAGGGCCCCTCAAAGTACAGCGGTGTGTTTGCACGGCGGGGGCGCCTCCCACCGGCAGCAACACTTTTGCGTACTATGAGAGGCCCTGTGCCAGTGACGTCGCCAACTAGTATTCCTCCCCCCACCTGATGAAGGAACCTGCACTTTCATCTGCACCTTCCTCTTTGTCCCCGTGTAAGGTGGTATGGTATGCGGGAAGAGCAACCTGACTTTCAGCAGGGTCACAATGTTGTTGTGTAGCGTGCACGGGGAATGTTGCGTTATGGGTCAATGTACCAGCAGACTCATCTATCACTGGCTGGGCAATGGGCACGATGAAGTGGAAACACAGATATAGGCCCAAAGAATAAAGTGGGCTAAATGCAGTTCAAAATTGGTAACACAGGAATAACCAGGGGGCATTGCAGTGGAGGACAACTGGAATGAGAGGCTGACACAGAGAGTAGGGCCAAATCAGTAAGTAGTCGAAATGCAGTTCATAATTGGCAACCGTAGTAAACAGGCGGCACAGCTTTGTTCAGTGGAGGAGAACAGCAAGGAGTGGCAGACACCGATAGTAGGCCCCAACCCAACTAGTAGGCCAAATGCAGTCTAACATTAACAACTACTTAACGAGAGGCTGAAAATGGAATTTCAGGACAGGAAACCAGGAGAACAGCAAGGAGTGGCAGACACCGATAGTAGGCCCCAAACCAACTAGTACGCCAAATGCAGTTGTTCCATTTAACCACAATTTAATGAGAGCCTGAAGATAGAAGCTCAGGAAAGGCAACCTGGGGAACACCTTGGAGTGTAACACACCATCTCTCTCCACCCGATACCCATTTTGTAGGCCTAATGCAGTGTAGTTTTCTACAACTACTAAACGAGAGTCGGAAGATCGAAGCAATGGCGAGGAAACCTGGAGAACACCTTGGAGTGTAACACACCATCTCTCTCCACCCCATTCCCCATTTTTTAGGCCTAATGCAGCCTACTTTCCGACACCTACTAAACGAGAGCATGAAGATCGAAGCTCAGGAAAGGCAACCTGCGGAACACCTTGGAGTGTAACAACAACCTCTCTCTACACCACGGAAGGGCTGATTCTTAGGAAGGAAGGCTGTTGTAAATAAGCATTGCGCGTCCGAGGGTGATTATATTCTTATTCGGTATCTACTCACCCTCGGACGCGCCATGCTTCTTGATTTGTAATTAATGTTTATTTGCAATGTGCTTTTGACTTACTCAATTATTTTTTTAATTATTGATTTTATTAAATTAATAGTTTAACATCTTATTGGAAATAATTTAAAGGAGACGCGACAGGACAACACTCGGTGGATGCCATATCTGTGTTAACAACTCCAAAAAACTTTCAGTTAACTTCTTGCAGGAGAAAGAAATTGTAGCTGTTGGACCTTTGTAGTACAGTTCCAGATATTTGTTGTGTGTTTGTTTTGATTGTTAAAATGTCTGCATTTGAGATCTCAACACGATCTTATTTTTTATAATCAAATTAATTTTTTAAATATTTTATTAGGTTGGTTCAAGGGGTACACGGGCCGCAGTAGACAGGTCAGTGGAGGCCTAGTGGAAGGAGGGACCGCAGATGCGCCACTGTTTCACCCATACACAATTAGTAGGCCTAATGCAGCGTAGTTTCCAACAGCTACTAAACGAGAGCCGGAAGATCGAAGCTCAGGAAAGGCAACCTGGGGAACACCTTGGAGTGTAACAACAACCTCTCTCTACACCACGGAAGGGCTGATTCTTAGGAAGGAAGGCTGTTGTAAATAAGCATTGCGCGTCCGAGGGTGATTATATTCTTATTCGGTATCTACTCACCCTCGGACGCGCCATGCTTCTTGATTTGTAATTAATGTTTATTTGCAATGTGCTTTTGACTTACTCAATTATTTTTTTAATTATTGATTTTATTAAATTAATAGTTTAACATCTTATTGGAAATAATTTAAAGGAGACGCGACAGGACAACACTCGGTGGATGCCATATCTGTGTTAACAACTCCAAAAAACTTTCAGTTAACTTCTTGCAGGAGAAAGAAATTGTAGCTGTTGGACCTTTGTAGTACAGTTCCAGATATTTGTTGTGTGTTTGTTTTGATTGTTAAAATGTCTGCATTTGAGATCTCAACACGATCTTATTTTTTATAATCAAATTAATTTTTTAAATATTTTATTAGGTTGGTTCAAGGGGTACACGGGCCGCAGTAGACAGGTCAGTGGAGGCCTAGTGGAAGGAGGGACCGCAGACAGGCATCGAAGGCCTAAAATAATCACACATGGCTGTAGGCAATTTTAAATTGGTTCCAGGGGTACACGGGCAGCAGTGGTGTGGTCAGTGGAGGCCTAGTGGAAGGAGTGACCACAGACAGGCATCGAAGGCCTAAAATATTAACACATGGCTGTAGGCAATTTTAAATTGGTTCCAGGGGTACTTGGGCAGCAGTGCCCTGGTCAGTGTAGTAGTAGTTGAAAGAATGGACCGCAGACAGGCATCGAAGGCCTAAAATAAAAAAATTGGGCTGGCTGTAGGCAATTTTAAATTGGTTCCAGGGTTACACGGGCAGCAGTGGTGTGGTCAGTGGAGGCCTAGTGGAAGGAGTGACCGCAGACAGGCATCGAAGGCCTAAAATAATCACACATGGCTGTAGGCAATTTTAAATTGGTTCCAGGGGTACACGGGCAGCAGTGGTGTGGTCAGTGGAGGCCTAGTGGAAGGAGTGACCACAGACAGGCATCGAAGGCCTAAAATATTAACACATGGCTGTAGGCAATTTTAAATTGGTTCCAGGGGTACTTGGGCAGCAGTGCCCTGGTCAGTGTAGTAGTAGTTGAAAGAATGGACCGCAGACAGGCATCGAAGGCCTAAAATAAAAAAATTGGGCTGGCTGTAGGCAATTTTAAATTGGTTCCAAGGGTACACGGGCAGCAGTGGTGTGGTCAGTGGAGGCCTAGTGGAAGGAGTGACCGCAGACAGGCATCGAAGGCCTAAAATAATAACACATGGCTGTAGGCAATTTTAAATTGGTTCCAGGGTTACACGGGCAGCAGTGGTGTGGTCAGTGGAGGCCTAGTGGAAGGAGTGACCGCAGACAGGCATCGAAGGCCTAAAATAATCACACATGGCTGTAGGCAATTTTAAATTGGTTCCAGGGTTACACGGGCAGCAGTGGTGTGGTCAGTGGAGGCCTAGTGGAAGGAGTGACCACAGACAGGCATCGAAGGCCTAAAATATTAACACATGGCTGTAGGCAATTTTAAATTGGTTCCAGGGGTACTTGGGCAGCAGTGCCCTGGTCAGTGTAGTAGTAGTTGAAAGAATGGACCGCAGACAGGCATCGAAGGCCTAAAATAAAAAAATTGGGCTGGCTGTAGGCAATTTTAAATTGGTTCCAGGGGTACACGGGCAGCAGTGGTGTGGTCAGTGGAGGCCTAGTGGAAGGAGTGACCGCAGACAGGCATCGAAGGCCTAAAATAATAACACATGGCTGTAGGCAATTTTAAATTGGTTCCAGGGTTACACGGGCAGCAGTGGTGTGGTCAGTGGAGGCCTAGTGGAAGGAGTGACCGCAGACAGGCATCGAAGGCCTAAAATAATCACACATGGCTGTAGGCAATTTTAAATTGGTTCCAGGGGTACACGGGCAGCAGTGGTGTGGTCAGTGGAGGCCTAGTGGAAGGAGTGACCACAGACAGGCATCGAAGGCCTAAAATATTAACACATGGCTGTAGGCAATTTTAAATTGGTTCCAGGGGTACTTGGGCAGCAGTGCCCTGGTCAGTGTAGTAGTAGTTGAAAGAATGGACCGCAGACAGGCATCGAAGGCCTAAAATAAAAAAATTGGGCTGGCTGTAGGCAATTTTAAATTGGTTCCAGGGGTACACGGGCAGCAGTGGTGTGGTCAGTGGAGGCCTAGTGGAAGGAGTGACCGCAGACAGGCATCGAAGGCCTAAAATAATAACACATGGCTGTAGGCAATTTTAAATTGGTTCCAGGGTTACACGGGCAGCAGTGGTGTGGTCAGTGGAGGCCTAGTGGAAGGAGTGACCGCAGACAGGCATCGAAGGCCTAAAATAATCACACATGGCTGTAGGCAATTTTAAATTGGTTCCAGGGGTACACGGGCAGCAGTGGTGTGGTCAGTGGAGGCCTAGTGGAAGGAGTGACCACAGACAGGCATCGAAGGCCTAAAATATTAACACATGGCTGTAGGCAATTTTAAATTGGTTCCAGGGGTACACGGGCAGCAGTGGTCTGGTCAGTGGAAGTCTAGTGGAAGGAGTGACCGCAGACAGGCTTCCAAGGCCTAACATAACAAAATTGGGCTGGCTGTAGGCACTTTAAATTGGTTCCAGGGGTACATGGGCAGCAGTGGTCTGGTCAGTGGAAGTCTAGTGGAAGGAGTGACCGCAGACAGGCTTCCAAGGCCTAACATAACAAAATTGGGCTGGCTGTAGGCACTTTAAATTGGTTCCAGGGGTACATGGGCAGCAGTGTATGGTCAGTGGAAGTCTAGTGGAAGGAGTGACGGCAGACAGTCTTCGAAGGCCTAACATAACAAAATTGGGCTGGCTGTAGGCACTTTAAATTGGTTCCAGGGGTACATGGGCAGCAGTGTATGGTCAGTGGAAGTCTAGTGGAAGGAGTGACCGCAGACAGGCTTCGAAGGCCTAACATAACAAAAATGTCAAAACAATGGTATTGTCAGTGCCAGGCATTGAAGGATGTCAGCGCCTAGACTACACATTGGTGAAGCTGTGAGAGATAATTTTGCTAGTGGTAGAGCACTGTTTGAGCTGGGGGGGGGGGAACTGGCTTGTGGCCGGCGGTACAGGCACAGGGCCCCTCATATTACAACGGTGAGTCTGACGTTGGGTGCGCACCACCACCGCCAGAGACACTTTATTGTACTATGAGGGACCCAGTGGCAGTGCCGTCGACCAAAAGCGGCCACACCCACCTCTTCAGACAAACAGCACTCTCAAGGGTCCAAGCGCAAAGTGGCGATAGCACGACCCCGTGTGGGGAGTTTGGCCATTTCGTGAGGTGGAAACATGTCGTATGCTGGACAATCAGGTGAAGAAAATTACGAGATTGGAAAAGTCATTCAGAATAGTCCACAGGCAAGACCTTTTCATAGGAAAGCTAGGTGTCAGCCGGGCAGGGTGGGGCAAAAGATTTTGAAATCCAGTTGTGGTTCATTTTAATGAAGGTTAGATCATCTACATTTTGGGTAGCCAGACGAGTCCTTTTTTCTGTTAGTATTGAACCTGCAGCACTGAATACTCTTTCTGATAGGACACTAGCTGCCGGGCAAGCAAGCTCCTGCAATGCATATTCTGCCAATTCTGGCCAGGTGTCTAATTTGGATGCCCAGTAATCAAATGGGAATGACGGTTGAGGGAGAACGTCGATAAGGGATGAAAAATAGTTTGTAACCATTCTGGACAAATGTTGTCTCCTGTCACTTTGAATTGATGCTGCAGTACCTGTCCTGTCTGCGGTCATAGAAAAATCACTCCACAACCTGGTCAGAAAACCCCTCTGGCCAACGCCACTTCTGATTTCTGCCCCTCTAACACCTCTGGTCTGCTGGCCCCTGGAGCTCGTGTGAGAACGATCACGGGTGCTGTGTGCAGGGAATGCCAGAAGCAAACGGTCAACAAGAGTTGATTGTTTTGTTGCTAATATTAGTTCCAAGTTCTCATGTGGCATAATATTTTGCAATTTGCCTTTATAGCGAGGATCAAGGAGGCAGGCCAACCAGTAATCGTCATCGTTCATCATTTTTGTAATGCGTGTGTCCCTTTTGAGGATACGCAAGGCATAATCCGCCATGTGGGCCAAAGTTCCCATTGTCAAATCTGCGGTTGTGCTTGGTTGAGGGGCAGTTGCAGGCAAATCTACGTCACTTGTGTCCCTCAAAAAACCAGAACCCGGCCTTGCCACGCCACCAATTTCCCGTGCCCCCGGGAAAGCTTCCTCATTAAAAATATACTCATCCCCATCATCCTCCTCATCCTCCACCTCCTCTTCGCCCGGTACCTCGTCATGTACACTGCCCTGACCAGACAATCGCTGACTGTCATCAAGGCTTTCCTCTTCCTCTGGTGCAGACGCCTGATCCTTTATGTGCGTCAAACTTTGCATCAGCAGACGCATTAGGGGGATGCTCATGCTTATTATGGCGTTGTCTGCACTAACCAGCCGTGTGCATTCCTCAAAACACTGAAGGACTTGACACATGTCTTGAATCTTCGACCACTGCACACCTGACAACTCCATGTCTGCCATCCTACTGCCTGCCCGTGTATGTGTATCCTCCCACAAAAACATAACAGCCCGCCTCTGTTCGCACAGTCTCTGAAGCATGTGCAGTGTTGAGTTCCACCTTGTTGCAACGTCTATGATTAGGCGATGCTGGGGAAGGTTCAAAGAACGCTGATAGGTCTGCATACGGCTGGAGTGTACAGGCGAACGGCGGATATGTGCGCAAAGTCCACGCACTTTGAGGAGCAGGTCGGATAACCCCGGATAACTTTTCAGGAAGCACTGCACCACCAGGTTTAAGGTGTGAGCCAGGCAAGGAATGTGTTTCAGTTGGGAAAGGGAGATGGCAGCCATGAAATTCCTTCCGTTATCACTCACTACCTTGCCTGCCTCAAGATCTACAGTGCCCAGCCACGACTGCGTTTCTTGCTGCAAGAACTCGGACAGAACTTCCGCGGTGTGTCTATTGTCGCCCAAACACTTCATAGCCAATACAGCCTGCTGACGTATGCCAGTAGCTGCCCCATAATGGGAGACCTGGTGTGCAACAGTGGCAGGTGCGGATGGAGTGTTTGTGCGACTGCGGTCTGTGGACGAGCTCTTGCTTCTGCAGGAGGACGAGGAGGAGGAGGAGGAGGAGGGGGTGCGAACGGCTACAGACAACTGTTTACTAGACCGTGGGCTAGGCAGAACTGTCCCAAACTTGCTGTCCCCTGTGGACCCTGAATCCACCACATTTACCCAGTGTGCCATGATGGACACGTAACGTCCCTGGCCATGCCTACTGGTCCATGCATCTGTTGTCAGGTGCACCTTTGTGCTCACAGATTGCCTGAGTGCATGGACGATGCGCTCTTTAACATGCTGGTGGAGGGCTGGGATGGCTTTTCTGGAAAAAAAGTGTCGACTGGGTAGCTCGTAGCGTGGTACAGCATAGTCCATCAGGTCTTTGAAAGCTTCGCTTTCAACTAACCGGTAGGGCATCATCTCTAACGAGATTAGTCTAGCTATGTGGGCGTTCAAACCCTGTGTACGCGGATGCGAGGCTAAGTACTTCCTTTTTCTAACCATAGTCTCATGTAGGGTGAGCTGGACTGGAGAGATGGAGATCGTGGAACTAGCGGGGGTGCCGGTGGACATGGCAGACTGAGAGACGGTGGGAGATGGTATTGTTGCCGCCGGTGCCCTAGATGCAGTGTTTCCTACTACGAAACTGGTGATTCCCTGACCCTGACTGCTTTGGCCTGGCAAAGATACCTGCACAGATACAGCAGGTGGTGCGCTAAATGGTGGTCCTACACTGCCGGAAGGGATGTTGCGTTGATGACTAGCTTCATTGGCCGAGGGTGCAACAACCTTAAGGGACGTTTGGTAGTTAGTCCAAGCTTTCAAATGCATGGTGGTTAAATGTCTATGCATGCAACTAGTATTGAGACTTTTCAGATTCTGACCTCTGCTTAAGGAAGTAGAACATTTTTGACAGATGACTTTGCGCTGATCAATTGGATGTTGTTTAAAAAAATGCCAGACTGCACTCTTTCTAGCATCGGATACCTTTTCAGGCATTGCAGACTGAGCTTTAACCGGATGGCCACGCTGTCCTCCACCAGGTTTTGGCTTTGCCACGCGTTTTGGGCAAGATACGGGCCCGGCAGATGGAACCTGTGGCGATGTTGATGCCTGCTGCGGCCCCTCCTCCTCCTCTGCTTCAGAACTGCTGCCGCCTGCACCCTGTTCCCCCAATGGCTGCCAATCGGGGTCAAGAACTGGGTCATCTAATAACTCTTCTTGTACCTCCTGCGCAACTTCGTCTGTGTCACCGTGTCGTTCGGTGGTATAGCGTTCGTGATGGGGCAACATAGTCTCATCAGGGTCTGATTCTTGATCAGCACCCTGCGAGGGCAATGTTGTGGTCTGAGTCAAAGGACCAGCATAGTAGTCTGGCTGTGGCTGTGCGTCAGTGCACTCCATGTCAGATTCAATTTGTAATGGGCATGGACTGTTAACTGCTTCACTTTCTAAGCCAGGGACGGTATGTGTAAAGAGCTCCATGGAGTAACCCGTTGTGTCGCCTGCTGCATTCTTCTCTGTTGTTGTTTTTGCTGAAGAGGACAAGGAAGTGACTTGTCCCTGACCGTGAACATCCACTAACGACGCGCTGCTTTTACTTTTACCAGTTTCACGAGAGGAGGCAAAAGAGCTAGAGGCTGAGTCAGCAAGATAAGCCAAAACTTGCTCTTGCTGCTCCGGCTTTAAAAGCGGTTTTCCTAATCCCAGAAAAGGGAGCGTTCGAGGCCTTGTGTAGCCGGACGACGAACCTGGCTCCACAGCTCCAGACTTAGGTGCAATATTTTTTTCCCCACGACCACCTGATGCTCCACCACTACCACTACCCTCATTACCAGCTGACAATGAACGCCCCCGGCCACGACCTCTTCCACTAGACTTCCTCATTGTTTTAAAAACGTAACCAAACTAACGTTATTTGTTGCAGTCACACAACTTACACGGTGAGCTATAACTTCAGTATGATTTAGCTACCCCTTTACAGGTTGGTGAGACCACCGCGAAAATCAGGCACAATGTTACACACTCTTTTTTTGGTGGCTGCAAATTAGAGAGATGCCCCACACGCAGGACTGTCACTGAAGCACAAATGTTAATATTAATGTCACACTATTATTTGTTTTTTATTTTTATTTTTTTCAGGAACACTTTAGAAACCCCCCCAAAAAAAAAAATTGATTTTTGCAGGGAGAATTTAGAAAACAAATGTAACAAACTATATGCTTTCTATGGGCCACTGAGTGAGAGATGACGCACACAGGAATCAGGAGTGGCACACAAGCCCAGAGGCCAATATTTTTCTACCAATGATTGATGGAGTTATTTTCTCTGGTAGATTTTGGAACCCAAATCAAGGAAAAAAAAATATAGGCTTTCTATGGACCACAATTGGAGAGAGAGAGAGAGAGAGAGAGAGAGAGAGAGAGATGGCACACCCAGGAGTCAAGACTGGCACACAAGCAGAAAGGCCAATATTAATCTCCCACTGTTTTTTTTTTTTTTTTTTTTTTTTCAGGGAGACTTTAGAAAAAAAAATAATAAAAAAAATATGATTTTATCAGGAAGAATTTAGAAACCAAATAAAATAAAATGATTTTTTCAGGGAGAATTTAGAAAACAAATAAAACCAAAAATAGGCGTTCTATGGCCCACTGACTAAGAGAGAGAGAGAGAGATGGAACGCTTAGTACTGGCACACAAGCCCAAAGGGCAATATTAATCTCCCTTTTTTTTTCCAGGGAGAATTTCTAAAACCCCCCCCCAAAAAAAAAATAGGCTTTCTATGGCCCACTATTTGTGAGAGAGATGGGACGCTCAGGACTGGCACAGATGGCACACTCAGGACTGGCACAGAGGCCCAGAGGCCAATATTAATCTCCCTTTTTTTCTGGGAGAATTTATAAAACCAAAAAAATATTTAAATAGGCTTTCTATGGCCCACTATTTGTGAGAGAGATGGCACGCTCAGGACTGGCACAGATGGCACGCTCACAACTGGCACACAAGCCCAGAGGCCAATATTAATCTCCCTTTTTTCAGGGAAAATTTATAAAACCAAAAAAAAAATTAAATAGGCTTTCTATGGCCCACTATTTGTGAGAGAGATGGCACGCTCAGGACTGGCACAGATGGCACGCTCACAACTGGCACACAAGCCCAGAGGCCAATATTAATCTCCCTTTTTTCAGGGAAAATTTATAAAACCAAAAAAAAAATTAAATAGGCTTTCTATGGCCCACTATTTGTGAGAGAGATGGGACGCTCAGGACTGGCACAGATGGCACGCTCAGGACTGGCACAGAAGCCCAGAGGCCAATATTAATCTCCCTTTTTTTCTGGGAGAATTTATAAAACCAAAAAAATATTTAAATAGGCTTTCTATGGCCCACTATTTGTGAGAGAGATGGCACGCTCAGGACTGGCACAGATGGCACGCTCACAACTGGCACACAAGCCCAGAGGCCAATATTAATCTCCCTTTTTTCAGGGAAAATTTATAAAACCAAAAAAAAAATTAAATAGGCTTTCTATGGCCCACTATTTGTGAGAGAGATGGCACGCTCAGGACTGGCACAGATGGCACGCTCACAACTGGCACACAAGCCCAGAGGCCAATATTAATCTCCCTTTTTTCAGGGAAAATTTATAAAACCAAAAAAAAAAATTAAATAGGCTTTCTATGGCCCACTATTTGTGAGAGAGATGGGACGCTCAGGACTGGCACAGATGGCACGCTCAGGACTGGCACAGAAGCCCAGAGGCCAATATTAATCTCCCTTTTTTTCTGGGAGAATTTATAAAACCAAAAAAATATTTAAATAGGCTTTCTATGGCCCCCTATTTGTGAGAGAGATGGCACGCTCAGGACTGGCACAGATGGCACGCTCACAACTGGCACACAAGCCCAGAGGCCAATATTAATCTCCCTTTTTTCAGGGAAAATTTATAAAACCAAAAAAAAAATTAAATAGGCTTTCTATGGCCCACTATTTGTGAGAGAGATGGCACGCTCAGGACTGGCACAGATGGCACGCTCAAAACTGGCACACAAGCCCAGAGGCCAATATTAATCTCCCTTTTTTCAGGGAAAATTTATAAAACCAAAAAAAAAATTAAATAGGCTTTCTATGGCCCACTATTTGTGAGAGAGATGGGACGCTCAGGACTGGCACAGATGGCACGCTCAGGACTGGCACAGAAGCCCAGAGGCCAATATTAATCTCCCTTTTTTTCTGGGAGAATTTATAAAACCAAAAAAATATTTAAATAGGCTTTCTATGGCCCACTATTTGTGAGAGAGATGGCACGCTCAGGACTGGCACAGATGGCACGCTCACAACTGGCACACAAGCCCAGAGGCCAATATTAATCTCCCTTTTTTCAGGGAAAATTTATAAAACCAAAAAAAAAAATTAAATAGGCTTTCTATGGCCCACTATTTGTGAGAGAGATGGCACGCTCAGGACTGGCACAGATGGCACGCTCACAACTGGCACACAAGCCCAGAGGCCAATATTAATCTCCCTTTTTTCAGGGAAAATTTATAAAACCAAAAAAAAAATTAAATAGGCTTTCTATGGCCCACTATTTGTGAGAGAGATGGGACGCTCAGGACTGGCACAGATGGCACGCTCAGGACTGGCACAGAAGCCCAGAGGCCAATATTAATCTCCCTTTTTTTCTGGGAGAATTTATAAAACCAAAAAAATATTTAAATAGGCTTTCTATGGCCCACTATTTGTGAGAGAGATGGCACGCTCAGGACTGGCACAGATGGCACGCTCACAACTGGCACACAAGCCCAGAGGCCAATATTAATCTCCCTTTTTTCAGGGAAAATTTATAAAACCAAAAAAAAAATTAAATAGGCTTTCTATGGCCCACTATTTGTGAGAGAGATGGCACGCTCAGGACTGGCACAGATGGCACGCTCACAACTGGCACACAAGCCCAGAGGCCAATATTAATCTCCCTTTTTTCAGGGAAAATTTATAAAACCAAAAAAAAAATTAAATAGGCTTTCTATGGCCCACTATTTGTGAGAGAGATGGGACGCTCAGGACTGGCACAGATGGCACGCTCAGGACTGGCACAGAAGCCCAGAGGCCAATATTAATCTCCCTTTTTTTCAGGGAGAATTTATAAAACCCCAAAAAAAATAAAATAGGCTTTCTATGGCCCACTATTTGTGAGAGAGATGGCACACTCAGGACTGGCACACAAGCCCAAAGGCCAATATTAATCTCCCACTGTATTTTTATCAGGGAGAATTTATACACCCCACAAAAAAAAATACAGAAAAATGAAAAGGCTTTCTATGGCCCACTATGTGAGAGAGATGGCACACACAGGGATGGCACTCTAGCAGAAATGCCAAATTGCCAATCTTAATCTCCCACCAAAAAAAAAAAAAAAAAAAAAAACAGGGAATGTCCTACAATTACTATCTCCCTGCCTGCAGTAATCTCAGCCAGGTATGGCAGGCAGCTACTATCTCCCTGCCTGCAGTAATCTCAGCCAGGTATGGCAGGCAGCAATAAGGAGTGGACTGATGCACAAATGAAATAAATTGTGTGGACAAACAAAAAAGATAGCTGTGCAGAAAGGAAGGAACAAGAGGATTTGTGCTTTGAAAAAAGCAGTTGGTTTGCACAGCGGCGTACACACAGCAATGCAGCTATCAGGGAGCCTTCTAGGGCAGCCCAATGAGCTACAGCGCTGAGGGGAAAAAAAAAAAAAAAAAACTTCCACTGTCCCTGCACACCGAGGGTGGTGTTGGACAGTGCAAATCGCTGCAGCACAAGCGGTTTTGTGGTTAATGGACCCTGCCTAACGCTATCCCTGCTTCTGACAAAGCGGCAGCAACCTCTCCCTAAGCTCAGATCAGCAGCAGTAAGATGGCGGTCGGCGGGAACGCCTCTTTATAGCCCCTGTGACGTTGCAGACAGCAAGCCAATCACTGCAATGCCCTTCTCTAAGATGGTGGGGACCAGGACCTATGTCATCACGCTGCCCACACTCTGCGTTTACCTTCATTGGCTGAGAAATGGCGCTTTTCGCGTCATTGAAACGCGACTTTGGCGCGAAAGTCGCGTACCGCATGGCCGACCCCGCACAGGGGTCGGATCGGGTTTCATGAAACCCCGACTTAGCCAAAAGTCGGCGACTTTTGAAAATGTTCGACCCGTTTCGCTCAACCCTATAACGCAGGACACAGACCTGCATAGAGTGTGTACTTAGGTATAACCTATCATCCCACATAAAAGAACTAAAGGCTTCATTAGGTGCCAGCATCCATGCAAAAAATAAGAACATTATTATAGAACGATATCTGTTATTGTAAATGGGGGTTCAATAAGATCAAAACATTGACATAGGGTATACGTGAGTTCCGTGACCTGGAAAAAATTACCCCAACCCCCTTAAACAGATCTCTTAACAATCTAAAGAATAAACTTCTAACGTACTCAAAACAGCAGACGGAGACATATGTTGGATTTAATTGGCCACAGCAGCCATTTTATTAAATAAAAGATAACAGAACTTTTATGACAACCCAGAATAGGAGGGGCGGTCCTCGAAGCCCCAAAGTTATAAAAAACTCAGTATCCCAAAAACTCCACAATGTTCAGCCCAGGATGAGTCTTACCCCCAGCCGTAAAGCACCAGCTCAGGGATAGATAACAACCAATCCTGGTCCACCGAACCCACCCCCATGCCAGGGGTCCATAAATCCACCTCACGCGGAATAACCGTACCGCGCCTTGTTAAATTCTCTCATGGGGTGTCCAGGACCTCTCAAGATCCCCACCCCATTGAACCACGATTTACCATTTCCACCGACTTCGAGGACCTCCACCCCCGCCAACTGCCGTGACAATACCCTGACAGCATTCACATAACAAAATAAATACATTTAGACGCCTATTAAAACAATACTCCAAAAGCCCACATATGCCGACTTCACCCCCCCCCATTACCCTAACCAAAAAAGGGAGGGTGGGCGGGAGATTCCTCACTTGTCACGCAGGCACCTAAAATGGATGCCTGCGTGAGGAGCGTGCCCCTTTTTATGTGCCCCCTCCCCACAGTCCCCTAGTTCCACCCCTTATTTTCAAAAAATGCCCCTAAAGCCACCCCTCAAGTTCCCAGTTAACCCCTTACCACCGTATCCCTTCTAACTGCTCCAGCTCCCCAGGTCCTACGTAACCCCGTCATGGCGGCCTCCCTTTACGTGCCGTGGGCCCCCAGTACGGCCTTTCTTGACATAGGGTATACGTGAGTTCCGTGACCTGGAAAAAATTACCCCAACCCCCTTAAACAGATCTCTTAACAATCTAAAGAATAAACTTCTAATGTACTCAAAACAGCAGACGGAGACATATGTTGGATTTAATTGGCCACAGCAGCCATTTTATTAAATAAAAGATAACAGAACTTTTATGACAACCCAGAATAGGAGGGGCGGTCCTCGAAGCCCCAAAGTTATAAAAAACTCAGTATCCCAAAAACTCCACAATGTTCAGCCCAGGATGAGTCTTACCCCCAGCCGTAAAGCACCAGCTCAGGGATAGATAACAACCAATCCTGGTCCACCGAACCCACCCCCATGCCAGGGGTCCATAAATCCACCTCACGCGGAATAACCGTACCGCGCCTTGTTAAATTCTCTCATGGGGTGTCCAGGACCTCTCAAGATCCCCACCCCATTGAACCACGATTTACCATTTCCACCGACTTCGAGGACCTCCACCCCCGCCACGAACACGAATGGCCTGACACCTTAGCCATTCATGTCCCTCCACACCTTCAAGCTTAATTCAATGCCACTACGGATAGCCAAACACCACATATCATTACCCACCGCGTTCAGGTGCACGCCATCAGCTCTCCAGTAAGCTCCTTGACCCGATTCCAAGTCCACATGTCTCACGGCCAACGCGCCATTCCTCACCATAAACCGAGATATGGCCCTGTTTATTTTAATCCGGGCCCTGTTCACCCCCTCGTGTGATCTAGCACCTCTCCATCTTTTACGGGGAATGATGTCGGACCACACCAACAACACTTTTGGAAACATGACCCAGAACCTCAGGATATCGAATTTGATATCCTTAATCAGCTCCCTACAAGACCGTTTAGCCAAATCATTCCCCCCTAAATGTATCACCACGATCTCCGGCACTCTATCCAGTCTAACAAAACGATGAAATTCAGGTAACCATTCCTTCCACACCATCCCCCTTTTACCAATCCATTGTAAAGTCACTGTCTCTCGAGAAAGACCCAACTGACGACCGTCCGGACGAACCGCAGCACGCAACGCAGCCCATACAACATACGAATGCCCCATGATCCAGACGAGCATCGGATCAGGCCCTGCAACACAGAAAGAAAGGCAACAAACAATTAACTTAACACAGCTTCTAACTCACAATAGGTTTGGGCGAACATACGACTGGAATCTTGAAGATTCCCACCTCCCAATTCTCCGAACCACATCCTCACCAAGGCCCCACCTAGCGGCCTCAGTCGCTGCCCCGATCCTGAAGGAGTGACCACTATATTGTGTTGCAGGTAAGCCCGCTGCCGCCAAACATTTCCTAAAAACAGAAATAAACTGAAAACGGGACAAGAAAGACCCATTTTCGTGCACCAAGAATGGCTCGTCTAACACCCCGCCCTTTGCCATGTACTTCTTCACGGATGCCACCGGGCACACCGGGGATCCTTCAACATTGAACAACACCACTTTGCACCCTTTCCCATACACGTCCGTTTTGGAAGCCTTAATAAACACTACCACCTTATTCCCTTCGACATCCACGTTTTCTCTTAACAAAATACCTTTTTTTACTAACGGACGGGCTAACCAACTCACCTAACCGAAATGCCCCAAAGAAGGCCAAAGAAAAGGCTGCACGGAACAGAACCACTTCCCATTCGGAAAAACACACCTCTTGCAACTTCCGCTCAATGGCTGAGAGCACCTCATAAGATACAGGTCGGCGACCGTCCGAAGCCTTCCAGCCTTTCTTCCAACCCCGAACAACTTGCCGAACCAAGAAGGATTTCGTTATATCCTTACCCCCCCTCCATTTAAGGTTGAAGGCTAGCCCCGCCAGAAACTTATTCAAACGTGTCACAGACCAACCTGCCTCCCAATGATGACCTAAGAACAACAACAAACCATACTCCTCCTCCATATCCTGGTCCATACTTGACATCCAGGATTCCCACAAGCTCCAAGCCTGATTATAATGAGACCAAGATGAATCCGCGAGCGATTTGGTAAATAACTCTGTTACGGCCCTCGCGGCAGGTTCCACAACTCCACTGGACAATCCCAGCCCGCGCTCTCCGCCTGTGGTGCCAAATCCCGGAAAAGCTGCCACTGAAATTGAGAAAGAGCAACAACTATTGGATCAGGCGCTGACAAGCTAACTTCAGATACAATCCATAAGTTAAACTTAAGACCCAGGAAAACCAAGTGCTGCAAGACCTTCACTACTGCAGGCGTAGCCGCTGACAACGAGTTTACCGCCGTCACCGTTCCAACATGCTCACAATGAAAAGAAATCTTCAAATTCCTCAATTTGTCACCCCACAGGGCCAACGCAACTACCCTGGGGAACAAATGCAACAGTAGCCGGTTGTTTGTTAACCCCTCCTCCCATTCTTCCGGCCATTCTGCTGCTGACCAGCTACCATGAAAGAAAAGACCAAAGCCACTCATTTCAACGACATGCACCAAAATGCCCAAGGAGGTAGCATCTGCCACCGGCTGAATCCACAGAGATCTGCCATTGTACTCGTCCAGAAAATCCGCCCACATCTTCAAATCGTCCCGAAACTCTTTCTTTATCCTGATGAAATGCAAAGGGGACTTTACCCCTACTGTTGCCAAGGATAGGCGGCGGCAGAACGCTCGACCCATCGGCATGATCCTACATGCAAAGTTCAGTTTCCCTAACAACGATTGCAAACTGCGCAAATTTATCTTCTTCAAACCAATCGTATTAACCACATCTTGGCGCAACGCGGTAACCTTGTCTGCAGGTAGCCTACATTCCATTGCTACCGTGTCGATTTCAATGCCTAGGAAGCTCAACACTGTCACCGGACCAACTGTTTTATCCTCCGCCAAAGGCACCCCGAAGTTTTTTGTCACACTCTCCATTGTATGCAACAAAATCGAACAATCTGCTGATTCCGCTGGCCCTATAAACAGAAAGTCATCCAGATAGTGCGAACATGAGCGTATCCCAGACACATCTTTCACCACCCATTCTAGGAATGTGCTGAAGGCCTCAAAGTAAGCACATGAAATCGAGCAACCCATGGGAAGACAACGATCAACAAAGAAGCCGCCATCCCAAAAACAACCCAATAAATGCAAACTGTCAGGATGAACTGGCAACAAACGAAAGGCCGCTTCGATGTCGGTCTTAGCCAGCTTAGCCCCCTTTCCACATGCTCTAACCCACTCCATCGCTGAATCGAATGATAAGTACGACACCGAACTCAACTCGGGATCAATACCATCATTAACCGAAGATCCCTTCGGAAATGACAGGTGATGGATTAACCTAAATTTATTAGGTTCTTTCTTAGGGACCACGCCAAGAGGTGACACCCTCAGATTTGCAATCGGAGGGGCGACAAACGGGCCTGCCATTCTTCCCAGAGCAACTTCCTTATTCAACTTCTCCGACACGACCTCCGGGAATTGTAACGCCGATTTCAAATTTTTTCTTTTTAAACTAACATCCTGCTCAACATAAGGGATTTTGAAACCCTCCTTAAAACCGTCGCGCAATAAAACTGCAGCTGACCTATCAGGGTATCTACTTAGAAAGGCCTCCATCACGACCCACTGCACCGGAGTCACCCCTTTTGTCAGCTGAATCTCCAACTTTTTGCCTGTTACCCCTGAAACATTTTGAAGCGCTATGCACCCCCCCGCAGGTTGAACACTCGTGCCTATATTTACACTTGCTCCCGAATCTGCATATGCCATCATTGAAGGCGAAACACAGTCCCTTCTGCAAAGCCGCCGAGTGTCCTGACTGCCCTGAACTCCCGGCGCCCCCGTGAAAAGGCTGGCTAGTCTGACCTAAACGGGACGGGACCATAACTCTCATCCACAACGCTATGTCCTTGTGATCCCACCTGATACTTGGCCTAAAAGCCTTACGCTGACGAAACTGTTCGTCATAGCGTAACCAACCCTGTCCCCCATAGGTCCTGTAAGCCTCCCCTATGGCATCTAAGTAACAAAATAATGCCGAGCAATTTTCCGGGGCCTTCTCCCCGATTACGCTAGCCATAATAGCGAAAGCTTGCAGCCAATTTGAAAATGATCTGGGAATCAGCCTATATCTCCGTTTCTCCTCATCTTCTTTTTTAGAGTCCTCCCTTCTAGGTCTATCCAAATTAAATCTCTCTAGGGGTAAAAGAGAAAATATTTCTATGTACTCCCCTTTCCAGATTTTTTCCCTAACCTCTTGTTTTAAATGTGCCCCTAACGGGCCCTCGAAGCAGACATAGACCTCCCCCCTAGCCGCATCATCTAGTTGCGGTACATCCTCCTTTTCCTTATCCTGCAAAGCTCCCTCACCTGGTGCATCAATTCCTGACCCAGACCCTGGTGCTGTTCCGTCCTTCTCCCTTAATGAGCTCCCCGTGTCTGCCGCAGGACCCGCACTGCTGGATGTACCCGTAACTTCAGACAACTGTCTAGACCCCTCAAACGACCCCGTATTTCCCAACCAAGCAGCTGACGGCAAAGACCCCCTGCTAAGACCGGACCCCCACAAGCCCGCTAGCTCCCCTAAACCTCTAAGGATTAAACCCATACCCCCGCTAGCAACTCCCGAAGTAATGTCACTATTCCTAGCTTCAGGGGAAACTATGCCTGGCAAATTAAAGATAGGGAAAATGTTCTCACCTAGCTGCCTGGGTGCTGTGAGCCCAGCAGCCGAAGATCCAGCTCCCAGCCGAAGGTGTCCTGCATCCCGACCGGCTTGATCCGCGATGTTGCCCGCCGAACTCCTGGCAGCCGTATCCGTGTCCTGGCGACTCGGTGATGCCGTCGACTGCCCTGGTGCTGCGGAAAGGGAAAAGGCCGAGCCAGCATCCTGCCGCCCGATGGAAGATGTGCGGCTCCTTGCCACGGATACGTCCCCGGCACTGCGTACCGAAGCGACGGAATGTCGCCTGCCGGAATCCGGAAAATTTCCGCCACCACCAGCAGAGGACGCAGATCCAGGAAAGTTCCGGCCATCACCAGCAGAGGGCGCAGATCCAGGAAAATCCCGGCCATCACCAGCAGAGGGCGCAGCTGCAGGAAAATCCCGGCCAACACCAGCAGAGGGCGCAGAACTTGCAATATCCAGGCCACCACCAGCAGAGGGCGCTGCTGCGTTGAAGACTCCAGAGCTGTGCACTGCAGAAGGCCGCACGCTGATGCCAGGGCCAGCCGACTGCCGCCCGCATAATCCTCGGCGCTGAGGGGCCACCGCACCTGACCCCCGTCTCCTCGGCTGTCGCTGCCTCCCACGCTGAGCGGCGCCAGCGGGCATGCTGGCGGCCGCCGTACTGGCTCCTGCTCCTGCCGCCCCACGTCGCCCGGACACTGAAGGAGGGGAGGAAGGATCCACCCCCCGTTGTAGGCCCCGCCGCACTGGAGGATTCCTCCCGGCGCCGCGCTGTGAGGTGGAGGGAACAGCGCTGCTTACCGGAGGGTCCGCAGAGGGGCTCCTATTTCGGCGCCGGGCCCTGGGGATGATGTCCGGGCTTAGGCGCGCCGGAGGCCTAGTCCTCCGCGGCCGGCGCCCGTCCTGCGGTGCCTGCGATGGTGCTCCCGATGTCCCCTGGAGAAGGCTGTTAACGGATGCATTCAGCCAATCTGTCCCCTGGGAGCTGGCTGCCGTCCGGAGACGCTGGAGGATCGCTTCAACGTCCATTCTGGTAAGTGTGACAGAGATTCCTCACTTGTCACGCAGGCACCTAAAATGGATGCCTGCGTGAGGAGCGTGCCCCTTTTTATGTGCCCCCTCCCCACAGTCCCCTAGTTCCACCCCTTATTTTCAAAAAATGCCCCTAAAGCCACCCCTCAAGTTCCCAGTTAACCCCTTACCACCGTATCCCTTCTAACTGCTCCAGCTCCCCAGGTCCCACGTAACCCCGTCATGGCGGCCTCCCTTTACGTGCCGTGGGCCCCCAGTACGGCCTTTCTGGACACATATACACAACCCAGGTCATGGCATAAGCCTAGCAACGTGCTACTAGACACAGGAACACCCCACTCATATAAGAAGGATCCCCTATGTCAGGAGCGTGGGCCAGAGCGAAAAAGGAGGAAATAAAACCCCCTTTCCACCCAGTCCACAGCAAGTAGCACAAAAAGACCAATGGTAATGAACCTAAGTGTCCATATTTAGAATTATAAAAGAACTAGACCACATTGGATGAACTTCAGCACAGAAATTTTGTTATGACCCCCAGTTTTCCAGTATGGATGATAGTATGAAGCTTAAAATCACCAATTTGTATATTCTATTGTGGCAAAAAAAAAAACAGAATATGAAAAAAAGAATATGAAAAAATACATAAAAACGGAAAGAAACGAAAGAAAATTATTTTCTCTGACAATGTCGCTTCATATGGCGGCACACCTGGAAAAAGACAAAAAGAAGAAAAAAGAAAAGATCAGATCTTTATATAGTTATAAAAACATAATACATGGTATAGGGAAAAAGAACACACACTGTATTTTATAGAAGCTGATTACATTTAAAATCTACATTTAAACCATGAGGTTTGAGGGTATTTAGTTTCATTATCCATTCCAATTCCCTCCTCTTCAACAATCTCAAACGATCCTCTCCCGTCCTCTGAACAGGTATAGTATCAATAATGCGAAATCATAATTGTTTTTCAGTGTGATTTTTTTCAGAGAAATGCTTAGAGACTGGAAGGTCCATGCGTTTTTTTCATATAGTATGTCGGTGTTGTTTAATTCCAGTTTTAAAGTCACAACTAGTCTCCCCCACATACCATAAATGACACGGACATTCAAGTAAATAAATCACATATTCCGAGTCACATGTCAAGAAGTGACAGATTTTAAATACCTCATTAGTCACTGGGTGAGTAAAACAAGAGCCCTTCAAAATTAAACAACAACTGACACAAGAAAGACAAGGAAAACAGCCCTTCCGGGTCTGTCCTGTAAATGTCAACTGATTACTTTTTTTTAAAAGATCCTACATCAGACCTGACCTGAGTAGAAGGTATAGTATGGCTCCTTTTGTATGAGAACAATGGTGGCCGTGAGAATTCAGATACTTGTGGCAAGCACCTATGCAACATCCCCCAATGCTTAGTTATAATGTTCGCAATTATGCCACTCTCCTCACAATAGGATGATACAAAGGGAATACGGTTTAAAACCTTAGCCCTTGATTTTTTATGAAAAAGATCCTCTCTATCCACATCATCAACTCTAACTTTTTGAGTTTCCAACAAACTTTGGATATAACCCCTATCCAAAAATTTCTTCATAACATTTTGAAAGGAGTTTTCTCGTGAATTAACATCACTCTCAATTCTCTTAACACGCAGAAGCTGACTGTATGGTATCGATTCTTTCATTTTTTTCGAATGTTGGCTATCAAAGGAAAGCAGATCATTTCTATCAGTTGGTTTAATATACAATTGAGTAGTCAATTTATTTGCCTCATATCTTACATTAATGTCCAGAAATTGTATATCGGTTTTAGAGTACACGAGGGTAAATTTAATTGTCTCATCAATTGTATTGAGATACCTATGAAAATCATGAAGCAAATCTTCTGTTCCAGTTCAAATGAGGAAGACATCGTCTATGTATCTCCACCACGCGGCAACAAGGCCGAAGTGGTGGGACACATAGACGAAGTCTTCCTCAAGGACACTCATAACTATATTTGCATATGCGGGCGCCATGTTGGCGCCCATGGCGGTCCCGCGTAATTGCAAATAAAAAGAATCCCCAAGCAAAAAATAATTTTTAGTAAGCACCAGTTTCAACAACTCCACTGTGAATTCCCTAGCATCTGACGAAAAATGTGTATAGAAAGCAATTTTTTGCTAATTGCCTCAAGCCCTCTTTCATGATCTATTGAGGTATAAAGAGACGTGACGTCAAAAGACGCCAACAGTACCTCACCCATTATACTCACTTCTTTAATCTTATTCAAAAAATCAGTTGTGTCACGTCAAAAGGACTCAGCCCTTCCTGCAATGGGATTAAGTACCTTTTCCAGGAAAATCCCTATGTTGGAAAAAATAGAATCTCTACCAGAGGCAATTGGCCTCCCCGGAGGATGCAGGAGAGATTTATGTATTTTTGGCAAGATGTATATCACAGGAGTGATAGAAAATTTTATCGTTAGAAACTCGTACAAATCCCAATCAATAAGTTCACTATTTAAATCATGTTCCTCCACAGCATTGTGGCTGAACCATTCCTTCAGTTTAATTGATCTAAAGAAATGCTGCAAATCCAAAGTTAGTTGAAACCAGTGTACATGGGAGGAGATACCAAAAGATAGTCCCTTATTTAGGACAGAGACTTGATTATCAGTAAGGGTTTTTTTTTTATATATATTTACAATTAGACCTTGCTCCTCGTCACCACTTGTTTTTCCACCGGTGATCTGCCTTTCCCATATTTCTCTTTTTTGTTGTCTCCGATGCTTCTTTCCTCCCCTTTTCCTGATGTGCTCGGTTTTTCCTTGAGAGGATCTGTACCTGAAAGAACCATGGTTAGACGAAAAAATCTCATCATTAGTTGCACAAACATTCTGCCCATAAAATCTAAAACCTTTCTTCTTCCAGTTCCCCGAACTTTCTCTTTGCCAATTATAGATGTTTCCATCTTTATAGTCCTCCATGTCCCGGTTCCATTTTCTACGTTTCATATCCTCCAATTCAAGCCGTAGTTTGAGTTTGTCAAATTTAATTTTTAGGGACTCATAAAACCCACTCCACTCATTGTCTTTCATAAGACCCTTAATTTCCAACTCCAGAATCGGCATCTCAGAATTATATTTCTTAATTTCTTGTTATAAAAATTCAATATTCAAAAGAATGATATCAAGTCCATATTTGTTAGATATCATACTGAACTTAGCACAAAAGGTGGGATCATTGTTCATAAGATTTGGGCGGATGTTTGAGCGTAAGCCCCTAGGTATTTTCTTCGCTTTGTAATATTCACTAAGGGTGACTAAATGTAGTTGTACCGTGGTCAATTTTCTCATAGAGTTTTCATACTTCAGCTTCAAATCATACAATGATGGTGTACTCAGGAAGGTGGCATCTGCCTCTACACCCCCGAGTATTCTCTCCCCATCCTCACTGGTATACGCAAAAACGCCAGTTTCAAACACATTGTTTTCCATAGTCCACAACAAACAACTAGAAAAAATATAAAAAACTTGAAAAGAAAAAATAGACAAAAAATACCAAAAATAAAACATTAGATGCAAATTTCCACAAAAAGCATATCGAATGAAAAAAGGAACAGCATCAAAATACTACCTTGAAAAGACGTGCAAAGCTTTCCAAACCACTATTGTAGGTGGTTCAAATATAAAAAAAAAAAAAAGGGAAACAGCACAACAAAATGAAAAAAAGGTGGACTTTAATGCCTGAACGGCGTGGCAACGTTTCGTATATACTATCCTTTCTCAAGCAATGTATACATAGAAATGTCAGGCTTTTATACAAACCACAGGTAAATCTCATTACAAAAATCATTACATCAATTTGTCAAAAAATACAGTACTACAACAGTGCATCCTGCACCCCCATTCTGACATGTGCTGCTCCATCCTGCGTCCCCATCCTGTCATGTGCTGCACCCATCCTGCGCCCCCATCCTGCCATGAGTTGCACCCATCTTGCGCCCCCATTCTGTAATGTGTTGCATCCATCCTGCGCCCCCATTCTGTCATGTGCTGCTCCCATCCTGCGCCCCCATTGTGACATGTGCTGCTCCCATCCTGCGCCCCCATTCTGACATGTGCTGCACCCATCCTGCGCCTCCATTCTGTCATTTGCTGCTTCCATCCTGCGCCCCCATCCTGTCATGTGCTGCTCCCATCCTGTGCCCCTGTTCTGTCATGTGCTGCTCCCATCCTGCGCCCCCATTGTGACATGTGCTGCTCCCATCCTGCGCCCCCATTCTGACATGTGCTGCACCCATCCTGCGCCTCCATTCTGTCATTTGCTGCTTCCATCCTGCGCCCCCATCCTGTCATGTGCTGCTCCCATCCTGTGCCCCCGTTCTGTCATGTGCTGCTCCCATCCTGCGCCTCTGTTCTGTCATGTGCTGCTTCCATCCTGCACCCCCGTTCTGTCATGTGCTGCCCTACTCTGTCATGTGCTGCTCCCATCCTGCGCCCTCGTTCTGTCATGTGCTGCTCCCATCCTGCGCCACCATTCTTTAATTTGCTTCTCCCATCCATATGCCCCATATGCTGCTCCATTATGGATGATGGCTCCCATAAGATGCTCCATAGTGTATGCCCCCCGTACACTGCTCCATAAAGGTTTATGGCCCCCATAAGATGCTCCATAGTGTATGCCCCCATACACTGCTCCATAAAGGTTTATGGCCCCCATAAGACGCTCCAGTGTGTATGCCCCCGTACACTGCTCCATAAAGGTTTATGGCCCCCATAAGACGCTCCAGTGTGTATGCCCCGTACACTGCTCCATAAAGGTTTATGGCCCCCATAAGACGCTCCAGTGTGTATGCCCGCGTACACTGCTCCATAACGGTTTATGGCCCCCAAAAGACGCTCAGTGTGTATGCCCCCGTACACTGTTCAATTATGGTTGATGGCCCCCATAAGATGCTCCATTGTATATGGCCCGTATTCTGCTGCGATATATATAAAAAAAAATACCATACTCACCTATCGTCGCTGGGGGCCGAGTGCTGGGGGGCCTGAGCAGGCGGGGACACCGGCGCACTGTGGTGGTCAGGTGCCGGTATCGCCACTAGCTCAGGCCCCCGACACTTGCTATATTCACCTGTCCCCCGTTCCAGAGCTGCGCGCCGCCATCTTCCGGCTCCTCTGGCTGTGACTGGTCAGTCAGAGGGCGGCGCCGGCGCGCATTAAGCGCGTCATCGCGCCCTCTGAACTGTGAATGTCACAGCAGAGGACAGGGACACGGAGCCGCACGCAGCGCTGGAACAGGGGAAAGGTGAATATACTCACCCTCCTGGCGCGTCCACGGTCCCTGCCTCTCCGGTGGAGATCGCGGTGTGCGCTCAGTGTTTACGCATACCGTGATCTCCTCGGAGCGTCACTCTGTGGGGGCCAGACTGCGCCGGCGCTTGCGCAGTCGATAAAGGCTTCGGAAAGAGTGACGCTCCCAGCGTTATATATATATATATATATATATTTATTATTATTTATCATTATTATAGCGCCATTTATTCCATGGCGCTTTACATGTGAGGAGGGGTATACATAATAAAACAAGTACAATAATCTTGAACAATACAAGTCACAACTGGTACAGGAGGAGAGAGGACACTGCCCGCGAGGGTTCACAATCTACAAGGGATGGGTGAGGATACAGTAGGTGAGGGTAGAGCTGGTCGTGCAGCGGTTTGGTCAATTGGTGGTTACTGCAGGTTGTAGGCTTGTTGGAAGAGGTGGGTCTTCAGGTTCTTTTTGAAGGATTCGATGGTAGGCGAGAGTCTGATATGTTGTGGTAGAGAGTTCCAGAGTAGGGGGAATGCATGAGAGAAATCTTGTATGCGATTGTGGGAAGAGGAGATAAGAGGGGAGTAGCGAAGGACATCTTGTGAGGATCGGAGGTTGCGTGCAGGAAAGTACCGGGAGACGAGGTCACAGATGTATGGAGGAGACAGGTTGTGGATGGCTTTGTATGTCATGGTTAGGCTTTTGTACTGGAGTCTCTGGGTGATAGGGAGCCAGTGCAGGGATTAACAGAGGGGAGAGGCCGGGGAATAGCGGGGAGACAGGTGGATTTGTCGGGCCGCAGAGCTTAGAATAGATTGGAGGGGTGTAAGAGTGTTAGAGGCCAAAGAGCAGCAGGTTACAGTAGTCGAGGCGGGAGATGATGAGGGCATGGACTAGGGTTTTTGCAGATTCTTGGTTTAGGAATGTACAGATCCGTGAAATATTTTTGAGTTGGAGGCGGCAGGAAGTGGAAAGGGTTTGGATATGCGGTTTGAAGGAGAGATCAGTGTCAAGGATTACCCCAAGACAGCGGGCTTGTGGGACTGGGGAGAGTGGGCAGCCGTTTACTGTAATGGATAGGTTCGTTGGGGAGGTCGTGTAAGATGGGGGAAAGATGATGAATTCTGTTTTGTCCATGTTAAGTTTTAGAAATCTAGCGGAGAAGAAGGATGAAATAGCGGATAGACATTGAGGGATTCTGGTTAGTAGGGTGGTGATATCTGGTCCAGAGATGTAGATCTGTGTGTCGTCAGCATAGAGATGATACTGAAAGCCGTGAGATTCTATGAGCTGTCCCAGGCCAAAGGTGTAAATGGAGAAGAGCAGGGGCCCTAGAACTGAACCTTGCGGGACTCCGACAGGGTCAGTTTGGTCTTCCAATTTGAACAAGGAAGAAAAACAGGCCTTGGTCCATCTACAGTCCTTAAAGGACGTGGTTTTTAAACCAGCTGACAAAGGGGGTAATTTAGTGATATGGCCAGTAAGTATGTACGAAAAGCAAGCTTACAAATTGCTTAACGCACCTCATTGTTATCAAAAATTATCATATAACCCTCTTCAGAAATACCAGGCAGATCTTTTGCTAATAATTAGCCTTTGAACAAGGAATTATTACCAAAAAAATGGTTGAGACTAGGGTTGAGCGAAACGGATCGTTCATTTTCAAAAGTCGCCGACTTTTGGCACAGTCGGGTTTCACGATACCCGACCCGACCCCTGTGTGGGGTCGGCCATGCGGTACGCGACTTTCGCGCCAAAGTCGCGTTTCAATGACGCTAAAAGCGCCATTTCTCAGCCAATGAAGGTGGACGCAGAGTGTGGGCAGCGTGATGACATAGGTCCTGGTCCCCACCATCTTATAGAAGGGCATTGCTGTGATTGGCTTGCTGTCTGCGGCGTCACAGGGGCTATAAAGAGGCTATTCCCGCCGACCGCCATCTTACTGCTTCTGATCTGAGCATAGGGAGAGGTTGCTGCCGTTTCGTCAGAAGCAGGGATAGCGTTAGGCAGGGTCCATTAACCACCAAACCGCTTGTGCTGTAGCGATTTCCACTGTCCAACACCACCTTTTGTTTGCAGGGACAGTGGAAGCTACATTTTTTTTTCCTCAGCGCTGTAGCTCATTGGGCTGCTCTAGAAGGCTCCCTGATAGCTGCATTGCTGTGTGTACGCCGCTGTGCAAACCAACTGCTTTTTTCAAAGCACAAATCCTGTTGTTCCTTCCTTTCTGCACAGCTATCTTTTTTGTTTGTCCACACATTTGATTTAATTTGTGCAGCAGTCCACTCCTTCTTATTGCTGCCTGCCATACCTGGCTGAGATTACTGCAGGGAGATAGTAATTATAGGACAGTCCCTTTTTTTTTTTTTTTTTTTATTCTCCCTAAAAAAAATAAGTTGTGGGAGATTAAGATTGGCATTTCTGCTAGAGTGCCAGTCCTGTGTGTGCCATCTCTCTTAGATAGTGGGCCATAGAAAGCCCTTTTTTTTTTTTTTTAATTTGGTATCTAAATTATCCCTGAAAAAATAAAAAAGCAGTGGGAGATTAATATTGGCCTTTCTGCTTGTCTGCCAGACCTGAGTGTGCCATCTCTCTTAAATAGTGGGCCATGGAAAGCCTAGTGTTTATTTTTGAAAAATTTGGTATCTAAATTCTCCCTGAAAAAATAAAAAAGCAGTGGGAGATAAATATTGGCCTTTCTGCTTGTGTGCCAGTCCTGAGTGTGCCATCTCTCTTAAATAGTGGGCCATAGAAAGCCTAGTGTTTTTTTTTTTTTAATTTGGTATCTAAATTCTCCCTGAAAAAAAAAAAAAAGTTGGGGGATTAATATTGGCCTTTGTGCTTGAGTGACAGTCCTGCATGTGTGGCATCTCTCTCATTTGGTGCCACAGAAAACAGAGTGTGTAACATCGTGCCTGATTTTCCTCGCGGTCTCATCCACCTATAAAGGGATATCTAAATCATACAGAAGTTAGAGTTCACCTTGTAAGTTGTTTGACAGTAACAAATACCGTTAGTTTGGTGACGTTTTTAAAACAATGAGGAAGTCTGGTGGAAGAGGTCGTGGCCGTGGGCATTCATTGCCAGCTGGTAATGATGGTAGTGGTAGTGGAGCATCGGGTGGTTTTATAGCACCTAAGTCTCAAGCTGTGGAGCCAGGTTCGTCGTCTGGCTACACAAGGCCTCGAACGCTCCCTTTTCTGGGAGTAGGAAAACTGCTTTTAAAGCCGGAGCAGCAAGAGCAAGTTTTGGCTTACCTTGCTGACTCAACCTCTAGCTCTTTTGCCTCCTCTTCTGAAACTGGTAAATGTAAAAGCAGCACGTCGTTAGTGGATGTTCACGGTCAGGGACAAGTCGCTTCCTTGTCCTCTTCAGCAAAAACAGCAACAGAGAAGGATGCAGCAGGCGACACAACGGGTTACTCCATGGAGCTCTTTACACATACCGTCCCTGGCTTAGAAAGTGAAACAGTTAACAGGCCATGCCCATTACAAGTTGAATCTGACATGGAGTGCACTGATGCACAGCCACAGCCAGACTACTATGCTGGTCCTTTGACTCAGACCACAACATTGCCCTCGCAGGGTACTGATCCAGAATCAGACCCTGATGAGACTATGTTGCCCCGTCACGAACGCTATACCACCGACTTACACGGTGACACAGACGAAGTTGCACACGAGCTAGAAGAGGAGGTTATAGATGACCCAGTTGTTGACCCCGATTGGCAGCCATTGGGGGAACAGGGTGCAGGCGGCAGTAGTTCTGAAGCGGAGGAGGAGGGGCCGCAGCAGGCATCAACATCACAACAGGTTCCATCTGCCGGGCCTGTAGATGGCCCAAAACGCGTGGCAAAGCCAAAACCTGTTGGAGGACTGCGTGGACATCCGGTTAAAGCTCAGTCTGCAATGCCTGAAAAGGGATCCGATGCTAGAAAGAGTGCAGTCTGGCATTTTTTTTAAACAACATCCAATTGATCAGCGCAAAGTCATCTGTCAAAAATGTTCAACTACCTTAAGCAGAGGTCAGAATCTGAAAAGTCTAAATACAAGTTGCATGCATAGACATTTAACCACCATGCATTTGCAAGCCTGGACTAACTACCAAACGTCCCTTAAGGTTGTAGCATCCTCGGCCAAAGAAGCTAGTCAGCAACGCTACATGCCTTCCGTCACTGTAAGGCCACCATTTTCCGCACCACCTGCAGTATCTGTGCAGGTTTCGTTGCCAGGCCAAAGCAGTCAGGGTCAGGGAATCACCAGTTTCGTAGTAGGAAACACTGCATCTAGGGCACCGGTGGCAACAATACCGTCTCCAACCGTCTCTCAGTCTGCCATGTCTGTTGTGAATTCTGTGGCTGAGTTCACTTCTGTGGTCACAAGTGGTATTGCAGTCTCTGGGCTTCCTCCCTCAGGTGTTTTGGTGAGCTCGTTGGCTGCCTTGCTATTTAGCTCCACCTGAGTCTGTCTTCCTTGCTCCTTGTCAATGTTCCAGTGTTGGATCTGAGCTACTGCATCTTTCCTTGGGCCTGCTGCTCTGCTAGATAAGTGCTTCTAGTTTGTTTTCTGTTTTTTCTGTCCAGCTTGCTATTAACTTTTGCTGGAAGCTCTGAGAAGCAAAGGGGTGCACCGCCGTGCTGTTAGTTCGGCACGGTGGGTCTTTTTGCCCCTTTGCGTGGTTTTCGTTTTAGGGTTTTTTGTAGACTGCATAGTTCTCTTTGCTATCCTCGCTCTGTCTAGAATATCGGGCCTCACTTTGCTGAATCTATTTCATTCCTGCGTTTGTCTTTTCATCTTGCTAACAGTTATTATGTGTGGGGGCTGCCTATTCCTTTGGGGTATTTCTCTGAGGTAGGTCGGGCTTGTATTTCTATCTTCGGGCTAGTCAGCTCCTCAGGCAGTGCCGGGTTGCATGGGTAGTTGTTAGGCGCAATCCACTGCTGCTTATAGTTGTGTGAGGATAGATCAGGTACTGCAGTCTACAGAGATTCCACGTCTCAGAGCTCGTCCTATTGTTTTTGGTTATTGCCAGATCTCTGTATGTGCGCTGATTACTGCACGCTGTGTTGCCTGATTGCCAGCCATAACACATGTCCACCGGCACCCCCGCTAGTTCCACGATCTCCAGCTCTCCAGTCAAGCTCACCCTACATGAGACTCTGGTTAGAAAAAGGAAGTACTTAGCCTCGCATCTGCGTACACAGGGATTGAACGCCCACATAGCTAGACTAATCTCGTTAGAGATGATGCCCTACCGGTTAGTTGAAAGCGAAGCTTTCAAAGCCCTGATGGACTACGCTGTACCACGCTACGAGCTACCCAGTCGACACTTCTTTTCGAGAAAAGCCATCCCAGCCCTCCACCAGCATGCTAAAGAGAGCATCGTCCATGCACTCAGGCAATCTGTGAGTACAAAGGTGCACCTGACAACAGATGCATGGACCAGTAGGCATGGCCAGGGACGTTACGTGTCCATCACGGCACACTGGGTGAATGTGGTGGATGCAGGGTCCACAGGGGACAGCAATTTTGGGACAGTTCTGCCTAGCCCACGGTCTAGGAAACAGTTGGCTCCTCCTCCTCGTCCTCCTGCAGAAGCGAGAGCTCGTCCACAGACCGCAGTCGCCCAACCACTCCATCCGCAACTGCCACTGTTGCACACCAGTTGTCCCATTATGGGGCAGCTACTGGCAAGCGTCAGCAGGCTGTATTGGCTATGAAGTGTTTGGGCGACAACAGACACACCGCGGAAGTTCTGTCCGAGTTCTTGCAGAGAGAAACGCAGTCGTGGCTGGGCACTGTAGATCTTGAGGCAGGCAAAGTAGTGAGTGATAACGGAAGGAATTTCATGGCTGCCATCTCCCTTTCCCAACTGAAACACATTCCTTGCCTGGCTCACACCTTAAACCTGGTGGTGCAGTGCTTCCTGAAAAGTTATCCGGGGTTATCCGACCTGCTCCTCAAAGTGCGTGGACTTTGCTCGCATATCCGCCGTTCGCCCGTACACTCCAGCCGTATGCAGACCTATCAACGGTCTTTGAACCTTCCCCAGCATCGCCTAATCATAGACGTTGCAACAAGGTGGAACTCAACACTGCACATGTTTCAAAGACTGTGCGAACAGAGGCGTGCTGTTATGTATTTGTGGGAGGATACATATACACGGGCAGGCAGTAGGATGGCAGACATGGAGTTGTCAGGTGTGCAGTGATCGAAAATACAAGACATGTGTCAAGTCCTTCAGTGTTTTGAGGAATGCACACGGCTGGTTAGTGCAGACAACGCCATAATAAGCATGAGCATCCCCCTAATGCGTCTGCTGATGCAAAGTTTGACGCACATAAAGGATCAGGCGTCTGCAGCAGAGGAAGAGGAAAGCCTTGATGACAGTCAGCCATTGTCTGGTCAGGGCAGTGTACAGGACAAGGTAGCGGGCGAACAGGAGGAGGAGGACGAGGAGGATGATGGGGATGAGTATTTTTTTAATGAGGAAGTTTTTCCGGGGACACGGGAAATTGGTGGCGTGGCAAGGCCGGGTTCTGGTTTTTTGAGGGACACAAGTGACGTAGATTTGCCTGAAACAGCCCCTCAACCCAGCACAACCGCAGATTTGACAACTGGAACTTTGACCCACATGGCGGATTATGCCTTACGTATCCTCAAAAGGGACACACGCATTACTAAAATGATGAACGATGACGATTACTGGTTGGCCTGCCTCCTTGATCCTCGCTATAAAGGCAAATTGCAAAATATTATGCCACATGAGAACTTGGAACTAATATTAGCAACCAAACAATCAACTCTTGTTGACCGTTTGCTTCAGGCATTCCCAGCACACAGCGCCCGTGATTGTTCTCACACGAGCTGCAGGGGGCAGCAGACCAGAGGTGTTAGAGATGCAGAAATCAGAAGTGGGGTTGGACAGAGGGGTTTTCTGACCAGGTTGTGGAGTGATTTTGCTATGACCGCAGACAGGACAGGTACTGCAGCATCAATTCAAAGTGACAGGAGACAACATTTGTCCAGTATGGTTACTAACTATTTTTCATCCCTTATTGATGTTCTCCCTCAACCATCATTCCCATTTGATTACTGGGCATCCAAATTAGACACCTGGCCAGAATTGGCAGAATATGCATTGCAGAAGCTTTCTTGCCCGGCAGCTAGTGTCCTATCAGAAAGAGTATTCAGTGCTGCAGGTTCAATATTAACCGAAAAAAGGACTCGTCTGGCTACCCAAAATGTGGATGATCTAACCTTCATTAAAATGAACCACAACTGGATTTCGAATTCTTTTGCCCCACCTTGCCCGTCTGACACCTATCTTTCCTATGAAAAGGTCTTGCTTGTGGACTACTCTGACTGACTTTTCCAATCGCGTAATTTGCAGCAGCTGATTGTCCAGCATACGACATGTTTACACCTCCCTAAATGGCCAAACTCCCCCCATGGGGCCATGGTCTCGCCACTTGGCGCAAGCACCCGTGAGAGTGCCGTTTGTCTGAAGAGGTGGGTGTGCCCGCTTTTGGTCGATGGCATTGCCACTGGGTCCCTCATAGTACAATAAAGTGTCTCTGGCGGTGGTGGTGCGCACCCAACGTCAGACACACTGTTGTAACATGAGGGGCCCTGGGCCTGTACCGCCGGCCACAAGAGAGTTCCCCCCCCCAGCTCAAACATTGCTCTACCACTTGCACAATTATCTCTCACAGTTCCACCAATGTTTAGGCTATGCGCTGACATCATTCAATGCCTGGCACTGACAATACCATTGTGTTGACATGTATGATGGTACTTAACATAGTCAGGGGCAGTGTCCTATATTTACACCAGTAAATAATTAGCGCCAAATTACTAGGTCTAAAACTCAGTAGAGGAGCCCACCCCTGTACCTAAGTATTCCACCCTTTTGTGTTTTGGTTTTGTTGTAATGCGAGACATTAATATCTATTTATGTTTTTGGAGTACTAACTGGCAGACACTCATTACAATCGGCCTCCGCTGACAACACCAATGCTGCCTGTGTACCCCTGCAAGAGAATTGCAAGTGCCTACAGCCAAATTTTGTTATGTTAGTCCTACTACGCCTGTCTGCGGTTCCTCCTTCCACTAGTCCTCCGGTGACCTGTCTACTGCTGCCCGTGTACCCCTGGAACCAATTTTAAAGTGTCTACAGCCAAATTTTGTTATGTTAGGCCTACTACGCCTGTCTGCGGTCCCTCCTTCCACTAGTCCTCCAGTGTCCTGTCTACTTCTGCCCGTGTACCCCTGGAACAAATTTAAAAGTGGCTACAGCCAAATTTTGTTATGTTAGGCCTACTACGCCTGTCTGCGGTCTCTCCTTCCACTAGTCCTCCAGTGACCTGTCCACTGCTGCCCGTGTACCCCTGGAACCAATGTAAAAGTGCCTACAGCCGAATTTTGTTATGTTAGGCCTACTACGCCTGTCTGCGGTCCCTCCTTCCACTAGTCCTCCAGTGTCCTGTCTACTGCTGCCCGTGTACCCCTGGAAGCAATTTTAAAATGCCTACAGCCAAATTTTGTTATGTTAGGCCTACTACGCCTGTCTGCGGTCCCTCCTTCCACTAGTCCTCCAGTGACTTGTCCACTGCTGCCCGTGTACCCCTGGAACCAATGTAAAAGTGCCTACAGCCGAATTTTTTTATGTCAGGCCTACTACGCCTGTCTGCGGTCTCTCCTTCCACTAGTCCTCCACTGACCAGACCACTGCTGCCCGTGTACCCCTGGAAACAATTTAAAAGTGCCTACAGCCAAATTTTGTTATGTTAGGCCTAGTACGCCTGTCTGCGGTCCCTCCTTCCACTAGTCCTCCAGTGACCTGTCCACTGCTGCCCGTGTACCCCTGGAACCTATTTTAAATTGCATAGAGCATCCTTTTTTTAATAGTAGGCATACAAACTCTGTCTGTGGTCCATAATTGAAATTGTCCTCCACTGAACAGACCAATGCTGCCTGTGTACCCCTGTAACCTTTTTTAAACTGCATTGAGCCAAATGTTGTGTTTAAGGCCTACTACCTGTGTCTGTCTGCGCCACTCAATACAACTGTCCTCCTTTTAATAAAGCTGAGCGTCAATAGTCTGGTTTTCAGCCTATAGGAATTTGAAAACTGCATTGGGGCTACTACTACTACTTCGGTAGGGCCTACTAACGGTGTCTGCCGCTCCAAGGTGTTCCCCAGGTTTCCTCTCCATAGCTTTGAGCTTCTAGCTCTCGTTTAGTAGTTGTTGAAAACAACACTGCATTCGGCCTGCAAGTTGGGTCTGGGGTGTAGAGACGGTGTCTTCCGCTCCAAGGTGTTCTCCAGGTTGCCTCTCCATTGCTTTGATCTTCTGGCTCTTCTTAAGTAGTTGTTGAAAACAACACTGCATTCGGCCTACAAGTTGGGTCTGGGTTGTAGAGACGGTGTCTTCCGCTCCATGGTGTTCCCCAGGTTGCCTCTCCATTGCTTCAATCTTAAAGCTCTTGTTTAGTAGTTGTTGAAAACAACACTGCATTCGGCCTACAAGTTGGGTCTGGGGTGTAGAGCCGGTGTCTTCCGCTCCAAGGTGTTCCCCAGGTTTCCTCTCCATTGCTTCGATCTTCTGGCTCTCATTTAGTAGTTGTTGAAAACAACACTGCAATAGGCCTACTAGTTGGGTTGGGGCCTTCTATCTGTGTCTGCCGCTCCTTGCTGTTCTCCTACAGTGAACAAAGCTGTGCCGCCGGTTTACTACTGTTGCCAATTTTGAACTGCATTTAGAATACTTACTGATTTGGGCCTACTCTGTGTCAGCCTCTCATTCCAGTTGTCCTCCACTGAACAAAACAATGCCCCCTGGTTAGTCCTGTTACCAATTTTGAACTGCATTTAGCCCACTTTATTCTTTGGGCCCATATCTGTTTCCCCCTCATCCTGCCCATTGCCCAGCCAGTGATAGATGAGTCTGCTGGTACATTGACCCATAATGTAACATTCCCCGTGCACGCTACACTGCAAGATTGTGACCCTGCCGAATGTCAGGTCCCCCTTCCCGCATACCATACCACCTTACACGGGGACAAAGAGGAAGGTGCAGATGAAGGTGCAGGTTCCTTCAACAGGTGGGGGGAGGAATACTCGTTGGCGACATCACTGGCACAGGGCCCCTCATAGTACGCAAAAATGTTGCTGCCGGTGGGAGGCGCCCCCGCCGTGCAAACACACCGCTGTACTTTGAGGGGCCCTGTGCCAGTGCCAATGCCAACGAGTGGGCCCCCCCTGCTTGCTCAGGATCACAGCACTTGCAAAGTTGAAATACTTACCTCTCCCTGCTCCACTGCCGTGACGTGGTCCAGATTTACTGGGCCCACTAATTACTTGAACCAGCCCTACCCCCCACAACTTTAGCCAAATGACCCCCAATTTCAAATGCCTTACAATTATTATAAGCTAAATTAAGATTGACAAGCTTCAGTAACAAGAATGGATGTTTTTGCCATTAAAATGGGCTCTGTACATGTTTTCCTGGCCTCTACTCACTGCCGACTATGCTCCCCCATTGACTTGCATTGGGTTTCGTGTTTCGGTCGATCCCCGACTTTTCGCGATAATCGGCCGATTCCACTCGACTCGACTTTTGAGATAGTCGGGTTTCGCGAAACCCGACTCGACTCTAAAAAAGTCAAGGTCGCTCAACCCTAGTTGAGACCATTCAAAAATTACAAGTATCAAATATTAATAGTAAAGCCGCACCCTATAATGGCAATGTCTCTATGGAAAGCAGAGTGCACGTCCTCACCAGGGGATCCATCCCAGTAGGTAAATCCAGAAGCGCATGCAGAGAAGGACAGCACCACAGCAATTGTGAAAAAACAGCTCCCGTATTTAGTCTGCCATCTGCAACGTTTCGGTCCGTGGACCTTTTTCAAGCATAGTGAAAAGACAATACAACCACCATTATATACCTTTAGGCCAAACCCATTAATTAACAAGCAGCCAATGGTGTGGCTCCATACACCTGGAAAAAATACATCATAGTGCAACATACATATACACATATAAAAACAGTCCCACATTGCCAGCCCCTATATATACTAGCCGCTAACATAGTCCAACTACCTTTGATCGCTCGCCGTTATTATATCACACTCATAAATCCCCAATAAGTCCCCAAAGTCCACAATGTAAACAAATATCACTCGCACCAATCCGGGTACTGCATCCAAGATCGTCAAGGCATTGTGGGCGTGTTCAGAACAGGAGCAGTCCAATCAGCTCCTAAATCTTAGATCATGTGATCGACATATGCCCAGCATGCAGCGCTCCTCACCGTTTTAGTTCATAGGCTGCTGGTCCACATGTCAGTAGTAAACAAACACCGCCCACTCTTGTCCAATGGTGCACATTGTATTGCGCATGTCCGTGACATTATCCCTGTCCGTAGCTCATATGCGCATGTCGCAGTCCCGGACTCCAGCACAGTCAGCACACTGAGTCCATATAGTCGGCAACTGCACATGACAGAGGAATTCTCCATAGATCTCTTCATGACAGATGGCTCCAGTGAGCGATCCCATAGCGCTATAATGACGGAATCCAGCATAGTCAGCACACTGAATCTATTTAATCGGCAACTGCACCTGACACAGTAATGCTCCATAGACTTCTTCATGATAGATGGCTCCAGTGAGCGGTCACATAGCGCTACAATCAGCGCGCAAAAGTACATCCAGGCTCATAGCTAGGTATAGTATTTTTTCCACTCCAGGTCCATAGTATACAACGGTATACAATATGACATTTCTCCACTGGACGCCTTATATATTATATGTGATCCGTCATTTTAAATATTTACATCTTTTCATATGGGCCTGTAATGAGAGACGACATATACAGAAAAAAACAACCATCATGATAACCTAAACTCAGTCCGTATCAAACTCCTTGCAAGGACATACATAGATCACAAACACCTTTGGTACCAGGGATTCCCAGCCAGTCTCCCATGCTGGTACTTGCCCAGCCTCAAGCTGCTTAGCATTTGCGATCTGACGAGAGCAGGCACATTAACTCCATAGACATATATATTTTTATCCTGGAAAAAATACACCCAAGCAGAAAAAGGGGAAAAAATAGGGAAAAAAAAAAAATCACAATTTATAAAAAACGGATTAAGGTAGATATCAGGTGAACAGCCACATTCTATTCAGATCAAATTGATCAAGAGGCTACATTTGTATATATAGGACAGATCTAAAAGGCAACTATTAATGAAACCACCCCTAACAATAATAAACAGTATATAATAGAATTAAAAACAATAATACACCGATAAGGGGAAGAGATCGAGTCGCTCGAATTTAACATATGCAGAGCGTAAGGAGATTGGGATTCTAAAAAGTAATAAATCCATCACCATCAAGGCAGCCGATAAAGGCGGAGCCTTGGTGGTGATGGACACGGCTCAGTATTTGGATGAGATAAGGTCGCAGCTTTCAGATACAGAGGTCTATGAGAGGCTACAGGTGAACCCAACCCAGAGGTTTAAATCAGAATTGGATACAATAATTGAGGAGGCATTGAATAGTGGCCTAATTGATGCTAAGTTGGCCAAATATCTTACAGTTGAACACCCAGTGGTTCCCGTCCTGTACACCCTCCCAAAAATTCATAAGGATCTTCAGAGGCCCCCTGGCCGCCCGATTGTGTCGGGCAGGGGGTCTCTGTGTAATAAAGTGGCGATCTTTTTGGATCATTTACTGAGGAAATTTGCGGTTACTGCACCTTCCTATGTGAAGTATACTAGTGATTTCATTAGGTCCTTGGAGGGTATGCAGGTCGGGGATACCACATGGTTGGTGTCATTTGATGTCACATCTTTATACACCTCCATCGAGCATGCCAGGGGGTTGTCTGCTGTCGGTATGGCGCTGGCCGACTCCGACATGGCCCCGGACTGTGCACGGTTCGCCCTGGCGCTGCTGGAGTTCATTCTCGAGAGGAACTTTTTTCTCTTTGGGGATGATTTCTTCCTGCAGCGCCGCGGGACAGCCATGGGGTCCAATGTGGCCCCTACATATGCTAACATCTATATGGCTGTCCTGGAGGGCGAACACGTGTACAAGTCGCAGTTTTGGGGCCGTGTTAGGGGCTGGCGGCGCTACATCGACGACATCTTCCTGGTTTGGGATGGTGACTATGATGAGCTCGTACAATTCCACCTTTTTTTGAATAATATCTACCCTGGGTTGGGTTTCACGATGGAGTGCTCTCAGACCAGGATGCAATTTCTGGATACATGCGTCTATAAGAGTGAAGGGTTTTTATATACTGACCTATTTGTCAAAAAGACAGACAGGAATAATGTTTTACATTTTTCCAGTGAACATCCACGGAGAATGGTGGAGTCCCTCCCATGGAGCTAACTCCTTAGAGTCAGGAGGATTGTCTCGAGTGACTCTCTTATAGATTTGAGGCTTAATGAGATGTGCCAAAAATTTCTGGCGAGAGGATATCCTAAGGAGGACCTGGATACATTCAAAATTAAAGCATTGTCTAAAGGAAGAGATGAGCTCCTTTCTCCCAAGGTTGCTATAGAATCTAATAAGAGGATACCATTTGTGACAGCATTTAATGGTTTGAGTGGCCAGAGCTCGGATGTGATTCGAAGGCACTGGTCACTTCTGGGTAGGGGACATGACAATGTGAGTGAGTTTCAGTCGCCCCCACTATTCTCATATAGGAGAAATAGAAATCTGAAGGACGAGTTGGTGGTGTCTGATGTGGGCAGCTCAAGGAGGGATCCGCAGACTACTTTAAGCCGTCCGAGTCTGGGTAATTTTCCCTGTCTCGGATGTGCAAGCTGCAATAATTTAATTAAAGGGGCATGTTTTTATCATCCCCACACTGGAAAAAAGTATATGATACGGAAACGGTATACATGCAGAAGTAGTTTTGTGGTCTACATCCTTAGCTGCCCGTGTGGTCTCTACTATGTAGGGGAGACTACAATGGAGATCAAAGCGAGAATTTCAAAGCATAAAAGTACTATTAGAACAAATTTGATTGACCTTCCAGTACCTAGGCACTTCCATGAGTTCGGGCACTCGGTTAATCAGCTAAGATACCGAGTCATAGATGATGTACCTATGCCAAGACGGGGTGGCGATCGGGTTTCCCTTCTGAAGAGAAAAGAATTGAAATGGATCTATGAGCTTGATACTCTTTCTCCAAAAGGCTTAAATATTGATTATCAACAAAGTTGTCTCCTGTAGGGTCCTTTTGGGCCTTTGTGGTACCTTATCGGTGTATTATTGTGTATAATTCTATTATATACTGTTTATTTTTGTTAGGGGTGGTCTCATTAATAGTTGCCTTTTAGATTTGTCCTATATATACAAATGTAGCCTCTTGATCAATTTGATCTGAATAGAATGTGGCTGTGCGCCTGATATCTACCTTAATCCGTTTTTTATAAATTGTGATTTTTTATTTTTTTTTCCCTTTTTTTTCCCCTTTTTCTGCTTGGGTGTATTTTTTCCAGGATAAAAATATATATGTCTATGGAGTTAATGTGCCTGCTCTCGTCAGATCGCAAATGCTAAGCAGCTTGAGGCTGGGCAAGTACCAGCATGGGAGACTGGCTGGGAATCCCTGGTACCAAAGGTGTTTGTGATCTATGTATGTCCTTGCAAGGAGTTTGATACGGACTGAGTTTAGGTTATGATGATGGTTGTTTTTTTCTGTATATGTCGTCTCTCATTACAGGCCCATATGAAAATATGTAAATATTTAAAATGACGGATCACATATAATATATAAGGCGTCCAGTGGAGAAATGTCATATTGTATACCGTTGTATACTATGGACCTGGAGTGGAAAAAATACTATACCTAGCTATGAGCCTGGATGTACTTTTGCGTGCTGATTGTAGCGCTATGTGACCGCTCACTGGAGCCATCTATCATGAAGAAGTCTATGGAGCATTACTGTGTCAGGTGCAGTTGCCGATTAAATAGATTCAGTGTGCTGACTATGCTGGATTCCGTCATTATAGCGCTATGGGACCGCTCACTGGAGCCATCTGTCATGAAGAGATCTATGGAGAATTCCTCTGTCATGCGCAGTTGCCGACTATATGGACTCAGTGTGCTGACTGTGCTGGAGTCCGGGACTGCGACATGCGCATATGAGCTACGGACAGGGATAATGTCACGGACATGTGCAATACAATGTGCACCATTGGACAAGAGTGGGCGGTGTTTGTTTACTACTGACATGTGGACCAGCAGCCTATGAACTAATGCGGTGAGGAGCGCTGCATGCTGGGCATATGTCGATCACATGATCTAAGATTTAGGAGCTGATTGGACTGCTCCTGTTCTGAACACGCCCACAATGCCTTGACGATCTTGGATGCAGTACCCGGATTGGTGCGAGTGATATTTGTTTACATTGTGGACTTATTGGGGATTTATGAGTGTGATATAATAACGGCGAGCGATCAGAGGTAGTTGGACTATGTTAGCAGCTAGTATATATAGGGGGCTGGCAATGTGGGACTGTTTTTATATGTGTATATGTATGTTGCACTATGATGTATTTTTTCCAGGTGTATGGAGCCACAACATTGGCTGCTTGTTAATTAATGGGTTTGGCCTAAGGGTATATAATGGTGGTTGCATTGTCTTTTCACTATGCTTGAAAAAGGTGCACGGACCGAAACGTTGCAGATGGCAGAATAAATACGGGAGCTGTTTTTTCACAATTGCTGTGGTGCTGTCCTTCTCTTCATGCGCTTCTGCATTCAAAAATTACATCCTAAGCTTCCTACTTTATACAGTATTTAACCCCTTAGTGACAGAGCCAATTTGGTACTTAATGACCGAGCCAATTTTTGCAATTCTGACCACTGTCACTTTATGAGGTTATAACTCTGGAACGCTTCAACGGATCCCGCTGATTCTGAGATTGTTTTTTCGTGACATATTGTACTTCATGTTAGTGGTAACATTTCTTCGATATTACTTGCGATTATTTGTGAAAAAAACGGAAATATGGCGAAAATTTTTAAAATTTTGCAATTTTCAAACTTTGTATTTTTATGCCCTTAAATCAGAGAGATATGTCACGAAAAATAGTTAATAAATAACATTTCCCACATGTCTACTTTACATCAGCACAATTTTGGAAACAAAATTTTTTTTTGTTAGGGAGTTATAAGGGTTAAAAGTTGACCAGCAATTTCTCATTTTTACAACACCATTTTTTTTTAGGGACCACATCACATTTGAAGTCATTTTGAGGGGTCTATATGATAGAAAATAATGAAGTGTGACACCATTCTAAAAACTACACCCCTCAAGGTTCTCAAAACCACATTCAAGAAGTTTATTAACCCTTTACGTGCTTCACAGGAACTGAAACAATGTGGAAGGAAAAAATGAACATTTAACTTTTTTTTGCAAACATCTTAATTCAGAACCATTTTTTTTATTTTCTCAAGTGTAAAAACAGAAATGTAACCATAAATTTTGTTATGCAATTTCTCCTGAATACGCCAATACCCCATATGTGGGGGTAAACCACTGTTAGGGCGCACCGCAGAACTTAGAAGTGAAGGAGCGCCGTTTGACTTTTTCAATGCAGAATTGGCTGGAATTGAGATCGGACGCCATGTCACGTTTAGAGAGCCCCTGATGTGCCTAAACAGTGGAAACCCCCCACAAGTGACACCATTTTGGAAACTAGACCCCTTAAGGAACTTATCTAGATGTGTGGCGAGCACTTTGAACCCCCAAGTGCTTCACAGAAGTTTATAACGTAGAGCCGTGAAAATAAAAAAATCGCTTTTGTTTACACAAAAATGATCTTTTTGCCCACAAATTCTTATTTTCACAAGGGTAACAGGAGAAATTAGACCACAAAAGTTGTTGTGCGATTTCTCCTGAATACGTCGATACCCCATATGTGGGGGTAAACCACTGTTTGGGCGCACCGCAGAGCTTGGAAGTGAAGGAGCGCCGTTTTACTTTTTCAATGTAGAATTGGCTGGAATTGAGATTGGACGCCATGTCGCGTTTGGAGAGCCCCTGATGTGCCTAAACAGTGGAAACCCCCCACAAGTGACACCATTTTGGAAACTAGACCCCTTAAGGAACTTATCTAGATGTGTGGCGAGCACTTTGAACCCCCATGTGCTTCACAGAAGTTTATAACGTAGAGCCGTGAAAAAAAAAAAATCGCATTTTTTCTACAAAAATGATCTTTTTTGCCCACAAATTTTTATTTTCACAAGGGTAACAGGAGAAATTAGACCACAAAAGTTGTTGTGCAATTTCTCCTGAGTACGCTGATACCCAATATGTGGGGGTAAACCACTGCTAGGGCGCACCGCAGAGCTTGGAAGAGAAGGAGTGCCGTTTTACTTTTTCAATGTAGAATTGGCTGGAATTGAGATCGGACGCCATGTCGCGTTTGGAGAGCCCCTGATGTGCCTAAACAGTAGAAATCCCCCACAAGTGACCCCATTTTGGAAACTAGACCCCCCATGGAACTTATCTAGATGTGTGATGAGAACCTTGAATGCCCAAGTGCTTCACAGAAGTTTATAATGCAGAGCCGTGAAAATAAAAAATATTTTTTTTTTCCACAAAAAAGATATTGTAGCCCCCAAGTTTTTATTTTTACAAGGGTAACAAGAGAAATTGGACCCCAAAAGTTGTTGTCCAATTTGTCTTGAGTATGCTGGTACCCCATATGTGGGGGTAAACCACTGTTTGGGCGCACGGCAGAGCTCGGAAGGAAGGAGCGCCGTTTTGGAATGCAGACTTTGATAGAATGGTCTGCGGGTATTATGTTGCATTTGCAGAGCCCCTGATGTACCTAACCAGTAGAAACCCTCCACAAGTGACCCCATTTTGGAAACTAGACCCCCCAAGGAACTTATCTAGATGTGTGGTGAGAACTTTGAATGCCCAAGTGCTTCACAGAAGTTTAGAATGCAGAGTCGTGAAAATAAAAAATATTTTTTTTTTCACAAAAAAGATTTTGTAGCCCCCAAGTTTTTATTTTCACAAGGGTAACAGGAGAAATTGGACTGCAATAGTTGTTGTCCAATTTATCCCGAGTACGCTGATGTGCCATATGTGGGGGTAAACCACTGTTTGGGCGCACGGCAGAGCTCGGAAGGGAAGGAGCGCCTTTTTGGAATGCCGACTTTGATAGAATGGTCTGTGGGCATTATGTTGCGATTGCAGAGCCCCTGATATACCTAAACTGTAGTAACCCCCCACAAGTGACCCCATTTTGGAAACTAGACCCCCCAAGGAACTTATCTAGATGTGTGGTGAGAACTTTGAATGCCCAAGTGCTTCACAGAAGTTTAGAATGCAGAGTCGTGAAAATAAAAAAATATTTTTTTTTTTCACAAAAAAGATTTTGTAGCCCCCAAGTTTTTATTTTCACAAGGGTAACAAGAGAAATTCGACCCCAGAAGTTGTTGTCCAATTTATCCCGAGTACGCTGATGCCCCATATGTGGGGGTAACCCACTGTTTGGGCGCACGGCAGAGCTCAGAAGGGAGGGGGCACCATTTGACTTTTTGAGCGCAAAATTGGCTGTTGTGTTTGGAGACCCCCTGATGTACCTAAACAGTGGAAACCCCCCAATTCTAGCTCCAACCCCTAACCCTAATCCCAACCTGATCCATAATCCTAATCACTAACCCTAACCATAATCACAACCCTTACCCCAAAACAACCCTAATGTCAACCCTAACCATAACCCTAATCAAAACCCTAAATCCAACACACCCCTAATCCTAATCTCAACCCTAACCCTAATCCCAATACACCCCTAATCACAACCCTAACCTTAACCCTAATCCCAAACCTAACCCTAATCCCAAGCGTAACCCTAATGCCAACCCTAACCCTAATACCAACCCTAATCCAAACCCTAAACCTAATCCCAGCTCTAACCCTAACTTTAGCCCCAACCCTAGCCCTAACTTTAGCCCCAACCCTAACCCTAGCCCTAAGGCTACTTTCACACTTGCGTTGTTTGGCATTCCGTCGCAATCCGTCGTTTTGGACAAGAAACGGATCCTGCAAATGTGCCCGCAGGATGCGTTTATTGCCCATAGTATTGCCGACGGATCGTGACGGATGGCCACACGTCGCGTCCGTCGTGCACTGGATCAGTTGTGTTTTGGCGGAGCGTCGGCACAAAAAAACGTTCAATGAAACGTTTTTTTGTACGTCGCATCCGCCATTTCTGACCGCGCATGCGTGGCCGTAACTCCGCCCCCTCCTCCCCAGGACATAGATTGGGCAGCGGATGCGTTGAAAAACTACAGCTGCTGCCCACGTTGTGCACAATTTTCACAACGTGCGTCGGTATGTCGGGCCGACGCATTGCGACGGCCCCGTACCGACGTAAGTGTGAAAGAAGCCTAACCCTAAATTTAGCCCCAACCCTAACCCTAAATTTAGCCCCAACCCTAACCCTAAATTTAGCCCCAACCCTACCCCTAACCCTACCCCTAACCCTACCCCTAACCTAACCCTAGCCGTAACCCTACCCCTAACCCTAACCTAACCCTACCCCTAACCTAACCCTAGCCGTAACCCTACCCCTAACCTAACCCTACCCCTAACCCTACCCCTACCCTAACCCTACCCCTAACCCTACCCCTAACCCTACCCCTACCCCTAACCCTAACCTAACCCTAACCCTAACCCTACCCCTAACCCTACCCCTAACCCTACCCCTAACCTAACCCTAGCCCTAACCCTACCCCTAACCCTACCCCTAACCCTACCCCTAACCCTACCCCTAACCTAACCCTAACCCTACCCCTAACCCTACCCCTAACCCTACCCCTACCCCTAACCTAACCCTACCCCTAACCCTACCCCTAACCCTACCCCTAACCCTAACCCTAACCCTACCCCTAACCCTACCCCTAACCCTACCCCTAACCCTAATTTTAGCCCTAACTGCTGTTCTCCTGCCGGCCGGCAGATGGAGACAGATGGCGGGCGCACTGGGCATGCGTCCGCCATGTTCTTCTGCCGGCGGCCAGGAGGAGCAGCAAGAGGATCCAGGGACCTAGGTGAGTATGCTAGGGTCCCCGAATCCCCCTATTTCTCTGTCCTCTGATGTGCGATCACATCAGAGGACAGAGAATTACACTTTACTTTTTTTTTTTTTGCGGTCGCCGGTAAACAGTTAATTACCGGCGATCGCAAAACAGGGGTCGCTAAAACCGACCCCCGATCATGCTCTTTGGGGTCTCGGCTACCCCAGGCAGCCGAGACCCCAAAGATTCTCCCGGTGCCGGCCGGCGGGCGCACTGCGCATGCGCCCGCCATTTTGAAGATGGCGGCGCCCACCGGGAGACACGAGGAGCATCGGGGGAGCTAGGTGAGTATTGGGGGGCCACCTGGGACCCCTTTTCTCTGTCCTCCGATGTGCGATCACATCGGAGGACAGAGAAATTAAAAAGAGATCGCTTTTTTTTTTTTTTTTTTTTTTTGCGATCGCCGGTAAACGGTTAATTACCGGCGATCGCAAATGCGGGGAGGGTTAAAAACCCCCCGAATCATGTTCTCTGGGGTCTCAGCTACCCTCGGCAGCCGAGACCCCGGAGAAAATCGGCCTGTGGGGGGCGCTATACACTTTTTCCACAGCGCCGTTAATTAACGGCGCTGTGGTTTAAGTACCCTTAGCGGCCGCCGTTAAAAGGCGTATCGGCGGTCGCTAAGGGGTTAATTCCCAAACTGCACAAGGATCTCTTTGATCCCCCTGGAAGACCTATCATTTCCGGGAATGGAGGTCTATGTGAAGTGATCTCAGACTTCGTGGATTTCTTCCTCAAACCACTGGTACCATCTCTACCATCTTATATTCAGGACACCACATCGGCTCTCCAGAGACTTAACAACTTGTCTCTGGACAACAATATGTTGATGGTCACTGCCGATGTGGAGGCCCTGTACAGCTCAATCAGGCACACTGATGGCCTCAAAGCAGTCGCGTGGTATCTTCAGAGCAGTGACCTGGATAAAACTATAATTCCCTTAATCCTGACCCTCCTGGAATTTGTTTTAAAGCATAACATCTTTACGTTTAATAAACACACCTACTTGCAGACCCAGGGCACTGCTATGGGGTCCTCATGTGCCCCCTCATATGCCAATCTTTTTCTGGGGGCTTGGGAACGGGAAATCTTCTAGGGGGACACTATTCCAGAAATACAGAAGGTCCAAGGGTGGATGAGATACATCGATGATGTATGGTTTATTTGGGAGGGAACATCTCAGGATCTTCACATACTGATGTCTAAATTAAACAATAACAATCATAACATCTTTCTGACTTACAAATTTGGACTAGATCTGGAATTCCTGGACATAAAAATCAAGGTGTCTAATGGTATGGTATGTACTGACCTCTATAGAAAACCCACAGTGACCAACTCCCTTCTTCACGCTACCTCTTCCCACTTACCTACAATCATTAAGGGAATACCGGTGGGGCAATTTCTAAGAGCAAGACGTATTTGCTCTGAGGATTTGGATTTCGAGAAACAGGCTGCCGACCTCACAAATAGGTTTATGCATCAAGGGTATAGCAAAAGGAACATCCGTAAAGGCTATAGAAGGGCCAAAAATACCTCTAGAGACAGCCTACTATACTCCACCCGACATAAGTGTTGTGAATTCTGTGGCTGAGTTCACTTCTGTGGTCACAAGTGGTATTGCAGTCTCTGGGCTTCCTCCCTCAGGTGTTTTGGTGAGCTCGTTGGCTGCCTTGCTATTTAGCTCCACCTGAGTCTGTCTTCCTTGCTCCTTGTCAATGTTCCAGTGTTGGATCTGAGCTACTGCATCTTTCCTTGGGCCTGCTGCTCTGCTAGATAAGTGCTTCTAGTTTGTTTTCTGTTTTTTCTGTCCAGCTTGCTATTAACTTTTGCTGGAAGCTCTGAGAAGCAAAGGGGTGCACCGCCGTGCTGTTAGTTCGGCACGGTGGGTCTTTTTGCCCCTTTGCGTGGTTTTCGTTTTAGGGTTTTTTGTAGACTGCATAGTTCTCTTTGCTATCCTCGCTCTGTCTAGAATATCGGGCCTCACTTTGCTGAATCTATTTCATTCCTACGTTTGTCTTTTCATCTTGCTAACAGTCATTATATGTGGGGGGCTGCCTATTCCTTTGGGGTATTTCTCTGAGGTAAGTCAGGCTTGTATTTCTATCTTCAGGCTAGTCAGCTCCTCAGGCAGTGCCGAGTTGCATAGGTAGTGATAGGCGCAATCCACTGCTGCTTATAGTTGTGTGAGGATAGATCAGGTACTGCAGTCTACAGAGATTCCACGTCTCAGAGCTCGTCCTATTGTTTTTGGTTATTGCCAGATCTCTGTATGTGCGCTGATTACTGCACACTGTGTTGCCTGATTGCCGGCCATAACAGTACAAGGAGCCACCCAATGATTCCCAATAGAGGGAAAAAAGAAATCCTGACATCATTTTTTTTTCTTAGCTCTGTCTTCAGTCTTTTTTTTCCCCTAGACATTAGAGTGCTTCAGGACACAGCTGTGGACATGGATATTCAGGCTCTGTGCTCCTCAATGGATAATCTCGTTGTAAATGTACAAAAGATTCAAGATACTATTGATCAGAAATCGATGCTAGAACCAAGAATTCCGATTCCTGATTTGTTTTTTGGTGACAGAACTAAGTTCCTGAGCTTCAGAAATAATTGTAAGCTATTTTTGGCCTTGAAACCTCATTCTTCTGGTAATCCTATTCAACAGGTTTTGATTATTATTTCTTTTTTGCTCGGCGACCCACAGGACTGGGCGTTTTCTCTTGCACCAGGAGATTCTGCATTGAGTAATGTTGATGCATTTTTCCAGGCGCTGGGATTGCTTTACGATGAGCCTAATTCAGTGGATCAGGCTGAGAAAAATCTGCTGGCTTTATGCCAGGGTCAGGATGATGTAGAAGTATATTGTCAGAAATTTAGGAAGTGGTCAGTACTCACTCTGTGGAATGAATCTGCACTAGCGGCTTTGTTCAGAAAGGGTCTCTCTGAAGCTCTTAAGGATGTAATGGTGGGATTTCCTATGCCTGCTGGTTTGAATGAGTCTATGTCCTTGGCCATTCAGATCGGTCGTCGCTTGCGCGAGCGTAAATCTGTGCACCATCTGGCGGTATTGTCTGAGAGTAAACCTGAGCCTATGCAGTGCGACAGGACTATGACTAAAGTAGAACGGCAAGAACACAGACGTCTGAACAGACTGTGTTTCTATTGTGGTGATTCTACTCATGCTATTTCTAATTGTCCTAAACGCACTAGGCGGTTCGATAGCTCTGCCGTTATTGGTACTGTACAGTCCAAATTCCTTTTGTCCATTACCTTAATGTGCTCTTTGTCGTCGTATTCTGTCATGGCGTTTGTGGATTCAGGCGCTGCCCTGAATCTGATGGATTTGGATTATGCTAAACGTTGTGGATTTTTCTTGGAGCCTTTGCGGTGTCCTATTCCGTTGAGAGGAATTGATGCTACACCTTTGGCCAAGAATAAGCCTCAGTACTGGGCCCAGCTGACCATGTGCATGGCTCCTGCACATCAGGAAGTTATTCGCTTTCTGGTACTGCATAATTTGCATGATGTGGTCGTGTTGGGGTTGCCATGGCTACAAACCCATAATCCAGTATTGGATTGGAACTCTATGTCGGTAACCAGCTGGGGTTGTCAGGGAGTACATGGTGATGTTCCATTTTTGTCTATTTCGTCATCCATTCCTTCTGACATCCCAGAGTTCTTGTCGGACTTTCAGGATGTATTTGAAGAGTCCAAGTCTGATGCCCTACCTCCGCATAGGAATTGTGATTGTGCTATCGATTTGATTCCTGGTAGTAAATTCCCTAAGGGTCGTTTATTTAATTTGTCCATACCTGAACACACCGCTATGCGCAGTTATGTGAAGGAGTCCCTGGAGAAGGGACATATTCGCCCATCGTCGTCACCATTGGGAGCAGGGTTCTTTTTTGTAGCCAAGAAGGATGGTTCGCTAAGACCGTGTATTGATTACCGCCTTCTTAATAAGATCACTGTTAAGTTTCAGTATCCCTTGCCATTGATTTCTGACTTGTTTGCTCGGATTAAGGGGGCTAGTTGGTTTACTAAGATTGATCTTCGTGGTGCGTATAATCTGGTGAGAATCAGGCAGGGAGATGAATGGAAAACGGCATTTAATACGCCCGAGGGTCATTTTGAGTATCTGGTGATGCCGTTCGGACTTGCCAATGCTCCATCTGTTTTTCAGTCTTTTATGCATGACATTTTCCGTGAGTATCTGGATAAATTCTTGATTGTTTACTTGGATGACATTTTGATCTTCTCAGATGATTGGGAGTCTCATGTGAAGCAAGTCAGAATGGTTTTCCAGGTACTGCGTGCTAATTCCTTGTTCGTGAAGGGATCAAAGTATCTCTTCGGTGTGCAGAAAGTTTCATTTTTGGGGTTCATCTTTTCCCCTTCTACTATCGAGATGGATCCGGTTAAGGTTCAGGCCATCCAGGATTGGACTCAGCCGACATCTCTAAAAAGTCTGCAGAAATTCCTGGGCTTTGCTAATTTTTATCGTCGCTTCATCTGTAATTTTTCTAGCATTGCCAGACCATTGACCGATTTGACCAAGAAGGGTGCTGATTTGGTTAATTGGTCTTCTGCTGCCGTGGAAGCTTTTCAGGAGTTGAAGCGTCGTTTTTGCTGTGCCCCTGTGTTGTGTCAACCTGATGTTTCTCTTCCGTTCCAGGTCGAGGTTGATGCTTCTGAGATTGGTGCAGGGGCGGTCTTGTCACAGAGAGGTTCTGGTTGCTCAGTGTTCAAACCATGTGCTTTCTTTTCCAGGAAATTTTCTGCTGCTGAGCGTAATTATGATGTGGGCAACCGAGAGTTGCTGGCCATGAAGTGGGCATTCGAGGAGTGGCGTCATTGGCTTGAGGGTGCTAAGCATCGCGTGGTGGTATTGACTGATCATAAGAACCTTACTTATCTTGAGTCTGCCAAGCGCTTGAATCCTAGACAGGCCCGTTGGTCGTTATTTTTTGCTCGTTTTGATTTTGTGATTTCATACCTTCCGGGCTCTAAAAATGTGAAGGCGGATGCTCTGTCTAGGAGTTTTGTGCCCGACTCTCCGGGGTTATCTGAGCCGGCGAGTATCCTCAAGGAAGGAGTCATTGTGTCTGCCATCTCCCCTGATTTGCGGAGAGTGTTGCAGAAATTTCAGGCTAATAAACCTGATCGTTGTCCGGCCGAGAAACTGTTCGTCCCTGATAGGTGGACTAGTAAAGTTATCTCTGAACTTCATTGTTCGGTGCTGGCCGGTCATCCAGGAATCTTTGGTACCAGGGAGTTGGTTGCTAGATCCTTCTGGTGGCCATCTCTGTCACGGGATGTGCGTGCTTTTGTGCAGTCCTGTGGAATTTGTGCTAGGGCTAAGCCCTGCTGTTCACGTGCCAGTGGGTTGCTTTTGCCCTTGCCGGTCCCGAAGAGGCCTTGGACACATATTTCGATGGATTTCATTTCTGACCTTCCCGTTTCTCAAAAGATGTCGGTCATTTGGGTGGTCTGTGATCGCTTTTCTAAAATGGTCCATCTGGTGCCCTTGGTTAAATTGCCTTCCTCCTCTGATTTGGTGCCTTAGTTCTTCCAGCATGTGGTTCGTTTACATGGCATTCCTGAGAATATTGTTTCTGACAGAGGTTCCCAGTTTGTCTCGAGGTTCTGGCGAGCCTTTTGTGGTAGGATGGGCATTGACCTATCTTTCTCCTCGGCCTTCCATCCTCAGACTAATGGCCAGACCGAACGAACCAATCAGACCTTGGAAACATATCTGAGATGTTTTGTTTCCGCTGACCAGGATGATTGGGTGTCATTTTTGCCGTTGGCTGAGTTCGCCCTTAATAATCGGGCCAGCTCGGCTACCTTGGTCTCTCCATTTTTCTGCAATTCTGGGTTCCATCCTCGTTTCTCTTCAGGACAGGTTGAGTCTTCAGACTGTCCTGGTGTGGATTCTGTGGTGGACAGGTTGCAGCAGATCTGGACTCAGGTAGTGGACAATTTGACCTTGTCCCAGGAGAAGGCTCAGCTTTTCGCTAATCGCAGACGCCGTGTGGGACCCCGACTTCGTGTTGGGGATCTGGTTTGGTTATCTTCTCGTCATATTCCTATGAAGGTTTCCTCTCCTAAATTTAAACCTCGTTCTATTGGTCCGTATAGGATTTCTGAGATTCTCAATCCGGTGTCTTTTCGTCTGACCCTCCCAGACTCCTTTTCCATACATAATGTATTCCATAGGTCGTTGTTGAGGAGATACGTGGCACCTATGGTTCCATCTGTGGAGCCTCCTGCCCCTGTTTTGGTGGAGGGGGAATTGGAGTATATTGTGGAGAAGATTTTGGATTCTCGTGTCTCTAGACGGAAACTTCAGTATCTGGTCTAATGGAAGGGTTATGCTCAGGAAGATAATTCCTGGGTTTTTGCCTCTGATGTCCATGCCCCAGATCTTGTTCGTGCCTTTCATGTGGCTCATCCTGGTCGGCCTGGGGGTTCTGGTGAGGGTTCGGTGACCCCTCCTCAAGGGGGGGGTACTGTTGTGAATTCTGTGGCTGAGTTCACTTCTGTGGTCACAAGTGGTATTGCAGTCTCTGGGCTTCCTCCCTCAGGTGTTTTGGTGAGCTCGTTGGCTGCCTTGCTATTTAGCTCCACCTGAGTCTGTCTTCCTTGCTCCTTGTCAATGTTCCAGTGTTGGATCTGAGCTACTGCATCTTTCCTTGGGCCTGCTGCTCTGCTAGATAAGTGCTTCTAGTTTGTTTTCTGTTTTTTCTGTCCAGCTTGCTATTAACTTTTGCTGGAAGCTCTGAGAAGCAAAGGGGTGCACCGCCGTGCTGTTAGTTCGGCACGGTGGGTCTTTTTGCCCCTTTGCGTGGTTTTCGTTTTAGGGTTTTTTGTAGACTGCATAGTTCTCTTTGCTATCCTCGCTCTGTCTAGAATATCGGGCCTCACTTTGCTGAATCTATTTCATTCCTACGTTTGTCTTTTCATCTTGCTAACAGTCATTATATGTGGGGGGCTGCCTATTCCTTTGGGGTATTTCTCTGAGGTAAGTCAGGCTTGTATTTCTATCTTCAGGCTAGTCAGCTCCTCAGGCAGTGCCGAGTTGCATAGGTAGTGATAGGCGCAATCCACTGCTGCTTATAGTTGTGTGAGGATAGATCAGGTACTGCAGTCTACAGAGATTCCACGTCTCAGAGCTCGTCCTATTGTTTTTGGTTATTGCCAGATCTCTGTATGTGCGCTGATTACTGCACACTGTGTTGCCTGATTGCCGGCCATAACACATAAGCCAAAAGAAAACAGTGATCAGGTAAGATTTATCACCACATACAATAATCGTTGGAACAAAATGAAACTAATTTTTAAGAAGCATTGGAATATCCTGATGACTGACCCTATTTTGCAAAAAATCCTTCCCTCTGGTCCATCAATGGTAGCAAGAAGAAGTAGGAATTTACGGGACCTATTGGTACATAGCCATTATGACCCCATTTTGGAACCAACCAAAAAACCATTACAACAAGGGTTCTTCCCCTGCGGGATTTGCAAAGCGTGTCTCAATATGAAAAAAGCCTTTGGTTTTACTAATGCGGAGGGAACTAGGACTTTGGATATTCGCAAACATCTCACATGCTCCTCACAGGGGGTCATATACCATGCCACATGCCCTTGTGGCTTAATCTATATTGGTATGACTACCCGTGAAGTAAAACTTCGAGTACGTGAACACATCAGAGATATTGAAAAAGCCAAAATAACCCACGACCTTTCACTTTTAAAGACCCTGCCACGTCATTTTAAAATTAAACATGATTGTGATCCTAAAGGACTCCTTTCCAAAGCCATTGATCAGGTTAACTTGGGGACACGTGGGGGGGATTTGGCCAAGTCCCTGGCACAACTTGAGAGTAAATGGATTTATCGACTTGGCACAATCACCCCATGTGGCCTCAATGAAAGCTTTGGTTTCAATTCCTTTTTGTAACTACTTTCCCCTAAACTTTGGGACCAGTTTTTAAGGTGTTTTTCTCTTCTTTGTTGTTTTTAACATTCCTATTTATTTCCTTCCTGGTTTTTATGTACATCTTGAACATATAATAATTATGATGTTTTATTTTTAGACTTACATATTTGCATGCTGCAGTTTCCGGTTGTCGTGCCCCTTGTCTTCGTTTTTCCTTCTCATGGTCATCTCGGATTCCGGTAGGCTTCTTCACGTTTTCTGCATACTGGAGGCTCTGCAATATCGCAGGAACAGTGGGAAGATTACATTTTGATCTATGGACTTTTTTTAAATATATATATTTATTTATTTATGTGTAATCTTCCTAACAATGAGTATGTGTGTATTCACTCCTCTCTTGGGGGTCCCCCTTAGTTTCTTTTTATCTTTTATAGCTGGGGAAAAAACCTCTTTCACTTCCCTGATATTGTCACAGTAGTATAGTAGGGGGTTTTTAGTACCCCCTATTTTTGTCAATATTTTTTACATACAGTCATGGCCAAAAGTATTGACACCCCTGCAATTCTGTCAGATAATACTCATTTTCTTCCGGGAAATGATTGCAAACACAAGTTATTTGGTATTATTATCTTCATTTAATTTGTCTTAAATGAAAAAACATAAAAGAGAATGAAGCAAAAAGCAAAACATTGATCATTTCACACAAAACTCCAAAAATGGGCCAGACAAAAGTATTGGCACCCTCAGCCTAATACTTGGTTGCACAACCTTTAGCCAAAATAACTGTGACCAACCACTTCCGGTAACCATCAATGAGTTTCTTACAATGCTCTGCTGGAATTTTAGACCATTCTTCTTTGGCAAACTACTCCAGGTCCCTGATATTTGAAGGGTGCCTTCACCAAACTGCCATTTGTAGATCTCTCCACAGGTGTTCTATGGGATTCAGGTCTGGACTCATTGCTGGCCACCTTAGAAGTCTCCAGTGCTTTCTCTCAAACCATTTTCTAGTGCTTTTTGAAGTATGTTTTGGGTCATTGTCCTGCTGGAAGACCCATGACCTCTGAGGGAGACCCAGCTTTCTCACACTGGGCCCTACATTATGCTGCAAAATTTGTTGGTACTCTTCAGACTTCATAATGCCATGCACACGGTCAAGCAGTCCAGTGCCAGAGGCAGCAAAGCAACCCCAAAACATCAGGGAACCTCCACCTTGTTTGACTGTAGGGACCATGTTCTTTTCTTTGAATGCCTCTTTTTTTCTCCTGTAAACTCTATGTTGATGCCTTTGCCCAAAAAGCTCTACTTTTGTCTCATCTGACCAGAGAACATTCTTCCAAAACGTTTTAGGCGTTTCAGGTAAGTTTTGGCAAACTCTAGCCTGGCTTTTTTATGTCTCGGGGTAAGAAGTGGGGTCTTCCTGGGTCTCCTACCATACAGTCCCTTTTCATTCAGACGCCGACGGATAGTACGGATTGACACTTTGTACCCTCGGACTGCAGGGCAGCTTGAACTTGTTTGGATGTTAGTCGAGGTTCTTTATCCAACATCCGCACAATCTTGCGTTGAAATCTCTTGTCAAATTTTCTTTTCCGTCCACATCTAGGGAGGTTAGACACAGTGCCATGGGCTTTAAACTTCTTGATGACACTGCGCACGGTAGACACAGGAACATTCAGGTCTTTGGAGATGGACGTGTAGCCTTGAGATTACTCATGCTTCCTCACAATTTGGTTTCTCAAGTCCTCAGACAGTTCTTTGGTCTTCTTTCTTTTCTCCATGCTCAATGTGGTACACACAAGGACACGGGACAGAGGTTGAGTCAACTTTAATCCATGACAACTGGCTGCAAGTGTGATTTAGTTATTGCCAACACCTGTTAGGTGCCACGGGTAAGTTACAGGTGCTGTTCATTACACAAATTAGGGAAGCATCACATAATTTTTTGAAAGGTGCCAATACTTTTGTCCACCCCCTTTTTTATATTTGGTGTGGAATTATATCCAATTTGGCATTAGACCAATTGTTTTTGTGTTTTTTCATTTAAGATAAATTAAATGAAGATAATAATACCAAATAATTTGTGTTTGCAATCAATTTCAGGAAGAAAATTAGTATTATCTGACAGAATTGCAGGGGTGTCAATACTTTTGGCCATGACTGTAATGTATTTATTATTCCCTACATTTTCATATTTCCATTAAGTTTACCCTTGGTCACTCCCTTTTATATTAATTATATTATTTATGATCCCCCATTATATACTTTTAATACATATTTATAGATTTATAATCACATAATGTAACACATACTGTCACTAAATTATATATATATATATATATATATATATATATATATATATATATATATATATATATATATATATTTAAACACCGTGCCATTACATGGGCACGTTCGGATAATCTCTATGTGATTTGTTTTCACATATCCTTATTTGCACTTTCATTTAATATTTATGTGGCACCCCTAGGGGTATTTGCCACAAAAATAGTTGCTGACACTAAATACAAATACTAAAATAGCAAGACTGCACTACCACCTCCGGCTAGAAGGGGGAGCTCCAGAGACTCCCCTTGAACCATTATGGTCTGAGAAAAGAACTGGCAGTTGGGCTAAGGAGCTGAAAGTGAGAGGTCATACAGCTGAATTTCTAACAGCCCTATGACGGTTTCCAGGCCCAAATCACCGGCCTGAGGAGAAGAGGGACAGAGAAAAAGGACATTGTGAGAACCGGGTAGCATTAATCACTACCCAGAACAGGCGCAAAGACGGATACCGGATCCGTGGCTGTATTCATTATATATAATACAGCAACCGGAAAACGTGAGGTGATATCAGCTTCACTAGGGCCGGACGCAGCAACAGACACAGAGTTCAGCGGTAGTCCCGGAGGGGGTAAGCCGATAAAAGGACTCGGGTTGCCCGTCGAACCAGGACCCGGAGGGGACAGATTGGGCCAGCAGCCAGTTCACATACAGCAGCAGGGCCATACAGAAACTGCATACAATAAGAGGTGAAGACCCCGGCAGGGTCAAAGTAACTCACAGTTCCCATACAGACTCCGGTGACAGGACTGGTTGTAAATCCCTTTATATTGAAGTAAACTGGTTAAATGTTTCAGTGCCTCAGTCTTTCATTTGGACAATAGCCATCTATCCAGGATCGGGATCATCACCGCTGGGAGAACCTGCTGCTGATCAAGTAAGTGCCTGTTCCCTCACGATACCCTTACACTGTGCATTGCCTGAGGCCACAGCACCGGGTCAAGCCACCCGTGACATCCCCCTCAAGAGACAGACCCCATTGGTCCGGTGCTGGGTACCCCGGTCTCCCGGGCGTCACAATTGGCGTCACGAACAGGATCGAGCCAGCCCGTATAGCGGGTATTGTGTGCCGTGATTGGAGCCCAAAACTGTGAAAGCTTGGATGAAAAATCTTGAAAATTGACTTTATTAAAGAAAATTCCGTTCCCCATTGAAAACTATTGAAAGTGACTTTTCCCCATTGGTTATAATGGAGTAAAGATGGCCGCCATCCCCCGAGGTAATCACCTCATAACTGTTAGGCACGAGACTGTTAATTGAGCTATGCCATTACCTGAGCCCCAGTCTGACTGAAAAACGTCAGAATCCACCATTACAGAGCGCGCGGCGGGCGGGAGCAGCAGGGGGCGTGTCATTGTGGGCGGCACCAAGCTGAGCGCTCTGACGTCAGAGCAAGGGGAAAACCAATCCTGTTGCACAGCGGAACGAATCTACACTATCCCGACGGAAGCGGAGGACCGGAAGAGTCCGGATTAACTAAGGGGGCACAGTACGGAGACGCCGCAGCACCCGGCGACGCTAATGGAGCTGAAAGACAGAGTGTCGATAGAGAGTCCGGCAGTGCAGCGGTGCAAGGAGTGGCGCCCATCATGCCGGTGCTGATGCCATATACCTAGGGTGGCCTGTGGCTTCCAATGTATGAAGGTGAGCCTAATACCCTTGACGATTTCAGAGAAAAGATGCTGGCCCATTTTGACATGCTCCCCGTGGGTGAAGTTCAGCGTGTCAGTCTCCTGATGATGCAGTTAATTGGCCATGCTAAGCGAGAAGTCACAGCATGGGCAGCTGATCTAAAAGGCACGGTTGAACGCATATTTGCTGGATTAAAAGCTACATTTGAAACCACTGCCAGCAGCAAATCTAAAGTACGATTCTTTAATTGCAAACAAAAAGCTAATGAGGGCGTGAGAGACTTTGCCTTAAACCTGCAGGAAGCCCTTAAATCACTTACACTGGCTGAACCCATTTTTAACACCGGAGCGGATAAACTGCTAAGAGATCAATTTATTGAGGGACTCTACACCCCTTCTCACCGGGGGCATGTGAGCATGCTTGTTTTTAAGAACCCTGAATTGACATTTTCCCAATTAAAGGAGAGCGCTATACGTCTCCAGCTGGCAGAGGCACCTCGGGATCAAGATCCTGCGCAACCCATGGCAGAGGCACCTCAACAACAGGGAGTGCCAGTGACATCAGCTATGTCCGGGGCCATTGCTAAGCCCCTGGGGCCCAGTACTAATGAGACTCTTCAACAAAAGCTTGACTCTTTAACTGATGTTGTTGCTTCAATGGCTAAAACCATGCAGGAGATGAGAGGACCCAAGATGGAGTTGGCAAACCGTAGAGAGGATGTTCCATGGATGAGACCCCGGAGATACCCGACATGGAGGGGACGACCCCGCGACCGCTACCACCCAGATGGACAGCCCATTTGCCGCCGTTGCCAGCAGCCAGGCCACTTTGCACGAGATTGTGATTTAAACGGGAATCCCCTGGGAATGCGGGCCAACTCGCAGGAATGAACTTTCAAGGCCCAACACCCTGGCACGACAGGTACATCGGAGGACGACCCATTATCCCTATCGTGCTGGACGGAATTCTCCTCAACGCTTTGCTGGACACAGGTTCCCAGATTTCATCTATACCGTATATCCTTTATAAGAGGTACTGGGCTGATGCAGATATTGATAAAGGGCCCTCTGATGTTGAACTAGATATATGGGCCAGTAATGGTAAGTTGGTACCGAAACTAGGATTCAGGGAGATGACCATAAAGATTGATAAAGTAGAATTGAAGAAACAGGGTATAATTGTTGTTGATGTTGACCGGCGGAACTGTGAACCAACTGTATTGATAGGAATGAATGTGTTAGAGAACTGCTTTTCCGAAGTTATTTCTGTCTTACAACAAATTGCTGAAACTGCCCAATCCTGCCAGCAGAGAGTTCTCCAGAGGGAAATAAAAGTATTGATGTTAAGGCAACAGGTAGAAGTTGCAGGTGGAGAAATCGGCAGTGTGAGGGTAAGTGATCCAACGTCTATTGTAATCCCACCAAAAACAGAAATGCTGGTATGGTGTAGAGCAGCCATTGGTACTAAGGGACGAGATTATCAAACCTTAATAGAATCAGTGTACACCGACAGCAGGCCCACTATACTCACAGCACGAGGGGTAGTCGAGGTACACCGGTACCGGTACGTACGAGTGCCGGTACGACTTTTGAACTGTGGAGAGGAAGAGGTCACTTTGCCAAGGTTTGCTACAGTGGCAAAGCTATATACTGTTGACAACAACGCCATCACAACCATTGAGCCCTTAGAACCAACCTGTCAGGTGGAAGGCAACGGCTCAGACGGAGAATTGGAGGATTGGTGCCAACAGCTACACGTGGGCATAAATTCAACACCTACCCATCAAAAACAAGGGGTGTATAGGCTAGTGATGGAATATGAACAAGTCTTCAGTAAACACCCATTGGACTTCGGATGGATAGAAGGGGTAGAACACACAATCCCCACCGGTGACCATCCCCCAATAAAAGAAAGATATAGACCCATACCGCCCGCTCACTATCAATGTGCAAAAGATATGCTGAGGGAGATGAAACAGGCCGGGGTAATAAGAGACAGCTGTAGCCCCTGGGCGGCCCCTCTAGTGATTGTCAAAAAAAAGGACGGAACCATGAGAATGTGCATAGACTACCGGCGGATTAATAACATCACCCATAAAGACGCCTACCCCTTGCCTAGGATAGAAGAGTCCTTGACTGCTTTGAAATCTGCTAATTAATTTTCCACCTTAGACTTAAAAAGCGGGTATTGGCAAGTCCCTGTGGCTAAGAGAGATAAGGAAAAGACGGCATTCACCACACCAATGGGTCTATGTGAATTTAATTGCATGCCATTCGGACTCTGCAATGCATCTGGTACCTTCCAGTGGCTGATGGAATGCTGCCTCGGACACAAGAACTTCGAGACCGTCCTCCTGTCCAAGATGATGTGATGGTCTACTCAAAGATTTACGAACAACACTTAAAAGACCTGGCAGAAGTGTTTGAAGCCTTTTCCAGGTATGGCATGAAAATCAAGCCATCCAAATGTCACCTTCTCAAGCCAAAGGTACAGTACCTGGGACACATCGTGAGTTCGGAGGGAGTAGCACCGGATCCCGAGAAAATAAGCGCCATAAGGGATTGGCCAAGACCTACCAGCGCAAAAGAAGTGAGGCAATTCCTGAGATTGGTGGGTTACTATCGCAGATTTATAAAAGGATTTACCAAGTTGGCAGCACCCTTGCAAGACGCCTTTGTAGGGCAGACGAAGAAACCTTCAAACCGAAACCCTCCTTTTCAGTGGAACGACGAAAGGGAAGACTCCTTTGAACAACTAAAGAAGGCACTAACCGGAGAAGAGGTTCTGGCATACCCAGATTACCATCAACCTTTCTTCCTCTACGCCAATGCCAGTAATGTGGGACTAGGAGCGGTGCTGTCACAAAAGCAAGAAGGTCGGGAGAAAGTCATCGCCTTTGCAAGTAGAAAGCTCCGGCCTACTGAAAGAAATTCAGAATTACAGCTCCTTCAAATTGGAACTACTGGCAGTAGTTTGAGCTGTAACTGAACGTTTCAAACACTATCTGGCCGCTGCAGAATTTATTGTCTATACTGACAACAATCCGTTGACCCATCTGGACACAGCCAAATTAGGTGTGTTAGAACAGCGATGGATAGCCCGGTTATCTAATTACAACTTCATAATCAAGTATCGAGCAGGTCGCAAGAATGGAAATGCCGATGCCCTATCCCGGATGCCACACTTGAGAGATGTAGAAAAAGAAACGGGGGAGCTTGAAGAAATTGAACTACCAGCCTTCCATCATCCCAAGGCAAAACATCATCAGTCAAGTACCTATCAGAAACAACAAGAGGCGAATTTTAATCCGTTAGCACACCATAGATGGGCTGACACTCAAGACAGCAATCCGGCTGTGAAGTTGGTGAAGAAACTGTTGACTGAGCAAAGTGCATATCCCGAAGAGAATGCCCCAGAAGAGACGCATCAACTCTGGAAAGAGAGAAGCAAAATGTTCCTGTATCAAGGGAAGCTCTGTAGAAGGTACACCAATCCGAAAACACATGAATTGGTTTGGCAGATTATTGTGCCTAAACAAGATGTGAAGATGGTCCTCGAAGCTTACCATAATGGTGCTGGTCACTTCGGTTGGAAAAAGTTAGAAGTACTTCTAAGAGAAAGATTTTATTGGGTCAGGATGAGAAAATCAATCGAACAGTGGTGCAGAAACTGTGGCCCGTGCAACCTCAGAAGAAACGATCAAAAGAACCAAAGAGCACCACTGCAGCCCATAATCACCAAACAACCACTTGAACTTGTAGCCATAGACCACGTGAAGTTGACACCAAGCCGGTCCGGCTATGTCTATGCCTTGACCATCGTGGACCATTATTCACGCTTCTTGGTAGTAGTACCCGTAAAAGATCTGACAGCAAAAACAGCAGCCAAAGCGTTCCAAACGTACTTTTGTAGACCTCATGGATATCCGGAACAGGTTCTCACCGACCAAGGTCCAGCATTTGAATCAGAGATCTTCAGAGAATTCTGTAATATGTATGGTTGCAAAAAGATCCGGACGATGGCCTATCATCCACAAACAAACGGATTATGCGAGAAGATGAACCATATTGTAATAGACCTACTAAAGACTTTACCTGAGACAGAAAGGAATCAATGGCCAGAGAAATTGCCTGACTTGGTGGATCTGTATAATCATGTCCCCGTGAGCTTCAACAACTGCACCCCAGCTTACCTTATGCGTGCAAGACCCGGCCAATTACCAATCGATCTAGAAATAGGAATTCTGAAACCAGACGCAGAAGTTCAAGACTCCAATTGGGATATCATACGTCAAAAGCAGTATCGCCAAGTGCAAGAGAGTGTGGAAAGAAGCCTTCAGCAAACTAGAGAAAGACAAGAGCGAACTTTCAACCAGAATGCTCTAGCGACCCCATTAAGACCGGGTGACCAAGTGCTCAAGAGAAATCGTCGAACCAATAAACTAGACAATCAGTGGGAAGCCGTACCCTACACAGTTTTACCAACAAGAATGGATAATCCTAAAATGTGTCTCATTAGCAAAAACGGAGGCTTAACATCTGTACTAGTGTCAAGAGACAATCTTAAATTATGTCCGGAAGCATTGAAAGATCCAGAAGTTGTCCAGCCAGAACCAGAAGTTATTCAACCCATACAGATTCAACCAGTAAAGGAAAAAGAAGAGGAAATGTATCACACCTGTATAGGAGACTTTCCCAAAACCCTAATAACATACCATGGTGCAGTAGTGGTTCCCATGGTGGCCTTTTACCCAACACCGAACCCAATACCAGAAGTCCCAAGACAGGAAGAGGCTGACCTCGTACTACGGGAGGTTCCAGGCCAGGAAGAACAGATTCCTGATCAGAGTAATCCCATTCACGGTGGACTTGCCAACTCCATAGTCGTGGAATTATCTTTAGCAGAGCGGGCAGATACTACATCCGCAGTAGACAGTAGTACACCACATGAAGAGACACTGCTATTACGTAGATCACAGCGTAGTACCCAGGGTCAATTACCGGCCAGGTATGCGGATTACCAACTATAAAACTATAGTCATTGTTATCATTCTGCAACGTTTAAGCCCAGTACCTACAGAGACTTGTCTGTATGAACTTCTTGCATATTCTTGAACTTTTTATCAGCCCAGAGGCACTAAATCAAGGCGCCGGAAAGACTGCTTTTTGAACTTTGCTTTTTGCTCTTTTTGAACTTTCTTTAGACTTTATATTGGTAACTCTGTTGGAAAAATGGAACTAAATTCCTGGACACAAAGTGCAGTGCCTTTTCTAGTACCTTCAAGGATAGAACTGTATTAATGGACGCTATTTGAAGTGACTTTTTACAGAACTCTATTTTTGTTTCCTTGAGTGGTTTTTGTAACTTTTCATTTTTAAGACTCTGTACATATTAATTGTTATTTCAAAATGTTATCGTCCCACAGTCCCGGAGTACTGTTCTTAGCTAAGGGGGAATGTGGCACCCCTAGGGGTATTTGCCACAAAAATAGTTACTGACACTAAATACAAATACTAAAATAGCAAGACTGCACTACCACCTCCAGCCAGAAGGGGGAGCTCCAGAGACTCCCCTTGATCCATTCTGGTCTGAGAAAAGAACTGGCAGTTGGGCTAAAGAGCTGAAAGTGAGAGGTCATACAGCTGAATTTCTAACAGCCCTATGACGGTTTCCAGGCCCAAATCACCGGCCTGAGGAGAAGAGGGACAGAGAAAAAGGACATTGTGAGAACCGGGTAGCATTAATCACTACCCAGAACAGGCGCAAAGACGGATACCGGATCCGTGGCTGTATTCATTATATATAATACAGCAACCGGAAAACGTGAGGTGATATCAGCTTCACTAGGGCCGCACGCAGCAACAGACACAGAGTTCAGCGGTACTCCCGGAGGGGGTAAGCCGATAAAAGGACTCGGGTTGCCCGTCGAACCAGGACCCGTAGGGGACAGATTGGGCCGGCACCCAGTTCACATACAGCAGCAGGGCCATACAGAAACTGCGTACAATAAGAGGTGAAGACCCTGGCAGGGTCAAAGTAACTCACAGTTCCCATACAGACTCCGGTGACAGGACTGGTTGTAAATCCCTTTATGTTGAAGTAAACTGGTTAACTGTTTCAGTGCCTCAGTCTTTCATTTGGACAATAGCCATCTATCCAGGATCGGGATCATCACCGCTGGGAGAACCTGCTGCTGATCAAGTAAGTGCCCGTTCCCTCACGATACCCTTACACTGTGCACTGCCTGAGGCCACAGCACCGGGTCAAGCCACCCGTGACATCCCCCTCAAGAGACAGACCCCATTGGTCCGGTGCTGGGTACCCCGGTCTCCTGGGCGTCACATTTACATTAGCTATGCACCTTTTTTCCTCATCATTTATTATCATTATTATCTTCATCATCTATCCCCCATTCTCCTTGTCACTGCGCATGCCTTCCTGCAGGTTTTTTTTTACCCTTTCCCCCTTGCTCCGGTTCTCAGGCACATCCAGTAAACATTACCGCAGATGTGTGCATCCCTCCCCACTGTGGCATTGATCTCAGTGCGCCTGCCCCATTTACCTACCTCCCTGCCATGCTCCGTCTGTCCAGAGGCTATACTGCGCACGCGCAGTGTCCGTATGCCCCCTCTGACCTCCGGGAGGCGCCGACTCACGTGACCGCAGTGCGTTCCACTGCGTGTCACGGTGCGCAATCCCGGAAGTCCCCTTAGTAAGGTGGGACGGCACTGTTCTGCGCGTGCAGCTACGAAGCTTCCTGTGACACCTCCGGATATGGCGTCACACTGCACCTTCTATTTAAACACCCCTAATACCTTCCAAACTTGTCCTCGCCCCCATTGGAAGAAGCTACGGCGAAACAGCGCTTGTCGGGTGCTGGGGATCCGCACCTGCTCTTTACCACCCGCGTCAGGCACCATTGCACTTTCATCTATACCACAGGTAATTAACCATTTGTATGAGATTTCTCTTCGGGTAGGAACTTTTCTCTTTCTGATTATCTGTAGTGGGTTTACCTTCCAGCCTGTTAGCAACAATGTTGCACTACTGGATATACATATACTCACTACCTCAGTAAATACCATTCATATGGGATACTCCTCACACTGGTCATATATTGGTTGATTTTCAGTGGATAATTACATATGAGTATTGTGTGCCTTTTTTGCCGCCTCTTACCTCCATATCACCATCAATCCAACTATATGTGATATTTTGGGTTAATCCCACTATGTTAACCCTTGGTGGTATGGTGCATGTCCGTCTCCCCTGACATTGTCTGGTGGTTAAACCCCCCCTCCTGCTATTTTCCCCATTGTTTGGTGTACTTTAGTGTACTGTTTTAATCATTGTTAATAAATATATTACTTTTTAACACTATCCCACTCTCTTCACTTCGTTTTTCCTTTGTGATATTTTCACAAATTAATATGTGAGTTGATGACACCCATATAGCCTACTATACAGTATGAGCCCACACATAGCTCCCTATATACAGTATGAGCACCCATATAGCCTTACATACATTATGAGGACGTACAAAGCCTTCTATATACAATATGAGCCCACTATATACTTTATGAGCCTGCACATAGCCTCCTATATACAGTATGAGCCCCCTATATACATTATAAGCCTTCACATAGCCTCCTATATACATTATAAGCCTTCACATAGTCTCCTATATATATTATGAGTCTGTACATAGCAACCTATATACAGTACGAGCCCTGACATTCCATACACATATTAATAATAAAAAACAAAAAAAACAACAACAGATACAGAAATACTCACCTTGCTCCTATTTCCCCATCACTCTACTCTGGTCTCTGAGGCTCCACTTCTACTGGTCAGTGCATACATGCTGGCATGACAGCTGATGACATCATCACACAGGCACGTCACAGCAGAGGCCACAGGAGCTCACCTGGTGCTGGGCTGCAATTCTGTATCATCAGCAGAACAGTGCCAGGGGAGCTCCTTACCGGGATATATGCACCACAGATGACGGTGCACAAAACATTATAATGAGGACAATCTGGCAATGAGACCTCCTGGAGCCGCGCAGTAGCCCAGATTGCCCTCATTATAACCACCTATGACTACAGACTGACTGTATTATGGGCCTGACCAGATCCATAGCAATCTACTAGAAAAGGTACCTCTATAACAGGCAGAGGAACCAACGGACTACGGAAACTTGCGATGGGTGTTGTAAGCTGACTCACAAAACTGCCGAACCTCAGCATAAATCATGGGCCAAAAAAGCCATTGAAGACTATGCTCTTGTGTCTTTAAATCCCCATGGTAAGCACCCAGTATGTGTTTCTGAGCCATCTCAGGCACTGCCCAGCGATAATATTGAGACACTACTAACTGTTTCACTACTTCGTCCTGGATTATGTCAACTCGATATAGCAACTCCTGGTTGACCACCATATGTGGAAAAACTGCTTCTGCCCTAGTTGCTGAGCCACCCCATTTCCTATGCCTGGGTCAGAGTGGGATCCTGGAGCTGATCTGTCCCAAAAGTCCACTTCCAGCTCCGGGACCGACGGTGTCTCCTCGACCTCTCCTGGCAACAACTCTAGAGGAAACCTGTCGGGTTTACACTATTTCCCTATGAGGGTGACCTATGGCAGGTATCCCTGACTTGAGATCTTTTGGTTCTGTGCCAGACAGACCTTTAGCTTGAGAGGGTTAATTTTACTTTCCCAGAGGGAAAAGAATAGGGGCAAGTCTCTTCCCTAAACAGTCCCATAAGGAAGGGTTTACACCACCTAGTGTCCATTTAAGTGCACCGGGCACAGATCGGGTTCACCCTCTGGGGCGACGGCATCTGTGGTGTAGACGGCCTGGCCATACATTGATACCTGGCGAGTATACCCACAGTCCATGGGTTCAGTAGTCAGGGGGCAGTTGGCAGCCTCATGTCCTGGCCCTTGGCACTGCTAGTCCACAAGATCATTTTAGTGGAAACTGGTCTCCTGCCACCCTCACTCCGGGGTACCCCCTCAGTATGGGCTCGGCTCTGACTGACCACAGCAGAGGGTTGTGTCTCTTTTCCCAGCTCCTGAGCTTGCAGGGGCTGGCGTGGTCCCGGCAATGGGGAAGAGTCCCGTACAAAATCCCTGATGGCCATATAACACTCGATCAGGCTAACCACCTGATGTAGATTGCCTGGTTTCCCTTGCTCCACCCAGCGCTGTATGGATACTGACAGGGTTCATGCCAACCAGTCAGTTACTACCCTCTCTACCATCTGGGCTGGGCTCAAGGTCTCAGGCTAGAGCTAATTTTTCACTAGATGCAACTAGTCATATCCCTGATACCTAGCGGGTCTTGCCTTCACAAATAACCACTGCTATATTCATTGTGCCCATACATATGTATTAACTCCCAGCCGAGGCAGGACCTCACCTTGCCCATATTTTCCCATAGTCCTGGGCGTCCTCCCGGCTGAGGTCAAAGTAAGCCCTCTGTGTCGTTACTGCTACATACTTAGGCAATTAACTGGTTCATGCACCTTTACATGAACACCCGAGCCTTACACTATGGCCGGTCCGAATAACTAAAGCAATTGTTACCATCCACCTCTCGTGTCTCCCCTTTTCCTCATAGTTTGTAAGCTTGCGAGCAGGGCCCTCATTCCTCCTGGTATCTGTTTTGAACTGTATTTCTGTTATGCTGTAATGTCTATTGTCTGTACAAGTCCCCTCTATAATTTGTAAAGCGCTGCGGCATATGTTGGCGCTATATAAATAAAAATTATTATTATATATTATTATTCTGGGCATCTCCCGTCAGGAATAGGGCCATCAGTTCAGCTCATCTTCATCAGTACTATCTTGACTTGGCCCCGGGCCTCGAGACGCTCAGCGCAGTTCAGGGACCCATCAGGAAAAGCAGGCATATTGACCTGCTGTAACCTCGATGACGTCCACGCTAGTCACTGAGGCTTAGTTCAAAGCAGCTCATTCTCCAGTGGTTTTCAGCCTGGATGGTCATAAATTGGCACTGTCCAAGTTGAAAACTATCGCAGACATGGGTTATGGCAGACAAAATGTTGGACAGGTGAGGGATAGGGTTGTTTTTTGTTAGTTTTTTTTTACAGGAGACAATGGCTTCAATGGGATGCGTGTTAGATAAGTAAAACCTGGTGTTCAGTGGGTCAAACCCGAAAAGTAATACGGATTTCCTGGTGAAGTCCGTATTTGTAGTCCGTACCACAACATTAGGTGTTCAGCACGGACCTCAAACTTTACTGTTTGGGTTCACCCATCTCTAATCATAACATGCCAAATAATGACATCACCCTTTTCTTTTTCAGGAAAATTATGAGACTTGGTTTGGAATCATCAAATCATAGTTATAACCTCATTTCAACCTTTGTACCAAATGGTAACATCTAAAGTAATTACATCATACCTATAGCAAGAGAATGGAAATATTAACATAACTTCTTAACTGAAATCTAAATCAAATGTCAGTGTGAAATTTTACATAAAAACTATAAAAAAAAGTTTCAGGCAATGAAATTAAATCTTTATATGCAGAAAACAAATTTTGCATTTCATAAAAAAAAAATGTTTATTTGCTTGCTAATTACCCCATCTCTGTTTATGCCATCTAATCTTGATTATCTCATTTTACAGAAAAAGAAGAATTAGAAGAATGTGCTGTTTTACTAACCTAATTTCATTTTTGTCTATGTAGGTGGAGAGCAAATTCTGTGTCCAAACATTGCCACATGCACTATAAAGTAAGTCTGGGGATTTTTTTTGGACCCATGACTGTAGAAGTAAATACAAGTCCACCATATCAGATTGATGGAGGTCTGACACTTTGCACCCACACTGATCAGCTGTTAGTAGCTTGATGTCTGTAAACATACCTTTTTACACTTGGGCACAGTCAAGCAGGCCCCAGGGGCACCAGCAGCACACTGTGCAGCCCATGAGTGGGGGGAGCAGCAGGTTAAAGGAGGCAGGAGATGGCTGCTGAGGCAAACCCTGTGCTCGCTGCTAAAGAGAATTGAATATTCACTGCTCTCCACGTCCATGGGCATAGAGAGCAGTGAATATTCGTTTCTCTTTAACAGTGGGCATACCAGATCACCTGGCAGCTGTAGGAAACCAGCCAACTTACATCGCCTGCTATTAAAGAGGAAGAATATTCACTGCCACCCAGGCTGGTCTCTTGGAGGCAGTTTTGGGCACTCATGCTTTAGACATGCTGCACATTTAAATGTAAATATTCTGGCTTCATTCATCTACAGAAGACAGGCCTCTTTCATACTGCCAAATAGAAAGAAGTCTAGCACTCAACTTAAGAAGCGGCGAAAGATTTTATTTATTTGTGGCACTTGAAACGTTTCAGTCCATAAGGACTTTCATCAGTCACGTGCCGTTAGAAGCCCGTAGGGCTGGGTTCAGAAAGAGCGCGGAATGTGCAAAAAGTGCCGTCACAGCTTGCGTTATAGAGAATGGAGGTAAAATAGAGCTTAGTTAGAGTGCTGTAATGGTGGGGCAATGGCCGCACATCAGGATGTAGCACCCACAAGCTGAAAGCGCTGGTGTTTGGGGTGAGGGGCACTGCCTCCAGACACGGTATTCAGCCTAGGTAGGCTAAAGCTAATAACCCGAGCCCCTGCGATTTCCCTCAGACTAGGGAAACCCTGTCTGTCCCTCTCCCAGAGATTACACTGATGGTGTGCTTGTCTGGGCCACCAGCCCTGACCCTGACTCAGAACTAATCAGAAACCTCCACCCTCTACCCAGTGATAATCCTCACATCAACCCTTAAAGAAAGCACAGACAGGGAAAACCAAAAAAGTACCACGCCGCGAACACACTCAGGAAAACACTATAATGTGCACATGGCAAAACAAACACGAATATAGGAAGGAGAAATATGACAAAGGATCATACACCACCAGATATATTTCCACTCCAAGACCACCACTCTGAACCGAGATCACCAGGCACAAGACACAAGCTATAATCGGTGATGCCCAAAGTTCAGAAGAACTATTTAAAGGCCGTGGGCATACCCCAGCCTCCAATCCGAGTACCAGCTAGATTAACCCCGGACAACCTAGATAAAATCTAGCCGGCGCCACTGAGCGCATAGTGGACGAATGCAGAATTACCGCTGTCTGTCGGACGCCCTAGTGTGAATAGCATCCGACATGACAATCACCATGTTTTGACCAGACAGCTCCTTTAGTTGTATCGGCATCAGACGCAGTGTTTAGACCTCATTCAGACATCCATGTTGCACATTCATGTTCTGTCTGTGTTTTTCTCAGCTACAACACGTCCCCATTATTTTTTTTCTAAATCAATTATAGCATACGGAGCTGTTCACATGTCTCTGATTTTCATAGACCATGTGTCTTCACGGAGACATGTCCATTTTTCTTAGATGACAAACTCCAAATTTGAGGATAGAAAAAGTCTTTGGAAGGATGCATTAATTATTAACAAATTGAGGAGAACCCCAAATAAATGCTCACTATCAAGCCCTAAAATTTAACTTTTATTATTTTATTAATGTTAAAAATTGCTTTAGGGTCTAAAAACAGGTTCCTAATCTGCCTAAATTTGTTGTAATTAAAGTGCTTGATGCTTGATTTCTTATACTTAATCGGTAACTCCCCGGGGTCCTAACACCTATTTGGCAGAATAGGACATACAAATTTATCACACTAGTCCCCCCAACATGTTTCAATGCATTTTGCGGCGTCATCAGGGGACAAGCCACTGTCCCATCTCCAACGTGGTGGCCATATTACTGTAGGAATGCATTATATTCTATGAGAGGGCTGCATTATATTCTATGAGGGGGGCATTACATTCTATAAGGGGCTACATTATATTCTATTGGGGAGGGCGGTATTATACTATATGAGGAGGCTGCATTATATTATATGAGGGGGCTGCATTATATTCTATGAGGGGGCTGCATTATATTCTATGAGGGGCTGCATTATATTTTATGATGGGAGTCTGCATTATTCCATATGAGGGCTGCAATATATTCTATGGGGGGCTGCATTATACTCTATAATGGGGCTACATTATAATCTATGAGGTGGGTTGCATTATACCCTATGAGGGGGCTGAATTATACTCTATGAGGTGGGCTGCATTATACCCTATGGTCGTGGCTGTATTATATTCTATGAGGTGGGCTGCATTATATTCTATGTTGGGATCTGCATTATACTAAATGATGGCTGCATTATATTCTATGGAGGGCTGAATTACACTCTATGAGGGGCTACCTTATACTCTATGAGGTGGTCTGCATTATATTCTATGTGGGGGGCTGCATAATACCGTATGAGGAGGCTGTAATATACCCTATGAGGGGGTTGCATTATATTCTATGAGGTGGCCTGCATTATATTATATGAGGGCTGCATATTATTATATTGGGGGCTGCATTACACTCTATGAGGGGCTACATTATACTCTATGAGGGGCTGCATTATATTCTGTGAGGTGGGCAGCATTACATTCTTTGAGGGGGTTGTATTATACCATATGAGGGCTGCATTATATTCTATGAGGGGGGCTACCCCAACCCCTGATATATCATTAAGATGTGTACTACCTTATATTATACTCTGATATTAGTGGGTTTTACTGCACAATTGGTCTTGTATTTATTTCTATGTAGCTACATAGTGGGCCCCAAGAATGATTTTCTCTGGTGGGCCCAAGGTGCTCAAGTCCAGCGCTGGATAGTGATGCTGAATTTGTCTCTTCAGAATTCCCCATAAGTGTACAATTTCATTCAGATCAGGAGACATACTTGGTCCGTGAATCACATTCACCCTTGTTCTTCTTGTGAAATGTAACAGATGTGTGTTTTGGATCATTGTCAAGCTGTAAACGTACATGTCTACCAAGATATTTGTATTGTCTCCTTATATATTTATACATGAAAATATAGAAAAATGAATTTAGAAAAATTAATGGTACCTATGGTGTAGCATAGTGGTGGCAGTGTTATGTGCGATTGTATAAGTATTGGTGTCAGGGACCTACATTTCATTAATGGTATCATGAATTTATAGAGGTATTGCTCTATATTGAATTAGAAGATGCTATTATCACTCCATGCTCTTGCTAGACGGGCACTTTTCCAACATAACAATGATCCAAAACAAACATCTGTTGCATTTCTCAAGAAGTAATAGAGATAGCAAAGGCGTGCACTCTGGTCAGTGTAGATTGGTGCAGGCTGAACCAAGGTAACTTCACAAATAAGAAAACAACAGCCGCACTCGATATTTGTTTTTTTCGTATGCAATAAAGTAATTTATTATGTTCACCACAGTGGTATTGCGAAGCTGGGGTCACCACAATCATATATCAAGGTACTGAGGTAACGTTTCGGCCCTGTTGTGGGCCTTTGTCAAACCTCACTAGAAAACAATGAGAATTGCACAATATTACTAATTTGAACATAGAAGTACAAAAACAGAGAAACAGAACAAAAAACAAAACAGTGCTATACATGTACAACAACTAGTGGTTTGTAAGACCATAGTAATATCAACCCAATACCGACACTTTATATACAAAATTTACAAAATTTACACAGAATATCTCTCAAGCCAATAGCTAAATAACGGAAAAATATATATGTATACACATTCATAGAGCCAGCATGTAATTTGGCGTGGTTTGGACGAGTTTTGTTTTTTGTTCTGTTTCTCTGTTTTTGTACTTCTATGTTCAAATTAGTAATATTGTGCAATTCTCATTGTTTTCTAGTGAGGTTTGACAAAGGCCCACAACAGGGCCGAAACGTTACCTCAGTACCTTGATATATGATTGTGGTGACCCCAGCTTCGCAATACCACTGTGGTGAACATAATAAATTACTTTATTGCACACGAAAAAAACAAATATCGAGTGCGGCTGTTGTTTTCTTATTTGCATTTCTCAAGAAGAACAGAGTGAATGTGATTCAGTTGAGCATCACCCTCCATCCAGCTTCCAGGCTCTAAAAGACATTCTTGTAGAATGGAAAAAGATAGCAGTTGCAGTTGCAATATGTTGCCAACTTGTTCATTCCATGCCTAAAAGATCTGGTGCTGTCCTTTAAAATCATAAAGGTAAAACAAAATATTAGATGTAGTAGTTGTTGATGTGGGGTGTATTATTTTTGCATCAACTAATTTGAGTAAGGCAGGGGTCACACTTGCGAGTGCAATGCGAGTCTCTCGCCTCAATACCTGGCACTGCGGCCGGCAGTTCGGACCAGACGGTTCAGCTGCATAGAAAGACATGCAGCCGCACACTCCGGTCCCGAGTGTAAGCAGCAGTGCCGGGTATTGAGGCGAGAAACTAGTGTGAGTTTCTCACATTACACTCGCAAGTGTGACTCTGGCCTAAGGCTATGTGCACACGTTCAGGTTTTTTTTTTTCGTGCTAAAAACGCTATAAAAACTCATTAAAAATGCATACATTATGCATTCTATCATTTAGAATGCATTCTGCATGTTTTGTGCACATGGATGCGTTTTTTTCCGCGAAAAAAAGGCATCGCGGTAAAAAAAGAGCATGTTCATTATTTTTGCGGATTTTCTGCATTTTTCCCGCAATTCTATGCATTTGGGAAAAAACGCACCAAAAATGCGTCAAAACGCGGTAACATCACGGTAAATTTCTGGCAGAAATGTCCATTTTTTGTCAGGAAAATTTATGCAAGAAATCCTGACGTGTGCACATACCATAACACTGAAGATGTTGTAATGAAAGTTATATTGCTAACCTTACTTTCATGTTATGGGTTAAAATGTTCTATGGAACTCAGTCTTGTCAAATTTTTCAAATTGTTCTGTTTTCAGTGAGATATTGAGGAAAATCTTACTTTTCAAAGGGGATATACTCATTTATGCTGAACCCGGTGTGTATATATTGTGGTAAACTGGCTGTTTTAGCTGAATGTAGAGGTAGACACAGGAACACTGTCTCTTTAACTCTCCTATAGTGTTGAGCCACCTCCCTAGTGTTCGGGTTCGGTTCGGTTCTTCGAACAGGGACGTGTTTGACTAAATGTTCATCGAACGTTCAACGAACACCGTCGGACCCCATTGAAACCAATGGCAGGCAAACACAAACACATACAAACACATGGAAAACACATAGAAAACACCTTTAAAGGTGTCCAAAGACTGACAAACTGCTCAGAAGACACAACAAACACATGGAAAAGTCACAACTACATATAGTCATGTGAAAAGAAAAGAGGTGCAGGAGTAAAAGAAGGAGGAGACACAGATATAGGCATGTCATGCCCTTCTAAAATCAAGAAAAGCTGGAGTAAAAATCTAAACTCACTCTACCAACTCCCAGACATCTTGACTAGGGTTGAGCGAAACGGGTTGGCCATTTTCAGAAGTCGCCGACTTTTGGCAAAGTCGGGTTTCATGAAACCCGACCCGACCCCTGTGTGGGGTCGGCCAAAAATGCAATAATACCTAGTCTGTACAGTCTGCGATTGGGATGCAAAAGTCCCTAGAGACCCATGACTTGTTCATCCTGATGAAAGTTAGATGTTCTATAATAATAATAATAATCTTTATTTTTATATATAATCCCAAAATAATAGCCTATGTGTAAGGCACTTCCAAATTACAACAAATATCAAATAATAGAACCACAGCGGAAGCTTAATGCCAATAAAAACACTGAATTTTATTAATAGTACACTTAAAATTCAAATAGAGTCCAATAACAATCAGTGGGGATACATGAGACAGAATTATACTGTCTGCTGAAGAGAATACATCTACAATACCTAACATAGATCAAATGATCCCAAATAATATCACAGGAGACCCAATGGAGAAAAGGCATAAATAGTACATGAAGTATGTCTATATAAGGACCATACGTGTGTCATAATATGAAACAATGCCTATAAAACATGGCCAGACCCATGTAATGTCTGCAAGAGCAAGCACTAATACTATGTCAAGGGTGCAAAGGGTTAAATAGAGTATATCATGGCCGACAAAACTAGCCTGACACATGAGGTATATAGACCCTGAGGATCCCAAAAATGGTATGGCTGTATCTATACATATATAAACCATAAAGTGCATACAGTGCTAAGGTGCAAAGGCATAGGGGAAGGTAGAGATGTATTCACCTGTAACAGCAAGCCAGTAGATGGACCCCGACGCGCGTTTCGCGGTTAAGCTTCGTTCAGGGGGATAGTCTCAACAACAGTGGCCATATGGGAGTTTATATAGCGGTTAAAAGGCAGTGGTGGCAGCGGTCTGTAATGGCGCTTGCATTGACAACGCCGGCTTTTATGAGAGTAATTTTATACTTGTATATTTGATGGACTTTCTTTCAATATATGCACCTTTTGACTGATGGCGTTGTTTTTATATATAAGCAAAAAAATGCACTTTTTTCTCATTTATGTATGTTTCTAAGCATGCTTCTTTGGAGAGTATGCTAATTTGTATATATTTATTATTACACTTATTGAGTGGTATCTCTTTAATATATTCCCATATGAGACATATTGCTGCTTCTTTCATATAGTATATTTGCAACATAATTATCTGGATTCTTTGCACGTTTATTAATATAATATATTTTTTCCTGCACATTTCCATTTACCTACATCCCTCACTAACCCTCATCCCTCATTTATTGTATCTAACACGCTCAATACAGCTGCCACCAGTCACACTTCATTGACATAGTGAAGCGCTATTTAGATTAGCTTTGTGCACATAAAGCGGTCCCTTATTTCTTATGTCCCAGCTGCTCCCCACTCTACTACTGCGGTGTGCGCTCGCTGAGACTCCTGGCATCGGGTTGCTGAGGCGACGCGTCTCTTATGTGGCTCACTCCGCCCCCCTGCTCTGACACATCGGGTAGGTGAGTGGATGGGCTCCTTTTAACGCCGAGCGGAAGTGACGTTCGAGCCAGCGTTGTCAATGCAAGCGCCATTACAGACCGCTGCCACCACTGCCTTTTAACCGCTATATAAACTCCCATATGGCCACTGTTGTTGAGACTATCCCCCTGGACGAAGCTTAACCGCGAAACGCGCGTCGGGGTCCATCTACTGGCTTGCTGTTACAGGTGAATACATCTCTACCTTCCCCTATGCCTTTGCACCTTAGCACTGTATGCACTTTATGGTTTATATATGTATAGATACAGCCATACCATTTTTGGGATCCTCAGGGTCTATATACCTCATGTGTCAGGCTAGTTTTGTCGGCCATGATATACTCTATTTAACCCTTTGCACCCTTGACATAGTATTAGTGCTTGCTCTTGCAGACATTACATGGGTCTGGCCCATGTTTTATAGGCATTGTTTCGTATTATGACACACGTATGGTCCTTATATAGACATACTTCATGTACTATTTATGCCTTTTCTCCATTGGGTCTCCTGTGATATTATTTGGGATCATTTGATCTATGTTAGGTATTGTAGATGTATTCTCTTCAGCAGACAGTATAATTCTGTCTCATGTATCCCCACTGATTGTTATTGGACTCTATTTGAATTTTAAGTGTACTATTAATAAAATTCAGTGTTTTTATTGGCATTAAGCTTCCGCTGTGGTTCTATTATTTGATATTTATTTTTATATAGCGCTAACATATCCCGCAGCGCTTTACAGTTTGCACACATTATCATCGCTGTCCCCGATGGGGCTCACAATCTAGATTCCCTATCAGTATGTCTTTGGAATGTGGGAGGAAACCGGAGTACCCAGAGGAAACCCACGCAAACACGGAGAGAACATACAAACTCTTTACAGATGTTGTCCTGAGTGGGATTAGAACCCAGGACCCCAGCGCTGCAAGGCTGCTGTGCTAACCACTGCGCCACCGTGCTGCCCACTTTCAGGGGACAGCCAGCTTTGCCTATCCATCAGGACACCACCAGCAGCATTGATGGCATGTTCTGAGAGACCGCTGGGTGCCAGGCACAATAAAACCTCCAAGGCATGTGAGGTAAGCTCAGGCCACTCATTCATTTTGGAAGACCAAAATATGAAAGGGTTCAAACCCTCCCTGATGGTATTCATATTCAGTTCTAGATACTCCTTCACCATCTTCTTCATTCGTTCACCATGTGTAAGACTTGGACTCTGTTGTGCCGGTGCACGAGCTGGTCTGAAAAAGGGTCAAAGGACTATCAAAAATCGTTTCTACCACTGCTGCGGCTAATGTTTAGACGTTGACGAATTGATGTGCCGGAGGTTGGAAGTTTAGAGCTGCGATGCAAACTGTGTGCTTCACTGCTGTCTTGGGGAGAAGCTCTCTTAAGGTTGTGTAAAAGCGTGTTTTGATACTCCAGCATCCGCGTGTCCCTTTCCAGGGTGGGAAGCATCTGGCAACATTTGGTTTTATAACATGGATCTAACAGAGTGGCAATCCAGTAGTCAGCAGTATTCCTCATCATAACTATACAGGGGATCATGCTGCAGATAGTGCAGCAAGAAGGCACTCATATGTTTGGTTCTACCATGAGGTCCAAGCCTATGCTGTGTTGGTGACTGGGTAACAATGAGGCTCGTTTCCTCCATCCCCTCCCACCAACCCCGAACAACAGAGAAGGGAGGATTATCCTCTTCATCTAACAGTTGTTCACCCATCATCTCTTCCTCTTCCATTTGTTCCTCGGATTTTGCTCCTTCAATAACAGTTTGTCTATTATCACCAGCCCTCCTCGATCGCAGTAATCCACCCTTCCTTGGCACCCATATGTGTGACGACAGTCTGGCACTTAGAGACAATGTTATCCCTACTGCATCCTCCTCTTCTTCCTCTTCTTCTAGGACAACGATCTCCTCCCACAGGCTATTTAAAGTCTGCTCCAGCATATAGATAACCGGAATAGTGATGCTGATGATGGCGTCTTCAGCACTAACCATCTTAGTAGCCATTTTGAAACTGTGCAGAAGGGTGAAGAGGTCCTTAATCTGTGTCCACTCTGTAAATGTGATATGCACCACGTCCGTACTGCATTGACCCAGGTTATAGAACATGACACACTGCGTCAGGGCTCGTTGCTGCTGCCACAGCGTGCAACAACTGCAGAGTGGAATTCCATGGTGTCAGCACAGCGCGTATCAACCTGTTAACTGGCATGGACAAAGACCTCTGTATGGATGTAAGTCAATGAGCAGAGGGGTGTGAATTTTCCCTCTGCGCTCACACTGAGGTCAGAAAGGTGAAGTGAGTTCACTGGCTGTGAACTCCCTGGACCTGTCAGATGGCACCGCGAGCAGGAGAACCTTTTTTATGCTCGTGGTGCCCTCAGACAGGGAATAGTAGTTAACACAGAACCACTGAGCACAAGGAGTAGGAGAGGTCGTAAGTACGGTTTAATTAAGAATATTGAAGCAGTCTTTGTCTTTATTTCAATTAAAGGACTTTTTTCAGAGTGTTTGTGCTTTCTTACCATGTCACTATGGGGTTAGTAATGGGGGTGTGTTATTGGCACCTCTCAATTACTAATCTCGGGGCTCAATGTCACCTGACAGTGATATCAACCCCCCAACTTTTTCCCCACTTGCCACCGCTACAGGGCAAGTGGGAAGAGCGAGGCTAAGTGCCAGAATTGGGGCATCTTAGAGATGTCCCTGCATTCCATGCGGGCTCCAGTGCTGAGCCCGCATGCTTTTCTACACATGACAACTGATTTCATCAGATGACATGTGCCCATGGGTGGAATCGCATCCAGTCGTAGCTGTTAACATGTTAAATGCTACTGTCAATCTCCGACAGCGGCATTTAACATGGTCACACCAGAAGCGTGTCACTAATACGGCCCATTAGTGCGCCTGTCGCATCATTGCGAGGCGCCTAAGAGTTGGCATGACAACTCAGGGTCTGCAGGAGACCCCCGTAGTTGTCATTGCTGATCTGCTATGAGCACTGCCCAGTGACCGATGGTCGTAACAGATGATCAATTCTGCTACACATCAAAGTGCTGATGCCCTGCTATGTGTAGAAAAAGTGATCAGAAGATCTTAGCTTCAAGTCTAAAAAGTAGAAATATAGAAAAAAGTTTTTAAAAATATTAAAAAAAAACATTTAAAAAATACAAAAGTTAAAATCACCCCCTTTTGCCCCATTCAAAATAAAACAACAAAAATCAAAAACACACATATTTGGTATTGCCACATTTGGAAACACCCGATATATCAAAATATAAATAGAATTAATCCAATCAGTAAATGGTGTAGCAAGAAAAAATAAATAAAAACGTCAGAAATACACTTTTTTGGTCTCTGCAACATTGGAATAAAATGCAATAACAGGTGACCAAAAATAGTATCAATAAAAATGTCAGATTGGCGTGCAAAAAATAAGCCCTCTCCCAGCACCGGATCCTGAAAAATCGAGACGCTACGGGTCCCGGAATATGTAGCTATTTTTTTTTGCAAACTTTGTTTCACCACTTAAATTAAAAAAAACCCTACACATGTTTGGTATCTGCAAACTTTACAATGAGCTGGAGAATCATAATAGCAAGTCAATTTAGCATTTCGTGAACATGGTATAAAGTAAAGAAAACATAATTTTCACTTTTTTTGCAATTTCACCTGACTTTGATTTTTTTTCCCATTTTTAGTACATGATATGGTAAAGCCAATGATCTTGTTCAAAAGTACAATTCATCCCACAAAAAACAAACCATATTAACAGAAAAATAAAAAAGTTATGGCTCTGGAATGAAGGGGAGCAAAAAACAGAAACGCAAAAACTGAAAACCCCAAGGTCGTGAAGGGGTTAAGTCATTAAATCATAGTTTATGCTGAATATGTTCTCAAAAAGCTATATATCACTCTACTATGCTATCCCTGCTCTATGACATGGGGACTCCATTTTCATGGTGACAAGTTCCCTTTAAATCCATTTTTGTCTTAATTACAACAACCGGACTGTAGATGAATGAAATGGTTAGAAGTCGCTTTGCCCCATATATATCACCCATTAAATGTGAATGTAATGTGCAGGTTTACTCCTGTAACCAGTTATATAGTTTTCATCCCTCCGGCATCTGCTAATGTCACATCAACCCGTTTCCTGAACATTTTAACAATGGCCCAATCTGGACGCCGTCATTTACAAGGTTCTACTTATCACGTCATAAATCTTAAGCTCTGAATGAGACATTTGTTTGGAAGGAGTGTCTGGGAATGCAAATGTATTACTATGAAATGAAATAAAGCATTACAACTTGTGTTCATATGTGATTTATAATTAATTAAGTATTGCCTGCACATAAAATATGGTTGAGCAGGGAACAGCGGAGTTTTACACTTCATTTAATGCACTGTTGGCAGTGACATTTCTGTGCGTGTGGATAGATAAAAATCTGTCATGAAGCTGGAGATACCACAGATATTTCCTTATATGATTATGACAGAAATGAAAGAAAACCATATTTTCTTACTTTTACTGCAGTCTCTTAGACCTTCTACAAGCACCTTTTCACCTTTTTTTAAATTATTATTAAAAAGGGCCATGAATCAACCCCTTAACGCCCGCCGATACGGCTTTTAACGGTGGCAGTTTAGGGGTCTTATTCCTCAGCGCCGCTTTCTAACGGTATTGATAAATAAGTGTATAGTGACCCCCAGCGTTTGAAAATCTCCAGGGTCTCGACTACTGGGGTAGCTGAGACCCCGGACAACATGATTTGGGCCGGTTTTTACCATTCCCTGTCGTGATCGCCGTTATTTACCGATCACATAAAAAAAGTCCAATTTAAAATCCATTTCTCTCTCCTCTGATATGATCTGACATATCAGTGAAGAGACAAATAGGGTCCCACGAGCCCACATGGTACCTTAGGTACAGTATCAGTGACCCCGGCCACCCTTCGTCTTTCTGCACAAGAAAAATGATGGACGCATGCGTAATGCGCCTGCCAAGATCTTGCTGCCTGCATCCAGCAACTGCTGAGAATTTTCTCATTGGCTGCTGGCTGTTGATTACTGTGATAGACCCTATCACAGTGATCAAAAGCCCCCAGTATTAGTAAATATGGCAGCATGTGGGCTGTGCCTGTCTCTTCTCTCATTATAGTTGTTCTGGTCTTCTCTCATTATAGTTGGTCCGGGAGAAAAGAGAGATACACTATGTCCGAGTGCTGCCCTGTCAGAGAATAAAAAGTGACAAAAAGTAATTTCTATGTCCGCGTCTGCAAACCCCTAAACCTCATTGATCACCCCCCATCCACCATTCAGTGCCATCCCCATTGTCAGATTATCTATTTTTTAGATATATAATTTTTTTTCACTCATTTTTTGCAGTTAGGGTTACACTTATTGGGGTTAGGGTTACACTTATTAGGGTTAGGCAGTAAAAAAAAAATACTAGAGTTAGATTAGGGTTAGTTTTTTTTTAGGCAGGCGAATAAAGCAATGGCCCGCAGAACATTTAGTGCGCAGCCTGCTTTGTTCCGGCAGCGATGAATTATTAAATGATAATAATAATGAGGATGTTCCATACTTATACACTCTGATTCAATATACGCAAATGCAGGGCAACTGTTTTGTTAGCTAGACCAAGTTTTATAATCAGCCAATAATTCCTAGAATGATTTTCTTGTTTGCTCAGTCTCTCTATAAGTTTTGAATGGGTCCTGGAATTTCTTCAATTTTACCCTAAAGAACAATGGTGTTTCCAGAACTCACATTGGTGCCATATTGGATGTACTTTTGAACACTGAAAAACTAGTGCAATAAAATTTGAGTGTGTTCCTCAGAATGTACTATAAAGAATCATAAGAGAGACAGTGAAAACAATGCAAATTGTACATTTTCAAACTTGTGTTGCATCAATTGAAAAAAAATGGTGGTATTAAACTACCCACTACTAGTGCTGAGTGAATTTGTATGGAATACGATCAAAACACGAGCAAAATTTTATAAAATCGGAAAAAAATCGGTAACATTCGGTAATAGTGTGGGAAAATATTTGCGTTGCCACAAAAGCATTTTCAACACTTTAGCAATGAAAATGGTGGTGTATCGTGAGTGCTTGGCACGTGTTTTATGAGGGGAGGGGCTTTGCAGAGTTCAGAGGTGCGGCGTTCTTGTAAACAGTCATCAGGGCGCATGAAACACCCGCAACATCCTGACACACCAGCTTGTGTCATTGGCTGCTGAAATTACATGTCCCTCTCCATATAAATAGCATCATTTTGATACTGTAAAAGTGCAGAGAGGTTGCTCCAGACGCTGGCACTGTTAGCACCATGATTTTAGATAGTGGGTTAGGCGGTTGCATATCAGTCAGATAGTGTAGCTAGCTACTGTCCAGTGTGGCTGTTAAATTTACCTTCCAGCATTTTTTTGGGCCATTACTGAGGTCCACAGACAAAGTCAGCAGGGCACACGTCCTACAAGTGTGTTGTGCACTGCTTCTATTGTGCTCCATGCATGAGTATAGCATTCTAAGTAATATTTTTACTAGCTACATGTGAAACAGGCTGCTGTATCCCACCTTGTCATTTAGTGCTGTGGTGATATGAAACTGTCTGTAGACCTAAGTCCCATTAAAAAAATTATATTTTTTTCTATTGCTAAATTTGAAACAGGCTGCTGTATCCCACGTTGTCATTTTTTGACAGTGATAAGAGCCTCTCTGCAGACTTAACGTGCATTAATATATATATTATATAATATATATATAATATATATATTATATATATATTATATATATATAATATTTTCTGTTGCTGAATGTGAAACAGCCCGCCATATCCCACATTGTCATGTTGTGGCGGTGACATGAACCTGTCTGCAGACCTAATGCGCATTTAAAAAAAATTCTAATTTTTTTTGTGTTGCTGAATGTGATACAGCCAACTGTATCCCACATTGTTATGTTGTGGCGGTGATATGAAGCTGTCTGCAGACCTCGAGCACATTAAAATATTAATTTTTTCCTGTTGATAAATGTGATACAGCCTACTATATCCAACCTTTTTAATTTAGTGGCGTTGAATGGTTCTGTGTGCAGAGCTGTTGCACATTAAAATTAATTTATTTTATTTTTTTACAAACGTGATACAGCAGCCAAGATCTGAGTTTGAAATTGTTTTTAGCCTATCTTCTAGATTATGTGCATCTTTGGCATACAATGTCTCACGGACATCTTTTATACCTAGCTTGAGAAGCGCATCTGTTACACCTATATTCTGACAAGCATCAAATGCTCTCTGGTAATTGGTGTTGGGTAAATGAGTAAGCGTTGTAGGCTGGATAATGGATTTCTTACTTCCCATAGCCGCCCTGTTATTGATCCTGTTGTACGTTCCCATTCTCACCGCTGTCATGGCCCTTTTCCTAATCAGTTCATGTAACGACACGTCGGCCATATTTCTCCAGCAAACCTGCACCTTACCAGCAGCAACTGTAGGAAAGAGGGCATTCCAATGCCACGGACAATCTTCTAGATTATACAGGCCTTAACAACACTAAAAAAGTATTTTATGTTGCTAACCGAATACAGAAGGGGAGATCTCAATTAGAAATTATTTTAAGCACCTAGTCAATGTAATAAAGGCTTCAACGAAGGGCCCTCCAAAAAATTTTCTGTTACTAACGTAATACAGTAGGGGGCATGTCACTTTGAAATTGTTTGTAGCATCTAGTCAATGTTATGCGGGTCTTATCGACAAGCCCAATAAAAAATCTTCCATTACTAATGTAATACAGTAGGGGACATCTCACTTTGAAATTGTTTGGAGCATCTAGTCAATATTATACAGGTCTCATCGACAGGCCCCCAAAACAAACTTTTGTTTCTAACGTCATACAGTAGGGGACATCTCACTTTGAAATTGTTTGGAGCATTTAGTCAACGTTACACAGGCCTCATCGACAAGCCCCCCAAAATTCTTCTGCTACTAATGTAGTACAGTAGGGGACATGTCACTTTGAAATTGTTTGGAGCATCTAGTCAATGTTATACAGGTCTCATCGACAGGTCCAAAAAAATTTGTCTGTTGCTAACGTAATATATTAGGGGACATGTCACTTTCAAATTGTTTGTAACATCTAGTCAATGTTATACAGGCCTTATCGACAGGCCCAAAATATTCTTCTGTTACTAACATAATACAGTATAGTACATCTCACTTAGAAATTGTTTGTAGCATCTAGGCAATGTTATACAGGCCTCATCCACACGCACAAAAAAAAACTGTTACTAGTGTCATACACAAGGGAACATCTCACCTTGAAATTTTTTTGGCGCTAATCTTCTTTGTCATACAGGCCTCATCGACACTGAAATAATTCTTTCTTCATGAGCAACGTGATTAATCATGCCATATTTCACCTTCAAATTTTGGGCCGCTGAAATTTAGCTGTGTGCACAGGTTGTGCAGAGTACAAAATCTATTTTTAGTTGCTAATAGTGTGCTCCTTGAACACTATCTGAGCAACATTATTGGGAAAATGCGAGGTCGTGAAGAAAGAGGGATTAGGCTTGGTGTTCGAGGTGTATGTCAGGTAGGTGTTAATGTTTCTGAAAGCATTAATGACCACTAATGTGACGTCCTATCCAAAGACAACTGACATCTTCTGTTACTGGATGTTGTAGTTTTTAGTGTGCTGCATTGTGCTTGCGTAATTGCTGTCTCTGATTTCTTTAGTCTGGCTTATGTGCCCCCTGAGATGTTAACACTAATTTGTGGAAATGTGAACAGTCCTGCTTGGGTGTCCATCTGCTGAGTAGTGGAAGACCAGTCAGTCCCTATTATACTATTTCTACTGTGGTAAAATTGATGCCACTTTGCTAGTGTCTGACACTAATTTTTGTAACAGTGAACACTTGCTTGGGTGTCCATCTGCTGGGTTGGGTGTAGTGGAAGACCTGTCAGTCCCTATTAGACTATTTCTACTGTGGTGAAATTGATGTCACTTTGCTGGTGTGTGCAAATACATTTTTGTAAATGTCTTTGAGTCAACTACCCGTATTACTATCCTTACATTTTTCTGACAATAGTAATCTACGAAAATGATATGTGTACCACCTGAGTGTGACTGAGCATCACTTTCAATTTTGTTTTTTTATCACTTATATAGTGCCAATAGTTCAACATTTGCTTTACAGACATTACAGGCACTGTCATCATTAGGACTCACAATCTAAATTTACTATCTGTATGTCTTTGTACTGTGGGTAGAAAAATAATTACAGGGAGTAAACCATCGTAAACATGGGTAGAATATTCAAACTTTTTGCAGATTGCTGTCCTTGGTTTGGTTGTAACATAGGACTTCAGCACAGCAAGACTACTAATGTTTTTGCATTGACAGCTGAATGTTTCTGTGGTTGCAAGGCTATCACTGTGATTCAAACTGTGTGCCTCACTGCTGTGTTGGGGAAAACAACTGTCAAGATTGTTCTCCAGCATGTTTTGATACTGCAGCATGGGGCGTCCCTTTCCAGGGGGAAGCAACAGGCAAAATGTACTTTTGTAATGTGGATACAACACACTGGCAACCTGGTTGTCATGGTTCCATCCCTCAGGGTGTCTGGGATGCAGTTACTGACAGCTCAGCCGTCCAATCTGGTATAGGGGCGTACAGAAGCTGTCAGTACGTTGATTGACAGCATGACCATCCAATCTGGTTCAGGGGCATGCTGAGCTGTCGGTGTGTTTATTGACAGCTCGACTAGCCAATCTGTGACTGGGAGGCGTTGGCTATCTCAAGTGTTCACTATCTCTGGTAATTGCATGCCCTTAACTAAGCAGCTTCTCCCAGACTACTGCCAGACGTACATTCATCTTGTGAGGTTGGTGCTTTGTGCTCCCTCTGCCTTGAGTTCTGTTTGCTTGATCTGTTGCCTGACTTTGGGTTTTGTTCTGACCATCTGCTTGTTTAACCCCTTCAGCTCTGATCCGTTACCCTCCTGGCTTCTGACCTAGGAACGTTACCTGACTACGCTTTTGTCTCTTCCTTCTGTTTATGACTAGTGTTGAGCGATACCGTCCGATACTTGAAAGTATCGGTATCGGATAGTATCGGCCGATACCCGAAAAATATCGGATATCGCCGATACCGATATCCGATACCAATACAAGTCAATGGGACATCAAGTATCGGAATGTATCCTCATGGATCCCAGGGTCTGAAGGAGAGGAAACTCTCCTTCAGGCCCTGGGATCCATATTAAAGTGTAAAATAAAGAATTAAAATAAAAAATATTGTTATATTCACCTCTCCGGCGGCCCCTGGACATCAGCGGGAGGATCCGGCGTCCGGCACGGCTTCTTTCTTCAAAATGCGCGCCTTTAGGACCTGTGGAATGACGTCCCGGCTTCTGATTGGTCGCGTGCCGCCCATGTGACCGCCACGCGACCAATCAGAAGCCGCGACGTCATTCCTCAGGTCCTAGAAGGCGCTCATTCTAGGACTTTAGCTGAGGAATGACGTCGCGGCTTCTGATTGGTCGCGTGGCGGTCACATGGGCGGCACGCGACCAATCAGAAGCCGGGACTAGGGTTGAGCGAAACGGGTCGAACATTTTCAAAAGTCGCCGACTTTTGGCTAAGTCGGGGTTTCATGAAACCCGATCCGACCCCTGTGCGGGGTCGGCCATGCGTTACGCGACTTTCGCGCCAAAGTCGCGTTTCAATGACGCGAAAAGCGCCATTTCTCAGCCAATGAAGGTAAACGCAGAGTGTGGGCAGCGTGATGACATAGGTCCTGGTCCCCACCATCTTAGAGAAGGGCATTGCAGTGATTGGCTTGCTGTCTGCGACGTCACAGGGGCTATAAAGAGGCGTTCCCGCCGACCGCCATCTTACTGCTGCTGATCTGAGCTTAGGGAGAGGTTGCTGCCGCTTTGTCAGAAGCAGGGATAGCGTTAGGCAGGGTCCATTAACCACAAAACCGCTTGTGCTGCAGCGATTTGCACTGTCCAACACCACCCTCGGTGTGCAGGGACAGTGGAAGTTTTTTTTTTTTTTTTTTTCCCCTCAGCGCTGTAGCTCATTGGGCTGCCCTAGAAGGCTCCCTGATAGCTGCATTGCTGTGTGTACGCCGCTGTGCAAACCAACTGCTTTTTTCAAAGCACAAATCCTCTTGTTCCTTCCTTTCTGCACAGCTATCTTTTTTGTTTGTCCACACTTTTTATTTCATTTGTGCATCAGTCCACTCCTTATTGCTGCCTGCCATACCTGGCTGAGATTACTGCAGGCAGGGAGATAGTAGCTGCCTGCCATACCTGGCTGAGATTACTGCAGGCAGGGAGATAGTAATTGTAGGACATTCCCTGTTTTTTTTTTTTTTTTTTTTTTGGTGGGAGATTAAGATTGGCAATTTGGCATTTCTGCTAGAGTGCCATCCCTGTGTGTGCCATCTCTCTCACATAGTGGGCCATAGAAAGCCTTTTCATTTTTCTGTATTTTTTTTTGTGGGGTGTATAAATTCTCCCTGATAAAAATACAGTGGGAGATTAATATTGGCCTTTGGGCTTGTGTGCCAGTCCTGAGTGTGCCATCTCTCTCACAAATAGTGGGCCATAGAAAGCCTATTTATTTTTTTTTTTGGTTTTATAAATTCTCCCTGTAAAAAAGGGAGATTAATATTGGCCTCTGGGCTTGTGTGCCAGTCCTGAGCGTGCCATCTGTGCCAGCCCTGAGCGTGCCATCTCTCTCACAAATAGTGGGCCATAGAAAGCCTATTTAATTTTTTTTTTTGTTTTATAAATTTTCCCTGAAAAAAGGGAGATTAATATTGGCCTCTGGGCTTGTGTGCCAGTTGTGAGCGTGCCATCTGTGCCAGTCCTGAGCGTGCCATCTCTCTCACAAATAGTGGGCCATAGAAAGCCTATTTAAATATTTTTTTGGTTTTATAAATTCTCCCAGAAAAAAAGGGAGATTAATATTGGCCTCTGGGCTTGTGTGCCAGTCCTGAGCGTGCCATCTGTGCCAGCCAGCCCTGAGCGTGCCATCTCTCTCACAAATAGTGGGCCATAGAAAGCCTATTTAATTTTTTTTTTTGTTTTATCAATTTTCCCTGAAAAAAGGGAGATTAATATTGGCCTCTGGGCTTGTGTGCCAGTTGTGAGCGTGCCATCTGTGCCAGTCCTGAGCGTGCCATCTCTCTCACAAATAGTGGGCCATAGAAAGCCTATTTAAATATTTTTTTGGTTTTATAAATTCTCCCAGAAAAAAAGGGAGATTAATATTGGCCTCTGGGCTTCTGTGCCAGTCCTGAGCGTGCCATCTGTGCCAGTCCTGAGCGTCCCATCTCTCTCACAAATAGTGGGCCATAGAAAGCCTATTTTATTTTTTTTTTGGGTTTTAGAAATTCTCCCTGAAAAAAGGGAGATTAATATTGGCCTCTGGGCTTGTGTGCCAGTTGTGAGCGTGCCATCTGTGCCAGTCCTGAGCGTGCCATCTCTCTCACAAATAGTGGGCCATAGAAAGCCTATTTAAATATTTTTTTGGTTTTATAAATTCTCCCAGAAAAAAAGGGAGATTAATATTGGCCTCTGGGCTTCTGTGCCAGTCCTGAGCGTGCCATCTGTGCCAGTCCTGAGCGTCCCATCTCTCTCACAAATAGTGGGCCATAGAAAGCCTATTTTATTTTTTTTTTGGGTTTTAGAAATTCTCCCTGAAAAAAGGGAGATTAATATTGGCCTCTGGGCTTGTGTGCCAGTTGTGAGCGTGCCATCTGTGCCAGTCCTGAGCGTGCCATCTCTCTCACAAATAGTGGGCCATAGAAAGCCTATTTAAATATTTTTTTGGTTTTATAAATTCTCCCAGAAAAAAAGGGAGATTAATATTGGCCTCTGGGCTTCTGTGCCAGTCCTGAGCGTGCCATCTGTGCCAGTCCTGAGCGTCCCATCTCTCTCACAAATAGTGGGCCATAGAAAGCCTATTTTATTTTTTTTGGGGGTTTTATAAATTCTCCCTGAAAAAAAGGGAGATTAATATTGGCCTCTGGGCTTGTGTGCCAGTCCTGAGCGTGCCATCTGTGCCAGTCCTGAGCGTGCCATCTCTCTCACAAATAGTGGGCCATAGAAAGCCTATTTAAATATTTTTTTGGTTTTATAAATTCTCCCAGAAAAAAAGGGAGATTAATATTGGCCTCTGGGCTTCTGTGCCAGTCCTGAGCGTGCCATCTGTGCCAGTCCTGAGCGTCCCATCTCTCTCACAAATAGTGGGCCATAGAAAGCCTATTTTATTTTTTTTTTGGGTTTTAGAAATTCTCCCTGAAAAAAGGGAGATTAATATTGGCCTCTGGGCTTGTGTGCCAGTTGTGAGCGTGCCATCTGTGCCAGTCCTGAGCGTGCCATCTCTCTCACAAATAGTGGGCCATAGAAAGCCTATTTAAATATTTTTTTGGTTTTATAAATTCTCCCAGAAAAAAAGGGAGATTAATATTGGCCTCTGGGCTTCTGTGCCAGTCCTGAGCGTGCCATCTGTGCCAGTCCTGAGCGTCCCATCTCTCTCACAAATAGTGGGCCATAGAAAGCCTATTTTATTTTTTTTGGGGGTTTTATAAATTCTCCCTGAAAAAAAGGGAGATTAATATTGGCCTCTGGGCTTGTGTGCCAGTCCTGAGCGTGCCATCTGTGCCAGCCCTGAGCGTGCCATCTCTCTCACAAATAGTGGGCCATAGAAAGCCTATTTAATTTTTTTTTTTGTTTTATAAATTTTCCCTGAAAAAAGGGAGATTAATATTGGCCTCTGGGCTTGTGTGCCAGTTGTGAGCGTGCCATCTGTGCCAGTCCTGAGCGTGCCATCTCTCTCACAAATAGTGGGCCATAGAAAGCCTATTTAAATATTTTTTTGGTTTTATAAATTCTCCCAGAAAAAAAGGGAGATTAATATTGGCCTCTGGGCTTCTGTGCCAGTCCTGAGCGTGCCATCTGTGCCAGTCCTGAGCGTCCCATCTCTCTCACAAATAGTGGGCCATAGAAAGCCTATTTTATTTTTTTTGGGGGTTTTATAAATTCTCCCTGAAAAAAAGGGAGATTAATATTGGCCTCTGGGCTTGTGTGCCAGTCCTGAGCGTGCCATCTGTGCCAGCCCTGAGCGTGCCATCTCTCTCACAAATAGTGGGCCATAGAAAGCCTATTTAATTTTTTTTTTTGTTTTATAAATTTTCCCTGAAAAAAGGGAGATTAATATTGGCCTCTGGGCTTGTGTGCCAGTTGTGAGCGTGCCATCTGTGCCAGTCCTGAGCGTGCCATCTCTCTCACAAATAGTGGGCCATAGAAAGCCTATTTAAATATTTTTTTGGTTTTATAAATTCTCCCAGAAAAAAAGGGAGATTAATATTGGCCTCTGGGCTTCTGTGCCAGTCCTGAGCGTGCCATCTGTGCCAGTCCTGAGCGTCCCATCTCTCTCACAAATAGTGGGCCATAGAAAGCCTATTTTATTTTTTTTTTGGGTTTCAGAAATTCTCCCTGGAAAAAAAAAAGGGAGATTAATATTGCCCTTTGGGCTTGTGTGCCAGTACTAAGCGTTCCATCTCTCTCTCTCTCTCAGTCAGTGGGCCATAGAACGCCTATTTTTGGTTTTATTTGTTTTCTAAATTCTCCCTGAAAAAATCATTTTATTTTATTTGGTTTCTAAATTCTTCCTGATAAAATCATATTTTTTTTATTATTTTTATTTCTAAAGTCTCCCTGAAAAAAAAAAAAAAAAAACAACCAAAAAAACAGTGGGAGATTAATATTGGCCTTTCTGCTTGTGTGCCAGTCTTGACTCCTGGGTGTGCCATCTCTCTCTCTCTCTCTCTCTCTCTCTCTCTCTCTCCAATTGTGGTCCATAGAAAGCCTATATTTTTTTTCCTTGATTTGGGTTCTAAAATCTACCAGAGAAAATAACTACATCAATCATTGGTAGAAAAATATTGGCCTCTGGGTTTGTGTGCCACTCCTGACTCCTGTGTGCGTCATCTCTCAGTCAGTGGGCCATAGAACGCCTATTTTTGGTTTTATTTGTTTTCTAAATTCTCCCTGAAAAAATCATTTTATTTTATTTGGTTTCTAAATTCTTCCTGATAAAATCATATTTTTTTTATTATTTTTTTTTCTAAAGTCTCCCTGAAAAAAAAAAAAAAAACAGTGGGAGATTAATATTGGCCTTTCTGCTTGTGTGCCAGTCTTGACTCCTGGGTGCGTCATCTCTCAGTCAGTGGGCCATAGAACGCCTATTTTTGGTTTTATTTGTTTTATAAATTCTCCCTGAAAAAATCATTTTATTTTATTTGGTTTCTAAATTCTTCCTGATAAAATCATATTTTTTTTATTATTTTTTTTTCTAAAGTCTCCCTGAAAAAAAAAAAAAAAAAACAACCAAAAAAAACAGTGGGAGATTAATATTGGCCTTTCTGCTTGTGTGCCAGTCTTGACTCCTGGGTGCGTCATCTCTCAGTCAGTGGGCCATAGAACGCCTATTTTTGGTTTTATTTGTTTTATAAATTCTCCCTGAAAAAATCATTTTATTTTATTTGGTTTCTAAATTCTTCCTGATAAAATCATATTTTTTTTATTATTTTTTTTTCTAAAGTCTCCCTGAAAAAAAAAAAAAAAAAACAACCAAAAAAAACAGTGGGAGATTAATATTGGCCTTTCTGCTTGTGTGCCAGTCTTGACTCCTGGGTGTGCCATCTCTCTCTCTCTCTCTCTCTCTCTCTCTCTCTCTCTCTCTCCAATTGTGGTCCATAGAAAGCCTATATTTTTTTTCCTTGATTTGGGTTCTAAAATCTACCAGAGAAAATAACTACATCAATCATTGGTAGAAAAATATTGGCCTCCGGGTTTGTGTGCCACTCCTGACTCCTGTGTGCGTCATCTCTCAGTCAGTGGGCCATAGAACGCCTATTTTTGTTTTTATTTGTTTTATAAATTCTCCCTGAAAAAATCATTTTATTTTATTTGGTTTCTAAATTCTTCCTGATAAAATCATATTTTTTTTATTATTTTTTTTTCTAAAGTCTCCCTGAAAAAAAAAAAAAAAAAACAACCAAAAAAAACAGTGGGAGATTAATATTGGCCTTTCTGCTTGTGTGCCAGTCTTGACTCCTGGGTGTGCCATCTCTCTCTCTCTCTCTCTCCAATTGTGGTCCATAGAAAGCCTACATTTTTTTTCCTTGATTTGGGTTCCAAAATCTACCAGAGAAAATAACTCCATCAATCATTGGTAGAAAAATATTGGCCTCTGGGCTTGTGTGCCACTCCTGATTCCTGTGTGCGTCATCTCTCACTCAGTGGCCCATAGAAAGCATATAGTTTGTTACATTTGTTTTCTAAATTCTCCCTGCAAAAATCTATTTTTTTTTTTTTGGGGGGTTTCTAAAGTGTTCCTGAAAAAAATAAAAATAAAAAAAAAATAATAGTGTGACATTAATATTAACATTTGTGCTTCAGTGACAGTCCTGCGTGTGGGGCATCTCTCTAATTTGCAGCCACCAAAAAAAGAGTGTGTAACATTGGGCCTGATTTTCGCTGTGGTCTCACCAACCTGTAAAGGGGTAGCTAAATCATACTGAAGTTATAGCTCACCGTGTAAGTTGTGTGACTGCAACAAATAACGTTAGTTTGGTTACGTTTTTAAAACAATGAGGAAGTCTAGTGGAAGAGGTCGTGGCCGGGGGCGTTCATTGTCAGCTGGTAATGAGGGTAGTGGTAGTGGTGGAGCATCAGGTGGTCGTGGGGGAAAAAATATTGCACCTAAGTCTGGAGCTGTGGAGCCAGGTTCGTCGTCCGGCTACACAAGGCCTCGAACGCTCCCTTTTCTGGGATTAGGAAAACCGCTTTTAAAGCCGGAGCAGCAAGAGCAAGTTTTGGCTTATCTTGCTGACTCAGCCTCTAGCTCTTTTGCCTCATCTCGTGAAACTGGTAAAAGTAAAAGCAGCGCGTCGTTAGTGGATGTTCACGGTCAGGGACAAGTCACTTCCTTGTCCTCTTCAGCAAAAACAACAACAGAGAAGAATGCAGCAGGCGACACAACGGGTTACTCCATGGAGCTCTTTACACATACCGTCCCTGGCTTAGAAAGTGAAGCAGTTAACAGTCCATGCCCATTACAAATTGAATCTGACATGGAGTGCACTGACGCACAGCCACAGCCAGACTACTATGCTGGTCCTTTGACTCAGACCACAACATTGCCCTCGCAGGGTGCTGATCAAGAATCAGACCCTGATGAGACTATGTTGCCCCATCACGAACGCTATACCACCGAACGACACGGTGACACAGACGAAGTTGCGCAGGAGGTACAAGAAGAGTTATTAGATGACCCAGTTCTTGACCCCGATTGGCAGCCATTGGGGGAACAGGGTGCAGGCGGCAGCAGTTCTGAAGCAGAGGAGGAGGAGGGGCCGCAGCAGGCATCAACATCGCCACAGGTTCCATCTGCCGGGCCCGTATCTTGCCCAAAACGCGTGGCAAAGCCAAAACCTGGTGGAGGACAGCGTGGCCATCCGGTTAAAGCTCAGTCTGCAATGCCTGAAAAGGTATCCGATGCTAGAAAGAGTGCAGTCTGGCATTTTTTTAAACAACATCCAATTGATCAGCGCAAAGTCATCTGTCAAAAATGTTCTACTTCCTTAAGCAGAGGTCAGAATCTGAAAAGTCTCAATACTAGTTGCATGCATAGACATTTAACCACCATGCATTTGAAAGCTTGGACTAACTACCAAACGTCCCTTAAGGTTGTTGCACCCTCGGCCAATGAAGCTAGTCATCAACGCAACATCCCTTCCGGCAGTGTAGGACCACCATTTAGCGCACCACCTGCTGTATCTGTGCAGGTATCTTTGCCAGGCCAAAGCAGTCAGGGTCAGGGAATCACCAGTTTCGTAGTAGGAAACACTGCATCTAGGGCACCGGCGGAAACAATACCATCTCCCACCGTCTCTCAGTCTGCCATGTCCACCGGCACCCCCGCTAGTTCCACGATCTCCAGCTCTCCAGTCCAGCTCACCCTACATGAGACTATGGTTAGAAAAAGGAAATACTTAGCCTCGCATCCGCGTACACAGGGTTTGAACGCCCACATAGCTAGACTAATCTCGTTAGAGATGATGCCCTACCGGTTAGTTGAAAGCGAAGCTTTCAAAGACCTGATGGACTACGCTGTACCACGCTACGAGCTACCCAGTCGACACTTTTTTTCCAGAAAAGCCATCCCAGCCCTCCACCAGCATGTTAAAGAGCGCATCGTCCATGCACTCAGGCAATCTGTGAGCACAAAGGTGCACCTGACAACAGATGCATGGACCAGTAGGCATGGCCAGGGACGTTACGTGTCCATCACGGCACACTGGGTAAATGTGGTGGATTCAGGGTCCACAGGGGACAGCAAGTTTGGGACAGTTCTGCCTAGCCCACGGTCTAGTAAACAGTTGTCTGTAGCCGTTCGCACCCCCTCCTCCTCCTCCTCCTCGTCCTCCTGCAGAAGCAAGAGCTCGTCCACAGACCGCAGTCGCACAAACACTCCATCCGCACCTGCCACTGTTGCACACCAGGTCTCCCATTATGGGGCAGCTACTGGCATACGTCAGCAGGCTGTATTGGCTATGAAGTGTTTGGGCGACAATAGACACACCGCGGAAGTTCTGTCCGAGTTCTTGCAGCAAGAAACGCAGTCGTGGCTGGGCACTGTAGATCTTGAGGCAGGCAAGGTAGTGAGTGATAACGGAAGGAATTTCATGGCTGCCATCTCCCTTTCCCAACTGAAACACATTCCTTGCCTGGCTCACACCTTAAACCTGGTGGTGCAGTGCTTCCTGAAAAGTTATCCGGGGTTATCCGACCTGCTCCTCAAAGTGCGTGGACTTTGCGCACATATCCGCCGTTCGCCTGTACACTCCAGCCGTATGCAGACCTATCAGCGTTCTTTGAACCTTCCCCAGCATCGCCTAATCATAGACGTTGCAACAAGGTGGAACTCAACACTGCACATGCTTCAGAGACTGTGCGAACAGAGGCGGGCTGTTATGTTTTTGTGGGAGGATACACATACACGGGCAGGCAGTAGGATGGCAGACATGGAGTTGTCAGGTGTGCAGTGGTCGAAGATTCAAGACATGTGTCAAGTCCTTCAGTGTTTTGAGGAATGCACACGGCTGGTTAGTGCAGACAACGCCATAATAAGCATGAGCATCCCCCTAATGCGTCTGCTGATGCAAAGTTTGACGCACATAAAGGATCAGGCGTCTGCACCAGAGGAAGAGGAAAGCCTTGATGACAGTCAGCGATTGTCTGGTCAGGGCAGTGTACATGACGAGGTACCGGGCGAAGAGGAGGTGGAGGATGAGGAGGATGATGGGGATGAGTATATTTTTAATGAGGAAGCTTTCCCGGGGGCACGGGAAATTGGTGGCGTGGCAAGGCCGGGTTCTGGTTTTTTGAGGGACACAAGTGACGTAGATTTGCCTGCAACTGCCCCTCAACCAAGCACAACCGCAGATTTGACAACGGGAACTTTGGCCCACATGGCGGATTATGCCTTGCGTATCCTCAAAAGGGACACACGCATTACAAAAATGATGAACGATGACGATTACTGGTTGGCCTGCCTCCTTGATCCTCGCTATAAAGGCAAATTGCAAAATATTATGCCACATGAGAACTTGGAACTAATATTAGCAACAAAACAATCAACTCTTGTTGACCGTTTGCTTCTGGCATTCCCTGCACACAGCGCCCGTGATCGTTCTCACACGAGCTCCAGGGGCCAGCAGACCAGAGGTGTTAGAGGGGCAGAAATCAGAAGTGGCGTTGGACAGAGGGGTTTTCTGACCAGGTTGTGGAGTGATTTTTCTATGACCGCAGACAGGACAGGTACTGCAGCATCAATTCAAAGTGACAGGAGACAACATTTGTCCAGTATGGTTACAAACTATTTTTCATCCCTTATCGACGTTCTCCCTCAACCGTCATTCCCATTTGATTACTGGGCATCCAAATTAGACACCTGGCCAGAATTGGCAGAATATGCATTGCAGGAGCTTGCTTGCCCGGCAGCTAGTGTCCTATCAGAAAGAGTATTCAGTGCTGCAGGTTCAATACTAACAGAAAAAAGGACTCGTCTGGCTACCCAAAATGTAGATGATCTAACCTTCATTAAAATGAACCACAACTGGATTTCAAAATCTTTTGCCCCACCCTGCCCGGCTGACACCTAGCTTTCCTATGAAAAGGTCTTGCCTGTGGACTATTCTGAATGACTTTTCCAATCTCGTAATTTTCTTCACCTGATTGTCCAGCATACGACATGTTTCCACCTCACGAAATGGCCAAACTCCCCACACGGGGCCGTGCTATCGCCACTTTGCGCTTGGACCCTTGAGAGTGCTGTTTGTCTGAAGAGGTGGGTGTGGCCGCTTTTGGTCGACGGCACTGCCACTGGGTCCCTCATAGTACAATAAAGTGTCTCTGGCGGTGGTGGTGCGCACCCAACGTCAGACACACCGTTGTAATATGAGGGGCCCTGTGCCTGTACCGCCGGCCACAAGACAGTTCCCCCCCCCAGCTCAAACAGTGCTCTACCACTAGCAAAATTATCTCTCACAGCTTCACCAATGTGTAGTCTAGCCGCTGACATCCTTCAATGCCTGGCACTGACAATACCATTGTTTTGACATTTTTGTTATGTTAGGCCTTCGAAGCCTGTCTGCGGTCCCTTCTTTCTACAACTACTACACTGACCAGGCCACTGCTGGCCGTGTTACCCTGGAACCAATTTAAAAGTGCCTACAGTCAGCCCAATTTTGTTATGTTAGGCCTTCGAAGACTGTCTGCCGTCACTCCTTCCACTAGACTTCCACTGACCATACACTGCTGCCCATGTACCCCTGGAACCAATTTAAAGTGCCTACAGCCAGCCCAATTTTGTTATGTTAGGCCTTCGAAGCCTGTCTGCGGTCACTCCTTCCACTAGACTTCCACTGACCAGACCACTGCTGCCCGTGTACCCCTGGAACCAATTTAAAAGTGCCTACAGCCAGCCCAAGTTTGTTATGTTAGGCCTTGGAAGCCTGTCTGCGGTCACTCCTTCCACTAGACTTCCACTGACCAGACCACTGCTGCCCGTGTACCCCTGGAACCAATTTAAAAGTGCCTACAGCCAGCCCAAGTTTGTTATGTTAGGCCTTGGAAGCCTGTCTGCGGTCACTCCTTCCACTAGACTTCCACTGACCAGACCACTGCTGCCCGTGTACCCCTGGAACCAATTTAAAAGTGCCTACAGCCAGCCCAAGTTTGTTATGTTAGGCCTTGGAAGCCTGTCTGCGGTCACTCCTTCCACTAGACTTCCACTGACCAGACCACTGCTGCCCGTGTACCCCTGGAACCAATTTAAAAGTGCCTACAGCCAGCCCAAGTTTGTTATGTTAGGCCTTCTAAGCCTGTCTGCGGTCCATTCTTTCAACTACTACTACACTGACCAGGTCACTGCTGCCCGTGTACCCCTGGAACCAATTTAAAATTGCCTACAGCCAGCCCAATTTTTTTATTTTAGGCCTTCGATGCCTGTCTGCGGTCCATTCTTTCAACTACTACTACACTGACCAGGTCACTGCTGTCCGTGTACCCCTGGAACCAATTTAAAATTGCCTACAGCCATGTGTTATTATTTTAGGCCTTCGATGCCTGTCTGCGGTCACTCCTTCCACTAGGCCTCCACTGACCACACCACTGCTGTCCGTGTACCCCTGGAACCAATTTAAAATTGCCTACAGCCATGTGTTATTATTTTAGGCATTCGATGCCTGTCTGCGGTCCATTTTTTCAACTACTACTACACTGACCAGGTCACTGCTGCCCGTGTACCCCTGGAACCAATTTAAAATTGCCTACAGCCATGTGTTATTATTTTAGGCCTTCGATGCCTGTCTGCGGTCCATTCTTTCAACTACTACTACACTGACCAGGTCACTGCTGCCCGTGTACCCCTGGAACCAATTTAAAATTGCCTACAGCCATGTGTTATTATTTTAGGCCTTCGATGCCTGTCTGCGGTCACTCCTTCCACTAGGCCTCCACTGACCACACCACTGCTGTCCGTGTACCCCTGGAACCAATTTAAAATTGCCTACAGCCATGTGTTATTATTTTAGGCCTTCGATGCCTGTCTGCGGTCACTCCTTCCACTAGGCCTCCACTGACCACACCACTGCTGTCCGTGTACCCCTGGAACCAATTTAAAATTGCCTACAGCCATGTGTTATTATTTTAGGCCTTCGATGCCTGTCTGCGGTCACTCCTTCCACTAGGCCTCCACTGACCACACCACTGCTGTCCGTGTACCCCTGGAACCAATTTAAAATTGCCTACAGCCAGCCCAATTTTTTTATTTTAGGCCTTCGATGCCTGTCTGCGGTCCATTCTTTCAACTACTACTACACTGACCAGGTCACTGCTGCCCGTGTACCCCTGGAACCAATTTAAAATTGCCTACAGCCATGTGTTATTATTTTAGGCATTCGATGCCTGTCTGCGGTCCATTTTTTCAACTACTACTACACTGACCAGGTCACTGCTGCCCGTGTACCCCTGGAACCAATTTAAAATTGCCTACAGCCATGTGTTATTATTTTAGGCCTTCGATGCCTGTCTGCGGTCACTCCTTCCACTAGGCCTCCACTGACCACACCACTGCTGCCCGTGTACCCCTGGAACCAATTTAAAATTGCCTACAGCCAGCCCAATTTTTTTATTTTAGGCCTTCGATGCCTGTCTGCGGTCCATTCTTTCAACTACTACTACACTGACCAGGTCACTGCTGCCCGTGTACCCCTGGAACCAATTTAAAATTGCCTACAGCCATGTGTTATTATTTTAGGCCTTCGATGCCTGTCTGCGGTCACTCCTTCCACTAGGCCTCCACTGACCACACCACTGCTGTCCGTGTACCCCTGGAACCAATTTAAAATTGCCTACAGCCATGTGTTATTATTTTAGGCCTTCGATGCCTGTCTGCGGTCCATTCTTTCAACTACTACTACACTGACCAGGTCACTGCTGCCCGTGTAACCCTGGAACCAATTTAAAATTGCCTACAGCCATGTGTTATTATTTTAGGCCTTCGATGCCTGTCTGCGGTCACTCCTTCCACTAGGCCTCCACTGACCACACCACTGCTGTCCGTGTACCCCTGGAACCAATTTAAAATTGCCTACAGCCAGCCCAATTTTTTTATTTTAGGCCTTCGATGCCTGTCTGCGGTCCATTCTTTCAACTACTACTACACTGACCAGGTCACTGCTGTCCGTGTACCCCTGTAACCAATTTAAAATTGCCTACAGCCATGTGTTATTATTTTAGGCATTCGATGCCTGTCTGCGGTCCATTTTTTCAACTACTACTACACTGACCAGGTCACTGCTGCCCGTGTACCCCTGGAACCAATTTAAAATTGCCTACAGCCATGTGTTATTATTTTAGGCCTTCGATGCCTGTCTGCGGTCACTCCTTCCACTAGGCCTCCACTGACCACACCACTGCTGCCCGTGTACCCCTGGAACCAATTTAAAATTGCCTACAGCCAGCCCAATTTTTTTATTTTAGGCCTTCGATGCCTGTCTGCGGTCCATTCTTTCAACTACTACTACACTGACCAGGTCACTGCTGCCCGTGTACCCCTGGAACCAATTTAAAATTGCCTACAGCCATGTGTTATTATTTTAGGCCTTCGATGCCTGTCTGCGGTCACTCCTTCCACTAGGCCTCCACTGACCACACCACTGCTGTCCGTGTACCCCTGGAACCAATTTAAAATTGCCTACAGCCATGTGTTATTATTTTAGGCCTTCGATGCCTGTCTGCGGTCCATTCTTTCAACTACTACTACACTGACCAGGGCACTGCTGGCCGTGTACCCCTGGAACCAACATCAGAAAATATAAAAATAAGTATTTTGCTTATAAAAAAGAAAATACTGGTGAGATATCAAATGCAGACATTTTAACATTAAAAACAAACACACAACTAAAATCTGGTACAGTACTAAAAATGGCCACCAGCTACAATTACTTTCTCCTGCAAGTAGTTAACTGAAAGTTTTTTTAAATTGAAAACACACATATGGCATCCACCGAGTGTTGTCCTGTCGCGTCTTCTTTATATTATTGCCGAGAAGATGCAAAATAATGAAAATAATAAAATCATTAATTACCAAAATAATAGAGAAAGTCAACACCACATTGCAAATAAACATTCATTCCAAATAAAGAAGCAGGGCGCGTCCGAGGGTGAGTATATACCTAATAAGAATATAATCACCCTCGGACGCGCAATGCTTATTTCCAACAGCCTTCCTTCCTAAGAATCAGCCCTTCCGTCGTGTAGAGAGACGTTGTGTTACACTCCAAGGTGTTCCCCAGGTTGCCTTTCCTGAGCTTCGATCTTCCGGCTCTCGTTTAGTAGTTCTTGGAAACTACTCTGCATTAGGCCTTCAAATTGGGTATGGGGTGTAGAGAGATGGTGTGTTCCACTCCAAGGTGTTCCCCAGGTTGCCTTTCCTGAGCTTCGATCTTCCGGCTCTCGTTTAGTAGTTGTTGGAAACTACGCTGCATTAGGCCTTCAAATTGGGTATGGGGTGTAGCGAGAGGGTGTGTTACACTCCAAGGTGTTCCCCAGGTTGCCTTTCCTGAGCTTCGATCTTCCGGCTCTCGTTTAGTAGTTCTTGGAAACTACACTGCATTAGGCCTTCAAATTGGGTATGGGGTGTAGAGAGAGGGTGTGTTACACTCCAAGGTGTTCCCCAGGTTGCCTTTCCTGAGCTTCGATATTCCGGCTCTCGTTTAGTAGTTGTCGGAAACTACGCTGCATTAGGCCTACAAATTGGGTATGGGGCGTAGAGAGAGGGTGTGTTACACTCCAAGGTGTTCCCCAGGTTGCCTTTCCTGAGCTTCGATATTCCGGCTCTCGTTTAGTAGTTGTCGGAAACTACGCTGCATTAGGCCTACAAATTGGGTATGGGGTGTAGAGAGAGGGTGTGTTACACTCCAAGGTGTTCCCCAGGTTGCCTTTCCTGAGCTTCGATCTTCATGCTCTCGTTTAGTAGTTGTCGGAAACTACGCTGCATTAGGCCTACAAATTGGGTATGGGGTGTAGAGAGAGGGTTTGTTACACTCCAAGGTGTTCCCCAGGTTGCCTTTCCTGAGCTTCGATCTTCCGGCTCTCGTTTAGTAGTTGTTGGAAACTACGCTGCATTAGGCCTTCAAATTGGGTATGGGGTGTAGCGAGAGGGTGTGTTACACTCCAAGGTGTTCCCCAGGTTGCCTTTCCTGAGCTTCGATCTTCCGGCTCTCGTTTAGTAGTTCTTGGAAACTACACTGCATTAGGCCTTCAAATTGGGTATGGGGTGTAGAGAGAGGGTGTGTTACACTCCAAGGTGTTCCCCAGGTTGCCTTTCCTGAGCTTCGATATTCCGGCTCTCGTTTAGTAGTTGTCGGAAACTACGCTGCATTAGGCCTACAAATTGGGTATGGGGCGTAGAGAGAGGGTGTGTTACACTCCAAGGTGTTCCCCAGGTTGCCTTTCCTGAGCTTCGATATTCCGGCTCTCGTTTAGTAGTTGTCGGAAACTACGCTGCATTAGGCCTACAAATTGGGTATGGGGTGTAGAGAGAGGGTGTGTTACACTCCAAGGTGTTCCCCAGGTTGCCTTTCCTGAGCTTCGATCTTCATGCTCTCGTTTAGTAGTTGTCGGAAACTACGCTGCATTAGGCCTACAAATTGGGTATGGGGTGTAGAGAGAGGGTTTGTTACACTCCAAGGTGTTCCCCAGGTTGCCTTTCCTGAGCTTCGATCTTCCGGCTCTCGTTTAGTAGTTGTTGGAAACTACGCTGCATTAGGCCTTCAAATTGGGTATGGGGTGTAGCGAGAGGGTGTGTTACACTCCAAGGTGTTCCCCAGGTTGCCTTTCCTGAGCTTCGATCTTCCGGCTCTCGTTTAGTAGTTCTTGGAAACTACACTGCATTAGACCTTCAAATTGGGTATGGGGTGTAGAGAGAGGGTGTGTTACACTCTAAGGTGTTCCCCAGGTTTCCTTGCCATTGCTTCGGTCTTCCGACTCTCGTTTAGTAGTTGTAGAAAAGTACACTGCATTAGGCCATACAAAATGGGTATGGGGTGGAGAGAGATGGTGTGTTACACTCCAAGGTGTTCCCCAGGTTGCCTTTCCTGAGCTTCTATCTTCAGGCTCTCATTAAATTGTGGTTAAATGGAACAACTGCATTTGGCGTACTAGTTGGTTTGGGGCCTACTATCGGTGTCTGCCACTCCTTGCTGTTCTCCTCCACTGAACAAAGCTGTGCCGCCTGTTTACTACGGTTGCCAATTTTGAACTGCATTTCGACTACTTACTGATTTGGCCCTACTCTCTGTGTCAGCCTCTCATTCCAGTTGTCCTCCACTGCAATGCCCCCTGGTTATTCCTGTGTTACCAATTTTGAACTGCATTTAGCCCACTTTCTTCTTTGGGCCTATATCTGTGTTTCCACTTCATCGTGCCCATTGCCCAGCCAGTGATAGATGAGTCTGCTGGTACATTGACCCATAACGCAACATTCCCCGTGCACGCTACACAACAACATTGTGACCCTGCTGAAAGTCAGGTTGCTCTTCCCGCATACCATACCACCTTACACGGGGACAAAGAGGAAGGTGCAGATGAAAGTGCAGGTTCCTTCATCAGGTGGGGGGAGGAATACTAGTTGGCGACGTCACTGGCACAGGGCCTCTCATAGTACGCAAAAGTGTTGCTGCCGGTGGGAGGCGCCCCCGCCGTGCAAACACACCGCTGTACTTTGAGGGGCCCTGTGCCAGTGCCAATGCCAACGAGTGGGCCCCCCCTGCTTGCTCAGGTTCACAGCACTTGCAAAGTTGAAATACTTACCTCTCCCTGCTCCACTGCCGTGACGTGGTCCAGATTTCCTGGGCCCACTAATTACTTGAACCAGCCCTACCCCCCACAACTTTAGCCAAATGACCCCCAATTTCAAATGCCTTCCAATTATTATAAGGTAAATTACGCTTGACAAGCTTCATTAAGAAGAATGGATGGTTTTGACATTAAAATGGCCACTCTAGGTGTTTTCCTGGCCCCCACTCACTGCCGACTATGCTGCCCCATTGACTTGCATTGGGTTTCGTGTTTCGGTCGATCCCGACTTTACGTCATAATCGGCCGATTTCACTCGACCCGACTTTGGACATAGTCGGGTTTCGCAAAACCCGGCTCGACTCTAAAAAGGTCAAGGTCGCTCAACTCTAGCCGGGACGTCATACCACAGGTCCTAAAGGCGCGCATTTTGAAGAAAGAAGCCGTGCCGGACGCCGGATCCTCCCGCTGATGTCCAGGGGCCGCCGGAGAGGTGAATATAACAATATTTTTTATTTTAATTCTTTATTTTACACTTCCGATACCGATACCCGATATCACAAAAATATCGGATCTCGGTATCGGAATTCCGATACCGCAAGTATCGGCCGATACCCGATACTTGCGGTATCGGAATGCTCAACACTATTTATGACATGCCCTCCTGATTTGTGACCTTGGACTCCCTGACCACTCTGACTCACAGCTTAGCTGTGAGAAGTGACTAGCGTCACACTAGTAGTCAGACTCAACACTATTTGGAATCATAACTATACGGGTAACAATGCTGTTGCAGATAGTGCTGCAAGAAGGCGCTCATGGGTCAGTCTCTTTCATGAGGTCAAACTCCACAGTGTGTTGGTGGTGTAACTCAAGCATTTCTTCCTACATCCCCTTCTGACAACCATGGACAACATAGAGGGAATGATTATCGTCTTCATCTTCTAACTGTTGCGCATTCATCACCTCCTCCTTCTAGTCCTTTTCACGGTCCTTCTCCATTTCTTCCTCCCATGGCATATGTCTGTGAGACGACAGACCTGAACTTATAGATATTGTTAATCCTAAAGGTATTTGCTTCCTCTTCTTCCCTCAGGACCACCACCTGTTCACCCACACTATTTACAGTGTGCTCCAGCATGTAGATGACTGTAATAGGGATGCTGGTGATGGCATCATCACCATCGCTGGTGATGGCTAACCATCTTAGTAGCCATTAAGAAAAAGTACAGAAGGGTGCAGAGGTCCTTCATCTGTATCCAGTATGCAAGTGTGAATTGCACCATGTCCAGGCTATGAAAAATGTCATCCTGCACCAGGTCTCAGAGCTGCTGCCAAAGTCTCTGCAATATGTGCAGTTTAATTCCACGGTTTGATCATATCGTATATCAACTGGTTAACTGGTAGTCCGAAAGATCTCTATACCAACTGAAGTGGAATGGTGGAAGTCAGCACAACAGTGGGTTTCTGCAGCAGCACATCCAGGCTAGGACAGTGGCGGAGGAATTGCTGTACCATCAGGTTCATGATGCGAGCCATGCAAAGCACATGTGTAAGGTTGGCCCCCCTGTATCCATAAGGCAGAAAGGCTGCCTTCCTATGGCCAACAGGTTGGAGTGGCCATGCAATAATCACAAAGATCACAGGCCATGAGTCATACAGAAACAAGTGCTGTGATCTTTGTAGTGAATAATAATAATTTTTATTTTTTATATAGTGCTAACATAATCTGCAGCGCTTTACAGTACTTGCACACATTATCATAGCTCTCAGCTGGCCCCTATCGTCCCGAAAATTACACGATTGGGCGACGAATCATCCAAGGAAGCTGCAGGCTGTTCACAATAATTAGTTCTCAGAAAAGTAACAGTGAGGGTACGGCTTATCCACGTCCAGATTACAACATATATCCTGCCGTACGATCACTTCTAACTCCACAAAAACCCCACACTCCTCGCTGCCAACAACAATCTTGTTTTTAAACCAATCTACAGGGTGGAGCGCGGTAATTTGCTTTTTTGCACTGCATGCTGTGGCGGCACTGTCGGTCGAAGAGAGGGGAGAGTGGGTGTGGCTTACAGTGGCTGATGGGAGATTTGTATTCCTCTGCCTTTCAGTTGCCATCATGCAGTGGACACGTGAGGAGAGGTCATTTTGTGTTGAAGCGTATTTTTCAAATGCCCACTCGATCATTGCAGTGCAGCGTGCTTTTCGTTTACAATTCGCTGTTCCTCCACGCGGACGTGTTCCTGGACGGCAATCAATTGTAAATTGGGTGAATGCATTCAGAACAGCAGGAAATGTGTCATGTGTACGAAGGGGACCTGAGAGAAGGATTACAACACCACAAAACATCGAGAGAGTTAGAGCAGCAGTACTGCAATCTCCGAAACGCTCTGCTCGGAAGCAATCATTTGCTCTTGGCATTTCAAGACATTCTCTCCACCGGATTCTTCATGATGAACTGAATTTTCACCCGTATAAAATGTGCGTGGTCCAACATTTGTCAGCATGGGACTATTTGACACGGCGGACCTCTTGTGAAGACATGTTAGCAACGATACCCCGTGACGCAATTGTGTTTTTTTCTGATGAGGCACATTTTCACCTCAGTGGGTGTGTAAACAAACAAAATATGCGTTACTGGAGTGAAACAAACCCCAGAGAAGTTCACGAGAGACCTCTGCATTCGGACCGCGTCACTGTGTGGTGCGCCATATCACGAGTAGGCATCATTGGTCCTAACTTTTTTCAGGATAATGGTCGTGCCATAACTGTGAACTCCGAACGGTACTTGTCTATGATACAGGATTATTTTCAGCCGGCTCTTGAGGCAATGGAACTAGAGGTTACATGGTTCCAACAGGATGGTGCCACTGCACACACAGCGAGGGTTACCATGAATTGTTTGAGGCAAATGTTTCCTGGACGGCTTATCTCTTTGAGGGGAGATGTGAACTGGCCAGCACGCTCACCAGATTTAGCCCCATGCGATTTTTTCCTTTGGGGTTACCTGAAGTCTAAGGTGTATATCAACCGTCCCAACACCTTGGAAGACCTAAGGAACAATATTGAAGCTGAAATTGGCAGAATACCAGTGGACATGCTTGTTAGAGTTCATGAAAACTTCAGAAAACGTATGCAGCAGTGTGTGGATAGCGAAGGTCGACATTTGCCAGATACACTATTTAAAACCATGTAATTTAAAAATTCCATTACTGTTCAGTATAATTAAAATATAAAATAAATGTTTCTAATGATCATAATTTTTTTATTTCATTCCCAAATCAGCAAATTACCGCGCTCCACCGGTATATAGAATTGTCTAAGGGGTACTTCCGTCTGTCTGTTTGCCTGTAACGGAAATCCTGCATCGCTGATTGCCCCCCCTTCTCCCCTCCAGTCAGTGACCCCTCCATACTCCCCTCCAGTCAGCGCCCACATAGTGTTTTAGCAGTCCGTTAAACAGACTGCGTTACACGTGGCATAACACGGTGTACCACAGTCCGTTAATGCTGCTATTAACCCTATAAGTGTGACCAACCTTTTACCTTTTACTATTGATGCTGCCTATGCAGCATCAATAGTAAAAACATATAATGTTAAAAATAATAATAAAATAAAAAAATCATTATATTCTCACCTTCCGCCATCTATGCCAGCCTTTCCCGCTCCTCGCGATGCTCCGATCCCAAGAATGCATTGCAGCAATGACCGGAGATGACGTAGCAGTGTCGCGAGACCACTACATGATCACAGGATATTGCCGCAAGGCATTACTGGGAACGCAGCATCGCTAAAAGCCTCGGCTGCATCCGGGGGCTGCCGGAAGGTGAGTATATAACTATTTTTATTTTAATTATTTTTTAACAGAAATATGGTGCCCACATTGCTATATACTATGTGGGCTGTGTTCTATACTACGTGGGCTGTGTTACATACTGCGTGGGCTATATACTATGTCGCTGTGCTCTACATTACGTGGGCTGTGCTATGTACTATGTGGCTGTGTGATATATATATGCATGGCTGTGCTATATACTACGTGGCTGTGCTATATACTATACAACAGAAGAAAAGGGGAAGAGGCTGATTGAGGGAGATGGAAAAAGAGGGGTATGAAGCTGCTGGTGGGGTGGCAGGGTCTGTGCTATACCCTGTTTGGGATAATTGGACTAAAGACTATATGCTAATGACCCACCTGCGCTCATGGAAAATATATAGTAGTTGCGTTACAGCGCAGGGAAATTGCTTCATTGGAAAAATATTCAGAAGCAAACTTCCTAACCAAACAAACATGAAAAATAAACAAATAGGAGGCACAAATCCCAATACCTATCTGAGGAAGATACCAAATAGGCTTATCAACAAAAATCCTATAGCCAAAAGAAAAAGCTTAAAACCCATTATACATTCGACAATCAAACGGGATTTTTTCCATCCTCACAGTTCAAAACCAAAAGAGGTAAGAGGGGCGGGAAACTCGCCCAAAAGAAAAACGTAATGAACAAATCCCAAGCCTATACCCAAAAAATCTTCAATTTGAGTTCATATCAGCTCACCACAAGTGAGAACCTATTGCAAAAGGCCTCAAATTTGCACCTACAACTAAAGCTAATCCATTTAATCTATTCATTAGCATTAAAAAATTTATGCGCAATTTGGCTTTAAAAAAATATTTCTTAAAGAAGGGCACCAATACAAACAATACAACCAGTACCCATTCTACCACCACTACAGAATTCATCCACACCAATTTGGCCCCTCGATCCAAGTTCAACCCTATCAATGAGTATTCTAATTCCTTCCGGTCCTTTGAGACCTTGGTCACTGCAGACATCAAAAAACTTAACGTAAATCATTCCAAATATACACCACATAACCTTAGTACCAACTAAAAGAAAGCGATTGTGGACCTACAAGCCAATCACAACATTGTCATCCGCCCTGCGGACAAAGGGGGAGGCATTGTTGTGCTAGATCGTGCTGCATATCACCATGAAGCACTAAGACTTCTCAGTGATACCATAACATATAAAAAATTGTTGTCCGACCCCACTATCAAATACACACACAAGCTTAATTGTCTAGCCATAAAAGGCAAATCATTGGGAATCCTAAATAAAAAGGAATTCTATTTTATCAATAACAAAACCCCGACAATAGCCATTTTTTACCATGTACCGAAAATTCACAAAGATACTGTAAACCCACCAGGCCGCCCCATTATATCAGGCATAAACTGTCTCACGGCCAACCTTTCGAAATATGTGGATTTACATCTCCAAAAATGCATGCCACTGATTCCGGCTTATCTCAAGGACACCACCCACACCATACAAATTTTGGAATCTATCGTTTGGCAAAGCCATTTTATTTTAGGTACCCTTGACATCAAGTCTCTATACACCGTAATTAACCATGAAATGGGTTGCAAATCAGCACAGTTATTCCTTCATTCCCTGGGCATATACAAAGAATCCCAAATCCAATTCATTTTGGAGAGTATAGAGTTCATACTCAAACATAACCATTTTCAGTATGAGAACTAACACTACTTGCAAACGTGGGGCATCGCGATGGGCACGCGTTTCGCGCCAAGTTATGCAAACCTATATGTAGGCAACTGGGAGCAACAATACATCTTTAAAGAAGGTTCACTACATACTGGTTTGAAACTGTGGTATCGATTCATCGACGATATTTTGTTTATTTGGGAGGGTACAACTACTGATCTTGATCTTTTCATTTCCAATCTAAACAATAATCCATTTGGTCTGGAATTTACACCTACTGTAAGCCATTCTCAAATTAACTTTCTGGATCTTACAATCTATGTGGAAAACAACACACTAAAAACCAAATGTTTCCACAAGGAGGCGGACTCAAACAGCTATATACACATCCAAAGCTGTCACCTCCCAGTCTGGCTCACCAACATCCCTAGGGGCCAATATACCCGTATTAGAAGGAACTGCACGGATCTTAAGGATTATATTGATGAAACATCACATGTCACTAAATACTTTGAAGCCAAGGGATATGACCCAGAAATCTTGAATGAAGCTAGACGGGCAGTTAGCCAAATACCCAGGGAAATTTTGATCTACAAAATAGGCAATGATAACCCTCCCGAAGAGATACATCAACAGATCAATAAATTATCGATAGTAACTCAGTTTCATTCAGGGTATAAGAAATTCACGAATATAGTTAGGAAACACTGGCCCATTTTACAAGGGGACAAAATCATTGAGGATCTCTTATCCAAGAACCCCAGATTTGTTTACACGAGGGAACCAAATCTGGGTCTCCTTGTAGCACCTACAACAAAACCAATCTTAAAAAAGGGTGTATCCACATCAGTGGCAAACCACCGCCCTGTGGGCTTCACATCATGTGGACATTGCTTTTGCTGTATACGCACATCCCGAAGAAAATTTACCCAAACAACATTTAAAGATTCTAGTGGCACCAAAAGTTTCTCTATAAAAGATTTGATCTCTTGTGAAACAGTTGGGGTCATTTACACACTCATTTGCCCTTTCAAGAAGATATACGTTGGCCGAACTAAGAGGCCTTTGAAGGTCAGGATTAAAGAACATCTGGACAATATCCAGAAAGGCTTTAAAGGACACCCCTTATCCCGCCACTTTCTAGAACAACATAACCGATCCTGCACGAATGTTTTGTTTTGTGGTATACAAGCAGTCCAACAAAATCCTAGGGGAGGTGATTTCCTAAAATTGATGTCCAGGGTGGAATCCAAATGGATTTTTACTCTGGACAGTTTGGCCCCTAAAGGGCTCAACCAGGAAATTGAGCTATATGCATTTCAATAGTATGATTATTCTTTTAACCTTTTATGTAATATATTAGCCTAATAGGAGTTATTTTATATATTATATATTATATTATAGATTTTACTCTATTTAATTTGATTACAGGTACTGAGGTACATATCTTCAGACAGTACCTCTTGGTGATCCGTCTGATCATCCAAACTGATCCTATTCTAATTTTAGTTTTTATATTTTATAAATTAATATAGATCCGTTCAATTTATTTATAGGTCCCATCCTAGCTTAGAATTAATATATACCTGTCTGGCCTTTTATATGTACACGTTGTAGCGTAATTTTAATAAAGGATTATTAAATAGTGGTTTTAACTAGAGTTGAGCGACCTTGACCTTTTTAGAGTCGAGCCGGGTTTCGCGAAACCCGACTATCTCAAAAGTCGGGTCGAGTGAAATCGGCCGATTATGACGTAAAGTCGGGATCGACCGAAACACGAAACCCAATGCAAGTCAATGGGGCAGCATAGTCGGCAGTGAGTGGGGGCCAGGAAAACACCTAGAGTGCCCATTTTAATGTCAAAACCATCCATTCTTCTTAATGAAGCTTGTCAAGCGTAATTTACCTTATAATAATTGGAAGGCATTTGAAATTGGGGGTCATTTGGCTAAAGTTGTGGTGGGTAGGGCTGGTTCAAGTAATTAGTGGGCCCAGGAAATCTGGACCACGTCACGGCAGTGGAGCAGGGAGAGGTAAGTATTTCAACTTTGCAAGTGCTGTGAACCTGAGCAAGCAGGGGGGGCCCACTCGTTGGCATTGGCACTGGCACAGGGCCCCTCAAAGTACAGCGGTGTGTTTGCACGGCGGGGGCGCCTCCCACCGGCAGCAACACTTTTGCGTACCATGAGAGGCCCTGTGCCAGTGACGTCGCCAACTAGTATTCCTCCCCCCACCTGATGAAGGAACCTGCACTTTCATCTGCACCTTCCTGTTTGTCCCCGTGTAAGGTGGTATGGTATGCGGGAAGGGGGACCTGACTTTCAGCAGGGTCACAATCTTGCAGTGTAGCGTGCACGGGAAATGTTGCGTTATAGGTCAATGTACCAGCAGACTCATCTATCACTGGCTGGGCAATGGGCAGGATGAGGAGGAAACACAGATATAGGCCCAAAGAATAAAGTGGGCTAAATGCAGTTCAAAATTGGTAACACAGGACTAATCAGGGGGCATTGCAGTGGAGGACAACTGGAATGAGAGGCTGACACAGAGAGTAGGCCCAAATCAGTAAGTAGTCGAAATGCAGTTCAAAATTGGCAACAGTAGTAAACAGGCGGCACAGCTTTGTTCAGTGGAGGAGAACAGCAAGGAGTGTCAGACACCGATAGTAGGCCCCAACCCAACTAGTACGCCAAATGCAGTTGTTCCGTTTAACCACAATTTAATGAGAGCCTGAAGATAGAAGTTCAGGAAAGGCAACCTGGAGAACACCTTGGAGTGGAACACACCATCTCTCTACACCCCATACCCAATTTGTAGGTCTAATGCAGCGTAGTTTCCAACAACTACTAAACGAGAGCATGATGATCGAAGCATTGGCGAGGAAACCTGGGGAACACCTTGGAGTGGAACACACCATCTCTCTACAGTGGAACACACCATCTCTCTACACCCCATACCCAATTTGTAGGCCTAATGCAGCGTAGTTTCCAACAACTACTAAACGAGAGCCGGAAGATCGAAGCAATGGAGAGGAAACCTGGGGAACACCTTGGAGTGTAACACACCATCTCTCTACACCCCATACCCAATTTGTAGGCCTAATGCAGCGTAGTTTCCAACAACTACTAAACGAGAGCCGGAAGATCGAAGCAATGGAGAGGAAACCTGGGGAACACCTTGGAGTGTAACACACCATCTCTCTACACCCCATACCCAATTTGTAGGCCTAATGCAGCGTAGTTTCCAACAACTACTAAACGAGAGCCGGAAGATCGAAGCAATGGAGAGGATACCTGGGGAACACCTTGGAGTGTAACACACCATCTCTCTACACCCCATACCCAATTTGTAGGCCTAATGCAGCGTAGTTTCCAACAACTACTAAACGAGAGCCGGAAGATCGAAGCAATGGAGAGGAAACCTGGGGAACACCTTGGAGTGTAACACACCATCTCTCTACACCCCATACCCAATTTGTAGGCCTAATGCAGCGTAGTTTCCAACAACTACTAAACGAGATCATGATGATCGAAGCATTGGCGAGGAAACCTGGGGAACACCTTGGAGTGGAACACACCATCTCTCTACAGTGGAACACACCATCTCTCTACACCCCATACCCAATTTGTAGGCCTAATGCAGCGTAGTTTCCAACAACTACTAAACGAGAGCCGGAAGATCGAAGCTCAGGAAAGGCAACCTGGAGAACACCTTGGAGTGGAACACACCATCTCTCTACACCCCATACCCAATTTGTAGGCCCAATGCAGCGTAGTTTCCAACAACTACTAAACGAGAGCCGGAAGATCGAAGCAATGGAGAGGAAACCTGGGGAACACCTTGGAGTGTAACACACCATCTCTCTACACCCCATACCCAATTTGTAGGCCTAATGCAGCGTAGTTTCCAACAACTACTAAACGAGAGCCGGAAGATCGAAGCAATGGAGAGGAAACCTGGGGAACACCTTGGAGTGTAACACACCATCTCTCTACACCCCATACCCAATTTGTAGGCCTAATGCAGCGTAGTTTCCAACAACTACTAAACGAGAGCCGGAAGATCGAAGCTCAGGAAAGGCAACCTGGGGAACACCTTGGAGTGTAACAAACCCTCTCTCTACACCACGGAAGGGCTGATTCTTAGGAAGGAAGGCTGTCGGAAAGAAGCAGGGCGCGTCCGAGGGTGATTATATTCTTATTAGGTATATACTCACCCTCGGACGCGCCCTGCTTCTTTATTTGTAATGAATGTTTATTTGCAATGTGGTTTTGACTTACTCTATTTTTTTGGTAAATAATGATTTTATTATTTTCATTATTTTGCATCTTCTTGGCAATAATATAAAGAAGACGCGACAGGACAACACTCGGTGGATGCCATATCTGTGTTTAAAATTGAAAAAACCTTTCAGTTAACTACCTGCAGGAGAAAGTTATTGTAGCTGGTGGCCATTTTTAGTACTGTACCAGATTTTTGTTGTATGTGTTTGTTTTTAATGTTAAAATGTCTGCATTTGATATCTCTCCAGTATTTTCTTTTTTATAAGCAAAATACTTAATTTTATATTTTCTGATGTTGGTTCCAGGGGTACACGGGCAGCAGTGGTGTGGTCAGTGGAGGCCTAGTGGAAGGAGTGACCGCAGACAGGCATCGAAGGCCTAAAATAATAACACATGGCTGTAGGCAATTTTAAATTGGTTCCAGGGGTACACGGGCAGCAGTGGTGTGGTCAGTGGAGGCCTAGTGGAAGAAGTCACCGCAGACAGGCATCGAAGGCCTAAAATAATAACACATGGCTGTAGGCAATTTTAAATTGGTTCCAGGGGTACACGGGCAGCAGTGGTGTGGTCAGTGAAGGCCTAGTGGAAGGAGTCACCGCAGACAGGCATCGAAGGCCTAAAATAATAACACATGGCTGTAGGCAATTTTAAATTGGTTACAGGGGTACACGGGCAGCAGTGGTGTGGTCAGTGGAGGCCTAGTGGAAGGAGTGACCGCAGACAGGAATCGAAGGCCTAAAATAATAACACATGGCTGTAGGCAATTTTAAATTGGTTCCAGGGGTACACGGGCAGCAGTGGTGTGGTCAGTGGAGGCCTAGTGGAAGGTGTCACCGCAGACAGGCATCGAAGGCCTAAAATAATAACACATGGCTGTAGGCAATTTTAAATTGGTTACAGGGGTACACGGGCAGCAGTGGTGTGGTCAGTGGAGGCCTAGTGGAAGGAGTCACCGCAGACAGGCATCGAAGGCCTAAAATAATAACACATGGCTGTAGGCAATTTTAAATTGGTTCCAGGGGTACATGGGCAGCAGTGGTGTGGTCAGTGGAGGCCTAGTGGAAGGAGTGACCGCAGACAGGCATCGAAGGCCTAAAATAATAACACATGGCTGTAGGCAATTTTAAATTGGTTACAGGGGTACACGAGCAGCAGTGGTGTGGTCAGTGGAGGCCTAGTGGAAGGAGTGACCGCAGACAGGCATCGAAGGCCTAAAATAATAACACATGGCTGTAGGCAATTTTAAATTGGTTACAGGGGTACACGGGCAGCAGTGGTGTGGTCAGTGGAGGCCTAGTGGAAGGAGTGACCACAGACAGGCATCGAAGGCCTAACATAACAAAAATGTCAATACAATGGTATTGTCAGTGGCAGGCATTGAAGGATGTCAGCGCATAGACTAAACATTGGTGGAGCTGTGAGTTAATTTTGCAAGTGGTAGAGCACTGTTTGAGCTGGGGTGGGGGGAAACTGTCTTGTGGCCGGCGGTACAGGCCCAGGGCCCCTCATATTACAACGGTGTGTCTGACGTTGGGTGCGCTCCACCACCGCCAGAGACACTTTATTGTACTAGGAGGGACCCAGTGGCAGTGCCGTCGACCAAAAGCGGGCTCACCCACCTCTTCAGACAAACTGCACTCTCACGGGTGCTGTCGCCAAGTGTCGATACCACGGCCCCGTGTGGGGAGTTTGGCCATTTAGTGAGGTGTAAACATGTCGTATGCTGGACAATCAGGTGCAGAAAATTACGAGATTGGAAAAGGCATTCAGAATAGTCCACAGGCAAGACCTTTTCATAGGAAAGCTAGGTGTCAGCCGGGCAAGGTGGGGCAAAAGATTTCGAAATCCAGTTGTGGTTCATTTTAATGAAGGTTAGATCATCTACATTTTGGGTAGCCAGACGAGTCCTTTTTTCTGTTAGTATTGAACCTGCAGCACTGAATACTCTTTCTGATAGGACACTAGCTGCCGGGCAAGCAAGCTCCTGCAATGCATATTCTGCCAATTCTGGCCAGGTGTCTAATTTTGATGCCCAGTAATCAAATGGGAATGACGGTTGAGGGAGAACATCGATAAGGGATGAAAAATAGTTTGTAACCATACTGGACAAATGTTGTCTCCTGTCACTTTGAATTGATGCTGCAGTACCTGTCCTGTCTGCGGTCATAGCAAAATCACTCCACAACCTGGTCAGAAAACCCCTCTGGCCAATGCCACTTCTGATTTCTGCCCCTCTAACTCCTCTGGTCTGCTGGCCCCTGCAGCTCGTGTGAGAACGATCACGGGCGCTGTGTGCAGGGAATGCCAGAAGCAAACGGTCAACAAGAGTTGATTGTTTGGTTGCTAATATTAGTTCCAAGTTCTCATGTGGCATTATATTTTGCAATTTGCCTTTATAGCGAGGATCAAGGAGGCAGGCCAACCAGTAATCGTCATCATTCATCATTTTAGTTATGCGTGTGTCCCTTTTGAGGATACGTAAGGCATAATCCGCCATGTGGGCCAAAGTTCCAGTTCTCAAATCTGCGGTTGTGCTTGGTTGAGGTGCAGTTTCAGGCAAATCCACGTCACTTGTGTCCCTCAAAAAACCAGAACCCGGCCTTGCCGCGCCACCAATTTCCAGTGGCCCCGGAAAAGCTTCCTCATTAAAAATATAATCATCCCCATCATCCTCCTCGTCCTCCTCCTCCTCTTCGCCCGCTACCTCGTCCTGTACACTGCCCTGGCCAGACAATGGCTGACTGTCATCAAGGCTTTCCTCTTCCTCAGCTGCAGACGCCTGATCCTTTATGTGCGTCAAACTTTGCATCAGCAGACGCATTAGGGGGATGCTCATGCTTATTATGGCGTTGTCTGCACTAACCAGCCGTGTGCATTCTTCAAAACACTGAAGGACTTGGCACATGTCTTGAATCTTCGACCACTGCACACCTGACAACTCCATGTCTGCCATCCTACTGCCTGCCCGTGTATGTGTATCCTCCCACAAAAACATAACAGCCCGCCTCTGTTCACACAGTCTCTGAAGCATGTGCAGTGTTGAGTTCCACCTTGTTGCAACGTCTATGATTAGGCAATGCTGGGGAAGGTTCAAAGAACGCTGATAGGTCTGCATACGGCTGGAGTGTACGGGCGAACGGCGGATATGTGAGCAAAGTCCACGCACTTTGAGGAGCAGGTCGGATAACCCCGGATAACTTTTCAGGAAGCACTGCACCACCAGGTTTAAGGTGTGAGCCAGGCAAGGAATGTGTTTCAGTTGGGAAAGGGAGATGGCAGCCATGAAATTCCTTCCGTTATCACTCACTACCTTGCCTGCCTCAAGATCTACAGTGCCCAGCCACGACTGCGTTTCTTTCTGCAAGAACTCGGACAGAACTTCCGCGGTGTGTCTGTTGTCGCCCAAACACTTCATAGCCAATACAGCCTGCTGACGTTTGCCAGTAGCTGCCCCATAATGGGAGACCTGGTGTGCAACAGTGGCAGCTGCGGATGGAGTGGTTGTGCGACTGCGGTCTGTGGACGAGCTCTCGCTTCTGCAGGAGGACGAAGAGGAGGAGGAGGGGGTGCGAACGGCTACAGCCAATTGTTTCCTAGACCGTGGGCTAGGCAGAACTGTCCCAAACTTGCTGTCCCCTGTGGACCCTGCATCCACCACATTTACCCAGTGTGCCGTGATGGACACGTAACGTCCCTGGCCATGCCTACTGGTCCATGCATCTGTTGTCAGGTGCACCTTTGTGCTCACAGATTGCCTGAGTGCATGGACGATGCGCTCTTTAACATGCTGGTGGAGGGCTGGGATGGCTTTTCTGGAAAAAAAGTGTCGACTGGGTAGCTCGTAGCGTGGTACAGCGTAGTCCATCAGGGCTTTGAAAGCTTCGCTTTCAACTAACCGGTAGGGCATCATCTCTAACGAGATTAGTCTAGCTATGTGTGCGTTCAAACCCTGTGTACGCGGATGCGAGGCTAAGTACTTCCTTTTTCTAACCATAGTCTCATGTAGGGTGAGCTGGACTGGAGAGCTGGAGATCGTGGAACTAGCGGGGGTGCCGGTGGACATGGCAGACTGAGAGACGGTGGGAGATGGTATTGTTGCCACCGGTGCCCTAGATGCAGTGTTTCCTACTACGAAACTGGTGATTCCCTGACCCTGACTGCTTTGGCCTGGCAAAGAAACCTGCACAGATACTGCAGGTGGTGCGGAAAATGGTGGCCCTACACTGCCGGAAGGGATGTTGCGTTGCTGACTAGCTTCATTGGCCGAGGGTGCTACAACCTTAAGGGACGTTTGGTAGTTAGTCCAGGCTTGCAAATGCATGGTGGTTAAATGTCTATGCATGCAACTTGTATTGAGACTTTTCAGATTCTGTCCTCTGCTTAAGGTAGTTGAACATTTTTGACAGATGACTTTGCGCTGATCAATTGGATGTTGTTTAAAAAAATGCCAGACTGCACTCTTTCTAGCATTGGATACCTTTTCAGGCATTGCAGACTGAGCTTTAACCGGATGGCCACGCTGTCCTCCAACAGGTTTTGGCTTTGCCACGCGTTTTGGGCAAGATACGGGCCCGGCAGATGGAACCTGTTGCGATGTTGATGCCTGCTGCGGCCCCTCCTCCTCCGCTTCAGAACTGCTGCCGCCTGCACCCTGTTCCCCCAATGGCTGCCAATCGGGGTCAAGAACTGGGTCATCTATTACCTCTTCTTGTAGCTCGTGTGCAACTTCGTCTGTGTCACCGTGTCGGTCGGTGGTATAGCGTTCGTGATGGGGCAACATAGTCTCATCAGGGTCTGATTCTTGATCAGCACCCTGCGAGGGCAATGTTGTGGTCTGAGTCAAAGGACCAGCATAGTAGTCTGGCTGTGGCTGTGCATCAGTGCACTCCATGTCAGATTCAACTTGTAATGGGCATGGACTGTTAACTGCTTCACTTTCTAAGCCAGGGACGGTATGTGTAAAGAGCTCCATGGAGTAACCCGTTGTGTCGCCTGCTGCATTCTTCTCTGTTGTTGTTTTTGCTGAAGAGGACAAGGAAGCGACTTGTCCCTGACCGTGAACATCCACTAACGACGCGCTGCTTTGACATTTACCAGTTTCACGAGAGGAGGCAAAAGAGCTAGAGGCTGAGTCAGCAAGATAAGCCAAAACTTGCTCTTGCTGCTCCGGCTTTAAAAGCGGTTTTCCTACTCCCAGAAAAGGGAGCGTTCGAGGCCTTGTGTAGCCAGACGACGAACCTGGCTCCACAGCTCCAGACTTAGGTGCAATATTTTTTTTCCCACGACCAGCTGATGCTCCACCACTACCACTACCCTCATTACCAGCTGACAATGAACGCCCCCGGCCACGACCTCTTCCACCATACTTCCTCATTGTTTTAAAAACGTAAACAAACTAACGGTATTTGTTGCTGTCACACAAATTACACGGTGAGCTATAACTTCAGTATGATTTAGCTACCCCTTTACAGGTGAGTGAGACCACAACGAAAATCAGGCACAATGTTACACACTCTGTTGTTGGTGGCAACAAATGAGAGAGATGCCACACACGCAGGACTGTCACTGAAGCACAAATGTAAATATTAATCTCCCACTGATTTGATTTTTTTTTTTTTTTAAGGGAGACTTTAGGAAAAAAAATAATAGAATAAAATGATTTTTTCAGGAAGAATTTAGAAACCAAATAAAATAAAATGATTTTTTCAGGGAGAATTTAGAAAACAAAACAAAAAAAGGCTTTCTATGGCCCACTGAGTGAGAGATGACGCACACAGGAGTCAGGAGTGGCACACAAGCCCAGAGGCCAATATTTATCTCCCACTGATTGATGTAGTGATTTTTTCAGGTAGATTTTGGAACCCAAATCAAGCTAAAAAAAATAATAGGCTTTCTATGGCCCACAATTGGAGAGAGAGAGAGAGATGGCACACCCAGGAGTCAAGACTGGCACACAAGCAGAAAGGGCAATATTAATCTCCCACTGATTTGTTTTTTTTTTTTTTTTTTCAGGGAGACTTTAGGAAAAAAAAAATAGAATAAAATGATTTTTTCAGGAAGAATTTAGAAACCAAATAAAATAAAATGATTTTTTCAGGGAGAATTTAGAAAACAAATAAAACAAAAAAAGGCTTTCTATGGCCCACTGAGTGAGAGATGACGCACACAGGAGTCAGGAGTGGCACACAAGCCCAGAGGCCAATATTTATCTCCCACTGATTGATGTAGTGATTTTTTCAGGTAGATTTTGGAACCCAAATCAAGCTAAAAAAATAATAGGCTTTCTATGGCCCACAATTGGAGAGAGAGAGAGAGAGAGATGGCACACCCAGGAGTCAAGACTGGCACACAAGCAGAAAGGGCAATATTAATCTCCCACTGATTTGTTTTTGTTTTTTGTTTTTTTCAGGGAGACTTTAGGAAAAAAAAAATAGAATAAAATGATTTTTTCAGGAAGAATTTAGAAACCAAAGAAAATAAAATGATTTTTTCAGGGAGAATTTGGAAAACAAATAAAACAAAAAAAGGCTTTCTATGGCCCACTGAGTGAGAGATGACGCACACAGGAGTCAGGAGTGGCACACAAGCCCAGAGGCCAATATTTATCTCCCACTTTTTTTTTTTTTTCCAGGGAAAATTTATAAACCCATTAAAAAAAAAAATAAATAAATAGGCTTTCTATGGCCCACTATCTGAGAGAGAGAGATGGCACGCTTAGGACTGGCACACAAGCCCAAAGGCCAATATTAATCTCCCTTTTTTTTTAAGGGAGAATTTATAAAACCAAAAAAAAAAAAATAAATAGGCTTTCTATGGCCCACTATTTGTGAGAGAGATGGCACGCTCAGGACTGCTGGCACACAAGCCCAGAGGCCAATATTAATCTCCCACTTTTTTTTTTTTCCAGGGAAAATTTATAAACCCATTAAAAAAAAAAAAAATAAATAGGCTTTCTATGGCCCACTATCTGAGTGAGAGATATGGCACGCTTAGGACTGGCACACAAGCCCAAAGGCCAATATTAATCTCCCACTGATTGATTTATTGATTTTTTCAGGTAGAATTTAGAACCCAAATAAAGCAAAAAAAAAAAAAAAAAAAAGGGCTTTCTATGGCCCACTGAGTGAGTGATGATGCACACAGGAGTCAGGAGTGGCACACAAGCCCTGAGGCCAATATTTTTCTCCCACTGATTGATGTAGTGATTTTTTCAGGTAGATTTTAGAACCAAAATCAAGCAAAAAAATAAATAGGCTTTCTATGTCCCACTAAGTGAGTGATGATGCACACAGGAGTCAAGAGTGGCACACAAGCCCTGAGGCCAATATTTTTCTCCCACTGATTGATGTAGTGATTTTTTCAGGTAGATTTTATAACCCAAATCAAGCAAAAAAATAAATAGGCTTTCTATGGCCCACTGAGTGAGAGATGACACAGACAGGGATGGCACTCTAGCAGAAATGTCAATCTTAATCTCCCACAAAAAAAAAAAAAAAAAACAGGGAGTGTCCTTCAATTACTATCTCCCTGCAGTAATCTCAGCCAGGTATGGCAGGCAGCAATAAGGAGTGGACTGATGCACAAATTAAATAAAAAGTGTGTACAAACCAAAAAGATAGCAGTGCAGAAAGGAAGGAACAAGAGGATTTGTGCTTTGAAAAAAGCAGTTGGTTTGCACAGCGGCGTACACACAGCAATGCAGCTATCAGGGAGCCTTCTAGGGCAGCCCAATGAGCTACAGCGCTGAGGGAAAAAAAAAAAAATGTAGCTTCCACTGTCCCTGCACACCGAAGGTGGTGTTGGACAGTGGAAATCGCTACAGCACAAGCGGTTTGGTGGTTAATGGACCCTGCCTAACGCTATCCCTGCTTCTGACGAAGCGGCAGCAACCTCTCCCTAAGCTCAGATCAGCAGCAGTAACATGGCGGTCGGCGGGAACGCCCCTTTATAGCCCCTGTGACGCCGCAGACAGCAAGCCAATCACTGCAATGCCCTTCTCTAAGATGGTGGGGACCAGGACCTATGTCATCACGCTGCCCACACTCTGCGTTTACCTTCATTGGCTGAGAAATGGCGCTTTTCGCGTCATTGAAACGCGACTTTGGCGCGAAAGTCGCGTACCGCATGGCCGACCCCGCACAGGGGTCGGATCGGGTTTCATGAAACCCGACTTTGCCAAAAGTCGGCGACTTTTGAAAATGAACGACCCGTTTCGCTCAACCCTAGTTTTAACTTTTGCACATTTGAAATCTTTTCCCTCCCCTATCCTTCTTTTCTATCTTTCCTTCCCCCCTTTTTTCTTTAGTGTGTTTATGGTCACGCACACACACCATTTAGGTATCATAACTAGGATACTTGTCACTACCGAGTGACTCTTTATTTTAGATTTACTTATGGCCCCATTCCCACATTCACCTCAGTATGTTTTATAATTATGGAGGTATAGGCTTTATTCCAGCACATAGATGGTACTGTCCGGCAACCATAGGGGCAGGTCTGAATCAAAACGAAAGGGGGGCGGAGGCTATATTAGGACGGGTCTTTCAGGGTATAAAGGCACAGATGATTGGCCTCAGGGAGACCAAAACATCCAACACCGCGGAGACACCATCACGTGTTTCTCAACGCAGTGATTCCAGAACACTGCCCCCATCCCTTATGGGAAATATGCAGATGCATGTAAAGAAGCTGCGGAGACACCATCACGTGTTTCTCGACGCAAGCAGTGAATAGCCAGGCCTTTCCCCGGGAAGGAACAACCACGGGAAGGGCAGCATCCTATAAAGGAAAGCCACCTATGCCAAGCATGGTATCCATCCACAGACAGCTGTTTCGGGGTTTTTGCCCCTCATCAGTGTGGAGTAGGAATCTGGCTATTAGCAGCAGTGCCTAGTAAAAAGGCTATAAAGGCACAGATGATTGGCCTCGGGGAGACCAAAACATCCAACACCGCGGAGACACCATCACGTGTTTCTCAACGCAGTGATTCCAGAACACTGCCCCCATCCCTTATGGGAAATATGCAGATGCATGTAAAGAAGCTGCGGAGACACCATCACGTGTTTCTCGACGCAAGCAGTGAATAGCCAGGCCTTTCCCCGGGAAGGAACAACCACGGGAAGGGCAGCATCCTATAAAGGAAAGCCACCTATGCCAAGCATGGTATCCATCCACAGACAGCTGTTTCGGGGTTTTTGCCCCTCATCAGTGTGGAGTAGGAATCTGGCTATTAGCAGCAGTGCCTAGTAAAAAGGCTATAAAGGCACAGATGATTGGCCTCGGGGAGACCAAAACATCCAACACCGCGGAGACACCATCACGTGTTTCTCAACGCAGTGATTCCAGAACACTGCCCCCATCCCTTATGGGAAATATGCAGATGCATGTAAAGAAGCTGCGGAGACACCATCACGTGTTTCTCGACGCAAGCAGTGAATAGCCAGGCCTTTCCCCGGGAAGGAACAACCACGGGAAGGGCAGCATCCTATAAAGGAAAGCCACCTATGCCAAGCATGGTATCCATCCACAGACAGCTGTTTCGGGGTCTTTCAGGGAACTCCAGCCCTGACGAAGAAGGAGCACCTCCTTCGAAACGCGTTGGATTGGTTCCCCCTGTTACTGCGCCCGCCCTACCTGTGACGTCACGATCTCAGCCATGCCCCCTACACATACCGCTACTGCTCCGGCGTTGCTTCCGGCCAGGGCATGCCAGGAGTCGACGGTTCCTGCCTCTTCAGACGCCCCAGTGTACAGCGTCCGTTCTCGACATAGCCGGTCTCAGCATTCATCTGCAGTTTCATGGCGCAGCCCAGCACATCAGCCGACGGAAGTCTTGGACTCTTACTGACCTCTGCAACTATCCGGACTTTCAGCACTAGTAACTAGTAAGTGGATGTTTCACTATCTGCGGGCACTCCATTACTGTCGGTTCCTAATGGATAAATCCCCATTCCACCATAATAGGAGGGTACCAGTATACATTTGATTTTTAGGCATAGCCCACTTATTACATTTAACTCTTCACATATTTATTGTATTTATTAGAGCGTAAGTGGCTCTGTCTATGTCGCTGTAACGCAAGCACTATATATTTTCCATGAGCGCAGGTGGGTCATTAGCATGTAGTTTTTAAAATGGTGTCACACTTGGTTATTTTCTATCATATAGATCCCTCAAAATGACTTCAAATGAGATGTGGTCCCTAAAATAAAATGGTGTTGTAAAATGAGAAATTGCTGGTCAAATTTTAACCCTTATAACTCCCTAACAAAAAAAAATGTTGGTTCCAAAATTGTGCTGATGTAAAGTAGACATGTGGGAAATGTTACTTATTAAGTATTTTGTGTGACATATCTCTGTGATTTAATTGCATAAAAATTCAAATTTGGAAAATTTTTTGCCAAATGTCCGTTTTTTTCATGAATAAATGCGGGTAATATCAAAGAAATTTTACAACTATCATGAAGTACAATATGTCACGAGAAAACAATGTCAGAATCACCGAGATCCGTTGAAGCGTTCCAGAGTTATAACCTCATAAAGGGACAGTGGTCAGAATTGTAAAAATTGGCCTTGCCATTAACGTGCAAACCACCCTTGGGGGTAAAGGGGTTAACTAGCTACTGTCCAGCCACCTCTGCATTAGCATTTAGAGCAGTGTTCCCCAATCCCAGTCCTCAAGAGCCACCAACAGGTCATGTTTTCTGTATTTCCTTAGGATTGCACAGGTGATAATTGCATCACCTGTAAAGATAATAATTCCATCATCTGGGCAATACTAAGGAAATCCTGAAAACATGACCTGTTGGTGGCTCTTGAAGACCGGAGTTGGGGAACACTGATTTAGAGGATTTTTTAAAATACTGTTGGGACAATTTCTGATATTTTTGTCTTTGCATTTGTATTTCATCCCTGCCGGACGTGGCACTTAGGTGCCACTTTCCCTGTCATTTTTATTTGTATTTTAATTTTTATTTTTTCCTAAATTATTCATTATTAAAGTGATTATATTTATATCATTTTGCTCTGTGATTCATTTTTTTGTTTTGGGTAATATTGCATATTTTTTGTAATAGAGCAATTAACTTTATGGCTTTTTCTTGGTATTATATAAGTACTTGATAGCATCAAAATGAGTTTGGGGGTGGAAGATGACCCCATCAGGTACTGAGCATCCTCCGCCATCTCCCAATTAATTACAAGTCCCTGACAGCGTCTTCTACTTTCAGTTAATTATAAATGGTCCTATGCACCTTATCGCCTCCTCTCCCACTCCCCACTAAATGTTAATTCCCCAATAGCATCACAATGAATTGTGAGATGGGGAGGACACTATCAGGGACTTGGCACCCTCTTCCACCACCCAATTCATTTTATATCCATATCTAACGTCTTCCTCCATCTCCCTCTGTTCGTAAGTCCCACATTGTATTTCTCCCCCTGCATCCCATCATTGCCCTTGCCATCACCTCCATTGTTGCTCTCTCCATCACCTCCATCATTGCCCTCTTCATCACCTCCATCATTGCCTTTTCCACCACCCCATCATTGCCTTTTTCACCACCCCCATCATTGCCTTCTCCACCACCTACATCATTGCTCTCCATCACCTCCATCATTACCCTCTCCACCACCTCCATCATTGTTCTCCCCCACCACCCCCATCATTGCCCTTTCCATCAACTACATCATTGCCTTCTCCCCCACCACCCCATCATTGCCCTTCCCACCATCTCTATCATTGCTTTCTCCCCCACCACCCCATCATTGCCCATTCCACTACCTCCATCATTGCCTGCTCCCCACCACTCCCATCATTGCCCTTTACACCACCATCATTGCTTTCTCCCCCACCACCTCATCATTGCCCTCTCCATCACCCCATCATTACCCTCTCCACCACCAACATGAACACACATACCACTCACCTCTCTGAACAAACACACACACACACACACACACACACATACACACACACAGCACCACTCACCTCTCCGCATGTTCCCAACAGCATCATCGCGGGCAGCTTTATGTCTGACACAGAAACGAGCTGAATGCTGATGTCATCCAGACACACTACTGTGTCAGTCAGGAAACGTGGGCAGGAAGCAGGATGAAACCCTGCAGAAATAATGATTAAATATTCTATTTTATTGGCCATAAAAAGCATGACAACTATTAAAAATACAGAGTTATCTGACAAACCATACAGGAAAAAACAAACACTGAGCAAGAATTTTGTCAAGAATGAGTTCTATGTGATATACACCATATGTTGGTGTAGGGCATATATATTATAGGCTATCAAGGAAAGTTCCACATATGTGTTGTTGACCCATCGTGGTAGTTTATATTAACCATTTGTTAATATGGATGGTCAGACTGGTACAATACCTTGACTATTATAATGGTAAGGTGAAAGTTGTACTACACATTTAGATTACAATAAATGATGAAAATTGAATCAGTCAAAAAAATGATAAAGTGCCAATTGCATTTGAAACCAGACAACTAGATCATCAACCACATAAATAAAAAATGCTGGATTTTGCTGGGGTGTACCCCAGGTATGTTCTACAGAAGGGACGATAGTAGTACATTACAGTATGTAGAAATTTGTATATCGAAATTCAAAATAACCATTCCGCAGTCAGACCCAGTGGTATCATTTACAACTCTATGCAAGGACCACTATTTTCAAAAACACATTACAATACAATGAAAGATATTACATAATCCCAGCTATATAATAAAGACTGTGTGATGAATAATGAACATAGTTACCCAAACTCAAGACCGCATCAATGTAACCTCTTAATGCGCATTTCGGCTATTCTTCCTCAGAAGGGGTGCATGAGGAAAAGTTGTAAGGGGTTGTGATGTGATTAAGCCAGCAGATAAAGATGGGAACATGGTAATTTGGCCATCTTCAATGTACGAGAGAGAGGTCTTTAGACAAGTATGAAACACTGAGTATTATAAATGTCTTACGTTTAATCAAACTAAACCTTTAGAGATGGTTGTATCACCAAAGAAGAAAATCATTTTTGACGGTTGAATATCCACGAACTTCATGCCTGTGTATGTTACTGAAGATTAACAAAGACAGGATGAATCCCCCAGGACGCCCCATTGTATCTAGCAATGAGAGGCTATGTGAGCTACTATGTAAGTTCCTTGACTGGCATCTAAAGCCTTTAGTTGAGACGTTACCCTCGTATCTTAAAGACTCGACCGATTGTCTATGGAGGTTTGAAGGCATCCACTTAAAGCCCGATATGTGGATATCCATTACCATGGATGTTGAAGCCTTGTACACCTCAATAAGGCATACTGACGGCATGAGCCAATTTGTCTCCCCATGGCCACAATAGAATCTGAGTTGAGAGACTCAATCAAAGAAGAGGGGAAGGTATCGATTAGAGGGAAACCAGTAGGTGTGAATATGCACTTAAAAATGTTCTTCCACATCACAGTGGAAAGAAAACCTGTACTTGGTTTGAATAGTCATTCTGTGCTGACAGAGTTCCTTTGAAGTTGGTAGAGACTAGGGTTGAGCGAAACGGGTCGAACATTTTCAAAAGTCGCCGACTTTTGGCTAAGTCGGGGTTTCATGAAACCCGATCCGACCCCTGTGCGGGGTCGGCCATGCGGTACGCGACTTTCGCGCCAAAGTCGCGTTTCAATGACGCGAAAAGCGCCATTTCTCAGCCAATGAAGGTAAACGCAGAGTGTGGGCAGCGTGATGACATAGGTCCTGGTCCCCACCATCTTAGAGAAGGGCATTGCAGTGATTGGCTTGCTGTCTGCAACGTCACAGGGGCTATAAAGAGGCGTTCCCGCCGACCGCCATCTTACTGCTGCTGATCTGAGCTTAGGGAGAGGTTGCTGCCGCTTTGTCAGAAGCAGGGATAGCGTTAGGCAGGGTCCATTAACCACAAAACCGCTTGTGCTGCAGCGATTTGCACTGTCCAACACCACCCTCGGTGTGCAGGGACAGTGGAAGTTTTTTTTTTTTTTTTTTCCCCTCAGCGCTGTAGCTCATTGGGCTGCCCTAGAAGGCTCCCTGATAGCTGCATTGCTGTGTGTACGCCGCTGTGCAAACCAACTGCTTTTTTCAAAGCACAAATCCTCTTGTTCCTTCCTTTCTGCACAGCTATCTTTTTTGTTTGTCCACACTTTTTATTTCATTTGTGCATCAGTCCACTCCTTATTGCTGCCTGCCATACCTGGCTGAGATTACTGCAGGCAGGGAGATAGTAGCTGCCTGCCATACCTGGCTGAGATTACTGCAGGCAGGGAGATAGTAATTGTAGGACATTCCCTGTTTTTTTTTTTTTTTTTTTTTTGGTGGGAGATTAAGATTGGCAATTTGGCATTTCTGCTAGAGTGCCATCCCTGTGTGTGCCATCTCTCTCACATAGTGGGCCATAGAAAGCCTTTTCATTTTTCTGTATTTTTTTTTGTGGGGTGTATAAATTCTCCCTGATAAAAATACAGTGGGAGATTAATATTGGCCTTTGGGCTTGTGTGCCAGTCCTGAGTGTGCCATCTCTCTCACAAATAGTGGGCCATAGAAAGCCTATTTTATTTTTTTTTGGGTTTTATAAATTCTCCCTGAAAAAAAGGGAGATTAATATTGGCCTCTGGGCTTCTGTGCCAGTCCTGAGCGTGCCATCTGTGCCAGTCCTGAGCGTCCCATCTCTCTCACAAATAGTGGGCCATAGAAAGCCTATTTAATTTTTTTTTTGGTTTTATAAATTTTCCCTGAAAAAAGGGAGATTAATATTGGCCTCTGGGCTTGTGTGCCAGTTGTGAGCGTGCCATCTGTGCCAGTCCTGAGCGTGCCATCTCTCTCACAAATAGTGGGCCATAGAAAGCCTATTTAATTTTTTTTTTGGTTTTATAAATTTTCCCTGAAAAAAGGGAGATTAATATTGGCCTCTGGGCTTGTATGCCAGTTGTGAGCGTGCCATCTGTGCCAGTCCTGAGCGTGCCATCTCTCTCACAAATAGTGGGCCATAGAAAGCCTATTTAATTTTTTTTTTGGTTTTATAAATTTTCCCTGAAAAAAGGGAGATTAATATTGGCCTCTGGGCTTGTGTGCCAGTTGTGAGCGTGCCATCTGTGCCAGTCCTGAGCGTGCCATCTCTCTCACAAATAGTGGGCCATAGAAAGCCTATTTAAATATTTTTTTGGTTTTATAAATTCTCCCAGAAAAAAAGGGAGATTAATATTGGCCTCTGGGCTTGTGTGCCAGTTGTGAGCGTGCCATCTGTGCCAGTCCTGAGCGTGCCATCTCTCTCACAAATAGTGGGCCATAGAAAGCCTATTTAAATATTTTTTTGGTTTTATAAATTCTCCCAGAAAAAAAGGGAGATTAATATTGGCCTCTGGGCTTGTGTGCCAGTTGTGAGCGTGCCATCTGTGCCAGTCCTGAGCGTGCCATCTCTCTCACAAATAGTGGGCCATAGAAAGCCTATTTAATTTTTTTTTTGGTTTTATAAATTTTCCCTGAAAAAAGGGAGATTAATATTGGCCTCTGGGCTTGTGTGCCAGTTGTGAGCGTGCCATCTGTGCCAGTCCTGAGCGTGCCATCTCTCTCACAAATAGTGGGCCATAGAAAGCCTATTTAAATATTTTTTTGGTTTTATAAATTCTCCCAGAAAAAAAGGGAGATTAATATTGGCCTCTGGGCTTCTGTGCCAGTCCTGAGCGTGCCATCTGTGCCAGTCCTGAGCGTCCCATCTCTCTCACAAATAGTGGGCCATAGAAAGCCTATTTAATTTTTTTTTTGGTTTTATAAATTTTCCCTGAAAAAAGGGAGATTAATATTGGCCTCTGGGCTGGTGTGCCAGTTGTGAGCGTGCCATCTGTGCCAGTCCTGAGCGTGCCATCTCTCTCACAAATAGTGGGCCATAGAAAGCCTATTTAATTTTTTTTTTGGTTTTATAAATTTTCCCTGAAAAAAGGGAGATTAATATTGGCCTCTGGGCTTGTGTGCCAGTTGTGAGCGTGCCATCTGTGCCAGTCCTGAGCGTGCCATCTCTCTCACAAATAGTGGGCCATAGAAAGCCTATTTAAATATTTTTTTGGTTTTATAAATTCTCCCAGAAAAAAAGGGAGATTAATATTGGCCTCTGGGCTTCTGTGCCAGTCCTGAGCGTGCCATCTGTGCCAGTCCTGAGCGTCCCATCTCTCTCACAAATAGTGGGCCATAGAAAGCCTATTTTTTTTTTGGGGGGGGTTTTAGAAATTCTCCCTGGAAAAAAAAAGGGAGATTAATATTGCCCTTTGGGCTTGTGTGCCAGTACTAAGCGTTCCATCTCTCTCTCTCTCTCTTAGTCAGTGGGCCATAGAACGCCTATTTTTGGTTTTATTTGTTTTCTAAATTCTCCCTGAAAAAATCATTTTATTTTATTTGGTTTCTAAATTCTTCCTGATAAAATCATATTTTTTTTATTATTTTTTTTTCTAAAGTCTCCCTGAAAAAAAAAAAAAAAAAAAAAAAACAGTGGGAGATTAATATTGGCCTTTCTGCTTGTGTGCCAGTCTTGACTCCTGGGTGTGCCATCTCTCTCTCTCTCTCTCTCTCTCTCTCTCTCTCCAATTGTGGTCCATAGAAAGCCTATATTTTTTTTCCTTGATTTGGGTTCCAAAATCTACCAGAGAAAATAACTCCATCAATCATTGGTAGAAAAATATTGGCCTCTGGGCTTGTGTGCCACTCCTGATTCCTGTGTGCGTCATCTCTCAGTCAGTGGGCCATAGAACGCCTATTTTTGGTTTTATTTGTTTTCTAAATTCTCCCTGAAAAAATCATTTTATTTTATTTGGTTTCTAAATTCTTCCTGATAAAATCATATTTTTTTTATTTTTTTTTTTTCTAAAGTCTCCCTGAAAAAAAAAAAAAAAAAAAAAAACAGTGGGAGATTAATATTGGCCTTTCTGCTTGTGTGCCAGTCTTGACTCCTGGGTGTGCCATCTCTCTCTCTCTCTCTCTCTCTCTCTCTCTCCAATTGTGGTCCATAGAAAGCCTATATTTTTTTTCCTTGATTTGGGTTCCAAAATCTACCAGAGAAAATAACTCCATCAATCATTGGTAGAAAAATATTGGCCTCTGGGCTTGTGTGCCACTCCTGATTCCTGTGTGCGTCATCTCTCACTCAGTGGCCCATAGAAAGCATATAGTTTGTTACATTTGTTTTCTAAATTCTCCCTGCAAAAATCAATTTTTTTTTTTTGGGGGGGTTTCTAAAGTGTTCCTGAAAAAAATAAAAATAAAAAACAAATAATAGTGTGACATTAATATTAACATTTGTGCTTCAGTGACAGTCCTGCGTGTGGGGCATCTCTCTAATTTGCAGCCACCAAAAAAAGAGTGTGTAACATTGTGCCTGATTTTCGCGGTGGTCTCACCAACCTGTAAAGGGGTAGCTAAATCATACTGAAGTTATAGCTCACCGTGTAAGTTGTGTGACTGCAACAAATAACGTTAGTTTGGTTACGTTTTTAAAACAATGAGGAAGTCTAGTGGAAGAGGTCGTGGCCGGGGGCGTTCATTGTCAGCTGGTAATGAGGGTAGTGGTAGTGGTGGAGCATCAGGTGGTCGTGGGGAAAAAAATATTGCACCTAAGTCTGGAGCTGTGGAGCCAGGTTCGTCGTCCGGCTACACAAGGCCTCGAACGCTCCCTTTTCTGGGATTAGGAAAACCGCTTTTAAAGCCGGAGCAGCAAGAGCAAGTTTTGGCTTATCTTGCTGACTCAGCCTCTAGCTCTTTTGCCTCCTCTCGTGAAACTGGTAAAAGTAAAAGCAGCGCGTCGTTAGTGGATGTTCACGGTCAGGGACAAGTCACTTCCTTGTCCTCTTCAGCAAAAACAACAACAGAGAAGAATGCAGCAGGCGACACAACGGGTTACTCCATGGAGCTCTTTACACATACCGTCCCTGGCTTAGAAAGTGAAGCAGTTAACAGTCCATGCCCATTACAAATTGAATCTGACATGGAGTGCACTGACGCACAGCCACAGCCAGACTACTATGCTGGTCCTTTGACTCAGACCACAACATTGCCCTCGCAGGGTGCTGATCAAGAATCAGACCCTGATGAGACTATGTTGCCCCATCACGAACGCTATACCACCGAACGACACGGTGACACAGACGAAGTTGCGCAGGAGGTACAAGAAGAGTTATTAGATGACCCAGTTCTTGACCCCGATTGGCAGCCATTGGGGGAACAGGGTGCAGGCGGCAGCAGTTCTGAAGCAGAGGAGGAGGAGGGGCCGCAGCAGGCATCAACATCGCCACAGGTTCCATCTGCCGGGCCCGTATCTTGCCCAAAACGCGTGGCAAAGCCAAAACCTGGTGGAGGACAGCGTGGCCATCCGGTTAAAGCTCAGTCTGCAATGCCTGAAAAGGTATCCGATGCTAGAAAGAGTGCAGTCTGGCATTTTTTTAAACAACATCCAATTGATCAGCGCAAAGTCATCTGTCAAAAATGTTCTACTTCCTTAAGCAGAGGTCAGAATCTGAAAAGTCTCAATACTAGTTGCATGCATAGACATTTAACCACCATGCATTTGAAAGCTTGGACTAACTACCAAACGTCCCTTAAGGTTGTTGCACCCTCGGCCAATGAAGCTAGTCATCAACGCAACATCCCTTCCGGCAGTGTAGGACCACCATTTAGCGCACCACCTGCTGTATCTGTGCAGGTATCTTTGCCAGGCCAAAGCAGTCAGGGTCAGGGAATCACCAGTTTCGTAGTAGGAAACACTGCATCTAGGGCACCGGCGGCAACAATACCATCTCCCACCGTCTCTCAGTCTGCCATGTCCACCGGCACCCCCGCTAGTTCCACGATCTCCATCTCTCCAGTCCAGCTCACCCTACATGAGACTATGGTTAGAAAAAGGAAGTACTTAGCCTCGCATCCGCGTACACAGGGTTTGAACGCCCACATAGCTAGACTAATCTCGTTAGAGATGATGCCCTACCGGTTAGTTGAAAGCGAAGCTTTCAAAGACCTGATGGACTACGCTGTACCACGCTACGAGCTACCCAGTCGACACTTTTTTTCCAGAAAAGCCATCCCAGCCCTCCACCAGCATGTTAAAGAGCGCATCGTCCATGCACTCAGGCAATCTGTGAGCACAAAGGTGCACCTGACAACAGATGCATGGACCAGTAGGCATGGCCAGGGACGTTACGTGTCCATCACGGCACACTGGGTAAATGTGGTGGATTCAGGGTCCACAGGGGACAGCAAGTTTGGGACAGTTCTGCCTAGCCCACGGTCTAGTAAACAGTTGTCTGTAGCCGTTCGCACCCCCTCCTCCTCCTCCTCCTCCTCGTCCTCCTGCAGAAGCAAGAGCTCGTCCACAGACCGCAGTCGCACAAACACTCCATCCGCACCTGCCACTGTTGCACACCAGGTCTCCCATTATGGGGCAGCTACTGGCATACGTCAGCAGGCTGTATTGGCTATGAAGTGTTTGGGCGACAATAGACACACCGCGGAAGTTCTGTCCGAGTTCTTGCAGCAAGAAACGCAGTCGTGGCTGGGCACTGTAGATCTTGAGGCAGGCAAGGTAGTGAGTGATAACGGAAGGAATTTCATGGCTGCCATCTCCCTTTCCCAACTGAAACACATTCCTTGCCTGGCTCACACCTTAAACCTGGTGGTGCAGTGCTTCCTGAAAAGTTATCCGGGGTTATCCGACCTGCTCCTCAAAGTGCGTGGACTTTGCGCACATATCCGCCGTTCGCCTGTACACTCCAGCCGTATGCAGACCTATCAGCGTTCTTTGAACCTTCCCCAGCATCGCCTAATCATAGACGTTGCAACAAGGTGGAACTCAACACTGCACATGCTTCAGAGACTGTGCGAACAGAGGCGGGCTGTTATGTTTTTGTGGGAGGATACACATACACGGGCAGGCAGTAGGATGGCAGACATGGAGTTGTCAGGTGTGCAGTGGTCGAAGATTCAAGACATGTGTCAAGTCCTTCAGTGTTTTGAGGAATGCACACGGCTGGTTAGTGCAGACAACGCCATAATAAGCATGAGCATCCCCCTAATGCGTCTGCTGATGCAAAGTTTGACGCACATAAAGGATCAGGCGTCTGCACCAGAGGAAGAGGAAAGCCTTGATGACAGTCAGCGATTGTCTGGTCAGGGCAGTGTACATGACGAGGTACCGGGCGAAGAGGAGGTGGAGGATGAGGAGGATGATGGGGATGAGTATATTTTTAATGAGGAAGCTTTCCCGGGGGTACGGGAAATTGGTGGCGTGGCAAGGCCGGGTTCTGGTTTTTTGAGGGACACAAGTGACGTAGATTTGCCTGCAACTGCCCCTCAACCAAGCACAACCGCAGATTTGACAATGGGAACTTTGGCCCACATGGCGGATTATGCCTTGCGTATCCTCAAAAGGGACACACGCATTACAAAAATGATGAACGATGACGATTACTGGTTGGCCTGCCTCCTTGATCCTCGCTATAAAGGCAAATTGCAAAATATTATGCCACATGAGAACTTGGAACTAATATTAGCAACAAAACAATCAACTCTTGTTGACCGTTTGCTTCTGGCATTCCCTGCACACAGCGCCCGTGATCGTTCTCACACGAGCTCCAGGGGCCAGCAGACCAGAGGTGTTAGAGGGGCAGAAATCAGAAGTGGCGTTGGCCAGAGGGGTTTTCTGACCAGGTTGTGGAGTGATTTTTCTATGACCGCAGACAGGACAGGTACTGCAGCATCAATTCAAAGTGACAGGAGACAACATTTGTCCAGTATGGTTACAAACTATTTTTCATCCCTTATCGACGTTCTCCCTCAACCGTCATTCCCATTTGATTACTGGGCATCCAAATTAGACACCTGGCCAGAATTGGCAGAATATGCATTGCAGGAGCTTGCTTGCCCGGCAGCTAGTGTCCTATCAGAAAGAGTATTCAGTGCTGCAGGTTCAATACTAACAGAAAAAAGGACTCGTCTGGCTACCCAAAATGTAGATGATCTAACCTTCATTAAAATGAACCACAACTGGATTTCAAAATCTTTTGCCCCACCCTGCCCGGCTGACACCTAGCTTTCCTATGAAAAGGTCTTGCCTGTGGACTATTCTGAATGACTTTTCCAATCTCGTAATTTTCTTCACCTGATTGTCCAGCATACGACATGTTTCCACCTCACGAAATGGCCAAACTCCCCACACGGGGTCGTGCTATCGCCACTTTGCGCTTGGACCCTTGAGAGTGCTGTTTGTCTGAAGAGGTGGGTGTGGCCGCTTTTGGTCGACGGCACTGCCACTGGGTCCCTCATAGTACAATAAAGTGTCTCTGGCGGTGGTGGTGCGCACCCAACGTCAGACTCACCGTTGTAATATGAGGGGCCCTGTGCCTGTACCGCCGGCCACAAGCCAGTTCCCCCCCCCCAGCTCAAACAGTGCTCTACCACTAGCAAAATTATCTCTCACAGCTTCACCAATGTGTAGTCTAGGCGCTGACATCCTTCAATGCCTGGCACTGACAATACCATTGTTTTGACATTTTTGTTATGTTAGGCCTTCGAAGCCTGTCTGCGGTCACTCCTTCCACTAGACTTCCACTGACCAGACCACTGCTGCCCGTGTACCCCTGGAACCAATTTAAAATTGCCTACAGCCATGTGTTAATATTTTAGGCCTTCGATGCCTGTCTGTGGTCACTCCTTCCACTAGGCCTCCACTGACCACACCACTGCTGCCCGTGTACCCCTGGAACCAATTTAAAATTGCCTACAGCCATGTGTGATTATTTTAGGCCTTCGATGCCTGTCTGCGGTCACTCCTTCCACTAGGCCTCCACTGACCACACCACTGCTGCCCGTGTAACCCTGGAACCAATTTAAAATTGCCTACAGCCAGCCCAATTTTTTTATTTTAGGCCTTCGATGCCTGTCTGCGGTCCATTCTTTCAACTACTACTACACTGACCAGGGCACTGCTGCCCAAGTACCCCTGGAACCAATTTAAAATTGCCTACAGCCATGTGTTAATATTTTAGGCCTTCGATGCCTGTCTGTGGTCACTCCTTCCACTAGGCCTCCACTGACCACACCACTGCTGCCCGTGTACCCCTGGAACCAATTTAAAATTGCCTACAGCCATGTGTGATTATTTTAGGCCTTCGATGCCTGTCTGCGGTCACTCCTTCCACTAGGCCTCCACTGACCACACCACTGCTGCCCGTGTAACCCTGGAACCAATTTAAAATTGCCTACAGCCATGTGTTATTATTTTAGGCCTTCGATGCCTGTCTGCGGTCACTCCTTCCACTAGGCCTCCACTGACCACACCACTGCTGCCCGTGTACCCCTGGAACCAATTTAAAATTGCCTACAGCCAGCCCAATTTTTTTATTTTAGGCCTTCGATGCCTGTCTGCGGTCCATTCTTTCAACTACTACTACACTGACCAGGGCACTGCTGCCCAAGTACCCCTGGAACCAATTTAAAATTGCCTACAGCCATGTGTTAATATTTTAGGCCTTCGATGCCTGTCTGTGGTCACTCCTTCCACTAGGCCTCCACTGACCACACCACTGCTGCCCGTGTACCCCTGGAACCAATTTAAAATTGCCTACAGCCATGTGTGATTATTTTAGGCCTTCGATGCCTGTCTGCGGTCACTCCTTCCACTAGGCCTCCACTGACCACACCACTGCTGCCCGTGTACCCCTGGAACCAATTTAAAATTGCCTACAGCCAGCCCAATTTTTTTATTTTAGGCCTTCGATGCCTGTCTGCGGTCCATTCTTTCAACTACTACTACACTGACCAGGGCACTGCTGCCCAAGTACCCCTGGAACCAATTTAAAATTGCCTACAGCCATGTGTTAATATTTTAGGCCTTCGATGCCTGTCTGTGGTCACTCCTTCCACTAGGCCTCCACTGACCACACCACTGCTGCCCGTGTACCCCTGGAACCAATTTAAAATTGCCTACAGCCATGTGTGATTATTTTAGGCCTTCGATGCCTGTCTGCGGTCACTCCTTCCACTAGGCCTCCACTGACCACACCACTGCTGCCCGTGTAACCCTGGAACCAATTTAAAATTGCCTACAGCCATGTGTTATTATTTTAGGCCTTCGATGCCTGTCTGCGGTCACTCCTTCCACTAGGCCTCCACTGACCACACCACTGCTGCCCGTGTACCCCTGGAACCAATTTAAAATTGCCTACAGCCAGCCCAATTTTTTTATTTTAGGCCTTCGATGCCTGTCTGCGGTCCATTCTTTCAACTACTACTACACTGACCAGGGCACTGCTGCCCAAGTACCCCTGGAACCAATTTAAAATTGCCTACAGCCATGTGTTAATATTTTAGGCCTTCGATGCCTGTCTGTGGTCACTCCTTCCACTAGGCCTCCACTGACCACACCACTGCTGCCCGTGTACCCCTGGAACCAATTTAAAATTGCCTACAGCCATGTGTGATTATTTTAGGCCTTCGATGCCTGTCTGCGGTCACTCCTTCCACTAGGCCTCCACTGACCACACCACTGCTGCCCGTGTAACCCTGGAACCAATTTAAAATTGCCTACAGCCATGTGTTATTATTTTAGGCCTTCGATGCCTGTCTGCGGTCACTCCTTCCACTAGGCCTCCACTGACCACACCACTGCTGCCCGTGTACCCCTGGAACCAATTTAAAATTGCCTACAGCCAGCCCAATTTTTTTATTTTAGGCCTTCGATGCCTGTCTGCGGTCCATTCTTTCAACTACTACTACACTGACCAGGGCACTGCTGCCCAAGTACCCCTGGAACCAATTTAAAATTGCCTACAGCCATGTGTTAATATTTTAGGCCTTCGATGCCTGTCTGTGGTCACTCCTTCCACTAGGCCTCCACTGACCACACCACTGCTGCCCGTGTACCCCTGGAACCAATTTAAAATTGCCTACAGCCATGTGTGATTATTTTAGGCCTTCGATGCCTGTCTGCGGTCACTCCTTCCACTAGGCCTCCACTGACCACACCACTGCTGCCCGTGTACCCCTGGAACCAATTTAAAATTGCCTACAGCCAGCCCAATTTTTTTATTTTAGGCCTTCGATGCCTGTCTGCGGTCCATTCTTTCAACTACTACTACACTGACCAGGGCACTGCTGCCCAAGTACCCCTGGAACCAATTTAAAATTGCCTACAGCCATGTGTTAATATTTTAGGCCTTCGATGCCTGTCTGTGGTCACTCCTTCCACTAGGCCTCCACTGACCACACCACTGCTGCCCGTGTACCCCTGGAACCAATTTAAAATTGCCTACAGCCATGTGTGATTATTTTAGGCCTTCGATGCCTGTCTGCGGTCACTCCTTCCACTAGGCCTCCACTGACCACACCACTGCTGCCCGTGTACCCCTGGAACCAATTTAAAATTGCCTACAGCCAGCCCAATTTTTTTATTTTAGGCCTTCGATGCCTGTCTGCGGTCCATTCTTTCAACTACTACTACACTGACCAGGGCACTGCTGCCCAAGTACCCCTGGAACCAATTTAAAATTGCCTACAGCCATGTGTTAATATTTTAGGCCTTCGATGCCTGTCTGTGGTCACTCCTTCCACTAGGCCTCCACTGACCACACCACTGCTGCCCGTGTACCCCTGGAACCAATTTAAAATTGCCTACAGCCATGTGTGATTATTTTAGGCCTTCGATGCCTGTCTGCGGTCACTCCTTCCACTAGGCCTCCACTGACCACACCACTGCTGCCCGTGTACCCCTGGAACCAATTTAAAATTGCCTACAGCCAGCCCAATTTTTTTATTTTAGGCCTTCGATGCCTGTCTGCGGTCCATTCTTTCAACTACTACTACACTGACCAGGGCACTGCTGCCCAAGTACCCCTGGAACCAATTTAAAATTGCCTACAGCCATGTGTTAATATTTTAGGCCTTCGATGCCTGTCTGTGGTCACTCCTTCCACTAGGCCTCCACTGACCACACCACTGCTGCCCGTGTACCCCTGGAACCAATTTAAAATTGCCTACAGCCATGTGTGATTATTTTAGGCCTTCGATGCCTGTCTGCGGTCACTCCTTCCACTAGGCCTCCACTGACCTGTCTACTGCGGCCCGTGTACCCCTTGAACCAACCTAATAAAATATTTAAAAAATTAATTTGATTATAAAAAATAAGATCGTGTTGAGATCTCAAATGCAGACATTTTAACAATCAAAACAAACACACAACAAATATCTGGAACTGTACTACAAAGGTCCAACAGTTACAATTTCTTTCTCCTGCAAGAAGTTAACTGAAAGTTTTTTGGAGTTGTTAACACAGATATGGCATCCACCGAGTGTTGTCCTGTCGCGTCTCCTTTAAATTATTTCCAATAAGATGTTAAACTATTAATTTAATAAAATCAATAATTAAAAAAATAATTGAGTAAGTCAAAAGCACATTGCAAATAAACATTAATTACAAATCAAGAAGCATGGCGCGTCCGAGGGTGAGTAGATACCGAATAAGAATATAATCACCCTCGGGCGCGCAATGCTTATTTACAACAGCCTTCCTTCCTAAGAATCAGCCCTTCCGTGGTGTAGAGAGAGGTTGTTGTTACACTCCAAGGTGTTCCCCAGGTTGCCTTTCCTGAGCTTCGATCTTCCGGCTCTCGTTTAGTAGCTGTTGGAAACTACGCTGCATTAGGCCTACTAATTGTGTATGGGTGAAACAGTGGCGCATCTGCGGTCCCTCCTTCCACTAGGCCTCCACTGACCTGTCTACTGCGGCCCGTGTACCCCTTGAACCAACCTAATAAAATATTTAAAAAATTAATTTGATTATAAAAAATAAGATCGTGTTGAGATCTCAAATGCAGACATTTTAACAATCAAAACAAACACACAACAAATATCTGGAACTGTACTACAAAGGTCCAACAGCTACAATTTCTTTCTCCTGCAAGAAGTTAACTGAAAGTTTTTTGGAGTTGTTAACACAGATATGGCATCCACCGAGTGTTGTCCTGTCGCGTCTCCTTTAAATTATTTCCAATAAGATGTTAAACTATTAATTTAATAAAATCAATAATTAAAAAAATAATTGAGTAAGTCAAAAGCACATTGCAAATAAACATTAATTACAAATCAAGAAGCATGGCGCGTCCGAGGGTGAGTAGATACCGAATAAGAATATAATCACCCTCGGACGCGCAATGCTTATTTACAACAGCCTTCCTTCCTAAGAATCAGCCCTTCCGTGGTGTAGAGAGAGGTTGTTGTTACACTCCAAGGTGTTCCCCAGGTTGCCTTTCCTGAGCTTCGATCTTCATGCTCTCGTTTAGTAGGTGTCGGAAAGTAGGCTGCATTAGGCCTAAAAAATGGGGAATGGGGTGGAGAGAGATGGTGTGTTACACTCCAAGGTGTTCTCCAGGTTTCCTCGCCATTGCTTCGATCTTCCGACTCTCGTTTAGTAGTTGTAGAAAACTACACTGCATTAGGCCTACAAAATGGGTATCGGGTGGAGAGAGATGGTGTGTTACACTCCAAGGTGTTCCCCAGGTTTCCTTGCCATTGCTTCGGTCTTCCGACTCTCGTTTAGTAGTTGTAGAAAAGTACACAGCATTAGGCCTACAAAATGGGTATGGGGTGGAGAGAGATGGTGTGTTACACTCCAAGGTGTTCCCCAGGTTGCCTTTCCTGAGCTTCTATCTTCAGGCTCTCATTAAATTGTGGTTAAATGGAACAACTGCATTTGGCGTACTAGTTGGTTTGGGGCCTACTATCGGTGTCTGCCACTCCTTGCTGTTCTCCTGGTTTCCTGTCCTGAAATTCCATTTTCAGCCTCTCGTTAAGTAGTTGTTAATGTTAGACTGCATTTGGCCTACTAGTTGGGTTGGGGCCTACTATCGGTGTCTGCCACTCCTTGCTGTTCTCCTCCACTGAACAAAGCTGTGCCGCCTGTTTACTACGGTTGCCAATTTTGAACTGCATTTCGACTACTTACTGATTTGGCCCTACTCTCTGTGTCAGCCTCTCATTCCAGTTGTCCTCCACTGCAATGCCCCCTGGTTATTCCTGTGTTACCAATTTTGAACTGCATTTAGCCCACTTTATTCTTTGGGCCTATATCTGTGTTTCCACTTCATCGTGCCCATTGCCCAGCCAGTGATAGATGAGTCTGCTGGTACATTGACCCATAACGCAACATTCCCCGTGCACGCTACACAACAACATTGTGACCCTGCTGAAAGTCAGGTTGCTCTTCCCGCATACCATACCACCTTACACGGGGACAAAGAGGAAGGTGCAGATGAAAGTGCAGGTTCCTTCATCAGGTGGGGGGAGGAACACTAGTTGGCGACGTCACTGGCACAGGGCCTCTCATAGTACGCAAAAGTGTTGCTGCCGGTGGGAGGCGCCCCCGCCGTGCAAACACACCGCTGTACTTTGAGGGGCCCTGTGCCAGTGCCAATGCCAACGAGTGGGCCCCCCCTGCTTGCTCAGGATCACAGCACTTGCAAAGTTGAAATACTTACCTCTCCCTGCTCCACTGCCGTGACGTGGTCCAGATTTACTGGGCCCACTAATTACTTGAACCAGCCCTACCCCCCACAACTTTAGCCAAATGACCCCCAATTTCAAATGCCTTCCAATTATTTTAAGGTAAATTACGCTTGACAAGCTTCATTAAGAAGAATGGATGGTTTTGACATTAAAATGGGCACTCTAGGTGTTTTCCTGGCCCCCACTCACTGCCGACTATGCTGCCCCATTGACTTGCATTGGGTTTCGTGTTTCGGTCGATCCCGACTTTACGTCATAATCGGCCGATTTCACTCGACCCGACTTTGGACATAGTCGGGTTTCGCAAAACCCGGCTCGACTCTAAAAAGGTCAAGGTCGCTCAACTCTAGTAGAGACCCCATACAACCTATGAGACACATTCCCCCATCTCATCCTCTATGTTGTAGACACCCCAAACCAGAAGCTCCCTTTGATTTCAATGAAGCCACACACATACATTGTCACCTCTACAGACCACTATCGCTAGACTGTGGATGACTTGCTGTGCATACATCTTCTATATCAGACACTCATACACTAATAATCATATTTGTTTAATACCTTTATATTAAGATATATTAAGATTTTATTTTTATTAAAACATGCACAACATTATGCAAAATGAAATCATACTATGCAAACTAAGTAATTTACATAGTTGAATACTTGCAACTTAGAGATTTCTGAAATGTATTGCAATTGCCAAGTGAAGGCGGGAGACTCCATCATTGTAATTAACAACCACTGTGTGAAAGCAGGACTCATTGTGATGGTTATTATATTATTCAGTACTTGTCACAATAATACCTGCATCCCCACTAGGTGCTTCTAATGATTTTCATATTAGTCACTGTCTCCTGTGGTAAGTGTAATATACTGCTGAAATTTGAAAGCTGCAACTTCACGAAATTTCACGCAAATGCAGTGCTAGGAAGCATATTTGCTGTGATAGCGCTTTCCCGTAGCATCTGCTTTTCGCGCATGGGGCATCATAGTTAGAATTTTTTTGGCACTCAAAAAGGTCATGTTTTATTGAACCACTTGGTGTGAACACAGGATGGGAAGGTGATTTGAAATCAGACTCCTGGAATTCTGCTTATTAAAAAGAACCTGTTATGTTATCTGATCAGTGCTGTTGGATTTGAACCCTTGATTTTTTGCTCTGTACCTCTTCCCGCTGAGCTATAACAGATATAATTTTTGGGGGTGTTTTAGTTCTGTAGTCTTTGTTTCTGTCAGTTTTGGGTAATAGTTGTTTTTTTTTACTCTGTTAGATTGTCCTATGACCTATCAGGTACAGCTTTAAATACCTTCCCATATTGGTGTTTCCGGCTGCTGATAGACTTTGTCGGATTCATTCACTGTGCTGTAGTTTGTGTTTACTGTAGTTGTTTTGTGTGTGATTCCTTTACTCCTTGGGGAACTGCTTCTCTAGCGATTAGGGGTAAGCCACTGTCAATTGGTGGCTCCATTGTTTTACCTTAGGATGCTAACCTCCACCGTCAGGCAGGGACAGACCAGTGTTAGAGAAGGGCATTTCCTAGTCTGAACAGGGAACTGTCTAATTCTTTGTCTCGGTGGTTTGTATATTACTTTTGTATTGTATTATTACTTTTCACTTTATTTATGTATTTATATAATTGTTTTTTAAACTATGTTTGGTATATATTTATATACATACAGTTGTGCTAAAAAGTTTACCTTCCCCCCGGCAGAATTTTTGCTTTCTTAGCCATTTATCAGAGATTAAGAATGATAACACCAAAACTTTTTCTCCACTCATGGTTAGTGGTTGGGTGAAGCCATTTATTGTCAAACTATTGTGTTTACATACCCCATTTCTTAATACTGTGTATTGCCCACTCTTACATTAATGACAGCTTGAAGTATTTTGTGGTAGTTGTAGATGAGGTTCTTTATTTTTTCAGATAGTAAAGCTGCCCAGTCTTCTTGGCAGAAAGCCTCCAGTTCCTGTTAATTCCTGCGCTGTCTAGCATGAACTGCGTGCTTGAGATCTCCTCTGAGTGCCTCAAAGATATTGAGGTCAGGAGACTGAGATGGCCACTCCAGAACCTTCACTTTGTTCTGCTGTAGCCAATGACAAGTCGACTTGGCCTTGTGTTTTGAATCATTGTCATGTTGGAACGTCTATGTACGTCCCATGCACAGCCTTTGGGCTGATAATTGCAAATGTGCCACTAGTATTTGCTGATACCATGCTGTATTCATCTTTCCTTCAACTTTGACAAAGTTTTCTGTGGCTTTGTAGCTCACATATTCCCAAAACATTAGCGATCCACCTCCGTGCTTTACAATAGGAATGTAACGTTTATGGTTGTGGCCAAAAGTTCAATTTTGATCTCATCACTCCAAATTACCTTGTTCCAGAAGTTTTGAGGCATTCGCGCAGTAATGGCTTTCTTGTTGCGACTCGACCATGTAATCCATTTTTCTTCAAGTGCTTCCTTATTAGTAGTGTTGAGCATTCCGATACCGCAAGTATCGGGTATCGGCCGATGCTTGCGGTATCGGAATTCCGATACTTCCCGCGTATCAGATACCGGAATCGGAAGTTCCCAGAATTCAAACTGCACGCAGCAGCCAATGAGGAATGAATGGAAGTGTGGGCACATCCTGTTTAGCATGGTGGGCATGTAAGTACTGGCAAGGCTGTGATTGGCTGCTGAAATGATGTCACTCTGCACTATAAAAAACGCTGCCGCCATTTTGCGCTCACTCTGCTGTGATTTCAGTTAGGGACAGGACGCTGTGTTCTAACTGAGGGCCAGTTGAGATAGCTAATTGCTTTATTTTGCTTTTCCAAGGCTAATTTAGCAAATGCTGTGTTCACTGTTCAGTTCACCTTGCTCTTGCCTTGCAGCGCTGTTTTAACAGCGTTCTGCAAGGTCTCTGTGTGTGTGTGTGTGCAGCTCACTCTGTAGTCTGTGTGCAGCCATATACCAGGTTGTATTCAGCTCAGGGGGGGTTCACACTGCCTCACACAGTTCTATCCATTGTCCTTTTTTGCTCATAGTGCAGCCTGCTGCACATCTTTTCTAAAATCTCCTATTAGTGTCTTTCCACCCGTCTCCAGCCAAATAGTGGAAAAACACTACATAGGATAACCTAGAGGGGGGTTTTTGGGCATTGCAGAGCCGTTTACGGCTGTCTGCACGGTCTCCGTGTGAGCGCAGCTCGCCCTGTAGTCTGTGTGCAGCCACAGCCGGTTGTATTCAGCTCAGGGTTTGTCACTGCCTCATACTGTAAAATAACTTGTCCTTTTTTCAAATAGTGCAGCCTGTTGAAAATTTTTTTAAAAATTTCCTATTAGTGTCTTTCCACCCGTCTCCAGCAAAATAGTGGAAAAACACTAGATAGGATAACCTAGAGGAGGGTTTTGGGGCCTTGCAGCGCCGTTTACGGCTGTCTGCACGGTCTCCGTGTGAGCGCAGCTCGCCCTGCAGTCTGTGTGCAGCCACAGCCCGTTGTATTCAGCTCAGGGTTTGTCACTGCCTCATACCGTTAAATAACTTGTCCTTTTTTTCAACTAGTGCAGCCTGTTTAAAAATTATTTAAAAAATTCCTATTAGTGTCTTTCCACCCGTCTCCAGCAAAATAATGGAAAAACACTAGATAGGATAACCTAGAGGAGGGTTTTTGGGCCTTGCAGCGCCGTTTACGGCTGTCTGCACGGTCTCCGTGTGAGCGCAGCTCGCCCTGTAGTCTGTGTGCAGCCACAGCCCGTTGTATTCAGCTTAGGGTTTGTTACTGCCTCATACCGTTAAATAACTTGTCCTTTTTTTTCAACTAGTGCAGCCTGTTGAAAATTTTGTAAACAATTTCCTATTAGTGTCTTTCCACCCGTCTCCAGCAAAATAGTGGAAAAACACTAGATAGGATAACCTAGAGGAGGGTTTTTGGGCCTTGCAGCGCCGTTTACGGCTGTCTGCACGGTCTCCATGTGAGCGCAGCTCGCCCTGTAGTCTGTGTGCAGCCACAGCCCGTTGTATTCAGCTTAGGGTTTGTTACTGCCTCATACCGTTAAATAACTTGTCCTTTTTTTTCAACTAGTGCAGCCTGTTGAAAATTTTGTAAACAATTTCCTATTAGTGTCTTTCCACCCGTCTCCAGCAAAATAGTGGAAAAACACTAGATAGGATAACCTAAAGGAGGGTTTTTGGGCCTTGCAGCGCCGTTTACGGCTGTCTGCACGGTCTCCGTGTGAGTTAAACTCGCTCTGTAGCCCGATCTGCACAAAAAAAAAGTAAAGTTCACCAAACACCACTTAACACTTGTGTAGGCCACATTTTATCAATAATAAAGTCTAGTCCACACTTTACAACATTAGTGTTTCTTACACCTGTTAGGAGGAGCATTTCAGGAATAAGCACACTAAGGCCTTAGTACTTTTCTGCTTATCTTTATCTGTCAACCAAGATGAAGAGGGCAGGGAGTAAGGGTCGTGGGCGTGGAGCAGGGAGAGGAGCAGGGAGAGGACATTGGTGATTCTGTGCCTGCTGCGGGCACCGGTGACTCATCATCACCCAGTTTCAGCAGGGAACAGTCCTTCGTGCGCAGCTTTGTCGGAGAGCGCCATGCACCGCTGCTGCGTGAAGATCAAATTTAAGCCGCTGTCGGATGGATGGCAGCTAACGCATCGACTTCAATTAGTGCCACATCCTCTCAGGCACAGACCACTGGAGAGCAGCCATCTGTCTCTTCACCACCTGCCAAATTGGCCAGGCAGTCAGAGAGCCCAGGACAGGAGCCGTCTTTACTTCCGTTCTCTGAATCTCTTGGCTTGGAAACAGGGGGCCAGCCAAGCAGTATTGGAGAAATGGAAGAAGAGGCAGTGTGCAGTGATGCCCAACAGCTTTGTCTCTCTGACTCTGAAGAGGCGGGTGGGTCAGTGCCTGCTGTGACCACAGCGCAGTACGCATCTGATGATGAAACTCAGGTGCCGCTTTCTGGTGCGTACTGTGCTGCCGAGACTACCCAGGAGGAGCAGTTGGTGGCAGAGGGTAGTGGAGATGATGAGGTCCTTGACCCATCGTGGCGTGAGGAACAGGAAGGTGGTGGGAGCAGCTCAGAGGAAGAGATTCCCCTAACAGGCCAAAGAGGGAGAGGGAGGGGGAAGACTGCGGAGCCTGTAGCCTCCACTTTGGCACCCGTTAGGAGCCTGTCTCTTTCAAAAGCCAAAAAGGGAGCTCCCAAGACTTGCAGTGCCTGGTCCTTTTTTGACACAGTTGCAGATGACATTTGTTTTGTCAAATGCAAGCTGTGTCATCAGAAAGTCAAAAGAGGTAAAAGTGTCAGCAACATCAATACCACAAATATGTGGAAACATGTGCGGACCAGGCACGCAGTGGAGTTACAAAAACACACTGAAGACCTAGGCCAACCAATAGCGGCAGCTACCACCTCTACAGCTCGTGTTGCCTCTTCCTCCAGCTCACGCACAGCTGGTTTGGCGTCCTCCCCGGATCGCCATGGAAGAACCTCTGGCACTGTTGTCCAGAGACCTTGTGTAATTCCACCCACAGCACCACATTCCCAGTCATCCTCACACTCCCAGCCTAGTCTACAGCCATCGGTAGTACAGGCATGGGAGAAAAGGCGGGCATTCTCGGCAAACCAACCCCCGAGCACAGGCTCTGAATGCAGGCATTGCCAAACTTCTGTCGCTGGAAATGCTCTCATTCAGGCTGGTGGAGACTGACAGCTTCCGTGACTTGATGGCATTGGCAGTCCCACAGTACAAGGTGCCCAGCCGCTTTTACTTCAGCAGGCAAGCTGTCCCTGCCCTGCACAAGCATGTGGAGGGACAAATAAAACACGCGCTACTGAACGCCGTCAGTAGCAAGGTCCACCTCACCACCGATGCGTGGACCAGTCAACATGGACAGGGGCGATACCTTTCCGTCACTGCCCATTGGGTTAATGTTGTTGAGCCGGGTACAGACCGTGCGAGTGGCGCAGGACGTGTCCTGCCCACTCCAAGGATTGCAGGAATCCAGTCTGTACGCATTGACTCCTCCTCTTACACAAGTTTCTCAGATTCATCGCTGCAGGATCCGTCACAGTCCACCTCCACATGGACCCATGAACGTTTACCTGTTACGACTGACATGAGCACAGCCGTGGCCAAACGTCAGCAGGCCGTCTTGAAATTAGTTTCTTTGGGGAATCGAAGCCACACAGCGCAGGAGCTCTGGAATGCCCAAAAGCAGGAGAGCGATGTGTGGTTTGTGCCAGCGAATCTCCAGCCAGGCATGGTAGTGTGTGACAATGGCCGAAATCTGGTGGCAGCTTTGGCCCTTGGCAACCTCACTCACATCCCATGTCTGGCACATGTGCTCAATTTGGTTGTGCAGAGTTTTCTGAGGGACTATCCGGATCTTGATGCACTTCTGCACAAGGCCCGCCTAGAGTGTGCTCACTTGCGGCGTTCCAGCTTGGCAAGATCCCGCATTGCTGCTCTGCAGCGTCGGTTTCGCCTTCCTGAACATCGCATAATATGTGACCTACCTACCAGGTGGAATTCACGTTACATATGTTGGAGCGGTTGTGTGAGCAGCAGCAAGCAGTAATGGAGTACCAGCTGCATCAGGCGCAAAAAAGTTGCAGTCAGCGCCGATCAGACTTCACAACCACAGAGTGGGCCACTATGAAGGACGTCTGCCAGGTTTTGCGTCCTTTCGATTATTCCACACGGATGGCAAGTGCAGATGATGCACTAGTCAGCATGACTGTCCCCCTTATCTGCTTGCTTCAAGAAACCCTGCAAGGGATAAGGGATGATGTGGAAGAGGTGGAGGATGAGGAGTCACCTTTTCCATCAGCTTCTGGACAATCAGCGCCACGTGGTTCCTCACAAAGGGGTCGGCAGGAGACCCTTTGTGAGGAGGATGAGGAGGAGTCAATGGACGAGGAAGAGCTACGTCCAGAGGAGGGAGTTACACCATTGTCCAGTGGTCAGTGTGTACAGCGAGGGTGGGGTGATGAAGAGCGGGCAGAGATCATGACTCAAGCAGGGGACAGCGTTTCTGGGCCAGTTGGCAGTCTGCAGCACATGGTTGATTTCATGTTGCAGTGCCTGAGAGACGACCGCCGCATCGACCACATTCTCAACGTGCCTGATTATTGGGTGTACGCCCTCCTCGATCCTCGCTACCGTGACAATGTCCAAAACCTCATCCCGGCGTTGACACGGGAGCGTAAAATGCGGGAGTACCACGACACACTGGTGAATTCCATCATCTTCTCCAGTCCAACTGAGAGGAGTGCTGCTAGTGCTTTACAAAGCAGCTCAGTGCGTCGAGGCAGTGGAGGAGGAGGCTCTGCACAAAGAGGGAGCAGAAGCAGTGCCTCTGCCCAAGGCAAGCCCAGTATGGCACAACTGTGGAAAACTTTTGTGTGCCCGCCCCAAATGTCTACACCATCACCGGCGGCTCCAGTCAGCAGGAGGCAACGGTTCCGTCAGATGGTGACAGACTACATGGCTTGCCCTCTTAGTGTACTCCCAGACGGCTCTTCCCCGTTCAAGTTTTGGGTCTCTAAGCTGGATACATGGCCAAAGCTAAGCCAGTATGCATTGGAGGTGCTGGCTTGCCCTGCGGCTAGTGTCTTATCGGAACGTGTCTTTAGTGCCGCAGGTGGTGTAGTAACAGACCGTCGCATGCGACTATCCTCCGATAACGTTGACCGGCTTACTTTCCTGAAAATGAACCAGGCCTGGATCTCGCAGGAATTTGCCACTCCTCTGCCTGATTAAGTAATTGGGTGTCATCCAGGTCTCCTGATGTGTTCATCTTTCTACCACCTGAACTGCTATTCCTGGGCTCCAACACCGCCAGTTGCGGCTCAGAAGTGCAGGCTGCACAGTCAAAACATACGACCCAGTGTTATTGGGTTTCAGTAACGTCAGCTGATCTCCAGCTGTGTAGCCGGCAATGTGTCCTGCGACCGCCACGCTGGCACAACAACCTAAATGTAAGGGAACCTGTCCCCCCCACCCCCCTCGGCGTTTGTTACTGAAAGAGCCATCTTGTGCAGCAGTAATGTTGCACAAGGAAAAGGTAGCTCTTTTAGTTTAGCTCCTTGCACACGCAGAACTTAACACTTATAAAATGTGTTCACTGATACCGTTATACCGTCCCGGAGCTGGGACTTTCCTTCATAATGTGAAGCAGCACAGCCGTCATTCCTACCCCCTTGGTGCCATGCGCTGCCTCCTCAGCGTTGTTTTAAGCTGTCACGGAGCCTGCGCTGTTCTGTTATCCCTTGGCCATGGCCAGTTTGCGCTGCCTGTCTTCTGACATAATTTGGTGTCAGGATGGCTGCGCCTGTGCGCCCGCGCTGCCTGAGAACCCGCCTCGCAGTGTCTTCTGATTGAATCACACTGCGAGCCTGGGATCCATGGGCATGCGCAGTGCATATCTTCACCTCGGGCTCTCGCCCATCTCCCTCCGCCTTCTTTAGACTGTGCGCCGTCAGCTGATCCCTAATAGCATGCCACGGCCGTGACGCCGCACAGTCTGAAGAAGAGGGAAGGAGGGGAGTGAGAGTCGAGGATATGCACTGTGCATGCCCATGGATCCAAGGCCCGCAGTGGGATTACATTAGACGACACTGCGAGGTGAGAGCTGGAGCAGCGTGGACGCACAGGCACTGACAGCCTGACACCAAATTATGTCAGAAGACAGGCAGCGCAAATTGTTCATGGCCAAGGGATAACAGAACAGCGCAGGCTCCGTGACAGCTTAAAACAACGCTGAGGAGGCAGCGCACGGCACCAAGGGGATAGGAATGACAGCTGTGCTGCGTCCCATTACGAAGGAAATTCCCACCTCCGGGTCGGTTTTACGGTATAAGGTGACACATTTTTAGTGTTTACTTCTATGTTTGCAAGGAGCATAATTAAAAGAGCAACCTTTTCCTTTTGCATCCTTAGTGCTGCACAAGATGGCTCTTTCAGCTACAAACGTCTTGGGGGGGGGTTAAAGGTTCCCTTTCAACTTGCTCCAATCAGGCTTCGGCCTACACTCTGTTCCTCTGCTCCTCCTGCTGTCCCTGGGCTCTAACACCGCCAGTTGGTGCCTGGAAGTGCTGTCTGCACAGTCAACAGTCGCTCCTCTGTTATTGGGGTTCAGTAACATCAGCTGATCCCCAGCTGTCTGTGCGGCAATACCTCCAATCTGCTCCTCCTGCTGTCCCTGGGCTCTAACACCGCCAGTTGGTGCCTGGAAGTGCTGTCTGCACAGTCAACAGTCGCTCCTCTGTTATTGGGGTTCAGTAACGTCAGCTGATCCCCAGCTGTGTGTGCGGCAATACCTCCAATCTGCTCCTCCTGCTGTCCCTGGGCTCTAACACCGCCAGTTGGTGCCTGGAAGTGCTGTCTGCACAGTCAAAAGTCGCTCCTCTGTAATTGGGGTTCAGTAACGTCAGCTGATCCCCAGCTGTGTATCCGGCAACGTGTCATGCGACCGCCACGCTGGCACAACTAAAATGTAAGGGGACCTGTCCCCCCCCCCCCTTAGGCGTTTGTTACTGAAAGAGCCACCTTGTGCAGCACTAATACTGCACAAGGAAAAGGTCGCTCTTGAAATTATGCTCCTTGGAAACGCTGAACTACACACTCATGTAATGTGTCCCCTCACACCGTCCAACCGTCCCGGAGGTGGGACTTTCCTTTGTAATGTGACGCAGCACAGCCGTCATTCCTACCCCCTTGGCACCGTGCGCTGCCTCCTTAGCGTTGTTTGATTCCATCATGGACCCTGCGCTGTTATGTTATCCCTTGGCCATGCACAGTTTGCGCTGCCCGTCCTCTGACATCATTTGTTGTCGTCCTGGCTGCGCCTGTGCGTCCACGCTGCCCGAAATGACACCTCGCAATGTCGTCTAATGTGATCCCACAGTGGGCCTGGTATCCATGGCCATGTGCAGTGCATATACTAGCCTCTCACTCCCCTTCTTCACGCTTCTTCAGACTAGGCGGCATCAGCTGATCCCTAATAGCATGCCACGGCCGTGACGCCGCACAGTCTGAAGAAGCAGGAAGGAGGTGAGTGAGAGGCGATGATATGCACTGCGCATGCCCATGGATCCCTGGCCCGCAGTGGGATTACATTAGATGACACTGCGAGGTTGTATCTCGGGCAGCTTTGACGCACAGGCACTGCCAGCCTGACACCTAAATTATGTCAGAAGATGGGCACCGCTAACTGTGCATGGCCAAGGGATAACATTACAGCGCAGGCTCCGTGACAGAACCAAACAACGTTGAGGAGGTGGCGCACGGCACCAAGGGGGTTGGAATGACGGCTGTGCTGTGTCACATTACAAAGGAAAGTCCCACTTCCGTGACGGTTTGACGGTGTGAGGGGACACATTATATGAGTGTGTACTTCAGCGTTTGCAAGGAGCATAATTTTAGGAGCCACCATTTTCCATGTGCAGTATTGCTGCTGTACAAGATGGCTCTTTCAGCAACAAATGCCTGGGGGGGGGGTTAAAGGTTCCCTTTCAACTTGCTCCACTGCAGGCTTCGGCCTACACTCTGCTCCTCTTTGATTCCCTGGGTTTCAACACTGTCAGTTGCCACCTGGAAGTGTTGTCTACACAGAAAAAACACTAGCTGATGTGTCAGTGGGGTTCAGCACCGCCAGCTGTTCCCCTGCTGTGTAGCCGGCATCGTGTCCAGCACAAGCCACGCTGGCACAACTGACCAAAAGCTGCCACCAGTGCAGGCTTCGGCCTACACTCTGCTCCTCTCCTCCTCCTGCTGACCCTGGGCTCAAACACCGCCAGTTTTTGCCCGGACGTGCTAGCTGCACAGAGAAGAACACCAGCCAATGTGTTAGTGGGGTTCAGCACCGCCAGCTGTTCCCCTGCTGTGTAGCCGGCAACGTGACCTGCAAACGCCACGCAGGCACATGAACTGAAATTGAAGGGAGCCTGCCCCCCACCCCCAGGTGTTTCTATGTATAACAGCCACCTTGTACAGCAGTAATGCTGCATTTGTACAAGGTGGCTGACTTTTTCTACTTGCCCACGTGGAACTCAACACGTACAAAATGTGTCTCATTGAGACCATTCCACTGTCCCTGAGCTGTGACTTTCCTTTCTAATGATACGCAGCACCACCCTTGGTAGTGCTGCCCGTCTTTTGACATCATTGGTTAGCTGGCTGCGCCTGTGCGTCCGCCCTGCTAGAAACAACGCCCCTCGGTGTCTTATTTATTTTGTCAGCGAGGGTGTGGTTTATGGGCCCGAGCAGTGTATATGTTCGCCTGTCGTCACTCATCTCCTTCCGCCTTCTTCAGACTGTGCGGCCTCATGGCCGCGGCATGCGAGAAGGGATCAGCAGAGGCCGCCCAGTCTGAAGCAGGTGTAAGGACGTGTGTGAGCGGCGAAAATATTTACTGCTCAAGGCCACGAATCCCAGCACCGCAGTGTGACTTTATGAAAAGGCACTGTGGGTCTGGGATTTATGGCCATCGTTAACCGCACCGGCCAACTTGAAATGAGGTCATAAGACGGGCAGCGCTAACAGGGCATTGCCAAGGGATAACACAAGAGCGCAGACTCCTGTACAGCAAATAACAACGCTCAGGAAGTTGCGCCAAGCACCAAGGTGTTATTTGGGACACCTGTGCTGCGTCTCCTTAAAAAGACAAGTCACGCCTCCACTACAGTTTGACTGTAGAATGGGCTAAATTGGGTACGTCTTTCATTCAGCGTGTGCAAGTAGACAAATTAATAGAGCAACCTTTCACTTGTGCAGCATTAATGCTGCACAAGGTGTGGCTCTTGTACCTTGCAACACCTGAGGGGGGGTTAAAGGTTACCTTTGAAATTGGTTCTACTAGGCTTCGGCCTACACTCTGCTCCTCTCCTCCTCCTGCTGACCCTGGGCTCTAACACCGCTAGTTTTTGCCCGGAAGTGCTAGCTGCACAGAGAAAAACACCAGCCAATGTGTTAGTGGGGTTCAGCACCGCCAGCTGTTTCCCTTGCTGTGTAGCCGGCATCGTGTCCAGCACAAGCCACGCTGGCACAACTGACCAAAAGCTGCCACCAGTGCAGGCTTCGGCCTACACTCTGCTCCTCTCCTCCTCCTGCTGACCCTGGGCTCAAAAACCGCCAGTTTTTGCCCGGACGTGCTAGCTGCACAGAGAAGAACACCAGCCAATGTGTTAGTGGGGTTCAGCACCGCCAGCTGTTCCCCTGCTGTGTAGCCGGCAACGTGACCTGCAAACGCCACGCAGGCACAAGAACTGAAATTGAAGGGAGCCTGCCCCCCACTCCCAGGTGTTTCTATGTAAAACAGCCACCTTGTACAGCAGTAATGCTGCATTTGTACAAGGTGGCTGACTTTTTCTACTTGCCCACGTGGAACTCAACACGTACAAAATGTGTCTCATTGAGACCATTCCACTGTCCCTGAGTTGTGACTTTCCTTTCTAATGATACGCAGCACCACCCTTGGTAGCGCTGCCCGTCTTTTGACATCATTGGTTAGCTGGCTGCGCCTGTGTGTCCGCCCTGCTAGAAACAACGCCCCTCGGTGTCTAATTTATTTTGTCAGCGAGGGTGTGGTTTATGGGCCCGAGCAGTGTATATGTTCGCCTGTCGTCACTCATCTCCTTCCGCCTTCTTCAGACTGTGCGGCCTCATGGCCGCGGCATGCGAGAAGGGATCAGCAGAGGCCGCCCAGTCTGAAGCAGGTGTAAGGACGTGTGTGAGCGGCGAAAATATTTACTGCTCAAGGCCACGAATCCCAGCACCGCAGTGTGACTTTATGAAAAGGCACTGTGGGTCTGGGATTTATGGCCATCGTTAACCACACCGGCCAACATGAAATGGCAGCGCTAACAGGGCATTGCCAAGGGATAACACAAGAGCGCAGACTCCTGTACAGCAAATAACAACGCTCAGGAAGCTGCGCCAAGCACCAAGGTGTTATTTGGGACATCTGTGCTGCGTCTCCTTAAAAAGACAAGTCACGCCTCCACTACAGTTTGACTGTAGAATGGGCTAAATTGGGTACGTCTTTCATTCAGCGTGTGCAAGTAGACAAATTAATAGAGCAACCTTTCACTTGTGCAGCATTAATGCTGCACAAGGTGTGGCTCTTGTACTTTGTAACACCTGAGGGGGGGGGTTAAAGGTTTCCTTTGAAATTGGTTCTACTAGGCTTCGGCCTACACTCTGCTCCTCTCCTCCTCCTGCTGCCCCTGGGCTCTAACACCACTAGTTTTTGCCCGGAAGTGCTAGCTGCACAGAGAAAAACACCCGCCATTGTGTCAGTGGGGTTCAGCAACGCCAGCTGTTCCCCCACTGTGTAGCCGGCAAAGTGTCCTGCAAACGCAACGCAGACACAAAGCTGCCTCCAGTGCAGGCTTCGGCCTACACTCTGCTCCCCCTGCTTACCCTTTGCTCCAACACCGCTAGTTGGGGCTGTAGGAAGACAATCTTTAATAGGCAACGCATCCTGGTTCCAGCACCGTCAGCTGGTTCCGGGTAGTGTCAAGCTCACTGAGACGCCTATGCTTGCCCCGTCGTGTTGTGGTCGGGTTAGCCAACTCCAGGGTGCCTCCAGTTTAGGAGCTTCTTATGTGGGCTGCGTGAATTGGTAGTCAAGGCTGGTTCTGTAGTGCCAGTAGGCCAAGCTCCCCCTGTAGGACTGTTGGGGTTCGGTAACTGCGGCTGCCTCGCGGCCTAGCTGTTCTCTCCTCTCCTGTGGACCTTCTGGTCCACCACCTGGTTCCAGCACCGTCAGCTGGTTCCGGGCCGAGCCTTTGGCTTAGGTGTCTCCTCCTGGGTATCCGAGTTCCGCCAACGTCAGGCGGTCCTTGGTAGTGCTTTTAAGCGCGGGCACCTACAGCTTAGTCACCAGGTTCCAGCACCGTCAGCTGGTCCTCGGTCGTGCCATTGGCTCTTGCACACTGGGGCAACGCATCCGGGTTCCAGCACCGCCAGCTGGTTCTCGGCAGTGTTTTTGTCACGGGTACTCCCTCGTGCCAAGCCTGGTTCCAGCACCGTCAGCTGTTTCCGGGTAGTGTCAAGCTCACTGAGACGCCTATGCTTGCCCCGTCGTGTTGTGGTCGGGTTAGCCAACTCCAGGGTGCCTCCAGTTTAGGAGCTTCCTATGTGGGCTGCGTGAATTGGTAGTCAAGGCTGGTTCTGTAGTGCCAGTAGGCCAAGCTCCCCCTGTAGGACTGTTGGGGTTCGGTAACTGCGGCTGCCTCGCGGCCTAGCTGTTCTCTCCTCTCCTGTGGACCTTCTGGTCCACCACCTGGTTCCAGCACCATCAGCTGGTTCCGGGCCGAGCCTTTGGCTTAGGTGCCTCCTCCTGGGTATCCGAGTTCCGCCAACGTCAGGTGGTCCTTGGTAGTGCTTTTAAGCGCGGGCACCTACAGCTTAGTAACCGGGTTCCAGCACCGTCAGCTGGTCCTCGGTGCCATTGGCTCTTGCACACTGGGGCGACGCATCCGGGTTCCAGCACCGCCAGATGGTTCTCGGCAGTGTTTTTGTCACGGGTACTCCCTCGTGCCCAGCCTGGTTCCAGCACCGTCAGCTGTTTCTGGGTAGTGTCAAGCTCACTGAGACGCCTATGCTTGCCCCGTCGTGTTGTGGTCGGGTTAGCCAACTCCAGGGTGCCTCCAGTTTAGGAGCTTCCTATGTGGGCTGCGTGAATTGGTAGTCAAGGCTGGTTCTGTAGTGCCAGTAGGCCAAGCTCCCCCTGTAGGACTGTTGGGGTTCGGTAACTGCGGCTGCCTCGCGGCCTAGCTGTTCTCTCCTCTCCTGTGGACCTTCTGGTCCACAACCTGGTTCCAGCACCGTCAGCTGGTTCTCGGCAGTGTCTTTTGCTCTTGTACCTTCTGCTCCCCATCCTGGTTCCAGTACCGTCAGCTGGTTCCAGGCAGAGCCTTTGGCTTAGGTGCCTCCTTCTGGGTATCCGAGTTCCGCCAACGTCAGGCGGTCCTTGGTAGTGCTTTTTAGCACGGGTACCTCCTGCTTAGTAACCGGGTTCCAGTAACGTCAGCTGGTCCTCGATAGTTCCATAGGCTCTTGAACCTTAGGGTAGCCATCCGAGTTCCAGTTCCATCAGCTGGTTCTTGGCATTTTCTCAGCCTTCTTGTACCTTCTGCTACATTTCCAAGTTGAAGACCCTAAAGTCGACAACCCGGAAGACCACTCCGATGACGACGACGACGGCGGAGATGACGACCCTGGAGACGGCGACCCTGGAGACGACGACATGGAAGACCGAGAAGCAGAAGAACAAGAGGCTGCAGAACAAAGAGCAGAAGAACATTAAGCATAACACTTAATATCAGAGCAAAAGATATTATCTAAATTATATGCAGAAGAAGACTAAGCAGTGTATGGGGGTGAGTCCGTTCCTCCTCGTGGTGCCCCTGGATAAAGCCTAATGCTGCAGGCCAAACTGAACGCGGACAAATGTAACTTTTGTGACTGGCAGAACGGAAGGTGTAATCTTCAAACTTTTATAGATAACAACTACGGGAATGCCTGTCACAAATGAGAATATGATGAAGAAGTAGAATAGGAAGAATAATAATAGTTGAATAAAATGAATATGAAGAATGTAATAAAAAAAAAAAATAGGTAGAAGATGAAGAAGAAGATGAATAAGGTGAAGAAGTTGATGTCAAAGATGCTGATGATGAAGAAGATGAAAGTGTGGGAAAAGTAAAAAAAGAAGAAGGGGAAGGGCGTGGAATAGTGAAACATCAATATCTGACAAAATAAAAATAAAAATTACATAGTCAATATCTTTGTCACTCCGAACATCTTTAAAAAAAAAAAATAATAATGCTATTCTATTTGATTGGGCTAAACCTCTATGACTTTAATGTCTCCGCCACCTCCCCAAATACATCCTGCATTATTCTTAGTTGTTTTCCTTCATGTAGAATGAACCTACAAGGAAAGAAAGGGTTTATTTTAATTCCGATATTTTGGTCCCACTGACATGCATTGGGATCGGGTATCGGTATCGGCGATATCCGATATTTTTTGAATATCGGCCGATCCAATCCGATACCGATACTTTCCGATATCGGAAGGTATCGCTCAACACTACTTATTAGGCATCTTGAAACAGCCACACCTCTAGTTTTCAGAAAGTTTTTTATTTCAGCTGATGTTATTTGTGGGGTTTTTTTGCATCACGAACATTCTTCCTGGCAGTTGTGAACGACATTTTTGCTGGTTTGCCTGACTGTGATTTTCCATTTGTTAATCGCAGTTTGAACGCTGCTGACTAGTATTATCAATTCCTTGGATATCTTTTTGTATCCCTTTCCTGTTTTATACAGTTCAACTACCTTTTCCCATAGATCCGTTGACAATTCTTTTGCTTTCCCCATGACTCACAATCCAGAAACATCAGTGGCTGGATGAAAGATGCAAGAGTCTGTCTGGATCCCAGAAACTCACTCAGCTTTTATGCAAAAACACTGATTACAAGCAAACAGGTCACAGGTGAGGATGTTACCGTTAGTAGCCATTCAAATTCATTTGCGTCAACTTCTGTGCATGTGATCAGGCCAAAATCACCAGGGTATGTAAACTTTTGATCAGGGTCACTTGGATGTTTTGGGTTGTCATTATGATTTAAAAAGAGAAAACACATTAGTTTGACGATAGATGGCTTCACCCAACCACTAACCATGAGTGGAGAAAACATTTTCGTGCTATCATTCATATTCTTTGCAAAAAGACCAAGAAAGCAAAAATTCTGCTGGGGTATGTAAAATTTTGAGCACAACTGTATATACATATGATTGTGTATTATTATTATTTTGTCTTGCATTTATCACTGTATTATAGCAGCAATAATTATTGATTATTATTATTTATCTTAATGTATGTGGATGGTACTGCTTACATATATTTTCTCTTATATCTGTGGCATTGTTTTTAACTTTTTGGTCAGGATTTTAACTATATCTTATCATCATGTATATTTAATATCTTTCTATGAAATGTTGCAATTTTCATGTTTTTTCCTCACTTATCCCCTTTTATGTAGCACGGCTTATTGCAAGAGACCCAGTTCATATATGTGATTTGCTGATATCTACCTCTTACTATATATACTGTGTCTGTGCTTTCCATTTTGGAGCACATGACCAGGACGTATCATCTCCTTTTGGTCAATTCTCTGATTCGTCTGTATTCTCCTTTTATCACATCCACTTGAGCCTGTGCGCTCCATGTTGGAACTCATGACCGTGGCTATGCAATTTCCGCTTCTGGGTCATCTTAGCTGTGTGCGCTCTACTATTGAGCGCCCCACATCCCCTGGCTGTAGTAATCCTTGCTGGAACACATCGCTGGCGCATGACACTTCCGGTTCCGAGGATGCCTGTTTGTGGCGTGCGTTCCACGGTGGAATGCATATACTGCGTGGTTCATTATTTATGTTAACTTTTTTATTTATTTATTTTCTACTTACTTTGGATATGATTATAATTATGTCCATATCTTGTTATTCATGTTCCCTTTGGCAATAAACCTGTTAATGATGCCGCATCACCTGATTCCATGAACCATCAGTTTTGATTGGTCTATGAGACATATAAATAAATCCCTAATTCACTATCCCTTCATACTCCTTGAGAAAGCCACTGGGCGAAACGTATGTTGTAGTCACAGGAGCCACGGGTTGCTGACTATGGATATTTTATCTAATCCCTTATTTCTATGCTTTATATTCACTTTCAGACATGTTTGTCTATTAGATATTTGCACAATACTTATGGGATTTTTCTCATACCTAATCATGTTATGCTGTCAGTATTCCCAAATATGATACTTTATATGCTGGGGTTTATGCTCTTGCTTTTTGGTTTCCCTTATCTAATATATGTTTTTAATAACACTATGATTCAAAAAATTATAATTTTTATTATATTTTTCCTGAGATGTTCACTTTATTTTGAGTAGGTTTAGTGGTTGCTTTATATGACTATCCCTATTAATGTTGCTATACTATGGTGAGCTTGTCTCACATCTGTTGTTGTGTTGATTTGTATATTACCCGTATGAATGTGCCTTGACAGTCATAACACAACGCAAACCAGATAATGGCTGCATTTTTGCAGATGTGTATTCAATTCAGAAGAGACATACAGTGCTTTGATAAGGTAGCAAAAAACTAGGAGTCTGCGATGACTAATTTTATGTAGGTCCCCGGCTGCTTGTTCCGGTCCCCCTCCCTGTGATTTACAGGTCTCTATGTGTGTAAAGGGAAAGACCTGTAATTCATAAGGAGCTGGGCAGAGAGAAACCACTGAAGACCTCCCTTAGACTAGTCATCCAAGACTAGTGTTGAGCGATACCTTCCGATATTTGAAAGTATCGGTATCGGATGGTATCGGCCGATACCGGCAAAATATCGGATCTCGCCGATACCGATACCCTATACCAATACAAGTCAATGGGACACAAATATCGGAATGTATCCTGGATGGTTCCCAGGGTCTGGAGGAGAGGAAACTCTCCTTCAGGCCCTGGGATCCATATTAATGTAAAAAATAAAGAATAAAAATAAAAAATATGGCTATACTCACCCCTCGGACGAACCCTGGCTGTCACCGCTGCAAGCTTCCGCCTCCGTTCCTGAGAATTGCCGAGAGTGAAGGACCTTCGATGACGTCGCGGCCAGGTGACTGGTCACCTGACCGCTCACGTGACCGCTCACCTGACCGCGACGTCATCGAAGGTCCTTCACTCAATACATTCTCAGGAACGGAGGCAGACGCTTGCAGTGGTGACGGCCAGGGTTCGTCCGAGGGGTGAGTATAGCCATATTTTTTATTTTTATTCTTTATTTTTTACATTAATATGGATCCCAGGGCCTGAAGGAGAGTTTCCTCTCCTCCAGACCCTGGGAACCATACGCACCGCACACTCCGATTCCGATTTCCGATATCACAAAAATATCGGAACTCGGTGTCGGAATTCCGATACAGCAAATATCGGCCGATACCCGATACTTGCAGTATCGGAATGCTCAACACTATCCAAGACATATTGTCCACTGCTTGTTTTTCAAAATATGATCTCTCTGAAACACTGAAACCTTTAATAGTAAAACATACTGTGCACAGTAGCAATAATGTAGCCAGTGTCTAGTACAACATGTCCACAGTTCAGGCAGCATGAATCAGCTATCAAGCTCTCTTTAAGGTGTCCTTTCAACAGTATATTATTGAAGCAATCTTGATTCCTTTCACATCTTGATCAGTTGACTGCATCTTTTTCCATTTTCCCAACTGCATTATTTTGGTGAGAAATGTACAGTATGTCTTATTGCCAAAGGACATTACATTTAACTAGCTATTGAACCCGTTCTACGCCCGGGTGGCGAGCTTTTATATTGGTATATAGTCTCCATCCTGGTATGTGCTGCTCCATCCTGAGTCCCCATCCTGTCATGAGCTGCTCCATCCTGTGCCCCCATCATGTCATGTGCTGCTACATCCTGCATCCCCATTCTGTCATGTGCTGCTCCCATCCTGCGCCCCCATTCTGACATGTGCTGCTCCCATCCTGCGCCCCCATTCTGACATGTGCTACACCCATCCTGCGCCTCCATTCTGGCATATGCTACACCCATCCTGCGCCTCTATTCTGACATGTGCTGCACCCATCCTGCGCCTCCATTCTGTCATTTGCTTCTCCCATCCTGCGCCCCAATCCTGTCATGTGCTGCTCCCATCCTACGCCCCCGTTCTGTCATGTGCTGCTTCCATCCTGCACCCCCGATCTGTCATGTGCTGCTCCCATCCTGTGCCCCCGTTCTGTCATGTGCTGCTCCCATCCTGCACCCCTGTTCTGTCATGTGCTGCTGCCATCCTGCGCCCCCATTCTGTCATGTGCTGCTGCCATCCTGCACCCCCGTTCTGTCATGTGCTGCCCTATTCTGTCATGTGCTGCTCCCATCCTGCGCCCCCATTCTGTCATGTGATGCTCCCATCCTGCGCCACTGTTCTGTAATTTGCTGCTCCCATCCATATGCCCCATACGCTGCTCCATAAAGGTTTATGGCCCCCATAAGATGCTCCATAGTATATGCACCGTACACTGCTCCATAAAGGTTTATGGCTCCCATAAGATGCTCCATAGTGTATGCCCCGTACACTGCTCCATAAAGGTTTATGGCCTCCATAAGATGCTCCATATTATATGCCCCGTACACTGCTCCATAAAGGTTTAAGGCCCCCATAAGATGCTCCATAGTATATGCCCCCGTACACTGCTCCATAAAGGTTTATGGCCCCCATAAGATGCTCCATAGTATATGCCCCCATACACTGCTCCATTATGGTTGATGGCCCCCATAAGAAGCTCCATAGTATTATATGGCCCGTATGCTGCTGCGATATATAAAAAAAAAAAATACCATACTCACCTATCGTCACTGGGTGCCGAGTGCTGGGGGGCCTGAGCAGGCGGGGACACCGGCGCACTGTGGGGGTCAGGTGCCGGTATCACCGCTAGCTCAGGCCCCTGACACTTGCTATATTCACCTGGCCGTGATCCAGCACTGCGTGCCGCTTCTTCCGGGTCCTCTGGCTGTGACTGTTCAGTCAGAGGGCGACGCGCATTAAGCGCGTCATCGCGCCCTCTGAACTGTGAATGTCACAGGCAGAGGACCCGGAAACATGGAGCCGCACGCAGCGCTGGAACGGGACAGGTGAATATAGCTCATACTCACCCTCCTGGCGCGTCCCTGCTATCCGTTGGAGATCGCGGTGTGCGTTCAGTGTTTACGCATACCGCGATCTCCTGGGAGCGTCACTCTGTGGGGTCCAGACTGCGCCGGCACTTGCACTTGCGCAGTCTATAAAGGCTTCGGACAGAGTGACGCTCCCAGCTTTATATTATAGATGTACCTACATCTAATGCATTGTCCTGTTTCACTGCAAGTAGCTTCTCTTTTGCTTGTGCTGGTCACCCAGTCAGCTTGTGTAAGCTTCAGTCACCTGTCCTGAATATTTGTATTTCATGACATCAGTCCTTTAAGAGGTTATCCAGAACTTTAATTAGTTTTGCATATGTGGCTAAGAACGAACAGTCAGATGGTTGCTAACTGCCTGTTCTGCACGCAGATGATCTTTGTCGGCTCAGAGTGGTCACTCACCCCTCCTGCCAGCATATCTGTGGCTTCAGCTGATGTCAGGTCAACAGAGCTGCCTCCTCTCTTCTGCTCTGCTTTGTTGACAGGGTTTAATTAACGCGGTTTAATTAATTTTGAAAAATGTAAAAAACGGTCTTTATTTTTGTGTTTGATCTGCTTTTCACCTTTTTATGCAAAAAGGTAAACATTTTTCAAACTGGCGTAAAAATAGGAGACAATATACAGCAAATTGTTAGGAGTCGAGTTTCCTCTGCTGCACAGGGGGAATCTCGATCCGTCTCCGCTGCAGTCTCCCACTCTCCTCCAGCCGCAGTGGAGTCTGCTCAGCAGGGACGTCAATCCCAGCGTCTCGCTCAGTCTGACTCTGTGCGAAGAGTTACTGCTGCTTTTCCTGCTTCTGCCATTGAAGTCAGTGCTGGGCAGTGGCGAGTGGACGTTTCTGGATCTAAGTCCTTATTTGCACACACTGAGCATGCCCAGGGCAAGATCTCCTGTTAGAGATCGAGGGTCACATGCTCAGGTACTGCAGCACATCCCATTGGTCCTTTTGGCAGGTCCTGAAAGGGCAAAACTTCTGTAGCTGTTTCCTGTGCTGCAGCTATATAAACTGCGCATGACCGCACGGCCATGCGCTAGTATTGTCTTGTAAATATGTGTGTGTGTTGTGAGTGAAAGTCGCTCTTTAAATAACCCTCCCTATTGAATGTTTGTTCGCGGAAGGTGTATGGTTGCTATCTAGCGCCCGACTTATCCAACAGCACGTAACACACATTACAGCTACCAGTTGCTGTGTCCGCCTGTACGGCGCCGTGCGCTTGCTCTGCGCTTTCCTGACCCAAGCCTGGGTGGTTAGTGGCATCCGTCTGTGCGGCACCGCACGCACTCTTGTGCCTCTATATTCTTATTTAGTTTCCTTACACACCCAGTTGCGGTGTTGTGCCAGCAAGTGTCTAATCGGACTTCAATCCTAGTTGGGGTTGAGTTCGCTGACTACTTGCTCGCGCTCTATGTGCGGTACCGCGGTCCTGTGACGCAACAGGATCGCTTCCTTCACGCAGGGTGTAGTTAACCCGTGCGTGTATACTTGTAGTACCGCCATATAGTCCGTCTTACTAGCAGCAGGGTTTTTACCTGCACGGTGGACCTCGGACTGCGAACGCACCTTGTTCCATTTCATCTTGTACTTGGTGCGTTCCGCCAGTCCTAACACAAATTTTGCTACTTTCAAAACGTTGCAAATTATGAATCTGGTGAAAAGCATCTAGAAAACCTTAGACACAATCCAATCCAATCACGGTTGCAAAGAAAAACCTCAGATGAACATATGTGAAATAAACTTCAAAAAAGACACAAAAAACTAAAAACTCATCAAAAAACAGGCACAAATCTAATAATGAATCGGCCCTATGAGTCAATGCCCCACTTTGCTCACTTTCATGCAAGAGCTGAAAGTTTCTGCCCTGTGGTTGAAGCAATCGGCATGGTCTCCAATTTATCAAGTATCGGTATGGTCTCCAATTTAGCACTTTAAGTTATTTTCTTTTATGTCAGGTGAAGTTTGTTACCGTTTCTTGAGCAAACTTTTCAAAAATTTTGGCCAAATTAGAAAGCAATCCTATAATTCATGTCTTTGTCCTGCTTTGCAACCTTTTAACACACAAACTTGTACATTTTGCAAAATGGTACAAAAATTGGAAATTCAAGAATTTGCAAATGATGAATCAAGTGAAAATATCTGGAAATAGTAAACTCCTCTCACAGTGACAAACAAAAAAAAAACCCAGACAAACACATGGAAAATAGACTTAAAAAGAGGTGCAAACACTAAAAGGCACAACACACTAATAACTCAACAAAATCCAGGCGCAAACGCAATAATGAACCTAGCTTTATGGGTCCATGCATGACTGTGCCCACATTCATGCAGGAGCTGAGAGTTTCTGCCCTGTGCTATGAGCAATCGGTGGGGGTCTCAGCAGCGGGACCCCTATGGATTTACAGGTGGCAATGTATAAATAAAATACAAAAGTTTAGTTATACTTTAAATACAACTCTGCTGCGGCAGTCACTTGTAAGGGAAGTTTAGGAGTATCATGTGCTCCACTTATACATGGACTCAACAGTAAAGCTTCCTCAGCTGGCATCTTTAGGCAGCTGGAGGAGACATGAATGGAAGATTATATGAGTAGCATCATCCTGCTGCAAGGGTGGAAGAAACACAAAAGGGTTTTCCACTTGAACCAGTTTGTCATGCTCGTGGCCCAGAAAAGAACATTCATTTTCCAGCCCCTGTCTTACACTACACATCTGCCAGGAGGTATAGAGGATTGCACCCACGCTCTTTCGTCAAACCACAGTGAAAAAGAGCTTTATATAATAACTGAGAAGGGTATTGTGCTGGCTTTACATGCACAGCCCGCCGGGCACCTGCTCACATATTAATCCTAAGAGAAGTAATTGTTCCTGAGCATGTCAGGTATGTGAGGACAACAGATGAAATGCCTTGTAAGGGTGCAGCCCGGAAACCGAGTGACATCATGAGCTATTCAGAGGCACGAGAAAACGTACATTGTTTATTCTATGTTTATTTATTTCTGTCTCAATTGTCAAGTCTTTTGTCCAAAAATACAGAAAATAGTTTAGTTTTGAAGGACTAATGACTTTTGTAAATATTTGGCCCAGTGTGTAATTTTTCACACTGCATTATTCCATATCTAGCGAGCCAATGGGGCTCTGTTCTTAAAGGGAGCCTGTCATCTCCAGAAAGGAGATACCTACAGGTAAAATGGTAATTTGCTGAGAAATAGAATTTTAACTGTTTTGCTGTGTTAGACTAAGGTATTTTCTCTCATGCTGGAGAAATGGACCAATTATGCAAATCATACTCTGATCAGAGGGATCATGGTGTGATCTGATTTTCTCCGTAGAGAAGATGGAAAAGAAAATTCCCAATTCCCCCATTCTGTCAGTCTGTTAAAATCAGACTGCACTCAAATGTCATCCCACTGCAATTCAATGTTTTCAACTGACTCATTGATCTGATAATTGAATCCAACTCGGGCATGCTATGATTTTTTTCCTCCCGCCGGCATTGTTCGAGGAAAAAATTGTAGATGTTCATGGTCCCATAGAATAACATTGTTCCTAGTGTGAGCCGATGTTTTGTCGGATCACGCCTTGACTGAAAATACGGTCATGTGCACGAGCACTTACTGGAAGAGTGGCTTCTGGGAGAAAGTTATTATTCTCCCAGCATCCGCTCACATTCAGTCATAGGGATGGGTTTTTAACAGTCTTTGCTCATTACAGTAAGTGCGCTCTAATTATTCCCCCCACTCCTTGACCGACTGCCTTCTCTGCAGTATGCGTGTGTATCTCTGTGCAGAGCTGGCTGTCAATCAACATACTAGGGAGTGATTAGAGAGCGATCACAGTATAGTGAGTGGTGACTGAGGCAATTCCTTTACTGGATGCGAGCGGCTGGTGGGAGAATAAAACTTCATTTTCTCCCTGTAGCCAATGCTTCACTATAACTGCTAAATTGCTATTTCCCAGCATATTTCCCCTATATTTGCAGGTGAATGAGGTTTTGTAGATGACTGGTTCCTCATATATTCAGCTCACTTATAAAATAAATGTAAGATTGTTTAAGGCTGGAGGACACAGCACCACCATGCAATACATACTGTAGTTACCCATTTATTTGATTGTTTCATAATGCAACAATCCACCTGGAGTGACCCCCGCAGAATAAATTTACACAGACCATAGCATTCCTTGATTAGAACAACTAATTTAGGGAAAAAGACAGTTGTCAGACCCATGACAACCATATGATGGGACAACCCCTTTAAGTGCCTAGGAGAAAATATTAGGTATAATGTTTGACATATTCCCTGTAAAAGTTTTAATTAAGACATATTAGTGTAATGATCAGTTGCTCGTGCCCTAAAATGTATGAGGAGACCTGTATTATAAATATGATGTACCGTATTAGTTGCATAGTCCAGATTTTGTATTGAGGATGTGGAGGTTCAAATATGACACAAACCTACAACAAGTCCTCATAATAAACAAAAATACACAATCAAAAAATGCAAAGAACCTGCAAAAAAAAAAAAACTACAAAATTTGCAATTTTTGTACTTTTTAGCTTCAAGTTATGACTCTGGTAGAATTCGTCATGTAATGTAAAGTCATTTCTTTAGGCTCCATCTTATGCATCATATTTTCTAGTATGGCATTTAGCAGATTACGATGAGAGCTACCGCACTGGTTCTAGATCCCTAACGTGATAGATTTCCATTCTTCTCATAAAACTTCAGATATCTAAGACTGTATTGTCTGTGGAGCATTAGTTTATTCAAGGGCTGATAGAATTCCTCCTTTGTCAAGACAGGTCTTTACCACTGTGATGAGTAAGTATTGTTTTTATCAGGCGCTGTTGATTTGAGCCAAAATGTGAAGAGAAGGATTAAGTTTATATAATACTGAAGAGTATTGATTTATTGTATGGGTATGTTATTTTGTTGGCAGATTGGTCATTTACCACCGACAGCCACATTTTACTGATACCCATATCTGCTGCTGAGAGATGGTAAGCCAGCAATTTCACAGTTATCCTTTGTTGTTCCTTGTATATTTTTAATTTCCATGAAATTGCTCTTATGTTGTCCCTAGATAATGACATTTTCTGCTTGTTGGGACTCTAACTGTACTATATTTCTATTTTGCTTTTTTTTTTTACCAATTTTTTATTTTTTGCTAATATTTATATTTATTAATTTTAATCGCTTCAATAACACCATTATTTGCACAGCACTTAACAGACATGATATTATTACAAAAACATATTTGAATGGGGTTTCCTACCACAAACATAAATGACACATGGACTGATTATGTCATGTGTTGGTTTTGGCTACCAAATACTGATGTAAAATACTGTCCAAATACTGAATGTGTAACCGTGGCTTGAATGAGGGGTGTGCAATAAATAGATGCGACAAAATTCATTAAGAGGCTTAATGAATTTGGCACATAAAATTAGTCAGAGACTGGAGAAACAATTTGTGTTTCACCACTTTGAGTAAGTTTGACGTGCAAGCATAACCACATACTATTCTGCAGCAGTTCCTGTCTAGTCCTCTCATGCGTGAAAATGGCAAAAGTCACAACATTTTTGTGTAACTTTCCATTGTGCAAAAATGTGGGGGCTATCAAAGTGTTATTCTAGTTTTTTGGTCAAATCACTTTGATGAATCGTCCTCTTAGACTTTTATATTAAGCTATGTACCTAGCTATTTGTTTTCTAATACACTTTTGTATTTTAACCCCTTAAGCCCCGAGGTTGGTTTGCACGTTAATGACCGGGCCAATTTTTACAATTCTGACCACTGTCCCTTTATGAGGTTATAACTCTGGAACGCTTCAACGGATCTTGGCGATTCTGGAACTGTTTTCTCGTGATATATTGTACTTCATGATAGTTGTAAAATTTATTCGATATTATGTGCGTTTATTTGTTAAAAAATGGAAATTTGGCGAAAATTTTCAAAGTTTTGCAATTTTCCAAATTTAAATTTTTATGCCCTTAAATCACAGAGATGTGTCACACAAAATAATTAGTAAGTAACATTTCCCACATGTCTACTTTACATCAGCACAATTTTGGAACCAAAATTTTTTTTTGTTAGGTAGTTATAAGGGTTAAAAGTTGACCAGCAGTTTCTCATTTTTACAACACCAATATATTTTAGGGACCACATCACATTTGAAGTCATTTTGAGGGGTCTATATGATAGAAAATAACCAAGTGTGACACCATTCTAAAAACTGCACCCCTCAAGGTGCTCAAAACCACATTCAAGAAGTTTATTAACCCTTCAGGTGTTTTACAGGAATTTTTGGAATGTTTAAATAAAAATGAACATTTAACTTTTTTTCACAAAAAATTTACTTCAGCTCCAATTTGTTTTATTTTACCAAGGGTAACAGGAGAAAATGGACCACAAAAGTTGTTGTACAATTTGTCCTGAGTACGCTGATACCCCATATGTGGGGGTAAACCACTGTTTGGGCGCATGGCAGAGCTCGGAAGGGAAGGAGCGCCATTTGACTTTTCAATGCAAAATTGCCTGGAATTGAGATGGGACGCCATGTCGCGTTTGGAGAGCCCATGATATGCCTAAACATTGAAACCCCCCACAAGTGACACCATTTTGTAAAGTAGACCCCCTAAGGAACTTATATAGATGTGTGGTGAGCACTTTCACCCAACCAGTGCTTAACAGAAGTTTATAATGCAGAGCCGTAAAAATAAAAAATCATATTTTTTCACAAAAATGATCTTTCGCCCCCAATTTTTTATTTTCCCAAGGGTAAGAGAAGAAATTAGATCACAAAAGTTGTTGTGCAATTTGTCCTGAGTACGCCGATAGCCCATATGTGGGGGTAAACTACTGTTTGGGCGCATAGCAGAGCTCGGAAGGGAAGGAGCGCCATTTGACTTTTCAATGCAAAATTGACTGAAATTGAGGAGATTGTCGCGTTTGGAGAGCCCCTGATATGCCTAAACATTAAAATCCCCCACAAGTGACACCATTTTGGAAAGTAGACCCCCTAGGGAACTTATCTAGATGTGTTTTGAGAGCTTTGAACCCCGAAGTGTTTCACTACAGTTTATAAGGCAGAGCTGTGAAAATAAAAATTCTTTTTTTTTTTCACAAAAATTATTTTTTAGCCCCCAGTTTTGTATTTTCACAATGGTAACAGGATAAATTGGACCCCAAAAGTTGTTGTCCAATTTGTGCTGAGTACGCTGATACCCCATATGTGGGGGGGAACCACTGTTTGGGCGCATGGCAGAGCTCGGAAGGGAAGGAGCACCATTTGGAATGCAGACTTAGATGTATTGGTCTGCAGGCGTCATGTTGCATTTGCAGAGCCCCTGATGTACCCAAATAGTAGAAACACCCCACAAGTGACCCCATATTGGAAACTAGACCTCTCAAGGACCTTATGTTGATGTGTTGTGAGAACTTTGAACCCCCAAGTGTTTCACTACAGTTTATAACGCAGAACCGTGAAAATAAAAATTCTTTTTTTTCACAAAAATGATTTTTTAGCCCCCAGCTTTGTATTTTCACAAGGGTAACAGAATAAAATGGACCCCAAAAGTTGTTGTCCAATTTGTCCTGAGTACGTTGATACCCCAAATGTGGGGTGGAACCATTGTTTGGGTGCATGGCAGAGCTCGGAAGGGAAGGAGCGCCATTTGGAAAGCAAACTTAGATGGATTGGTCTGCAGGCATCACATGACATTTGCAGAGCCCCTGATGTATCCAAACAGTAGAAACTTCCCACAAGTGACCCCATATTGGAAACTAGACCGCCCAAGGAACTTATCTAGATGTTTTGTGAGAACTTTGAACCCCCAAGTGTTTCACTACAGTTTACAACGTAGAGCCGTGAAAATAAAAAATCTTTTTTTTTCCCACAAAAATGATTTTTAGCCCCCAAAATTTTTATTTTCCCAAGGGTAACAAGAGAACTTGGACCCCAAAAGTTGTTGTCCAATTTGTCCCGAGTACGCTGATACCCCATATGTGGGGTAAACCCCTGTTTGGGCGCACGGGAGAGCTCGGAAGGGAAATAGCACTGTTTTACTTTTTCAACGCAGAATTGGCTGGAATTGAGATCGGACGTTTGGAGAGCCCCTGATGTGCCTAAACAATGGAAATCCCCAATTCTAACTGTAACCCTAATCCAAACACACCCCTAACCCTAATCCCAACAGTAACCCTAACCACACACCTAACCCTGATACACCCCTAACTCTAATCCACACCCTAATCCCAACCATAAATGTAATCCAAACCCTAACTTTAGCCCCAACCCTAACCCTAACTTTAGCCCCAACCCTAACCCTAACTTTAGCCCCAACCATAACCCTGACTTTAGCTCCAACTCTAGCCCCAACCCAAACCCTAGCCCTAACCCTAACCCTAGCCTTAACCCTAACCCTAGCCCTAGCCCTAACCCCAACCCTAGCCCTAGCCCTAACCCTAGCCCTAACCCTATCCCTAACCCTAACCCTAGCCCTAACCCTAGCCCTAACCCTAACCCTAGCCCTAACCCTAGCCCTATGTTGTGAATTCTGCTTTTGGGCTCCCTCCGGTGGTTGTAGATGGTAATGCAGTTGGGCCTGGACTGCAGGATTGGACAGGTGTATCTGCTAATTGCAAAGCTGACTGGGGTATTTAGCTTTGCAGGACTCATTAGTCCCTGGCAGTTGTCAATGTTCTATTGCCAGTAATGGTTCTCTGCCTGGCCTCTCCTGCCTGCTGCCATTTCAGCTAAAGATAAGTGTCTGATTTTTTTTCTTAGGCTCACAGGCTGTGTGTCTATTTTTTCGTGCTGTTCATAGTTTCTATTTTGTTCCAGCTTCGACTGTCCTGTTGTTTTCTCAGTCTGGTTGGATTCGCTGGAGTTGCAAATATACTCTCCACACCTTTAGTTAGGTGGTGGAGTTTTTGTATTTTTCTGCTGTGGATATTTTGTAGCTTTTGTGCTGACCGCTCAGTATCCTGTACTATACTTCCCTATCTAGGTAGAAGTGGCCTCCTTTGCTAAATCTGTTTTCCGCCTGCGTGTGTCTTTTCCTCTCCTACTCACCATCATTATTTGTGGGGGGCTGCCTATACTTTGGGGGTCTACTCTGAGGCAAGTCAGTTTTCCTATTTTCCATCTTTAGGGATAATTAGTCCTCTGGCTGTGTCGAGGTGTCTAGGTCTGGATAGGCACACCCCACGGCTACATCTAGAGTCTGTGATAAGTTCGGGGTTAGCGGTCTGTATAGTTACCACTACTACAGCGAAGGTTTTTTCATGTTGTTCTAAGGCCGCCTGATCATAACAGTACAACTGGCCAACAATGAGTTAATTGCATCTCAGAAGAAGGGAGGAAAGGTTTTGAGCCATTTTTTTTTCCTCAGCCTGTTTTGTCTTCTCCTCCCTCTTAATCTCTGGGTGGCTGAGGAACCTAGTACTAACATGAATGTTCAGGAATTAGCTTCTCGTGTGGATCAGCTTGCTGCTAGGGTACAGGGTATTTCAGATTATATTGTTCAGACTCCTGCTCTAGAACCTAAGATTCCCACTCCTGATTTATTTTTTGGTGACAGATCCAAATTTTTGAGTTTCAAAAATAACTGTAAACTGTATTTTGCATTGAGACCCCAATCCTCTGGTGATCCCATTCAGCAGGTTAAAATCATCATATCCCTGCTGCGTGGTGACCCACAGGATTGGGCATTTTCCCTGGAATCTGGCAATCCTGCTTTGCTTAATGTTGATTCTTTCTTTCAAGCATTGGGGTTATTGTATGATGAGCCTAATTCTGTGGATCAAGCTGAGAAGACCTTGTTGGCCCTATCTCAGGGGCAAGAGGCGGCTGAATTGTATTGTCAGAAATTCAGAAAATGGTCTGTGCTGACTAAATGGAATGATGATGCTTTGGCGGCAATTTTCAGAAAGGGTCTTTCTGAATCCGTTAAGGATGTTATGGTAGGGTTTCCCACACCCTCCAATCTGAGTGATTCTATGTCTCTGGCCATTCAGATTGACCGGCGCTTGCGGGAGCGCAGAACTGTGCGCGCTATGGCGTTATCCTCAGAGCAAATTCCTGAGCCTATGCAGTGTGATAGGATTCTGTCTAAAACGGAACGACAAGGTTTCAGACGACTCAACAGGTTGTGTTTTTATTGTGGCTACGCTTCTCATGTCATTTCTGTCTGCCCTAAGCGGACAAAAAGGATCGCCAGTTCATTTACCATCAGTACTGTACAGCCTAAATTTCTGTTATCTGTGTCCTTGATCTGCTCATTGTCGTCATTTTCTGTCATGGCGTTTGTGGATTCAGGCGCCGCCTTGAATTTGATGGACTTTGACTTTGCTAGGCGTTGTGGTTTTCCCTTGCAGCCTTTGCAGAATCCTATTCCTTTAAAGGGCATTGATGCTACACCCTTGGCTAAAAATAAGCCCCAGTTTTGGATACAGGTGACCATGCGCATGGCGCCAGCCCACCAGGAAGATTGTCGATTTCTGGTGTTGCATAATTTGCATGATGCTGTCGTGCTGGGTTTCCCGTGGTTGCAGGTACATAATCCTGTTTTGGATTGGAAGTCCATGTCTGTGACTAGTTGGGGTTATCAGGGGGTTCATAATGATGTTCCTCTGATGTCAATCGCCCCTTCTCCCTCTTCTGAAATTCCGGAGTTTTTGTCTGATTTTCAGGATGTATTCGATGAGCCTAAGTCCAGTTTCCTTCCACCGCATAGGGACTGCGATTGTGCTATTGATTTGATTCCAGGCTGTAAGTTTCCTAAGGGTCGACTTTTCAACCTTTCTGTACCTGAACATACCGTCATGCGGAGTTATATTAAGGAGTCTTTGGAGAAGGGGCATTTTCGTCCATCTTCTTCACCGTTGGGAGCGGGGTTCTTTTTTGTTGCTAAAAAAGATGGTTCTTTGAGACCCTGTATTAATTATCGCCTCTTAAATAAGATCACGGTCAAGTTTCAATACCCCTTGCCTTTGCTTTCTGATTTGTTTGCTAGGATTAAGGGAGCTAGTTGGTTTACTAAGAATGACCTTCAGGGGGCTTATAATCTTGTTCGTATAAAGCAGGGTGATGAATGGAAAACTGCGTTTAACACGCCCGAAGGCCATTTTGAATACCTTGCGATGCCATTCGGACTCTCTAATGCTCCATCTGTTTTTCAGTCCTTCATGCATGATATCTTCCGGAGTTATCTTGATAAATTCTTGATCATATATTTGGACGATATTTTGATTTTTTCCGATGATTGGGAGTCTCATGTGCAGCAGGTCAGGATGGTATTTCAGATCCTTCGTGACAATGCCTTGTTTGTGAAAGGGTCTAAGTGTCTTTTTGGGGTGCAGAAGGTTTCATTTTTGGGTTTTATTTTTTCTTTCTCATCTATAGAGATGGATCCGGTTAAGGTTCAGGCCATTCATGATTGGATTCAGCCCACATCCGTGAAGAGCCTTCAGAAAATTTTGGGTTTCGCTAATTTTTATCGCCGTTTCATTGCTAATTTTTCCAGCGTGGCTAAACCCTTGACTGATTTGACTAAGAAGGGCGCTGATGTGGCGAATTGGCTCTCTGTGGCTGTCTCTGCCTTTCAAGAACTTAAACGTCGTTTTTCTTCTGCTCCAGTGTTGCGCCAGCCGGATGTTTCTCTTCCGTTTCAGGTTGAGGTTGTCGCTTCTGAGATTGGGGCAGGGGTCGTTTTGTCTCAGAGGGATCCTGTTGGTTCCTTGATGAAACCGTGTGCCTTCTTTTCCCGTAAATTTTCACCTGCGGAACGCAATTATGACGTCAGTAATCGGGAGTTGTTGGCTATGAAGTGGGCGTTTGAGGAGTGGCGACATTGGCTTGAGGGAGCTAAGCACCGTATTGTGGTCTTGACCGACCATAAGAATTTGATTTACCTCGAGTCTGCCAAACGGTTGAATCCTAGACAGGCTCGATGGTCCTTGTTTTTTTCTTGCTTTGATTTTGTGGTCTCGTACCTTCCTGGTACTAAGAATGTTAAGGCTGATGCCCTATCTAGGAGTTTTTTGCCTGATTCTTCTGAGGTCTTGGAACCAGTCGGTATTTTGAAGGAAGGGGTGGTCCTTTCTGCCATTTCTCCTGATTTACGACAGGTTCTTCAGAAATTTCAGGCTGACAAACCTGACCGTTGTCCTGTGGGGAAACTGTTTGTTCCTGACAGATGGACTAGTAGAGTGATTTCTGAGGTTCATTCTTCTGTGTTGGCTGGTCATCCTGGTATTTTTGGTACCAGAGACTTGGTTGGTAGGTCCTTTTGGTGGCCTTCTTTGTCGCGTGATGTGCGGTCTTTTGTGCAGTCCTGTGGGACTTGTGCGCGGGCCAAGCCTTGTTGCTCCCATGCTAGTGGGTTGCTTTTGCCTTTGCCGGTCCCTGAGAGGCCCTGGATGCATATTTCTATGGATTTTATTTCCGATCTTCCTGTTTCCCAAACTATGTCGGTTATCTGGGTTGTTTGTGACCAGATGGTTCATTTGATGCCTTTGCCTAAATTGCCTTCTTCTGATTTGGTTCCGTTGTTTTTTCAGCATGTGGTCCGTTTGCATGGTATTCCGGAGAATATTGTGTCCGACAGAGGTTCCCAGTTTGTTTCTAGGTTTTGGCGGGCCTTTTGTGCCAAGCTGGGCATTGATTTGTCTTTTTCTTCTGCATTTCATCCTCAGACAAATGGCCAGACTGAGCGGACTAATCAGACCTTGGAGACCTATTTGAAATGCTTTATGTCTGCTGATCAGGATGATTGGGTGGCTTTTTTGCCATTGGCCGAGTTTGCCCTTAATAATCGGGCTAGTTCAGCTACTTTGGTTTCGCCTTTTTTGTGTAATTTTGGTTTTCATCCTCGTTTTTCTTCTGGGCAGGTTGAGCCTTCTGACCTTCCTGTTGTGGATTCTGTGGTCGACAGGTTGCAGCAGATTTGGGCTCATGTGGTGGACAATTTGGTGCTGTCTCAGGAGGAGGCTCAACGTTTTGCTAACTGTCATCGGTGTGTTGGTTCCCGGCTTCGGGTTGGGGATCTGGTTTGGTTATCTTCCCATCATGTTCCTATGAAGGTTTCTTCCCCTAAGTTTAAGCCTCGGTTTATTGGTCCTTATAGGATTTCTGAGATTATTAATCCGGTGTCCTTTCGCCTGGCGCTTCCGGCCTCTTTTGCTATCCATAATGTCTTTCATAGATCTTTGTTGCGGAAATATGTGGAGCCCGTTGTTCCCTCTGTTGATCCTCCGGCCCCTGTGTTGGTCGATGGGGAGTTGGAATATGTTGTTGAGAAGATTTTGCATTCTCGTTTTTCGAGGCAGAAGCTTCAGTACCTTGTCAAATGGAAGGGTTATGGCCAGGAGGATAATTCTTGGGTTTCTGCCTCTGATGTCCATGCCGCTGATTTGGTTCGTACCTTTCATCGGGCTCATCCTGATCGGCCTGGGGGCTCTGGTGAGGGTTCGGTGACCCCTCCTCAAGGAAGGGGGTACTGTTGTGAATTCTGCTTTTGGGCTCCCTCCTGTGGTTGTAGATGGTAATGCAGTTGGGCCTGGACTACAGGATTGGACAAGTGTATCTGCTAATTGCCAAGCTGACTGGGGTATTTAGCTTTGCAGGACTAATTAGTCCCTGGCAGTTGTCAATGTTCTATTGCTAGTAATGGTTCTCTGCCTGGCCTCTCCTGCCTGCTGCCATTTCAGCTAAAGATAAGTGTCTGATTCTTTTTCTTAGGCTCACAAGCTGCGTGTCTATTTTTTCATGCTGTTCATAGTTTCTATTTTGTTCCAGCTTCGACTGTCCTGTTGTTTTCTCAGTCTGGTTGGATTCGCTGGAGTTGCAGATATACTCTCCACACCTTTAGTTAGGTGGTGGAATTTTTGTATTTTTCTGCTGTGGATATTTTGTAGCTTTTGTGCTGACCGCTCAGTATCCTGTACTATACTTCCCTATATAGGTAGAAGTGGCCTCCTTTGCTAAATCTGTTTTCCGCCTGCGTGTGTCTTTTCCTCTCCTACTCACCATCATTATTTGTGGGGGGCTGCCTATACTTTGGGGGTCTACTCTTAGGCAAGTCAGTTTTCCTATTTTCCATCTTTAGGGATAATTAGTCCTCCGGCTGTGTCGAGGTGTCTAGGTCTGGATATTCATTGAGTCCGTAAAAAGGCGATTTCTTTATTAAACTTTAAACATGGAGGATACAGACTTCAGCACAACCATATGGGTAAGAATCTCAACGCGTTTCTGGAGACTAGGCTCCCTTAATCATGACCTTTTTTTTTTTGATCTTGCACGCCTGGACACAGCGGGTCCGTGCTCCCGAGGTTTGGTTGCTGAATCACGGGTGAGCTGGTTTATGTTCCTTCTTACTGGATATTCATTACATAGTGGAATGTGTTGAGAACAATAAAACCCCCAAATTATCAACGTAAATCACAACTATCCCATGGAGTTCTGGAGTTGGAATGAAGCTCAAAATCAATGTGGAAAATTAAGTTACAGGCTGATTTATCTTCAGTGGAAATGCCTCAAGACAAGGAAATGATGCTCAGTAGTGTGTGGCCTCCACGTGCATTTATGACCTCCCTACAATGCATGGGCATGCTCCTGATGAGGCGGCGGATGGTCTACTGAGGGATCTCCTCCCAGACCTGGACTAAAGCATCCGCCAACTCTTGGACAGTCTATGGTGCAACGTGACGTTGGTGGATGGTGTTAGAAATGATGTCCCAGATGTGTTCAATCGGATTCAAGTCTGGGGAACGAGTGGGCCAGTCCATAGCTTCAATGCCTTCATCTTGCATGAACTGCTGACTCACTCCAGCCACATGAGGTCTGGCATTTTCCTCCATTAAGAGGAACCCAGGGCCAACCGCGCCAGCATACAGTCTCACAAGGGGTGTGAGAATCTCATCTCAGTACCTAATAGCAGTCAGGCTACCTCTGTCAAGCACATGGAGGGCTGTGCGGCCCTCCAAAGAAATGCCAACCCACACCATTACTGACCCACCGCCAAACCGGTCATGCTGAAGGATCTGTCACGTGTCACATGTGCTCAGTGTGAACCTGCTTTCATCTGTGAAGAGCACAGGGCACCAGTGGCGAACTTGCCAATCCTGATGTTCTGTGGAAAATGCCAAGCGTCCTGCACGGTGTTGGGCTGTGAGCACAACCCCCATCTGTGGACGTTGGGCACTCAGACCATCCTCATGGAGTCGGTTTCTGTCCGTTTGTGCAGACACATGCACATTTGTGGCCTGCTGGAGGTCATTTTGCTGGTGTACTGGCCTGTCTCCTGGTAGTGCCTCCAGCCTCTGGACACTACGCTGACAGACACAGCAAACCTTCTTGCCACAGCTCGCATTCATGTGCCATCCTGGATGAGCTGCACTACCTGAGCCACTTGTGTTAGTTGTAGAGTCCATCTCATGCTACCATGAGTGTGAAAGCACAACCAACATTCAAAAATGACCAAAACATCAGCCAGAAAGCATTGGTACTCAGATTAGGTCTGTGGTCCCCACCTGCAGAACCACTCCTTTATTGAGTATGTCTTGATAAGTGCCAATAATTTCCATCTGTTGTCTGTTCTATTTGCACAACCTCATGTGAAATTGATTGTCAAACTGTGTTGCTTCCTAAGTGGACAGTTTGATTTCACAGAAGTTTGATTTACTTGAAGTTATATTCTATTGTTTAAGTGTTCCCTTTATTTTTTTGGGCAGTGTATATGTAAACTTCTCATCTATGTCGTCTGAAGAGCAATTTTTAAACAAGACAATTCCTGTTTACATGTTGCTCATGCTACTGTGAGCATGTGCGGTAACCTCTTGTGGTGTACGGCAGAGGGTTGTGCTCCTGTCAGTTTATAATGTGCTTCAAGGTGGCCAAGTTTTCTGTCACGATAAGCCTCCTTCTCTCCACAAATACACACATAAAGTCACACAATATATACAAGGAAAATGGATATAACAGTTGGAGATATGGTTTTTTTTTATGCGTTGGATTCGTATCAGACCTTTTTAGAAGGGCTGATGGTGAATCCCAAATCTGTGCACGTTAGAATGGGTAATGTGGAGAATGATGATCTGCAAAGTAGCTGTCTCTTTAATTAGAGGATGATGTTGGTTTTGTGCAACTAAGGCTACTTTCACACTTCAGTTGTTTGGCGTCAGTTAGGTCCGACATCGTGGCGGATCGACGGATCCGTCAAATTTGTTGAGAAAACGGTTCTAACGGATCCGTTTTTTTGACGGATCAGCTGCCCTGATCCATTAAAAAACGAATCTGTTAGAACCGTTGCGACCGTTTTCACATCCGTTGTAACCGTTTTTTGACGGATCCGTTGTTTAAAAGGGGAGGATTTCAATGTGATTGGCTACTGGAAACTACTGGAAAACTATATATAGCGTGTATTTACACCACATCTTTGAAAGGTTGTAGAGAAAGTGGCAGAGATGGAAGGAGTCCTGGCGAACATTGCAAAGATATATGCAGATTTTACTTTTGAGGCAAACCAGTTGGCAGTCAGCGTTCAAGAGAGGGAGGAAGAAAGACTGCGCATCCTGCGGCAGCGGCGGAAGAGAAGGCTATGGATCCATCCCATCACAGCACAACGCATGACCCGTGGTGTTTATTCCACACTTTACATTGAACTGAGGGAAAACCCTCAGAAGTTCTTCAACTATGTGAGGATGAAAGCTGAAAATTTCGAAAATTTTATTGGGCCATGTGGAAGACTCTATATGGACACGAGACACCCAGATGCGCTTCTCCATATCACCAGCGGAGCGTCTCATGGTGACTATTCGGTAAGTTATTTTTTTTTTAAATGATTCTCATTCATCAGACTTATAACTGTAATGTTGTTTTTTGAATTTTTTATTAATTATTGTCTTTTGCTTTTGTTAACAGATTCCTTGCAACTGGAGAGTCGTTCTCATCCCTCCATTTTCAGTGTAGGCTTGGGATATCCACCATCTCAGGGATAATCAGAGATACCTGCCGGGCATTGTGGGAGTGCCTACAAGTGGAATACATTCCAGAGCCATCACAGGAGAGGTGGCTGGAGATTGCCCCAAATTTTCAACAAATTTGCCAGTTCCCAAATTGTGTCGGAGCAGTCGATGGGAAGCACATAAGGATCGTCAAACCTTCTGGCTCTGGATCACAGTTTTATAACTATAAGAAGTACTCCTCAATTGTGTTGATGGCCATAGCCGACGCACAATGCAAGTTCATCGCTGTGGATATTGGTGCGTATGGACATGCAAATGACTCACAGATCTTTAAAAATTCACCAATGGGGCATCGTTTGTACGGAGAGACATTTGACTTTCCGCCCCCTAGACCTCTCCCTGGAACCACCGGTCCACCATTACCATTTGTTTGCGTTGGAGATGATGCGTTCCAGCTTTCCCCACATTTGCTGAAACCCTTTGGAAGTAGTGGACTGACCCAGAGGAAGAAAATTTTTAATTACCGCTTAACCAGAGCATGAAGAGTAGTGGAATGTGCTTTTGGCATCTTAACTGCCAAATGGAGAGTCCTGCTAACTGCAATTAAACTGCAGACTGAAACTGTCGATGATGTGGTGGAAGCGTGTGTGGTCCTTCACAATTTTGTTTTATCAAAAGAACAAGTTTCCCTGGAGGATAATGTGTCACAAAGCACCTTGCGGGATTACCACAACACAACTTTTCGCAGTGCAGTAGCAGTCTCCAGAATGCGGGACAATTTTGCAGACTGCTTCATGTCTCCTGCAGGATCAGTTGACTGGCAGTATGAAATGGTGTAAAATTTTTTTGTTTTTTACACTTGTAAAAATACCATTTTTTGTTTGGTTACAAAACCTTTGTACTTTAATGCAGCATCGCATGTTTTGAAACGGTACCCTTTAAACACTGTTTATTGTTACCATAACCTTGGTGGCTTTAAAACAGGTTTTTTTTTTTTAAAAAAAGAGAAAGACAATAAAATTGTTTTTAAACCAAAAAAAGTTTATTTATTGACTTTTGCAGGTTCTCATAATTTTGGGTGGAGATAGTAGCGGAGGGGCTGACAGGTTGGACCACGTCGAGAGTGGGAGACAGGACATCACGGACATCACTGGGAGGAACAGAAGTAGAATGGGTGGTGAAAACATGAGTTTGGGCAGAGAGTTGAGGTGCAGATGTGGTGTGTGTGAGGTATGAAGGTGTTGCTGGGATCGGGAACAGAGAAGTTAAAGGGGAAGAATGGAAAGGGGACGGTAAAAACTGGGAAAGACTAAGGGGGGAAGGAACGAATGACGAAGGAGTAGAATGGACGGGAGGAGGACGGACAGGAGGAGGACGGACGGGAGGATAGAGGGTGGCTTGAGAGGGGAAAGATGTTGAAACATGAAGGGTAGGTGGAGGGGCTTGGGACATCGCCTGGCTAGAGCAGTGTGGCAGCCTTGCATCACATGCATCTGCAGGTCAGGAGTTAGATTTCCCATGTGCCTGAGGACCGACTGAAAAAAACAGTGTCTTAGTGACTGGTTTGCATCTGATTGCATCCTATCCAGACGACTGCTGAGTTCAAGTATGCTTTTGTTAAGCATGTTGTACCCAGCAGACGTTTGCTCACTCAAAAGCTTGATGGCACTGTGGAAGGATGCATTCAGCTGCAAAAAATCAGGCGCATAGCTCCTTTCCTGACCTCTCTGGCGCTGCCGTCCTGACCACAAAGGTGGTCTAGATGTTGCGGCAGTGGCAGAGGGGTGGGGTAAAGGGAACTCTAACTCATCACCTGCAGCTTCAAGTGACGAAGTCCGCCCTGCTGCTCCAGCGCTGGTGGATGAGGCTGAGGGATCAAACGAAAGGGAAGGTGCAGAAACAGAGGGGTCGATGTGGTCCCCGGTGGCGGACTCTTGAGGGATCGCTCCAGAGGGGTGCAACTCTGATGCAGGCTCCCGAGTGCTGCAGAAAGTGCTGTTAAAGAAGAAGAAAAAAAAAATAGTATCTTGATATTACAATTGCCCTTGCTGCCAAAAAAATTGAAGGTTACACATTTTTACAGTTTGACTGAAAATATGTGGTGTTGAATATTTACCTTCTGCTCAGCAGCATCGACCGGAGGAACGACAGGGCTCATGTTTGTTTGTTTCTGCTCCTGCGTCCTCTAGATCCACTCGGGGCCTGCATCTCCTTATAAAATTCCCTCTTAAAGCGATCCCTGAGTGACCACCACCGCACGATAATCCTGTTACCTGGAAAGAGAAAGCAAAAATTAGTTACTATACAACACATTAAATCATGCTAACATAAGGTAATGAAGTGTGAATACTTACGCGCTAGATCCTGGGCCCCAGCATGGTGTTCCTCCCAGTTATCCATAACAGCACTGCACACTTCCTCCCATAGCCGTCGGGTGATTAACTGGTCAGCATGGCGGCGGTCCGACATGTTCCACAGAGGCTCCCGAATTTGTACCGCTTGGATGAGGGTGTCCACATCTATGCCCTCCTCTTCGTCATCCTGTTCGGGAGCACGCTGTGAAGCCTAATAAAAAGATAAGAATAAAAAGGGAAAGATTACACCACATGAATTTTACAGTTTATTAAACACTGAACCAAAAAGGAACTTACTCTTCGGCGACCGCCGCGATTATCATTCCGACGACTATGGGAGGTGCTTTGAGGAACTCTACGTCGAGCCCCGGATTGTGAAGACTAATAAAAAAAAATAATAAATAAATTAATAATGTGCTTGGATAGAGGCATATGTATTGTGTGTGCTGTGCTGAATGTTTGTGTTGGGTGTAGTGTGTTGTATGTGAGGATCGGTCTGTGCAAAACTTACACTATGCGCTCCCGCTCCTTGAATTTCTCCACCCTGTCCGTCTCCTTCTGTAAGCACCTCTGCTTCATCTTCCTGTGAATACAGAATAAACACATAAAGGGTTAAAATACAATTACCATAGTTGTACCAAAAAAAAATTATGAAGAAAAAAAAAATAAACACCTCAGTTTGCTGATGATGTGCTGGGGGGCTCTCAGAAGAAGACATTATGGTCTTGCGTCAATCTTGGGTTGGCCAGTCCCTTGCTTGTGTCCTCTTGGTCCCTAGAATCTGTAAGTATAAAGAGAGTTCTAAGCTACTATACAAAAGGATAGATGGATAGATGCAGCTGGGACTTTACACTTACATCTTTTTCCAAAACTTGGGGGCTTGCTTCTATCTTGGGTTGGTTGGTCAGTCCCTTGCGTTCCTCTTGGTCCCTAGAATCTGTAAGTATAAAGAGAGTTCTAACCTACTATACAAAAGGATAGATGGATAGATGCAGTTTTAGGTACTTTACACTTACATCTTTTTCCAAAACTTGGGGGCTTGCTTCTATCTTGGGTTGGTTGGTCGGTCCCTTGCGTTCCTCTTGGTCCCTAGAATCTGTAAGTATAAAGAGAGTTCTAAGTTACTATACAAAAGGATAGATGTATAGATGCAGCTTTAGGTACTTTACACTTACATCTTTTTCCAAAACTTGGGGGCTTGTTTCCATCTTGGGTTGGTTGGTCGGTCCCTTGCGTTCCTCTTGGTCCCTAGAATCTGTAAGTATATAGAGAGTTCTAAGCTACTATACAAAAGGATAGATGAATAGATGCAGCTGGAACTTTACACTTACATCTTTTTCCAAAACTTGGGGAGCCTGCCTGCATACGTCTTGGGTCAGTACCTTGCTTGGTTCCTGTAACATCTTCCAATTTGAAGACAGTTTTAATTAGAATGATTGTGAATAAGTATGTCAACTTACATTTTGATTTCCCCCACCACAAAAGAAAAAAAAATTCTTAACCGTCAAACTTGATATGCTAGATATGCTTGATGCACAAGCTGCCAAACCCTCTACCTCCTGTTTCCCCACAAAAAAAACCCCCAAAAATCCCTTTAAAGCAACTCCAAAACCACTTTGAACTTGATATGCGCCATGCGCATGCTGGTAAACCCACCTAAACAAAGTTTAACCTTATAAAAAATGTTCCTCATTCAAAATGAAAATACCAATTCCCAAAATTGTTAATTATGATTACCCTACAGTTTGTATTTTCTAAAACCAGATAACATTTTCTATAGCAAAGATTTGCATTCCGCATTTGTATATATAACCTTTACTGCATGTATACCAAATTGTACATTTATCTTGAAATGAAACTACTGACAGTTTTGTGAAATTTTTATTACTATATTTTTTAAAATTTACTTTTTTTTTTGGAACAGTAGGAGCTACACTGCTCATTATTTGAAATACAAGTACATTATGAAAAACAACAAAAATGCAGAACATATCACACAACATTTATACATACACAAAACACATGTTACAGCACAGCTATTCAAAATACCAGCATAGTATGAAAAAAAAATATAAACAGGGCAGGCAGGCGCACGCACACACGCACACACGCACACACACACACGCACACACGCACACACACCTCATACTGGATGGCAGTACTCACATGGCTGTCTCAGGCAGGGTCTGGCTGGCAGGGCCTCTCTGGCTGGCTGGCAGGGCCTCTCTGGCTGGCTGGCAGGGCCTCTCTGGCTGGCTGGCAGGGCCTGGCTGGCAGGGTCTTGCTGGCAGGGTCTCTCTTGCTGGCAGGGTCTCTCTTGCTGGCAGGGTCTCTCTTGCTGGCAGGGCCTGGCTGGCAGGGTCTCTCTGGCTGGCAGGGCCTCTCTGGCAGGGTCTCTCTTGCTGGCAGGGTCGCTCTTGCTGGCAGAGTCTCTCTTGCTGGCATGGTCTCTCTTGCTGGCAGGGTCTCTCTTGCTGGCTGGCACATTTGGGAATGACCTGTCCTCTTTATATAGTTTTGGGGTTGTCTGGGCAAAGTATCCACTTTTTGGAGCATGCTCAATTAAAAAAAGCGGATTGGGGCGACGGATTCGCCAAATTACGGATCGCGACGGATCTGTCGCCCATAGGTGCCCATGCTAGAAAGTGGCGGACGCGACGGATCTGCCGCGGTCCGCCGTTTCGGCGGCGACAAAAAACGTTACAAAGTCCGTCAATGTCTAGACAACGTCTGCCAAATCTCGACGGATCCGTCGCATGGCGGATGGGACGAACGACCATCCTCCACATTCCGTCACTAATGCAAGTCAATGAGAAAATAGCGGATCCGCCAAAAAAAAAAGGCGGATCCGCTATTTGACGAAAATGGCGGTTTGAAACTGACAACAAAAGACTGAAGTGTGAAAGAGGCCTAAGGCCCCTTTCAAACATCAGTTTTTTGCCATCAGTCGCAATCCGTCGAATTTTGAAAAAAACAGGTCCGGCGACTGATGCCGCAGGATCTGTTTTCTTTTCATAGAATTGTATTATCGACGGATTGTGACGGATGGCTTCACCTTTCATCCATTGTTCGCCAGATCCGTCGAAAATTGATTGTCTGGCGGCCGAAGACAACAGACATAGTACTAGTAATTTTTTTGTGTTCGTTGAAAAAACGTACAGCGACGAATCCGTCGCTATTCGTCATTTGCTAGAATGTAAGCCTATGGCACTAGATCCGTCAAATGACGGAATCCGGTGACGAATTCCATTTTTTTTAACTGAGCATGCTCCGATTTTTTTAGCAACCAATTAGCCGGATCAGCTAGTCGGATCCAGATCCGTCGCATCAGTTTTTCACAATCTGTGAAGATTGACTCATACATGTCATACAATATGCCATGTGGTGGGTGGAAATTACCACTCTGCCATAACCAAATTCTACTAGGCCCAAAAGGATTTCCTGTGCTAGATGCCGTTACAAAATAGTAGTTAGGTAAACAGGCGGTGTGGCTTGCTTCATGGGTGGGGTATGCTGCTGAGTAGCAGAAATTGCTACTAGGCCCAAAAGGATTTCCTGGGCCAGATGCCGTTAAAAAATAGTACTTAGGTAAGCAGGTGGTGTAGCTTCCTTCATGGGTGGGGTACGCTGCTGAGTTGCATCAAATTCTACTAGGCCCAAAAGGATTTCCTGGGCTAGATGCCGTTAAAAAATAGCAGTTAGGTAAACAGGGGGTGTAGCTTGCTTCATGGGTGGGGTACGCTGCTGAGTAGCACTAAATTCTACTAGGCCCAAAAGGATTTCCTGGGCCAGATGCCGTTAAAAATAGTACTTAGGTAAACAGGCGGTGGGTGGCCGGGCTACTCTGCTGACAAGCAGACACTAAAGCTTTGGAGCAGACCTCTGAATCTCAGGCCATAGTATGAGTAAACAACTCTGCAGACGACCCCACCTACCTGGAATTGACAATGGCAACGTCATATAAAACTCAGCAAGGGGACTAAATAAAGAGTCTCCATTTTTTCAAAAAAAGTGGCCACAGACACCACTTAAGTGGCATCAATTTCGCCAGAGTTTTTTAAAATAGTTGGTGAGGTGATTTTCAAAAATCATCAAGCTTTTAGTCTCCCCAAGATGACACAGGGGTAGAAAAGCCCTTGCGGATCCAGGATTTGTTCATCTTGATCAACGTTAGTCTGTCTACATTGTCACTGGACAGCCGCGTGCGCTTATCTGTCAGCACACCACCAGCAGCGCTGAACACACGTTCAGAGAGCACGCTGGCTGCGGGCCACGACAAGATCTCCAAGGCGTGAGTGGCGAGCTCAGGCCATTTTTCAAGATTGGAAGCACAAAATGAGCAAGGGTCCAGTTCCACAGTCATGGCATCGATGTTAACTTGGAGATACTCTTGTACCATCCTCTCTAGGCATTGGCTGTGTGTCAGACTTCTTGTTTCCTGTGGCCTTGCAAAGGATGGTCTAAAAAAATTCTTGAAACGATTGGAAAAAATTGCTGTTACCACCAGATACGATGTTACTGTTAGGGTATGTGCACACATCAGGATTTCTTGCAGAAATTTTCCTGACAAAAATGGGACATTTCTGCCAGAAATCCGCATGCGTTTTTACCGTGATTTTACCGCGATTTTGATGCGTTTTTGACGCGTTTTTTGTGCGTTTTTTGTGCGTTTTTTCCAAATGCATAGAATTGCGGGAAAAACGCAGAAAATAATGAACATGCTCATTTTTTTACCGCGATGCGTTTTTTTCGCGGAAAAAAACGCATCCATGTGCACAAAACATGCAGAATGCATTCTAAATGATAGTATGTGTGGCACCCCTAGGGGTATTTGCCACAAAAACAGTTACTGACACTGGATACAAATACTAAAATAGCAAGACTGCACTACCACCTCCGGCCAGAAGGGGGAGCTCCAGAGACTCCCCTTGATCTATTCTGGTCTGAGAGAAGAACTGGCAGTTGGGCTAAGGAGCTGAAAGTGAGAGGTCATACAGCTGAATTTCTAACAGCCCTATGACGGTTTCCAGGCCCAAATCACCGGCCTGAGGAGAAAAGGGACAGAGAAAAAGGACATTGTGAGAACCGGGTAGCATTAATCACTACCCAGAACAGGCGCAAAGACGGATACCGGATCCGTGGCTGTATTCATTATATATAATACAGCAACCGGAAAAACGTGAGGTGATATCAGCTTCACTAGGGCCGGACGCAGCAACAGACACAGAGTTCAGCGGTACTCCTGGAGGGGGTAAGCCGATAAAAGGACTCGGGTTGCCCGTCGAACCAGGACCCGGAGGGGACAGATTGGGCCGGCAGCCAGTTCACATACAGCAGCAGGGCCATACAGAAACTGCGTACAATAAGAGGCGAAGACCCCAGCAAGGTCAAAGTAACTCAGAGTTCCCATACAGACTCCGGTGACAGGACTGGTTGTAAATCCCTTTATGTTGAAGTAAATTGGTTAAATGTTTCAGTGCCTCAGTCTTTCATTTGGACAATAGCCATCTATCTAGGATCGGGATCATCACCGCTGGGAGAACCTGCTGCTGATCAAGTAAGTGTCTGTTCCCTCACGATACCCTTACACTGTGCATTGCCTGAGGCCACAGCACCGGGTCAAGCCACCCGTGACATACCCCTCAAGAGACAGACCCCATTGGTCCGGTGCTGGGTACCCCGGTCTCTTGGGCGTCACAATTGGCGTCACGAACAGGATCGAGCCAGCCCATATACCGGGTATTGTGTGCCGTGATTGGAGCCCAAAACTTTGAAAACTTGGATGAAAAATCGTGAAAATTGACTTTATTAAAGAAAATTCCGTTCCCCATTGAAAACTATTGAAAGTGACTTTTCCCCATTGGTTATAATGAAGTAAAGATGGCCGCCATCCCCTAAGGTAATCACCTCATAACCGTTAGGCACGAGACTGTTAATTGGGCTACGCCATTACCTGAGCCCCAGTCTGACTGAAAAACTTCAGAATCCGCCATTACGGAGCGCGCGGTGGGCGGGAGCAGCAGGGGGCGTGTCATTGTGGGTGACACCAAGCTGAGCGCTCTGACGTCAGAGCAAGGGGAAACCAATCCTGCTGTACAGCGGAACGAATCTACACTATCCCGACGGAACCGGAGGACCGGAAGGGTCCGGATTAACTAAGGGGGCACAGTATGTCGCAGCACGGAGACGTCGCAGCACCCGGCAACGCTATTGCAGCTGAAAGACAGAGTGTCAATAGAGAGTCCGGCAGTGCAGCGGTGCAAGGAGTGGCGCCCATCATGCCGGTGCTGATGCCATATACCCCGGGTGGCCCGTGGCTTCCAATGTATGAAGGTGAGCCTAATACCCTTGAAAATTTCAGAGAAAAGATGCTGGCCCATTTTGACATGTTCCCCGTGGGTGAAGTTCAGCGTGTTATTCTCCTGATGATGCAGTTAAGTGGCCATGCTAAGCGAGAAGTCACAGCATGGGCAGCTGATCTAAAAGACACTGTTGAACGCATATTTGCTGGATTAAAAGCTACATTTGAAACCACTGCCAGCAGCAAAGCTAAAATACGATTCTTTAATTGCAAACAAAACGCTAATGAGGGCGTGAGAGACTTTGCCTTAAACCTGCAGGAAGCCCTTAAATCACTTACACTGGCTGAACCCATTTTTAACACCGGAGCGGATAAAATGCTAAGAGATCAATTTATTGAGGGACTCTACACCCCTTCTCACCGGGGGCATGTGAGCATGCTTGTTTTTAAGAACCCTGAATTGACATTTGCCCAATTAAAGGAGAGCGCTATACGTCTCCAGCTGGCAGAGGCACCTCGGGATCAGGATCCTGCGCAACCCATGGCAGAGGCACCTCAACAACAGGGAGTGCCAGTGACATCAGCTATGTCCGGGGCCATTGCTAAGCCCCTGGGGTCCAGTACTAATGAGGCTCTTCAACAAAAGCTTGACTCTTTAACTGATGTTGTTGCTTCAATGGCTAAAACCATGCAGGAGATGAGAGGACCCAAGATGGAGTTGGCAAACCGTAGAGAGGATGTTCCATGGATGAGACCCCGGAGATACCCGACATGGAGAGGACGACACCGCGACCGCTACCAACCGGATGGACAGCCCATTTGCCGCCATTGCCAGCAGCCAGGCTACTTTGCACGAGATTGTGATTTAAACGGGAATCCCCTGGGAATGCGGGCCGCTTCGCAGGAATGAACTTTCAAGGCCCAACACCCTGGCACGACAGGTACATCGGAGGACGACCCATTATCCCTATCGTGCTGGACAGAATTCCCTTCAACGCTTTGCTGGACACAGGTTCCCAGATTTCATCTATACCGTATATCCTTTATAAGAGGTACTGGGCTGATGCAGATATTGATAAAGGGCCCTCTGATGTTGAACTAGGTATATGGGCTAGTAATGGTAAGTTGGTACCAAAACTAGGATTCAGGGAGATGACCATAAAGATTGGTAAAGTAGAATTGAAGAAACAGGGTATAATTGTTGTTGATGTTGACCGGCGGAACTGTGAACCAACTGTATTGATAGGAATGAATGTGTTAGAGAACTGCTTTTCCGAAGTTATTTCTGTCTTACAGCAAATTGCTGAAACTGCCCAATCCTGCCAGCAGAGAGTTCTCCAAAGGGAAATAAAAGTATTGATGTTAAAGCAACAGGTAGAAGTTGCAGGTGGAGAAATCGGCAGTGTGAGGGTAAGTGATCCAACGTCTATTGTAATCCCACCAAAAACAGAAATGCTGGTATGGTGTAGAGCAGCCATTGGTACTAAGGGACGAGATTATCAAGCCTTAATAGAACCAGTGTACACCGACAGCAGGCCCACTATACTCACAGCACGAGGGGTAGTCGAGGTACACCGGGGACGAGTGCCGGTACGACTTTTGAACTGTGGAGAGGAAGAGGTCACTTTGCCAAGGTATGCTACAGTGGCAAAGCCATATACTGTTGACAACAATGCCATCACAACCATTGAGCCCTTAGAACCAACCTGTCAGGTGGAAGGCAACGGCTCAGACGGAGAATTGGAGGATTGGTGCCAACAGCTACACGTGGGCATAAGTTCAACACCTACCCATCAAAAACAAGGGGTGTATAGGCTAGTGACGGAATATGAACAAGTCTTCAGTAAACACCCATTGGACTTCGGACGGATAGGAGGGGTAGAACACACAATCCCCACCGGTGACCATTCCCCAATAAAAGAAAGATATAGACTAGAGTTGAGCGACCTTGACCTTTTTAGAGTCGAGCCGGGTTTTGCGAAACCCGACTATGTCCAAAGTCGGGTCGAGTGAAATCGGCCGATTATGACGTAAAGTCGGGATCGACCGAAACACGAAACCCAATGCAAGTCAATGGGGCAGCATAGTCGGCAGTGAGTGGGGGCCAGGAAAACACCTAGAGTGCCCATTTTAATGTCAAAACCATCCATTCTTCTTAATGAAGCTTGTCAAGCGTAATTTACCTTAAAATAATTGGAAGGCATTTGAAATTGGGGGTCATTTGGCTAAAGTTGTGGGGGGTAGGGCTGGTTCAAGTAATTAGTGGGCCCAGTAAATCTGGACCACGTCACGGCAGTGGAGCAGGGAGAGGTAAGTATTTCAACTTTGCAAGTGCTGTGATCCTGAGCAAGCAGGGGGGGCCCACTCGTTGGCATTGGCACTGGCACAGGGCCCCTCAAAGTACAGCGGTGTGTTTGCACGGCGGGGGCGCCTCCCACCGGCAGCAACACTTTTGCGTACTATGAGAGGCCCTGTGCCAGTGACGTCGCCAACTAGTATTCCTCCCCCCACCTGATGAAGGAACCTGCACTTTCATCTGCACCTTCCTCTTTGTCCCCGTGTAAGGTGGTATGGTATGCGGGAAGAGCAACCTGACTTTCAGCAGGGTCACAATGTTGTTGTGTAGCGTGCACGGGGAATGTTGCGTTATGGGTCAATGTACCAGCAGACTCATCTATCACTGGCTGGGCAATGGGCACGATGAAGTGGAAACACAGATATAGGCCCAAAGAATAAAGTGGGCTAAATGCAGTTCAAAATTGGTAACACAGGAATAACCAGGGGGCATTGCAGTGGAGGACAACTGGAATGAGAGGCTGACACAGAGAGTAGGGCCAAATCAGTAAGTAGTCGAAATGCAGTTCAAAATTGGCAACCGTAGTAAACAGGCGGCACAGCTTTGTTCAGTGGAGGAGAACAGCAAGGAGTGGCAGACACCGATAGTAGGCCCCAACCCAACTAGTAGGCCAAATGCAGTCTAACATTAACAACTACTTAACGAGAGGCTGAAAATGGAATTTCAGGACAGGAAACCAGGAGAACAGCAAGGAGTGGCAGACACCGATAGTAGGCCCCAAACCAACTAGTACGCCAAATGCAGTTGTTCCATTTAACCACAATTTAATGAGAGCCTGAAGATAGAAGCTCAGGAAAGGCAACCTGGGGAACACCTTGGAGTGTAACACACCATCTCTCTCCACCCCATACCCATTTTGTAGGCCTAATGCAGTGTAGTTTTCTACAACTACTAAACGAGAGTCGGAAGATCGAAGCAATGGCGAGGAAACCTGGAGAACACCTTGGAGTGTAACACACCATCTCTCTCCACCCCATTCCCCATTTTTTAGGCCTAATGCAGCCTACTTTCCGACACCTACTAAACGAGAGCATGAAGATCGAAGCTCAGGAAAGGCAACCTGGGGAACACCTTGGAGTGTAACAACAACCTCTCTCTACACCACGGAAGGGCTGATTCTTAGGAAGGAAGGCTGTTGTAAATAAGCATTGCGCGTCCGAGGGTGATTATATTCTTATTCGGTATCTACTCACCCTCGGACGCGCCATGCTTCTTGATTTGTAATTAATGTTTATTTGCAATGTGCTTTTGACTTACTCAATTATTTTTTTAATTATTGATTTTATTAAATTAATAGTTTAACATCTTATTGGAAATAATTTAAAGGAGACGCGACAGGACAACACTCGGTGGATGCCATATCTGTGTTAACAACTCCAAAAAACTTTCAGTTAACTTCTTGCAGGAGAAAGAAATTGTAGCTGTTGGACCTTTGTAGTACAGTTCCAGATATTTGTTGTGTGTTTGTTTTGATTGTTAAAATGTCTGCATTTGAGATCTCAACACGATCTTATTTTTTATAATCAAATTAATTTTTTAAATATTTTATTAGGTTGGTTCAAGGGGTACACGGGCCGCAGTAGACAGGTCAGTGGAGGCCTAGTGGAAGGAGGGACCGCAGATGCGCCACTGTTTCACCCATACACAATTAGTAGGCCTAATGCAGCGTAGTTTCCAACAGCTACTAAACGAGAGCCGGAAGATCGAAGCTCAGGAAAGGCAACCTGGGGAACACCTTGGAGTGTAACAACAACCTCTCTCTACACCACGGAAGGGCTGATTCTTAGGAAGGAAGGCTGTTGTAAATAAGCATTGCGCGTCCGAGGGTGATTATATTCTTATTCGGTATCTACTCACCCTCGGACGCGCCATGCTTCTTGATTTGTAATTAATGTTTATTTGCAATGTGCTTTTGACTTACTCAATTATTTTTTTAATTATTGATTTTATTAAATTAATAGTTTAACATCTTATTGGAAATAATTTAAAGGAGACGCGACAGGACAACACTCGGTGGATGCCATATCTGTGTTAACAACTCCAAAAAACTTTCAGTTAACTTCTTGCAGGAGAAAGAAATTGTAGCTGTTGGACCTTTGTAGTACAGTTCCAGATATTTGTTGTGTGTTTGTTTTGATTGTTAAAATGTCTGCATTTGAGATCTCAACACGATCTTATTTTTTATAATCAAATTAATTTTTTAAATATTTTATTAGGTTGGTTCAAGGGGTACACGGGCCGCAGTAGACAGGTCAGTGGAGGCCTAGTGGAAGGAGGGACCGCAGATGCGCCACTGTTTCACCCATACACAATTAGTAGGCCTAATGCAGCGTAGTTTCCAACAGCTACTAAACGAGAGCCGGAAGATCGAAGCTCAGGAAAGGCAACCTGGGGAACACCTTGGAGTGTAACAACAACCTCTCTCTACACCACGGAAGGGCTGATTCTTAGGAAGGAAGGCTGTTGTAAATAAGCATTGCGCGCCCGAGGGTGATTATATTCTTATTCGGTATCTACTCACCCTCGGACGCGCCATGCTTCTTGATTTGTAATTAATGTTTATTTGCAATGTGCTTTTGACTTACTCAATTATTTTTTTAATTATTGATTTTATTAAATTAATAGTTTAACATCTTATTGGAAATAATTTAAAGGAGACGCAACAGGACAACACTCGGTGGATGCCATATCTGTGTTAACAACTCCAAAAAACTTTCAGTTAACTTCTTGCAGGAGAAAGAAATTGTAGCTGTTGGACCTTTGTAGTACAGTTCCAGATATTTGTTGTGTGTTTGTTTTGATTGTTAAAATGTCTGCATTTGAGATCTCAACACGATCTTATTTTTTATAATCAAATTAATTTTTTAAATATTTTATTAGGTTGGTTCAAGGGGTACACGGGCCGCAGTAGACAGGTCAGTGGAGGCCTAGTGGAAGGAGGGACCGCAGACAGGCATCGAAGGCCTAAAATAATCACACATGGCTGTAGGCAATTTTAAATTGGTTCCAGGGGTACACGGGCAGCAGTGGTGTGGTCAGTGGTGGCCTAGTGGAAGGAGTGACCACAGACAGGCATCGAAGGCCTAAAATATTAACACATGGCTGTAGGCAATTTTAAATTGGTTCCAGGGGTACACGGGCAGCAGTGGTCTGGTCAGTGGAAGTCTAGTGGAAGGAGTGACCGCAGACAGGCTTCCAAGGCCTAACATAACAAAATTGGGCTGGCTGTAGGCACTTTAAATTGGTTCCAGGGGTACATGGGCAGCAGTGGTCTGGTCAGTGGAAGTCTAGTGGAAGGAGTGACCGCAGACAGGCTTCCAAGGCCTAACATAACAAAATTGGGCTGGCTGTAGGCACTTTAAATTGGTTCCAGGGGTACATGGGCAGCAGTGTATGGTCAGTGGAAGTCTAGTGGAAGGAGTGACGGCAGACAGTCTTCGAAGGCCTAACATAACAAAATTGGGCTGGCTGTAGGCACTTTAAATTGGTTCCAGGGGTACATGGGCAGCAGTGTATGGTCAGTGGAAGTCTAGTGGAAGGAGTGACCGCAGACAGGCTTCGAAGGCCTAACATAACAAAAATGTCAAAACAATGGTATTGTCAGTGCCAGGCATTGAAGGATGTCAGCGCCTAGACTACACATTGGTGAAGCTGTGAGAGATAATTTTGCTAGTGGTAGAGCACTGTTTGAGCTGGGGGGGGGGGAACTGGCTTGTGGCCGGCGGTACAGGCACAGGGCCCCTCATATTACAACGGTGAGTCTGACGTTGGGTGCGCACCACCACCGCCAGAGACACTTTATTGTACTATGAGGGACCCAGTGGCAGTGCCGTCGACCAAAAGCGGCCACACCCACCTCTTCAGACAAACAGCACTCTCAAGGGTCCAAGCGCAAAGTGGCGATAGCACGACCCCGTGTGGGGAGTTTGGCCATTTCGTGAGGTGGAAACATGTCGTATGCTGGACAATCAGGTGAAGAAAATTACGAGATTGGAAAAGTCATTCAGAATAGTCCACAGGCAAGACCTTTTCATAGGAAAGCTAGGTGTCAGCCGGGCAGGGTGGGGCAAAAGATTTTGAAATCCAGTTGTGGTTCATTTTAATGAAGGTTAGATCATCTACATTTTGGGTAGCCAGACGAGTCCTTTTTTCTGTTAGTATTGAACCTGCAGCACTGAATACTCTTTCTGATAGGACACTAGCTGCCGGGCAAGCAAGCTCCTGCAATGCATATTCTGCCAATTCTGGCCAGGTGTCTAATTTGGATGCCCAGTAATCAAATGGGAATGACGGTTGAGGGAGAACGTCGATAAGGGATGAAAAATAGTTTGTAACCATACTGGACAAATGTTGTCTCCTGTCACTTTGAATTGATGCTGCAGTACCTGTCCTGTCTGCGGTCATAGAAAAATCACTCCACAACCTGGTCAGAAAACCCCTCTGGCCAACGCCACTTCTGATTTCTGCCCCTCTAACACCTCTGGTCTGCTGGCCCCTGGAGCTCGTGTGAGAACGATCACGGGCGCTGTGTGCAGGGAATGCCAGAAGCAAACGGTCAACAAGAGTTGATTGTTTTGTTGCTAATATTAGTTCCAAGTTCTCATGTGGCATAATATTTTGCAATTTGCCTTTATAGCGAGGATCAAGGAGGCAGGCCAACCAGTAATCGTCATCGTTCATCATTTTTGTAATGCGTGTGTCCCTTTTGAGGATACGCAAGGCATAATCCGCCATGTGGGCCAAAGTTCCCATTGTCAAATCTGCGGTTGTGCTTGGTTGAGGGGCAGTTGCAGGCAAATCTACGTCACTTGTGTCCCTCAAAAAACCAGAACCCGGCCTTGCCACGCCACCAATTTCCCGTGCCCCCGGGAAAGCTTCCTCATTAAAAATATACTCATCCCCATCATCCTCCTCATCCTCCACCTCCTCTTCGCCCGGTACCTCGTCATGTACACTGCCCTGACCAGACAATCGCTGACTGTCATCAAGGCTTTCCTCTTCCTCTGGTGCAGACGCCTGATCCTTTATGTGCGTCAAACTTTGCATCAGCAGACGCATTAGGGGGATGCTCATGCTTATTATGGCGTTGTCTGCACTAACCAGCCGTGTGCATTCCTCAAAACACTGAAGGACTTGACACATGTCTTGAATCTTCGACCACTGCACACCTGACAACTCCATGTCTGCCATCCTACTGCCTGCCCGTGTATGTGTATCCTCCCACAAAAACATAACAGCCCGCCTCTGTTCGCACAGTCTCTGAAGCATGTGCAGTGTTGAGTTCCACCTTGTTGCAACGTCTATGATTAGGCGATGCTGGGGAAGGTTCAAAGAACGCTGATAGGTCTGCATACGGCTGGAGTGTACAGGCGAACGGCGGATATGTGCGCAAAGTCCACGCACTTTGAGGAGCAGGTCGGATAACCCCGGATAACTTTTCAGGAAGCACTGCACCACCAGGTTTAAGGTGTGAGCCAGGCAAGGAATGTGTTTCAGTTGGGAAAGGGAGATGGCAGCCATGAAATTCCTTCCGTTATCACTCACTACCTTGCCTGCCTCAAGATCTACAGTGCCCAGCCACGACTGCGTTTCTTGCTGCAAGAACTCGGACAGAACTTCCGCGGTGTGTCTATTGTCGCCCAAACACTTCATAGCCAATACAGCCTGCTGACGTATGCCAGTAGCTGCCCCATAATGGGAGACCTGGTGTGCAACAGTGGCAGGTGCGGATGGAGTGTTTGTGCGACTGCGGTCTGTGGACGAGCTCTTGCTTCTGCAGGAGGACGAGGAGGAGGAGGAGGAGGAGGGGGTGCGAACGGCTACAGACAACTGTTTACTAGACCGTGGGCTAGGCAGAACTGTCCCAAACTTGCTGTCCCCTGTGGACCCTGAATCCACCACATTTACCCAGTGTGCCGTGATGGACACGTAACGTCCCTGGCCATGCCTACTGGTCCATGCATCTGTTGTCAGGTGCACCTTTGTGCTCACAGATTGCCTGAGTGCATGGACGATGCGCTCTTTAACATGCTGGTGGAGGGCTGGGATGGCTTTTCTGGAAAAAAAGTGTCGACTGGGTAGCTCGTAGCGTGGTACAGCGTAGTCCATCAGGTCTTTGAAAGCTTCGCTTTCAACTAACCGGTAGGGCATCATCTCTAACGAGATTAGTCTAGCTATGTGGGCGTTCAAACCCTGTGTACGCGGATGCGAGGCTAAGTACTTCCTTTTTCTAACCATAGTCTCATGTAGGGTGAGCTGGACTGGAGAGATGGAGATCGTGGAACTAGCGGGGGTGCCGGTGGACATGGCAGACTGAGAGACGGTGGGAGATGGTATTGTTGCCGCCGGTGCCCTAGATGCAGTGTTTCCTACTACGAAACTGGTGATTCCCTGACCCTGACTGCTTTGGCCTGGCAAAGATACCTGCACAGATACAGCAGGTGGTGCGCTAAATGGTGGTCCTACACTGCCGGAAGGGATGTTGCGTTGATGACTAGCTTCATTGGCCGAGGGTGCAACAACCTTAAGGGACGTTTGGTAGTTAGTCCAAGCTTTCAAATGCATGGTGGTTAAATGTCTATGCATGCAACTAGTATTGAGACTTTTCAGATTCTGACCTCTGCTTAAGGAAGTAGAACATTTTTGACAGATGACTTTGCGCTGATCAATTGGATGTTGTTTAAAAAAATGCCAGACTGCACTCTTTCTAGCATCGGATACCTTTTCAGGCATTGCAGACTGAGCTTTAACCGGATGGCCACGCTGTCCTCCACCAGGTTTTGGCTTTGCCACGCGTTTTGGGCAAGATACGGGCCCGGCAGATGGAACCTGTGGCGATGTTGATGCCTGCTGCGGCCCCTCCTCCTCCTCTGCTTCAGAACTGCTGCCGCCTGCACCCTGTTCCCCCAATGGCTGCCAATCGGGGTCAAGAACTGGGTCATCTAATAACTCTTCTTGTACCTCCTGCGCAACTTCGTCTGTGTCACCGTGTCGTTCGGTGGTATAGCGTTCGTGATGGGGCAACATAGTCTCATCAGGGTCTGATTCTTGATCAGCACCCTGCGAGGGCAATGTTGTGGTCTGAGTCAAAGGACCAGCATAGTAGTCTGGCTGTGGCTGTGCGTCAGTGCACTCCATGTCAGATTCAATTTGTAATGGGCATGGACTGTTAACTGCTTCACTTTCTAAGCCAGGGACGGTATGTGTAAAGAGCTCCATGGAGTAACCCGTTGTGTCGCCTGCTGCATTCTTCTCTGTTGTTGTTTTTGCTGAAGAGGACAAGGAAGTGACTTGTCCCTGACCGTGAACATCCACTAACGACGCGCTGCTTTTACTTTTACCAGTTTCACGAGAGGAGGCAAAAGAGCTAGAGGCTGAGTCAGCAAGATAAGCCAAAACTTGCTCTTGCTGCTCCGGCTTTAAAAGCGGTTTTCCTAATCCCAGAAAAGGGAGCGTTCGAGGCCTTGTGTAGCCGGACGACGAACCTGGCTCCACAGCTCCAGACTTAGGTGCAATATTTTTTTCCCCACGACCACCTGATGCTCCACCACTACCACTACCCTCATTACCAGCTGACAATGAACGCCCCCGGCCACGACCTCTTCCACTAGACTTCCTCATTGTTTTAAAAACGTAACCAAACTAACGTTATTTGTTGCAGTCACACAACTTACACGGTGAGCTATAACTTCAGTATGATTTAGCTACCCCTTTACAGGTTGGTGAGACCACCGCGAAAATCAGGCACAATGTTACACACTCTTTTTTTGGTGGCTGCAAATTAGAGAGATGCCCCACACGCAGGACTGTCACTGAAGCACAAATGTTAATATTAATGTCACACTATTATTTGTTTTTTATTTTTATTTTTTTCAGGAACACTTTAGAAACCCCCCCAAAAAAAAAAAATTGATTTTTGCAGGGAGAATTTAGAAAACAAATGTAACAAACTATATGCTTTCTATGGGCCACTGAGTGAGAGATGATGCACACAGGAATCAGGAGTGGCACACAAGCCCAGAGGCCAATATTTTTCTACCAATGATTGATGGAGTTATTTTCTCTGGTAGATTTTGGAACCCAAATCAAGGAAAAAAAATATAGGCTTTCTATGGACCACAATTGGAGAGAGAGAGAGAGAGAGAGAGAGAGAGAGATGGCACACCCAGGAGTCAAGACTGGCACACAAGCAGAAAGGCCAATATTAATCTCCCACTGTTTTTTTTTTTTTTTTTTTTTTTCAGGGAGACTTTAGAAAAAAAAAAAATAAAAAAAATATGATTTTATCAGGAAGAATTTAGAAACCAAATAAAATAAAATGATTTTTTCAGGGAGAATTTAGAAAACAAATAAAACCAAAAATAGGCGTTCTATGGCCCACTGACTGAGAGATGACGCACACAGGAATCAGGAGTGGCACACAAGCCCAGAGGCCAATATTTTTCTACCAATGATTGATGGAGTTATTTTCTCTGGTAGATTTTGGAACCCAAATCAAGGAAAAAAAATATAGGCTTTCTATGGACCACAATTGGAGAGAGAGAGAGAGAGAGAGAGAGATGGCACACCCAGGAGTCAAGACTGGCACACAAGCAGAAAGGCCAATATTAATCTCCCACTGTTTTTTTTTTTTTTTTTTTTTTTTCAGGGAGACTTTAGAAAAAAAAATAATAAAAAAAATATGATTTTATCAGGAAGAATTTAGAAACCAAATAAAATAAAATGATTTTTTCAGGGAGAATTTAGAAAACAAATAAAACCAAAAATAGGCGTTCTATGGCCCACTGACTAAGAGAGAGAGAGAGAGATGGAACGCTTAGTACTGGCACACAAGCCCAAAGGGCAATATTAATCTCCCTTTTTTTTTCCAGGGAGAATTTCTAAAACCCCCCCCCAAAAAAAAATAGGCTTTCTATGGCCCACTATTTGTGAGAGAGATGGGACGCTCAGGACTGGCACAGATGGCACACTCAGGACTGGCACAGAAGCCCAGAGGCCAATATTAATCTCCCTTTTTTTCTGGGAGAATTTATAAAACCAAAAAAATATTTAAATAGGCTTTCTATGGCCCACTATTTGTGAGAGAGATGGCACGCTCAGGACTGGCACAGATGGCACGCTCACAACTGGCACACAAGCCCAGAGGCCAATATTAATCTCCCTTTTTTCAGGGAAAATTTATAAAACCAAAAAAAAAATTAAATAGGCTTTCTATGGCCCACTATTTGTGAGAGAGATGGCACGCTCAGGACTGGCACAGATGGCACGCTCACAACTGGCACACAAGCCCAGAGGCCAATATTAATCTCCCTTTTTTCAGGGAAAATTTATAAAACCAAAAAAAAAATTAAATAGGCTTTCTATGGCCCACTATTTGTGAGAGAGATGGGACGCTCAGGACTGGCACAGATGGCACGCTCAGGACTGGCATACAAGCCCAGAGGCCAATATTAATCTCCCTTTTTTCAGGGAAAATTTATAAAACCAAAAAAAAAATTAAATAGGCTTTCTATGGCCCACTATTTGTGAGAGAGATGGCACGCTCAGGACTGGCACAGATGGCACGCTCACAACTGGCACACAAGCCCAGAGGCCAATATTAATCTCCCTTTTTTCAGGGAAAATTTATAAAACCAAAAAAAAAATTAAATAGGCTTTCTATGGCCCACTATTTGTGAGAGAGATGGCACGCTCAGGACTGGCACAGATGGCACGCTCACAACTGGCACACAAGCCCAGAGGCCAATATTAATCTCCCTTTTTTCAGGGAAAATTTATAAAACCAAAAAAAAAATTAAATAGGCTTTCTATGGCCCACTATTTGTGAGAGAGATGGGACGCTCAGGACTGGCACAGATGGCACGCTCAGGACTGGCACAGAAGCCCAGAGGCCAATATTAATCTCCCTTTTTTTCTGGGAGAATTTATAAAACCAAAAAAATATTTAAATAGGCTTTCTATGGCCCACTATTTGTGAGAGAGATGGCACGCTCAGGACTGGCACAGATGCCACGCTCACAACTGGCACACAAGCCCAGAGGCCAATATTAATCTCCCTTTTTTCAGGGAAAATTTATAAAACCAAAAAAAAAATTAAATAGGCTTTCTATGGCCCACTATTTGTGAGAGAGATGGCACGCTCAGGACTGGCACAGATGGCACGCTCACAACTGGCACACAAGCCCAGAGGCCAATATTAATCTCCCTTTTTTTCTGGGAGAATTTATAAAACCAAAAAAATATTTAAATAGGCTTTCTATGGCCCACTATTTGTGAGAGAGATGGCACGCTCAGGACTGGCACAGATGGCACGCTCACAACTGGCACACAAGCCCAGAGGCCAATATTAATCTCCCTTTTTTCAGGGAAAATTTATAAAACCAAAAAAAAAATTAAATAGGCTTTCTATGGCCCACTATTTGTGAGAGAGATGGCACGCTCAGGACTGGCACAGATGGCACGCTCACAACTGGCATACAAGCCCAGAGGCCAATATTAATCTCCCTTTTTTCAGGGAAAATTTATAAAACCAAAAAAAAAATTAAATAGGCTTTCTATGGCCCACTATTTGTGAGAGAGATGGCACGCTCAGGACTGGCACAGATGGCACGCTCACAACTGGCACACAAGCCCAGAGGCCAATATTAATCTCCCTTTTTTCAGGGAAAATTTATAAAACCAAAAAAAAAATTAAATAGGCTTTCTATGGCCCACTATTTGTGAGAGAGATGGGACGCTCAGGACTGGCACAGATGGCACGCTCAGGACTGGCACAGAAGCCCAGAGGCCAATATTAATCTCCCTTTTTTTCAGGGAGAATTTATAAAACCCAAAAAAAAATAAAATAGGCTTTCTATGGCCCACTATTTGTGAGAGAGATGGCACACTCAGGACTGGCACACAAGCCCAAAGGCCAATATTAATCTCCCACTGTATTTTTATCAGGGAGAATTTATACACCCCACAAAAAAAAATACAGAAAAATGAAAAGGCTTTCTATGGCCCACTATGTGAGAGAGATGGCACACACAGGGATGGCACTCTAGCAGAAATGCCAAATTGCCAATCTTAATCTCCCACCAAAAAAAAAAAAAAAAAAAAAACAGGGAATGTCCTACAATTACTATCTCCCTGCCTGCAGTAATCTCAGCCAGGTATGGCAGGCAGCTACTATCTCCCTGCCTGCAGTAATCTCAGCCAGGTATGGCAGGCAGCAATAAGGAGTGGACTGATGCACAAATGAAATAAAAAGTGTGGACAAACAAAAAAGATAGCTGTGCAGAAAGGAAGGAACAAGAGGATTTGTGCTTTGAAAAAAGCAGTTGGTTTGCACAGCGGCGTACACACAGCAATGCAGCTATCAGGGAGCCTTCTAGGGCAGCCCAATGAGCTACAGCGCTGAGGGGAAAAAAAAAAAAAAAAAACTTCCACTGTCCCTGCACACCGAGGGTGGTGTTGGACAGTGCAAATCGCTGCAGCACAAGCGGTTTTGTGGTTAATGGACCCTGCCTAACGCTATCCCTGCTTCTGACAAAGCGGCAGCAACCTCTCCCTAAGCTCAGATCAGCAGCAGTAAGATGGCGGTCGGCGGGAACGCCTCTTTATAGCCCCTGTGACGTTGCAGACAGCAAGCCAATCACTGCAATGCCCTTCTCTAAGATGGTGGGGACCAGGACCTATGTCATCACGCTGCCCACACTCTGCGTTTACCTTCATTGGCTGAGAAATGGCGCTTTTCGCGTCATTGAAACGCGACTTTGGCGCGAAAGTCGCGTACCGCATGGCCGACCCCGCACAGGGGTCGGATCGGGTTTCATGAAACCCCGACTTAGCCAAAAGTCGGCGACTTTTGAAAATGTTCGACCCGTTTCGCTCAACCCTAATATAGACCCATACCGCCCGCTCACTATCAATGTGCAAAAGATATGCTGAGGGAGATGAAACAGGCCGGGGTAATAAGAGACAGCTGTAGCCCCTGGGCGGCCCCTCTAGTGATTGTCAAAAAAAAGGACGGAACCATGAAAATTTGCGTAGACTACCGGCGGATTAATAACATCACCCATAAAGACGCCTACCCCTTGCCTAGGATAGAAGAGTCCTTGACTGCTTTGAAATCTGCTAATTATTTTTCCACCTTAGACTTAACAAGTGGGTATTGGCAAGTCCCTGTGGCTGAGAGAGATAAGGAAAAGACGGCATTCACCACACCAATGGGTCTATGTGAATTTAATCGCATGCCATTCGGACTCTGCAACGCATCCGGTACCTTCCAGCGGCTGATGGAATGCTGCCTCGGACACAAGAACTTCGAGACCGTCCTCCTGTACCTAGATGATGTGATCGTCTACTCAAAGACTTACGAACAACACTTAAAAGACCTGGCAGAAGTGTTCGAAGCCTTATCCAGGTATGGCATGAAAATCAAGCCATCCAAATGTCACCTTCTCAAGCCAAAGGTACAGTACCTGGGACACATCGTGAGTTCGGAGGGAGTAGCACCGGATCCCGAGAAAATAAGCGCCATAAGGGATTGGCCAAGACCTACCAACGCAAAAGAAGTGAGGCAATTCCTGGGATTGGTGGGTTACTATCGCAGATTTATAAAAGGATTTACCAAGTTGGCAGCACCCTTGCAAGACGCCTTGGTAGGGCAGACGAAGAAACCTTCAAACCGAAACCCTCCTTTTCAGTGGAACGATGAAAGGGAAGACTCCTTTGAACAACTAAAAAAGGCACTAACCGGAGAAGAGGTTCTGGCATACCCAGATTACCATCAACCTTTCATCCTCTACACCGATGCCAGTAATGTGGGACTAGGAGCGGTGCTGTCACAAAAGCAAGAAGGTCGGGAGAAAGTCATCGCCTTTGCAAGTAGAAAGCTCCGGCCTACTGAAAGAAATTCAGAAAATTACAGCTCCTTCAAATTGGAACTACTGGCAGTAGTTTGGGCTGTGACTGAACGTTTCAAACACTATCTGGCCGCTGCAGAATTTATTGTCTATACTGACAACAATCCGTTGACCCACCTGGACACAGCCAAATTAGGTGCGTTAGAACAGCAATGGATAGCCCGGTTATCTAATTACAACTTCATAATCAAGTATCGAGCAGGTCGCAAGAATGGAAATGCCGATGCCCTATCCCGGATGCCACACTTGAGAGATGTAGAAGAAGAAACGGGGGAGCTTGAAGAAATTGAACTACCAGCCTTCCATCATCCCAAGGCAAAACATCATCAGTCAAGTACCTATCAGAAACAACAAGAGGTGAATTTTAATCCGTTAGCACACCATAGATGGGCTGACACCCAAGACAGCAATCCGGCTGTGAAGTTGGTAAAGGAACTGCTGACTGAGCAAAGTGCATATCCCGATGAGGATGCCCCAGAAGAGACGCATCAACTCTGGAAAGAGAGAGGCAAAATGTTCCTTTATCAAGGGAAGCTCTGTAGAAGGTACACCAATCCGAAAACACATGAATTGGTTTGGCAGATTATCGTGCCTAAACAAGATGTGAAGATGGTCCTCGAAGCTTACCATAATGGTGCTGGTCACTTCGGTTGGAAAAAGTTAGAAGTACTTCTAAGAGAAAGATTTTATTGGGTCGGGATGAGAAAATCAATCGAACAGTGGTGCAGAAACTGTGGCCTGTGCAACCTCAGAAGAAACGATCAAAAGAAACAAAGAGCACCACTGCAGCCCATAATCACCAAACAACCACTTGAACTTGTAGCCATAGACCACGTGAAGTTGACACCAAGCCGGTCCGGCTATGTCTATGCCTTGACCATCGTGGACCATTATTCACGCTTCTTGGTAGTAGTACCCGTAAAAGATCTGACAGCAAAAACAGCAGCCAAAGCGTTCCAAACATACTTTTGTAGACCCCATGGATATCCGGAACAGGTTCTCACCGACCAAGGTACAGCCTTTGAATCAGAGATCTTCAGAGAATTCTGTAATATGTATGGTTGCAAAAAGATCCGGACGACGGCGTATCATCCACAAACAAACGGCTTATGCGAGAAGATGAACCATATTGTAATAGAACTACTAAAGACTTTACCTGAGACAGAAAGGAATCAATGGCCAGAGAAATTGCCTGACTTGGTGGATCTGTATAATCATGTCCCGGTGAGCTCCACCAATTGCACCCCAGCTTACCTTATGCGTGCAAGACCCGGCCAATTACCAATCGATCTAGAAATGGGAATTCTGAAACCAGACGCAGAAGTCCAAGACTCCAATTGGGATATCATACGGCAAAAGCAGTATCACCAAGTGCAAGAGAGTGTGGAAAGAAGCCTTCAGCAAACTAGAGAAAGACAAGAGCGAACTTTCAACCAGAATGCTCTAGCGACCCCATTAAGACCGGGTGACCAAGTGCTCAAGAGAAATCGTCGAACCAATAAACTAGACAATCAGTGGGAAGTCGTACCCTACACAGTTTTACCAACAAGAATGGATAATCCTAAAATGTGCCTCATTAGCAAAAACGGGGGCTTAACATCTGTACTAGTGTCAAGAGACAATCTTAAATTATGTCCGGAAGCATTGAAAGAGCCAGAAGTTGTCCAGCCAGAACCAGAAGTTATTCAACCCATACAGGTTCAACCAGTAAAGGAAAAAGAAGAGGAAATGTATCACACCTGTATAGGAGACTTTCCCAAAACCCTACTAACATACCATGGTGCACTAGTGGTTCCCATGGTGGCCTTTTACCCAACACCGAACCCAATACCAGAAGTCCCAAGACAGGAAGAGGCTGACCCCGTACTACGGGAGGTTCCAGGTCAGGAAGAACAGATTCCTGATCAGAGGAATCCCATTCACGGTGGACTTGCCAATTCCATAGTCGTGGAATTATCTTTAGCAGAGCGGGCAGATACTACATCCGCAGTAGACAGTAGTACACCACATGAAGAGACACCGCTATTACGTAGATCACAGCATAGTACCCAGGGTCAATTACCGGCCAGGTATGCGGATTACCAACTATAAAACTATAGTCATTGTTATCATTCTGCAACGTTTAAGCCCAGTACCTACAGAGACTTGTCTGTATGAACTTCTTGCATATTCTTGAACTTTATATCAGCCCGGAGGCACTAAATCAAAGCTCCGGAAAGACTGCTTTTTGAACTTTGCTTTTGCTCTTTTTGAACTTTCTTTAGACTTTATATTGGTAACTCCGTTGGAAAAATGGAACTAAATTCTTGGACACAAAGTGCAGTGCCTTTCCTAGTACCTTCAAGGATAGAACTGTATTCATGGACGCTATTTGAAGTGACTTTTTACAGAACTCTATTTTTGTTTCCTTGAGTGGTTTTTGTAACTTTTCATTTTTAAGACTCTGTACATGTTAATTGTTATTTCAAAATGTTATCGTCCCACAGTCCCGGAGTACTGTTCTTAACTAAGGGGGAATGTGGCACCCCAGGGGTATTTGCCACAAAAACAGTTACTGACACTGGATACAAATACTAAAATAGCAAGACTGCACTACCACCTCCGGCCAGAAGGGGGAGCTCCAGGGACTCCCCTTGATCTATTCTGGTCTGAGAGAAGAACTGGCAGTTGGGCTAAGGAGCTGAAAGTGAGAGGTCATACAGCTGAATTTCTAACAGCCCTATGACGGTTTCCAGGCCCAAATCACCGGCCTGAGGAGAAAAGGGACAGAGAAAAAGGACATTGTGAGAACTGGGTAGCATTAATCACTACCCAGAACAGGCGCAAAGACGGATACCGGATCCGTGGCTGTATTCATTATATATAATACAGCAACCGGAAAAACGTGAGGTGATATCAGCTTCACTAGGGCCGGACGCAGCAACAGACACAGAGTTCAGCGGTACTCCTGGAGGGGGTAAGCCGATAAAAGGACTCGGGTTGCCCGTCGAACCAGGACCCGGAGGGGACAGATTGGGCCGGCAGCCAGTTCACATACAGCAGCAGGGCCATACAGAAACTGCGTACAATAAGAGGCGAAGACCCCAGCAAGGTCAAAGTAACTCAGAGTTCCCATACAGACTCCGGTGACAGGACTGGTTGTAAATCCCTTTATGTTGAAGTAAATTGGTTAAATGTTTCAGTGCCTCAGTCTTTCATTTGGACAATAGCCATCTATCTAGGATCGGGATCATCACCGCTGGGAGAACCTGCTGCTGATCAAGTAAGTGTCTGTTCCCTCACGATACCCTTACACTGTGCATTGCCTGAGGCCACAGCACCGGGTCAAGCCACCCGTGACATACCCCTCAAGAGACAGACCCCAGTGGTCCGGTGCTGGGTACCCCGGTCTATTGGGCGTCACATATGCATAATGTATGCGTTTGTAATTAGTTTTTATAGCGTTTTTAGCGTGAAAAAACGCGAAAAAAATGCGAACAGACCTGTACGTGTGCACATAGCCTTACGGTTTGAGTGATGACTCAATAGTCCCACGGTTGGCAAGTTAGAACTCAGAGATTCACTTCGTGCACCACTGGTGTTTTGTGGAAAAGCAGATGTTAGATTCTGTATCAGTCTCTGCTGATACTCCTGTATGCGTGAATCCCTTTCTATGGCAGTAATTATTTCGCCAAATTTGCTTTTGTACCGGAGATCTAAGAGTGTGGCAACCCAGAAGTCGCCATTACTTCGGATTCTGACAATCCGAGGGTCCTGTTGCAGGTAGTGCAGCAAGAAGGCACTCATGTGTCTTGCGCATCCAGGAGGACCAAGTCCTTGTTGTCTTGGTGGTGGCGAGGTGAGAATCATGCTTCCTTCGTCTGCCCTCTCCCCCCAACCTCGCACAACAGAAATTTGATCAAGGTCTCCCTCATCTGATGAGTCTTCCATGCCCAGTGCCAGTTCGTCCTCCACTTCTTCCTCGCCTCCTGTACCTTCCTCAACAGTTTGGCTGCTACCATGCGCCCTCGGTAATCCCTCTCCCCCAGTCTCCAATTCCAGCTGCCTTGGTGCTGCCAACCTTCTTGACCTTGGAGATATGATCCCTTCTGCATATGACTCCTCCTGTTCCTCCTCCTCCTCCTCTTGTTCCACCACCTGACTCCGAACACTGTGTAAGGTGGGCTCCAGCATGTAAATCACTGGAATGGTCATGCTGATAATGGCATCGTCAGCACTAAACATCTTCGCTGCTACTGTATTTCAAAACTGTGCAGAAGGGTGCATACGTCCCTGATCTGAGACCACTCCTGCAGCGTGATTTGCCCCACCTCTTGATCTCGTTGGCCCAGGCTATACGTCATAACATATTGCACCAGGGCTTATCAGTGCTGCCACAGTCGCTGCAACATGTGCAGAGTTGAATTCCACCGTGTGGGCACATCGCATTTCAGCCGGTGAACTGGCAGGCCCAACGACTTCTTTAGAGATGCAAGTCGTCGAGCTGCGGGATGCGAACGGCGGAAGTGAGCACACAGCGACCATGCCCTCTGCAGAAGCCCATCTAGTCCGGAATAGTGGGATAAAAATTGCTGGACAACCAGGTTCAAAACGTGAGCCATACAAGGCACGTGTGTGACATTGCCCCGGTGAAGGGCCGCACCCAGGTTTGCAGCATTGTCGCACACATCCTTCCCTGGCTGCAGGTTGAGTGGAGACAACCATTGAAGGGACTCGGTCTCCAGAGCTGACCACAACTCCTCAGCTGTGTGACTCACATTTCCCAGACATTTCAATGTAATCACTGCCTGATGCCGTTGAGCCCTGGTGACAGCATAGTGAGGAGGTGTGCAGGATTCCTTCTGCCCAGTTACAACGTTGGTGGCATTACCAGACAGGCTTTGGGTGCAGGTGGAGGACCGAGAGGAGGTTGAGGAGGCAGAAGCAGTGGAGGAACTTCTAGACACAGATGATCGACGAGCAACTCGTGGGGACGGCAGCCCCTTCTCCTGATGTCGCCGTAGTTACCCAGTGCTCAGTCACCGACACGTAACGCCCCTGTCCATGTCTACTCGTCCAAGTGTCTGTGGTGAAATGCACCCTGTCACACACAGAGTTTCTCAAGGAAGTGGTGATGTTGTGTGCGACATGCTGGTGTAGCGCAGGCACAGCTTTCTTTGAGAAGTAGTGGTGACTGGGCATCTGGTACTGGGGCACTGCGACGGACATAAGGTCTCGAAAATCCTCTGTGTCTACCAGGCAGAAAGGCAGCATTTCTGTAGCCAACAGCTTGCAGATGGAGAAATTCAACCTCTTAGCTTTGTCATGGCTAGGAGGAAATGGTCTTTTACTTGTCCACATCTGAGAGACTGAGGGCTGGCTGCCGTGCATAGATGGAGTTGAGTAGGGTGTACCCGGCAAACTGCTGGTCTGCGAGGAAGGTGCAGGCGGAGATGTTATGTTGCCTTGATCAAAATGTGGTGTCGATGTCGGAGAGCACTCAACACCAGCAGGTGTTTCCACGTGCAAATGTCCTGACAACCTGCCACTCACCCAGGCTGGTAAAAAGGTTGAAGGTCTGCATCCAAAACCATATGCGACTGCTGTCCCCACAGTCACAGAGGATAAGGAGGATGCGGATGCACTTGATGGGGCAGACAGTGGTTGACCCAGCCCACTAGGCCGCATTGTAGCACAGTGAGCTTCCCACTGCAACTTATGCCTCATATCCATGTGACGGTTCATGCATTAAGTACCTAAGCTAGTGATTTTCTGGCCTCTACTGAGATTTTGTTGACAAATCTTACAGACAACATGAGTTGGGTCATCCTTTGGGATGTCAAAACATGCCCAGGCTATGCAAAGCTTAGAGCCCGTACGACCTGAAGAGCCACCACGACTTCTGGTCTGAGGCACAGTTGGGGTTGAGGATGCAGTTGTTGACGTGCTTCCAGTTCTCCGTCTCTGTCCAGGAAGGCGCACCGTTACCTTGTCATCAGACTTGTCACTAGCATCCTCCTCCACCTCCTCTGCTGACCTCATGGACTGGCGGACTGGGGGTTGACAGTAAGTGGGGTCTACAAACTCGTCATCATCATCTTGTGTGTTCTCACACCCGTCGTCTTCAGAGCCAACCTCTTCCTGCCCCGACCAAAAAGTCAAGTTTTAGTTCCAATCAGGTATCTCAGTCTCATCATCATCTTCCTCATTGTCTCCACCAACAGGAGTTACAGTTTGGGAACGAGGGTCTACATTATGCTCAGAACCTTCTTCATCTGGGTCTGGATCCGACTCACAAAGATTCTGGGCATCAGTGCAGATCATTTCCTCATCTGGATTCACAGAAGCTCTGGAGCAGACCTCTGTTTCCCAGTCTATAGTATGCGTAAACAGCTCTACAGACTCAACCATGTGTGTTACCCCATGCTCAGACGGGCAGCTGGAGACTTGGGAGCTGTGAGGAAGCAAGTGCAATTGGGGTGACATCTCTGAGGACTGGAGTAGTTGTGATGTTGAAGTTGACATGGAGGAGAGCCCACTTGAATGAGCACTTGATATCCGTTCAGGCACCTGCTGTTTTTGTGCCTCATCTGGAATTTTTGGCGATGCTTGTAGCGATGGTCGTAAGAAAGGGATCATATCAGATTGTCCATGAAAAGAAGTAGACATCTTACTTTGGCTGGAAGATGGTCTTTCTTCTGCAGATGTTACTGTTGTTTGACCACCTACCCCACGGACACAACCTTTTTTTCCCTTTCCAACACGCCTATTCCCCTTTCCACCAGCAGCAGGTCTTTTGCCACTCATTTTAGTGCTTAACTAATTGGCAACTCTGTATCTGTAGTTGTTGGCACAACAACCGATGGATGAAAACCGAGCAGAACTGAGTGGCCAAACTGTGGTACTGGGCCCAAAGCTAATAACTGGATTAGATGCAGTGAAAATTGAGATACACAGGAGGTGTAGTTTGTTTCACAGGCAGGCTACTCTGCTGACATGCAGACACTGCTCCTAGGCCCTAAACTATCAACTGGATTAGATGCAGTGAAAATTGAGATACACAGGCGGTATAGTTTGTTTCACAGGCAGGCTACTCTGCTGACGTGCAGACACTGCTCCTAGGCCCTAAACTATCAACTGGATTAGATGCAGTGAAAATTGAGATACACAGTGTAGCTAGCTTCACAGGCGGGCTACTCAGATGACTATCAGACAATGCTACTAGCCCACAAGGATTGGCTGAGCTAGATTACACCAAATGCTGTAACAAACACTTGCACAGCACTGGCACAGACCTGCCTAGCAATCAGTGCTCTGAACTGCTGTAACCTACCCTGAAAAGGGCTGATATTACAACTAGTCCCGACTCCTCCCGACTCCCTAAACCTATCTCTCTGACAATTCGCTCCAAAAAACACTCTTAGTCTGTATAGCTCCCACAGCGCAGCAGTGCCGTCTAACGCTAAGCTGCAACAGTGAGGAAATGGTGGCGATGGGGCAAATGGCTGGTTCTTATAGGGCAAGGACATGTGACATACACAGCCAATGACACATGCCCTTGCTTGTGTGCATCACATGCACTTTGCTGTGTGTGTGTGCACTGCTGATAGGCTGAGAGACTGCACCGCCCCACTGTAAATGCGGGAAAGAAAAAAAATCGGCGTTATTTCAGCGCAGATCTATCCCCCGCCCACTATACACTGAAACAGTCTATTAGCAATGATAAACAATTTTAATTTGCAAATCAAGCGAGGCTTTTGCTGAACGAACAGTTATCGAACAGAAACTCGAACAGCCGAATTTTAAGCAAATTGTTCGGGTTCGTCGAACGACTCGAACACCGCCCAAAACAGCTCAAATTTGAGATTGGCGAACAGTTCGACTCGAACACCGCTCATCCCTGCAGAAACATCCACGATCGGTGCTAGCACCAATCACAGATGTTTAACCCCTCTTAAACTGCTTTCAATAGTGACAGTGACATTTATAAGCATCGCACAGGGATTGAGCCTCCTTCCATGCCTGTCAGATGCTGATCTGATGCTCCGCAGTGCAGAAGTATTGCAGGGTATCAGATCAGCAATCTGTCAGTAAAAGGATGATGTTCTATAGTGGGACAATGTAGAAAAAAGTCTTTAAAAAATGTAAAAATGTTAAAAAAAAATTACCAAATAAAGAACAAAACAAAAAAAAGCAAGAAAAGCTATTAATCCAATAAATACATTTATTTATGTAAAAAAAAAAAAAAAAGTACAGATATTTGGTATTGCTGCGTCAAGAATGACCTACTCTACAAAATTGTTCCACAAGTTAATCCCTTCCGTGAACATCGAAAAAAAATTAATAAAAAACAAGCTAAAAAGCAATGCTGAACAAAAAGTGCAATAACATGTGATCAAAAAGCCTAATGTAAATATAAATTGTACCACTGAAAACATCATCTTGTCCTGCAAAAAAAAATTTCCATGAAGCTCCATCAGCAGAAAAATAACTTATAGCTCTAAGAACAATGCAATGCAAAAATAATAATTATTTCTATAAAATTGTTTTTATTGTATAAAAGGGCCAAAACATAAAAAAAATATAAATTGGGCATTGCTGTAATCATACTGACCCAAAGAATAAAGCTTGCTTTATCAATTTTACCACATTCGGAAAGGTATTAAAATATATATATATATATATATATATATATATATATATATATATATATATATATATATATCTCAATTCCTGAATTGCTGGTTTTTGTTCATTCTACCTCTTAAAAATCGGAATAGAAAGTGATAAAAAAAAAGTCATGTGCCCTAAATGGTACCAATAAAAATGTCAACTCGTCCTGTAAAAACAAGCCATTACATGACTCTGTTGGCTGAAATATGGAAAAATTATAAATGTCTAAATGCTAGTTTTTACAATAAAAAGCATTTTTTTAGTATGTGACAGCAGCCAAACATAAAAACCGATATGAATCTTGCAGTAATTACACCGACTCAAAGAATAATCCTAATCACGTATAGCTCACTAGGAACGGCGTAAAAAATAAATTAAACCAATTCTTCACCTGCTGTTGTTTTTTTCATTCTGCCTCCCAAAGATGCAGCCAGTCTCTGATCATATTTATCCTGCACTCTGTGCTGAGCGTTTACACCTGGTTTTCTGAGTAAACATCTGCAATACGTGATTCAGACAGAACCCCTAGTGCACGGTTCGATATAATGAGGCAGATGGAGAAACTGGACGCCATAGGACCTGTGATCCGGCAGTGTCCATCTTTATAGTCGTGCATAAAAGTGCCATTTGGAAACAGTGTTGTGCAATTCTGAAAAGAAAGACACCACTGAACAGAGGCCAGATGAAGTCCAAAATAACTTTGCTGCCTCATTATAGTGAGTGACTTCCTCACGTGTTTCATCTGAATCATGTCACTTGGAGATTTAGATAGAAACCCCAAAGTAAGTGCTCAGCGTAGAGCACCGTATAAATGTGATCCTAAATGTTATATAAAATTTTCCAAATAAAAGCTTCAACTCAATCCACAAAAAAGCAAGTCCCCACTCAGGTCCGCTTTATGTTAACTGAAATATAAGAAGGTTCTACGTTACTGGTAGCATGAAGGCTCTGGAAAAGCAAAATGGCTCCACGCCCCTCAAAAAAAAATCAGCAAATTCTTTGCTCCCAAATCCAAAAATGACCCTCTCCCTGTAAATGTGTCTAAACCACATTTAGTGTCCACAGGTTAGGCATTTCTGTAGGGATGAGAACCCACCTAATTTACAGGTGCATGTCTGCAGAAGCATGATCTGAGCATAATGTACTGGTAACTACAGCGTACTGATCACTTTAACATACTGGTCATTACAATGGCACTTTGCAATTTTTCACTCAGCAACATCCAGAAACATGGAAAAAAAATAGTCACTACACCTGTAGATAAATTCCCAGAGAGGTATAATTTCCAAAAAGGGGTCACTTGAGGGGGGATTCTGCTTTCAAAGCATTTAGGACCTCTGTATTTGGATTCCGTGAACTATTCCAGGAAATTCTGCACACCAGGATGTAAATAGCGCTTCGTCTTTCCAGAGGCTCGCAGTGTGGCTAAGCAGTACTGTACAGCCAAATATGGGGCATTTCTTCATTCATCAGAAATTGTGGGACAATTTTTGGTGCCATTCTTACTCATTTCCCAGTATGAAAATGTAAAACTTGGGGTTAATACACAATCTTGGTGGTAAAAATGTAAATTATTTTTTCTTCACTGCCCAATGGTATAAAATTCTGTGACACACCTGTTGTGCCAATATGATCACTGTACCACTAGATTAACTCATTGAGAGTCTTAGTTTGTAAAATGTGGTCACCTTTGGGTGGGTTCTGCCATTCTGGCACCTTAGGGGCTCTGCCAATGTGACATGGCACCTCAAATCAGTGCAGCAAATTCTGCACTGTACAATGGTGCTCCTGCCCTTCTGAGCTTTGCACTGTGCCTCAAAAGTAGTTTTTGACCACATATGGTGTATCTGTGAACGCAGGAGAAATTGCACAATATATTTTGGGGTCCTTGTTCTCCTGTTACCCTTGTGAAAAAATAAAAGTTGGGGCTTAAAACATCTTTGTGGGAAAAATTAGATTTTTTTTATTTTCACGGCTCAACGTTATAAACTTCTATGAAGCATCTGGGAGTTCAAGGTACTCACCGCACATCTAGATAAGTTCCCTGAGGGATCTAGTTTCCAAAATGGTGTCACTCATTGGGGTTTCCACTGTTTAGGCACATCAGGGGCTCTCCAAACGTGACATGGTGTCCGCTAATTATTCCAGCAAATTTTACATAAAAAAAGTCAAATGGGGCTCCTTGTCTTCCAAACCCGGCCATGTGCCAAAACAGTGGTTTTTCCCCACATATGGGGTATCGGTATGCAAAGTTTGGAGCTAAAAACATTTTTTGTGGGTCACATGAGATTTTTTTTCTCACAGCTCAACGTTATAAACTTCTGTGCAGCACTCGAGGTTTCAAGTTGCTCAGTACACATATAGATAAGTTCCCTGAGTGGTCCAGTTTCCAAAATAGTCACTTATGGGGAGTTCCTCTGTTTAGACACATAACGGGCTCTCCAAACGTCTGCTACTTATGCCAGCAAATTTTATATTCAAAATGTCACATGGCTATCCTTCCCTTCTGAGCTGTGCTGTTCTGAATGCGATTTTTCCCCACATGTGGGGTGTTGGCATGCTCAGGAGAAATTGCATAACAAATTGTATGATGACGAGTTTTCTCTTGTTTACCATGACAAAAAATTGGGTCTAAAAAACATTTTTGTGAAAAAAGTTAAATGTTTATTTTTCCTAAACCTGAAGAGTTAATAAACTTCTTGAATGTGGTTTTGAGCACCTTGAGTGCAGTTTTTAAAATAGTGGTATTTTCTGTCATATAGGTCCCTCAAAGTCACTTCAAATATGATGTGCTATTTTGCTAAAATGAGAAATCGCTGGTCAACGTTTTGGTCAGGAAGGTGAAGTGGTTAAATTATTATGCAGCGATCAGTTACTTGCCAGTATAATATTGGAGATATACAGGTGCTTTTCACAAAATTAGAATATCATCAACAAGTTAATTTATTTCAGTTCTTCAATACAAAAAGTGAAACTCATATTATATAGAGTCACTCATTACAGCTATTGAAACCCCAAAAGTCATTATCTCAGTAAATTAGAATAATTAACAAAAAACACATTCAAATGCTTCCTAAACATTTAAAAAGGTCCCTTAGCCTGTTTCAGAAGGCTCCACAATCATGGGGAAGACTGCTGACTTGACAGATGTCCAGAAGGCAGTCATTGACACACTCCACAAGGAGGGTAAGCCACAAAAGGACATTGTTAAAGAAGCTGGCTGTTCACAGAGTGCTGTATCTGAGCATATTAATGGAAAGTTGAGTGGAAGGAAAAAGTGTGGTAGAAAAAGGCGCAGCCTTGAAAAGATTGTTAAGAAAAAGCAATGCAAAAATTTGGGGGAGATTCACAAGGAGTGGACTGCTGCTGGAGTCGTTGCTTCAAGAGACACCACAAACAGATGTATCCAGGACATGGGCTACAAGTGTCGCATTGCTTATATCAAGCCACTCATGACCAATAGATAACACCCGAAGTGTCTTACTTGGGCCAAGGAGGAACAGAACTGGACTGTTTTTCACTGGTCCAAGGTGTTGCTTTCAAGATGAAAGTAAATTTTGCATTTGGAAATCAAGGTCCCAGAGTTTAGAGGAAGAGTGGAAAGGCACACAGTCCAAGCTGCTTGAAGTATTGTGTGAAGCTTCCACAATCAGTGATGGTTTGGGGTGCCAAGTCATCTGCTGGTGTAGGTCCACTGAGTTTTATCAAGACCAAAGTCAGCGCAGCCTTATACCTGGAAATTTTAGAGCATTTCATGCTTCCCTCTGCCGACAAGCTTTTAGGAGATGGAAATTTCAATCTCCAGCAGGACTTGGCACTGGTCCGCACTGCCAAAAGTGCCAATACCTGGTTTAAAAACAACAGTTTCACTGTGCCTGATTGACCGGGAAACTCACCTGACCTTAACCCCATAGAGAATCTATGGAGTATTATCAAGAGGAAAGATAAGAAACACCAGACCCAACAATGCAGACGAGCTGAAGACTGCTATCAAAGCAACCTGGGCTTCCAATACACCTCAGCAGTGCCACAGGCTGATAGCCTCAATGCCACGCAGTAATTGATGCAATAGGAGCGCTAACCAAGTATTGAGTGCATTTACTCTATTCGATTTAAATTCAATTAAAATGAGCTTTATTGTCAGGACTAAGTACACGTTAGTATTTCTAAAGCATATGGTAAAAATATGGGGGGTGGGGAGGGAGGCATATAGAGGTCCAGGATATATCAGACTCCTTTTAGAGGATAGGGAATGTTTCCAGGGTGGGGTATAGGAGTCCATGACATATCAGGCTCTTTAGTCAGGGGATAGGGATATGTCCAATGTTGGGGTACAGGAGTCCATGACATATCAGGCTCCTCTTAGTCTGTGGCAGGCACTGACATATTCCACTGCTACGGCCACTGCACTTTCCTCTTCCCCCAGAATTATCGGCAGTTTCTCTTCCTCCTCCATGGAGGTGAAGTCTGGGAGGAGATCAGACAGTCTCTTGAAGTGAGTGTACCTCACTGCGGAGTATTTGGGGCACCTCCGCAGGAAGTGGGCCTCCTGGGGGCACTGCTGGCAGAGTCTGTTCTCTCGGGGCTTGTAGTTCTGTCGGTGCCACCCGGATTCGATGAGTAGGTTGTGGGCGCTCAGTCTGTACCGACTCAGGATCTGTCGATCTTTGGAGTTTTCTAGTTTCTCTAGATATGGGGCCAGTTTGTACTCCCTCTGTAGATGCTGGTATATTACGAGGAGAATAACCTTCGGCACTCAACAAGCCCATATTTTTTTCCAGAACGGATGGATTTATTAGTAGACAGCCGGCAACAAAATAACAGACATCAAAATTCCAATGTTTTGGCACACTCTGCCTTTTTCAAGGAAGTCTGTATATGATTGGTAATGTGCATAATTTGTCACCTGCCAATATGGCATACGGGAGAAGCAGCATAACTGCAGTAGATGATGAACCGGTGTGCGTCCAGTGGCTCAGGGCGATCTGGTATATTGTCAGTTTCTTGGATTTGTTTATGTCATTCCTCCAGATGCTGAGATATTCCTCTTTGACTTTGTGTACCATCTTCTGGATTTCACCTTTTGTCAGGCCATGTAGGTTGATGGCTTGGTCAGACTGGCTTTGGGTACTTTTTCTTGGGAGGATACCTGGGGCTTCCTGGTGTAGGAAGGCTTTGTGATGGTAGGAACTGGGGCTGCTACTTTGTAGATGAGCCTTGAATTACAGTGCCTTCTTTTTTATTGCGATGTGTCGTGGGAATCTGCCCAGCTCTGCTCGGCAGGCGCTATTTGATGTGCTCCAATGGACTTGGAGAAGATGCTTGCAGAACTCTAGGTGGAATATTTCTGTCGGCCGAGCATCCCACTTTGACCAGTTTGGGTATGAGACTGGGCCCCAGACCTCACTACCATACAGAAGGATTGGGGCAATGATGGAGTCAAAGATTTTTAGCCAGATGGTTACTGGTGCCTTGAGATGGTACAGATGCCTTCTTATGGCATAGAAGGCTTTGGATGCCTTGTCTTTTAGTAACTCTATGGCTTGCTTGAAGCTCCCTGACTCACTGAGTTCTAGGCCCAGGTAGGTGTAACTGTTGGTTTCTGTAAGTGGACGGTTGTCTATCATAAAGGTAGGATGGCCAGTGGGTTTCTGCTTTCTTTTCTGGAACACCATGATATTAGTTTTTTTCTCGTTGATTGGCAGTGCCCATGTGCTGCTGAAGGTTTCTAGGATTTTCAGATGATCTTGGAGGCCTTTCTCAGTTGGTGATAACAGCATGATGTCATCTGCATATTAAACAAGCATTTGAGTAGGCCAACATTTCAGATTTTAAAATCATTTTCAAGCTGATGTTATAAAGTGTTCTAATTTACTGAGATAATGGCTTTGGGATTTTCATTGGCTGTAAGCCATAATCATCAACATTAACAGAAATAAACACTTGAAATAGATCACTCTGTTTGAGATGATTCTACTCCTTCATTGGAGTCCAGCTGAGTTTAATTAAACTGATAAGACTTGATTTGGAAAAGCACACCTTTCTATATAAGACTTTACAGCTCACAGTGCATGTAAAAAACATAAAAACATAAAAAAGCCAGATTAATGTTTGCAAATGCACTCATGAACAAAGACCTTAATTTTTAGAGACATGTCCTGTAATCTGATGAAACTAAAATAAAACACGGGGGTGGCAGCATCATGTTGTGGCATTGTTCTGCTGCACGAGGGACTGGTGCACTTCACAAAATAAATGGCATCATGAGAAAATAAGATTATGTGGCAATACTGAAGCAACATCTCAAGACATCAGACAGGAAGTTAAATGTTGGGCGGAAATTGGTCTTCCACACGGTCAATGACCAGAAGCATACTGCCAAAATGGTAACAAAGTGGCTTAAGGATATCCCAAACATTTGATCCAAGTCATTCAGTTTAAGGCTATGTGCACACGCTATGAATTACTCTGCAGATTTTTCTTGACTGATTTTGGTAAATCCGTAGGTAAACCGCACTGCGGATTTCCTGTGGATTTGCCCAGGATTTACCGTGGCTTTCCACGGTTTTTGTGCGGATTTCTCCTGCGGTTTTACACTTGCGGATTCCTGTTATGGAGCAGGTGTAAACCGCTGCGGAATCCGCACATAGAATTGACATGCTGCGGAATAAACAACACAGCGTTTCCGCACATTTTTTTCCGTAGCATGTGCACTGCGGATTTTATTTTCCATAGGTTTACATGGTACTGTAAATGCATGGAAAACTGCGGTGAATCTGCAGCAGCCAATCCGCTGCGGATCCACAGCAAAATCTGCAGCGTGTGCACATAACCTAAGGGCAATGTTACCAAATACTAATGAAATGATTATAAACTTTTGTCTTTGGAGTAAGTAATAAAAATGCCTGAAAACATTTTCTCTCTCATTATTCTAGCATTTGGCAAATATTAATAATTATTGTAATCCTAATTGACCTAAAACGGAAAAGGTGTATTCTGATTTCATGTCAGATTTTGAGAAAAACAAGCACATGTGTCTTTTTATATAGTGTATGTAAACTTCTGATTTCGAAAGTAGTTACTCAGTCCAGGTGATCAATTGACTATTTCTTTTCTAGAATGACCTCTCTAACAGCTCTTGCAGGGGTGCAGCAATTTGGGTGAAATTTTTGATGAAGAGACGGTAGTATTCTGCAAATTCCAAGAAACTTCTGAATTCTCAGTCAGTAGTCGGGACAGGCCACATCTGAGCAACAGCGATCATTTAAGGATCTGAAACCACTCATTCAGCACTACCTATATATCGGGTGTTCTGCTTGGCTGATTTTTACTGTAGACTCTCAATAACCTTGCTGGGTAATAGCTTGTCCGTTGCTGGCAATAATGCTTATCGAGGCTTCCGGAAAGTGCAATAATCTGTCAGGATTCCAGTAGAGATCCTAGTAGGAGGCTTGAATGGTGATGACTTGTGAGGCTGTTTCAAGTAAGGCTGGAAAAGGAATTCCATTTATTTCAATGGTGATTACAGGACACCTGCCAAATTATTTAGGGGCCCAATTTGGATGGTCTGGACTTAGGCGTTCTTCTTCTGAGGGCTGGTCTTCTTCCTTGGGGAACTCCCAGTTTTTTAAACATTAGCACTCTATTTCAATGTGGCCACTTCTCCAGCACTTCCTGCAAATAGGACTCCCTTGAGAGTAAAACTGATCTGTGGACCATTTTCCTGGGATGGCATAGCCACTGTCCCTAGAGCCATAATGCCATCTCTCTCTGTAGGACAGGAGCATTCAGGTTGCCGATACTGCTGCTTTAAATCCTTTAGCTCCTCACACATCACTGTCAGTCTCTTGGCCAGTTCTACAACTTGCTAGCGCAGGTCTCTTGCAGCATCATGGGCTTGACCTTGAGCACAATTGGTAATGGTCTCATTGAGGTCAGATGGTGACAGTATTATGCGTTCAGGGAAAGCACATTTTGGGCCATCAGGCCAAAATGGGCTGCTGCAAGCTATAACTTGGCTGGAAGCTACTTCTACTCCCAGGACTCTAATGACCATCTATTTACAGTCTAGGAATGAGTTGTTTGGGTTTTGTATGGATGACATTTGCAGTTGAGTTTTTATAGACTCTGTTCTATAATAATAACTAATATATATCTAATAACTATATGTAACTAATAGCAACATCTCTGAGTGACTTATCAAGCTGCTGTTTTCTGCCAAAGAGCCGCATTTTTATTTCTGGCACTGTTCTGGTATCAAAGGTGGCACTCACTCTCAAAGATTTGAATAACAGTGATTTTCTCAGTATGAGCCAGGACTTCACCTCAATTAGAGCTGCTCCACTCAATTGCCCAATTCATATTTTCACTTTCTGCTCTGTGGACACTGGATAAAATCTAAATATAGCCTGCATCTTTTCTCTGAAGTCTGTTAGCTCATGGGCATCCCCTTTATAGCTTGGGAGCCACAGTGTTCCAAAATAAAATGGTGCAGTTAGAGGCATTGCATGGGCCATGCTGGAAGCTCCACTACTGCTGGTAGGTCACACTGTTTATCCTCAGACATTTTGTACAGTCTATTATAATCAGGTACTGATGAAATTTGATTACCCTCTTCCGAGGTGCTGTCCCTTTAAATTGTGGCTATGATCCTGTTTTCTTGTGATACAGGAATCACTGATACTGCACTGCAATCCCGTAGTTGTGATTAACAGTGGCACTAGCTGTTGTACAATTTCGATTTTCGATAGGCTAGAGAGGAGGAGGGACTTCCTCTTCTTTGGTGGGCTGTTCTGCAATTGTCTGAGGCACAATAAAGAAGGCTTCAAGCTGTGCTTGTCCTTACTGTGGCCATAGACCTATTTACAGTTCAGTAATCAAGCTGTGCAGTCACAATGGGCTGGGGCTTTTTTGCACACCAAAGATAATTCAGTAGGATCCTGTTTGTGACACCAGAATTCATATCATGCAATATGCCACGTGGTGTGCAGAAATTACCACTCTGCCACATCAGTAACAAAGTAAATAAAAGGTGAGCAGAACTAGTCAATGTGTAGTGTACGCCTCGGCAACTAGAAATTAGTGAATCATTTTAAGGTTTGGTTCGGAGAACATACTGTTGTTCGACCAACATGTTTTTGAAACTAACACGAACCCCACTGCATTCAATGGGAGGGAAAACCAAACCTATACACAACACATTAATGGGGGACAAAAAGTTTCCCAAATAGCTCAAATTATGGGCAGACACCAGAAAAAATGGCATCACTTGACCCAAGGTACAAATAGTATAATTGTGTAGCATAGATGCATGGGACAGGGTCTGGGATAAGGCTTGGACCAGCATTTCTAGCTTAAACTTTGATCAGTAACAGGTGGATGAGAGACTGGTGTAGGCCTGGTGCTCTGCGAGGTCTGCCAAATTCAGGCGACACACATGAAGGAGACCCAACTTGGAGTCCATACATGATGTATCAAGGTCTGGGCCAACATTTAGAGCTTTGAAATTAAGTTTCAATTAAGACAAAGTGGGTAAGGGAGCGGTGTTTGCCTTCTTTGCTGGGAGCCCCAATATCTCATGCAACAGCTGTTTTTTTCCCAGCCACACTCAGGTGGCACAACCATCAGTTTTGTAGACTATTATTGGTAAAAAAAATGTAAAGATGGTAACACAGGTATATTATTGTCATACACCACTAAAGTGACATCAATTCCACAAAGTAAGAACAGTGTAATAGGCCTCTGACACACATTCCACGACAGGCAACCCACCAGATGTAGACCCAACTTGGAGTCTCCACATTTCAAAAAATATTGTCACACCACTAAAGTGACAACAATATCCCCAAAGTAGAAACAGTATAATTGGCCTCTGACACCCATTTCGCAACAGGCAACCCACCAGTTGGAGACCCAACTTGGAGTCTCCACATTTCAAAAAATAGCTTGTAATATCAGCATCAATAGCAACAGCAGGAACAGAAGCCAAAGTCAATGGAGATGCATGACTTGTTCATTCTGATAAAAGTTAGGCGTCTACACTTTCAAGGGACAATAGCGCTTCCAGTAGCGCTGAAGACATGCTCTGAGAAAACGCTGGCTGTCAGGCGTGACAAAACCTCCAAGGATTAACTAAATAAGGCAGCACACTGTAGCGCTAAAACATGCAAACTTGAAAACACGAAATTTGAACTGCATTACTGCACTAGAAATATGAAAAATGAGAGCTTTTAGCGCATAAAAATGGCCAATTTTATGTGTACCTGGTAGCCTCTTTACGGCATCTCTCTTATACCAGGTCCTACGCTTGCCTTACCTCGCTGAGAATAAACGTCTCCATCTGAATGGGTGCATGTGAAACCTCTTCTTAGACTAAAATTCTCTCTCTCTCTGTGGAGGGGTATTGGACCTGCTGTAATTAAAACACCTGAAGCTAGGAGGCGGGAGTGCACGATCAGAAGGCTAGAGAATACATTTCAAAAACCTGATCGTCACATCCAAACATAGACTCAGTGTGAACAGGTGCTGAACCCAGAGTCGCCAACTCGTATATAGTTAAGTGTGCTGCCTTATTTACTTAACTATATACGAGTTGGCGACTCTGGGTTCAGCACCTGTTCACACTGAGTCTATGTTTGGATGTGCCGCCGGTCAGGTTTTTGAAATGTATTCTCTAGCCTTCTGATCGTGCACTCCCGCCTCCTAGCTTCAGGTGTTTTAATTACAGCAGGTCCAATACCCCTCCACAGAGAGAGAGAGAATTTTAGTCTAAGAAGAGGTTTCACATGCACCCATTCAGATGGAGACGTTTATTCTCAGCGAGGTAAGGCAAGCGTAGGACCTGGTATAAGAGAGATGCCGTAAAGAGGCTACCAGGTACACATAAAATTGGCCATTTTTATGCGCTAACAGCTCTCATTTTTTATATTTCTAGTGCAGTAATGCAGTTCAAATTTCGTGTTTTCAAGTTTGCATGTTTTAGCGCTACAGTGTGCTGCCTTATTTACTTAACTATATACGAGTTGGCGACTCTGGGTTCAGCACTTGTTCACACTGAGTCTATGTTTGGATGTGCCGGTCAGGTTTTTGAAATGTATTCTCTAGCCTTCTGATCGTGCACTCCCGCCTCCTAGCTTCAGGTGTTTTAATTACAGCAGGTCCAATACCCCTCCACAGAGAGAGAGAATTTTAGTCTAAGAAGAGGTTTCACATGCACCCATTCAGATGGAGACGTTTATTCTCAGCGAGGTAAGGCAAGCGTAGGACCTGGTATAAGATAGATGCCGTAAAGAGGCTACCAGGTACACATAAAATTGGCCATTTTTATGCGCTGAAAGCTCTCATTTTTCATATTTCTAGTGCAGTAATGCAGTTCAAATTTCGTGTTTTCAAGTTTGCATGTTTTAGCGCTACAGTGTGCTGCCTTATTTACTTAACTATGTACGAGTTGGCGACTCTGGGTTCAGCACCTGTTCACACTGAGTCTATGTTTGGATGTGCCGGTCAGGTTTTTGAAAAAACCTCCAAGGAGTGATAGTCAAGCTTAGGCCACTCTTCTATTTTTGAAGACCAAAATGCAAAAGGGTTTAAATTCCCCCTGATGGCATTGATATTGAGCTCGAAATACTCCTGCGCCATCCTCTCCAAGCGTTCACAATATGTTAAACTTGGGTTTTGTCCCCACAAGAGGTGAGTGGAGGTGGGGTAGACTACTAGGTGTTATGAGAGATTCGTACCTTCAGTTTTCCACAATGCAGGGCAGACAGGACTAATGCTGTTCAGTGTCCGGAGAGATGATGCACACCAAGGATTGTGCAATCCAGGCTTGGTTAATTGTAAATCTGGACATACAGCGTACGATGATATACAGTAAGCTTTCCAGAGTTGAGCCAAGTACAGCAAGTGTATTTGCGACAGTGAGTGAACAGCAAGAGGTCGAAAGACTGACCTAAGACCTATTATTATTATTATTATTTATTGTTATAGTGCCATTTATTGCATGGTGCTTTACATGTGAGGAGGGGTATACATAATAAAAACAAGTACAATAATCTTAAACAATACAAGTCATAACTGGTACAGGAGGAGAGAGGACCCTGCCCGTAAAGGCTCACAATCAACAAGGGATGGGTGAGAATACAGTAGGCGAGGATAGAGCTGGTCATGCAGCGGTTTGGTCGATCGGTGGTTACTGCAGGTTGTAGGCTTGTCGGAAGAGGTGGGTCTTCAGGCTCTTTTTGAAGGTTTCGATGGTAGGCGAGAGTCTGATGTGTTGTGGTAGAGGGTTCCAGAGTAGGGGTGATACGCGAGAGAAATCTTGCATACGATTGTGGGAAGAGGAGATAAGAGAGGAGTAGAGAAGGAGATCTTGGGAGGATCGGAGGTTGCGTGCAGGAAAGTGCCGGGAGACAACACCTCAACAAACCTGGGAAACACACATTCGCCAGAAGACTCGCTACACTCATCAGGAGGGCGTTAAACTAGAAGAAGAGGGGACGGGAAGAAAAACATTAGACTCGAACAAAGACGACCCAGGAAAACATACTCAGAAGGGAGGTAAGAACATTTCTAAAACAATCCACAGTGAGGAGATTGGAACAAAACAAAATCCTCTAAACTGCATGCTCGCAAACGCCAGAAGCCTGACAAACAAGATGGAAGAACTAGAAGCAGAAATATCTACAGGTAACTTTGACATAGTGGGAATAACCGAGACATGGTTAGATGAAAGCTATGACTGGGCAGTTAACTTACAGGGTTACAGTCTGTTTAGAAAGGATCATAAAAATCGGAGAGGAGGAGGGGTTTGTCTCTATGTAAAGTCTTGTCTAAAGTCCACTTTAAGGGAGGATATTAGCGAAGGGAATGAGGATGTCGAGTCCATATGGGTTGAAATTCATGGAGGGAAAAATGGTAACAAAATTCTCATTGGGGTCTGTTACAAACCCCCAAATATAACAGAAAGCATGGAAAGTCTACTTCTAAAGCAGATAGATGAAGCTGCAACCCATAATGAGGTCCTGGTTATGGGGGACTTTAACTACCCGGATATTAACTGGGAAACAGAAACCTGTGAAACCCATAAAGGCAACAGGTTTCTGCTAATAACCAAGAAAAATTATCTTTCACAATTGGTGCAGAATCCAACCAGAGGAGCAGCACTTTTAGACCTAATACTATCTAATAGACCTGACAGAATAACAAATCTGCAGGTGGTTGGGCATTTAGGAAATAGCGACCACAATATTGTGCAGTTTCACCTGTCTTTCACTAGGGGGACTTGTCAGGGAGTCACAAAAACATTGAACTTTAGGAAGGCAAAGTTTGAACAGCTTAGAGATGCCCTTAATCTGGTAGACTGAGACAATATCCTCAGAAATGAGAATACAGATAATAAATGGGAAATGTTTAAGAACATCCTAAATAGGCAGTGTAAGCGGTTTATACCTTGTGGGAATAAAAGGACTAGAAATAGGAAAAACCCAATGTGGCTAAACAAAGAAGTAAGACAGGCAATTAACAGTAAAAAGAAAGCATTTGCACTACTAAAGCAGGATGGCACCATTGAAGCTCTAAAAAACTATAGGGAGAAAAATACTTTATCTAAAAAACTAATTAAAGCTGCCAAAAAGGAAACAGAGAAGCACATTGCTAAGGAGAGTAAAACTAATCCCAAACTGTTCTTCAACTATATCAATAGTAAAAGAATAAAAACTGAAAATGTAGGCCCCTTAAAAAATAGTGAGGAAAGAATGGTTGTAGATGACGAGGAAAAAGCTAACATATTAAACACCTTCTTCTCCACGGTATTCACGGTGGAAAATGAAATGCTAGGTGAAATCCCAAGAAACAATGAAAACCCTATATTAAGGGTCACCAATCTAACCCAAGAAGAGGTGCGAAACCGGCTAAATAAGATTAAAATAGATAAATCTCCGGGTCCGGATGGCATACACCCACGAGTACTAAGAGAACTAAGTAATGTAATAGATAAACCATTATTTCTTATTTTTAGTGACTCTATAGCGACAGGGTCTGTTCCGCAGGACTGGCGCATAGCAAATGTGGTGCCAATATTCAAAAAGGGCTCTAAAAGTGAACCTGGAAATTATAGGCCAGTAAGTCTAACCTCTATTGTTGGTAAAATATTTGAAGGGTTTCTGAGGGATGTTATTCTGGATTATCTCAATGAGAATAACTGTTTAACTCCATATCAGCATGGGTTTATGAGAAATCGCTCCTGTCAAACCAATCTAATCAGTTTTTATGAAGAGGTAAGCTATAGACTGGACCACGGTGAGTCATTGGACGTGGTATATCTCGATTTTTCCAAAGCGTTTGATACCGTGCCGCACAAGAGGTTGGTACACAAAATGAGAATGCTTGGTCTGGGGGAAAATGTGTGTAAATGGGTTAGTAACTGGCTTAGTGATAGAAAGCAGAGGGTGGTTATAAATGGTATAGACTCTAACTGGGTCGCTGTGACCAGTGGGGTACCGCAGGGGTCAGTATTGGGACCTGTTCTCTTCAACATATTCATTAATGATCTGGTAGAAGGTTTACACAGTAAAATATCGATATTTGCAGATGATACAAAACTATGTAAAGCAGTTAATACAAGAGAAGATAGTATTCTGCTACAGATGGATCTGGATAAGTTGGAAACTTGGGCTGAAAGGTGGCAGATGAGGTTTAACAATGATAAATGTAAGGTTATACACATGGGAAGAGGGAATCAATATCACCATTACACACTGAACGGGAAACCACTGGGTAAATCTGACAGGGAGAAGGACTTGGGGATCCTAGTTAATGATAAACTTACCTGGAGCAGCCAGTGCCAGGCAGCAGCTGCCAAGGCAAACAGGATCATGGGGTGCATTAAAAGAGGTCTGGATACACATGATGAGAGCATTATACTGCCTCTGTACAAATCCCTAGTTAGACCGCACATGGAGTACTGTGTCCAGTTTTGGGCACCGGTGCTCAGGAAGGATATAATGGAACTAGAGAGAGTACAAAGGAGGGCAACAAAATTAATAAAGGGGATGGGAGAACTACAATACCCAGATAGATTAGCGAAATTAGGATTATTTAGTCTAGAAAAAAGACGACTGAGGGGCGATCTAATAACCATGTATAAGTATATAAGGGGACAATACAAATATCTCGCTGAGGATCTGTTTATACCAAGGAAGGTGACGGGCACAAGGGGGCATTCTTTGCGTCTGGAGGAGAGAAGGTTTTTCCACCAACATAGAAGAGGATTCTTTACTGTTAGGGCAGTGAGAATCTGGAATTGCTTGCCTGAGGAGGTGGTGATGGCGAACTCAGTCGAGGGGTTCAAGAGAGGCCTGGATGTCTTCCTGGAGCAGAACAATATTGTATCATACAATTATTAGGTTCTGTAGAAGGACGTAGATCTGGGTATTTATTATGATGGAATATAGGCTGAACTGGATGGACAAATGTCTTTTTTCGGCCTTACTAACTATGTTACTATGTTACTATGTTACAAGGTCACAGATGTATGGAGGAGACAGGTTGTGGATGGCTTTGTACGTCATGGTTAAGGTTTTGTACTGGAGTCTCTGGAAAATGGGGAGCCAGTGAAGGGATTCACAGAGGGGAGAGGCCGGGAAATAGCGAGGGGACAGGTGGATTAGTCGGGCAGCAGAGTTTAGAATAGATTGGAGGGGTGCGAGAGTGTTGGAGGGGAGGCCACAGAGCAGGAGGTTGCAGTAGTCAAGGCGAGAGATGATGAGGGCATGCACTAGGGTTTTTGCAGATTCTTGGTTGAGGAATGTATGGATTCGTGAAATATTTTAGAGTTGAAGTCGGCAGGAAGTGGAAAGGGCTTGGATATGTGTTTTGAAGGAGAAAACAGCATCAAGATTACCCCGAGGCAGTGAGCTTGTGGGACTGGGGGGAGGGGGCAGCCATTTACTGTAATAAATAGGTTAGTTGGGGGGGGTCGCGTGAGATGGGGGAAAGATGATGAATTCTGTTTTGTCCATGTTAAGTTTCAGAAATCTAGCGGAGAAGAAGGATGAAATAGTGGACAGACATTGAGGGATTCTGGTTAGTTAGGGAGGTGATATCCGGTCCAGAGATGTAGATCTGTGTGTCATCAGGATAGAGGTGATACTGAAAGCCATGAGATTCTATGAGCTGTCCCAGGCCAAAGGTGTAAATGGAGAAGAGCAGGGGCCATAGGACTGAACCTTGTGGGACTCCAACAGATAGTGGGCGAGGTAAGGAGGTGGTGTGTGAGTGGGAGACGCTGAATGTATGGTTTGTTAGGTATGATGAGATCCAGGATAGGGCCAAGTCGGTGATGCCAAGGGATGAGAGGGTATGTAATAATAGGGAATGGTCCTGTTGTGATAGGCAATTCAGTAACACAATGTACATAGCGATCAGAGCACATACAGTGATCTGACAATAACCCAAAATAATAGAACGAGCTCTGAGACGTGGAAACTCTGTAGACCGCAATTCCTGATCCTCTCCAAACACAACTAGAGGCAGCTGTGGATTGCGCCTTACGCTCCCTATGCAACTCGGCACAGCCTGAGAAACTAACTAGCCTGAAGATAGAAAAATAAGTCTACCTTGCCTCAGAGAAATACCGCAAAGGAAAAAGGCAGCCCCCCACATATAATGACTGTGAGTAAGATGAAAAGACAAACGTAGGGATGAAATAGATTCAGCAAAGTGAGGCCCGATATTCTAGACAGAGCGAGGATAGGAAAGATAACTTTGCGGTCTACACAAAACCCTAAAAAAAACCACGCAAAGGGGGCAAAAAGACCCTCCGTACCGAACTAACGGCACGGAGGTACACCTGTTGTGAATTCTGTGGCTGAGTTCACTTCTGTGGTCACAAGTGGTATTGCAGTCTCTGGGCTTCCTCCCTCAGGTGTTTTGGTGAGCTCGTTGGCTGCCTTGCTATTTAGCTCCACCTGAGTCTGTCTTCCTTGCTCCTTGTCAATGTTCCAGTGTTGGATCTGAGCTACTGCATCTTTCCTTGGGCCTGCTGCTCTGCTAGATAAGTGCTTCTAGTTTGTTTTCTGTTTTTTCTGTCCAGCTTGCTATTAACTTTTGCTGGAAGCTCTGAGAAGCAAAGGGGTGCACCGCCGTGCTGTTAGTTCGGCACGGTGGGTCTTTTTGCCCCTTTGCGTGGTTTTCGTTTTAGGGTTTTTTGTAGACTGCATAGTTCTCTTTGCTATCCTCGCTCTGTCTAGAATATCGGGCCTCACTTTGCTGAATCTATTTCATTCCTACGTTTGTCTTTTCATCTTGCTAACAGTCATTATATGTGGGGGGCTGCCTATTCCTTTGGGGTATTTCTCTGAGGTAAGTCAGGCTTGTATTTCTATCTTCAGGCTAGTCAGCTCCTCAGGCAGTGCCGAGTTGCATAGGTAGTTATAGGCGCAATCCACTGCTGCTTATAGTTGTGTGAGGATAGATCAGGTACTGCAGTCTACAGAGATTCCACGTCTCAGAGCTCGTCCTATTGTTTTTGGTTATTGCCAGATCTCTGTATGTGCGCTGATTACTGCACGCTGTGTTGCCTGATTGCCAGCCATAACAGTACAAGGAGCCACACCAATGATTCCCAATAGAGGGAAAAAAGAAATCCTGACATCATTTTTTTTTCTTAGCTCTGTCTTCAGTCTTTTTTTCCCCCTAGACATTAGAGTGCTTCAGGACACAGCTGTGGACATGGATATTCAGGCTCTGTGCTCCTCAATGGATAATCTCGTTGTAAATGTACAAAAGATTCAAGATACTATTGATCAGAAATCGATGCTAGAACCAAGAATTCCGATTCCTGATTTGTTTTTTGGTGACAGAACTAAGTTCCTGAGCTTCAGAAATAATTGTAAGCTATTTTTGGCCTTGAAACCTCATTCTTCTGGTAATCCTATTCAACAGGTTTTGATTATTATTTCTTTTTTGCGCGGCGACCCACAGGACTGGGCGTTTTCTCTTGCACCAGGAGATTCTGCATTGAGTAATGTTGATGCATTTTTCCAGGCGCTGGGATTGCTTTACGATGAGCCTAATTCAGTGGATCAGGCTGAGAAAAATCTGCTGGCTTTATGCCAGGGTCAGGATGATGTAGAAGTATATTGTCAGAAATTTAGAAAGTGGTCAGTACTCACTCTGTGGAATGAATCTGCACTAGCGGCTTTGTTCAGAAAGGGTCTCTCTGAAGCTCTTAAGGATGTAATGGTGGGATTTCCTATGCCTGCTGGTTTGAATGAGTCTATGTCCTTGGCCATTCAGATCGGTCGTCGCTTGCGCGAGCGTAAATCTGTGCACCATCTGGCGGTATTGTCTGAGAGTAAACCTGAGCCTATGCAGTGCGACAGGACTATGACTAAAGTAGAACGGCAAGAACACAGACGTCTGAACAGACTGTGTTTCTATTGTGGTGATTCTACTCATGCTATTTCTAATTGTCCTAAACGCACTAGGCGGTTCGATAGCTCTGCCGTTATTGGTACTGTACAGTCCAAATTCCTTTTGTCCATTACCTTAATGTGCTCTTTGTCATCGTATTCTGTCATGGCGTTTGTGGATTCAGGCGCTGCCCTGAATCTGATGGATTTGGATTATGCTAAACGTTGTGGATTTTTCTTGGAGCCTTTGCGGTGTCCTATTCCGTTGAGAGGAATTGATGCTACACCTTTGGCCAAGAATAAGCCTCAGTACTGGGCCCAGCTGACCATGTGCATGGCTCCTGCACATCAGGAAGTTATTCGCTTTCTGGTACTGCATAATTTGCATGATGTGGTCGTGTTGGGGTTGCCATGGCTACAAACCCATAATCCAGTATTGGATTGGAACTCTATGTCGGTAACCAGCTGGGGTTGTCAGGGAGTACATGGTGATGTTCCATTTTTGTCTATTTCGTCATCCATTCCTTCTGACATCCCAGAGTTCTTGTCGGACTTTCAGGATGTATTTGAAGAGTCCAAGTCTGATGCCCTACCTCCGCATAGGAATTGTGATTGTGCTATCGATTTGATTCCTGGTAGTAAATTCCCTAAGGGTCGTTTATTTAATTTGTCCGTACCTGAACACACCGCTATGCGCAGTTATGTGAAGGAGTCCCTGGAGAAGGGACATATTCGCCCATCGTCGTCACCATTGGGAGCAGGGTTCTTTTTTGTAGCCAAGAAGGATGGTTTGCTAAGACCGTGTATTGATTACCGCCTTCTTAATAAGATCACTGTTAAATTTCAGTATCCCTTGCCATTGATTTCTGACTTGTTTGCTCGGATTAAGGGGGCTAGTTGGTTCACCAAGATAGATCTTCGTGGTGCGTATAATCTGGTGAGAATCAGGCAGGGAGATGAATGGAAAACGGCATTTAATACGCCCGAGGGTCATTTTGAGTATCTGGTGATGCCGTTCGGACTTGCCAATGCTCCATCTGTTTTTCAGTCTTTTATGCATGACATTTTCCGTGAGTATCTGGATAAATTCTTGATTGTTTACTTGGATGACATTTTGATCTTCTCAGATGATTGGGAGTCTCATGTGAAGCAAGTCAGAATGGTTTTCCAGGTACTGCGTGCTAATTCCTTGTTCGTGAAGGGATCAAAGTGTCTCTTCGGTGTGCAGAAAGTTTCATTTTTGGGGTTCATCTTTTCCCCTTCTACTATCGAGATGGATCCGGTTAAGGTTCAGGCCATCCACGATTGGACTCAGCCGACATCTCTAAAAAGTCTGCAGAAATTCCTGGGCTTTGCTAATTTTTATCGTCGCTTCATCTGTAATTTTTCTAGCATTGCCAGACCATTGACCGATTTGACCAAGAAGGGTGCTGATTTGGTTAATTGGTCTTCTGCTGCCGTGGAAGCTTTTCAGGAGTTGAAGCGTCATTTTTGCTGTGCCCCTGTGTTGTGTCAACCTGATGTTTCTCTTCCGTTCCAGGTCGAGGTTGATGCTTCTGAGATTGGTGCAGGGGCGGTTTTGTCACAGAGAGGTTCTGGTTGCTCAGTGTTCAAACCATGTGCTTTCTTTTCCAGGAAATTTTCTGCTGCTGAGCGTAATTATGATGTGGGCAACCGAGAGTTGCTGGCCATGAAGTGGGCATTCGAGGAGTGGCGTCATTGGCTTGAGGGTGCTAAGCATCGCGTGGTGGTTTTGACTGATCATAAGAACCTTACTTATCTTGAGTCTACCAAGCGCTTGAATCCTAGACAGGCCCGTTGGTCGTTATTTTTTGCTCGTTTTGATTTTGTGATTTCGTACCTTCCGGGCTCTAAAAATGTGAAGGCGGATGCTCTGTCTAGGAGTTTTGTGCCCGACTCTCCGGGGTTATCTGAGCCGGCGAGTATCCTCAAGGAAGGAGTCATTGTGTCTGCCATCTCCCCTGATTTGCGGAGAGTGTTGCAGAAATTTCAGGCTAATAAACCTGATCGTTGTCCGGCCGAGAAACTGTTCGTCCCTGATAGGTGGACTAGTAAAGTTATCTCTGAACTTCATTGTTCGGTGCTGGCCGGTCATCCAGGAATCTTTGGTACCAGGGAGTTGGTTGCTAGATCCTTCTGGTGGCCATCTCTGTCACGGGATGTGCGTGCTTTTGTGCAGTCCTGTGGAATTTGTGCTAGGGCTAAGCCCTGCTGTTCACGTGCCAGTGGGTTGCTTTTGCCCTTGCCGGTCCCGAAGAGGCCTTGGACACATATTTCGATGGATTTCATTTCTGACCTTCCCGTTTCTCAAAAAATGTCGGTCATTTGGGTGGTCTGTGATCGCTTTTCTAAAATGGTCCATCTTGTGCCCTTGGTTAAATTGCCTTCCTCCTCTGATTTGTTGCCTTTGTTCTTCCAGCATGTGGTTCGTTTACATGGCATTCCTGAGAATATTGTTTCTGACAGAGGTTCCCAGTTTGTCTCGAGGTTCTGGCGAGCCTTTTGTGGTAGGATGGGCATTGACCTATCTTTCTCCTCGGCCTTCCATCCTCAGACTAATGGCCAGACCGAACGAACCAATCAGACCTTGGAAACATATCTGAGATGTTTTGTTTCCGCTGACCAGGATGATTGGGTGTCATTTTTGCCGTTGGCTGAGTTCGCCCTTAATAATCGGGCCAGCTCGGCTACCTTGGTCTCTCCATTTTTCTGCAATTCTGGGTTCCATCCTCGTTTCTCTTCAGGACAGGTTGAGTCTTCGGACTGTCCTGGTGTGGATTCTGTGGTGGACAGGTTGCAGCAGATCTGGACTCAGGTGGTGGACAATTTGACCTTGTCCCAGGAGAAGGCTCAGCTTTTCGCTAATCGCAGACGCCGTGTGAGACCCCTTTTCCATACATAATGTATTCCATAGGTCGTTGTTGAGGAGATACGTGGCACCTATGGTTCCATCTGTGGAGCCTCCTGCCCCTGTTTTGGTGGAGGGGGAATTGGAGTATATTGTGGAGAAGATTTTGGATTCTCGTGTCTCTAGACGGAAACTCCAGTATCTGGTCAAATGGAAGGGTTATGCTCAGGAAGATAATTCCTGGGTTTTTGCCTCTGATGTCCATGCCCCAGATCTTGTTCGTGCCTTTCATGTGGCTCATCCTGGTCGGCCTGGGGGTTCTGGTGAGGGTTCGGTGACCCCTCCTCAAGGGGGGGATACTGTTGTGAATTCTGTGGCTGAGTTCACTTCTGTGGTCACAAGTGGTATTGCAGTCTCTGGGCTTCCTCCCTCAGGTGTTTTGGTGAGCTCGTTGGCTGCCTTGCTATTTAGCTCCACCTGAGTCTGTCTTCCTTGCTCCTTGTCAATGTTCCAGTGTTGGATCTGAGCTACTGCATCTTTCCTTGGGCCTGCTGCTCTGCTAGATAAGTGCTTCTAGTTTGTTTTCTGTTTTTTCTGTCCAGCTTGCTATTAACTTTTGCTGGAAGCTCTGAGAAGCAAAGGGGTGCACCGCCGTGCTGTTAGTTCGGCACGGTGGGTCTTTTTGCCCCTTTGCGTGGTTTTCGTTTTAGGGTTTTTTGTAGACTGCATAGTTCTCTTTGCTATCCTCGCTCTGTCTAGAATATCGGGCCTCACTTTGCTGAATCTATTTCATTCCTACGTTTGTCTTTTCATCTTGCTAACAGTCATTATATGTGGGGGGCTGCCTATTCCTTTGGGGTATTTCTCTGAGGTAAGTCAGGCTTGTATTTCTATCTTCAGGCTAGTCAGCTCCTCAGGCAGTGCCGAGTTGCATAGGTAGTTATAGGCGCAATCCACTGCTGCTTATAGTTGTGTGAGGATAGATCAGGTACTGCAGTCTACAGAGATTCCACGTCTCAGAGCTCGTCCTATTGTTTTTGGTTATTGCCAGATCTCTGTATGTGCGCTGATTACTGCACGCTGTGTTGCCTGATTGCCAGCCATAACATACACCCTTTGCGTCCCAGAGCTTCCAGCAAAACAAATAGACAAGCTGGACAGAAAAAAACAGCAACAAATAGCAAAGAAGCACTTAGCTATGCAGAGCAGCAGGCCACAGGAATGATCCAGAGAAACACAAGTCCAACACTGGAACATTGACAGGAAGCATGGATCACAGCATCAGGTGGAGTTAAGTAGAGAAGCAGCTAACGACCTCACCAGATCACCTGAGGGAGGAAACTCAGAAGCTGCAGTACCACTTTCCTCCACAAACGGAAGCTCCCAGAGAGAATCAGCCAAAGTACCACTTGTGACCACAGGAGTGAACTCTGCCACAGAATTCACAACAGTATTCCCCCCTTGAGGAGGGGTCACCGAACCCTCACCAGAGCCCCCAGGCCGACCAGGATGAGCCACATGAAAGGCACGAACAAGATCGGGAGCATGGACATCAGAGGCAAAAACCCAGGAATTATCTTCCTGAGCATAACCCTTCCATTTAACCAGATACTGGAGTTTCCGTCTTGAAACACGAGAATCCAAAATCTTCTCCACAATATACTCCAATTCCCCCTCCACCAAAACCGGGGCAGGAGGCTCAACAGATGGGACCATAGATGCCACGTATCTCCGCAACAATGACCTATGGAATACGTTATGTATGGAAAAAGAATCTGGAAGGGTCAGACGAAAAGACACAGGATTAAGAACCTCAGAAATCCTATACGGACCAATAAAACGAGGTTTAAACTTAGGAGAGGAAACCTTCATAGGAATATGACGAGAAGATAACCAAACCAGATCCCCAACACGAAGTCGGGGACCCACACGGCGTCTGCGATTAGCGAAAAGTTGAGCCTTCTCCTGGGACAAGGTCAAATTGTCCACTACCTGAGTCCAAATCTGCTGCAACCTGTCCACCACAGTATCCACACCAGGACAGTCCGAAGACTCAACCTGTCCTGAAGAGAAACGAGGATGGAACCCAGAATTGCAGAAAAACGGTGAAACCAAGGTAGCCGAGCTGGCCCGATTATTAACCCCTTCAAGACCCAGCCTATTTTGACCTTAAAGACCTTGCCGTTTTTTGCAATTCTGACCAGTGTCCCTTTATGAGGTAATAACTCAGGAACGCTTCAACGGATCCTAGCGGTTCTGAGATTGTTTTTTCGTGACATATTGGGCTTCATGTTAGTGGTAAATTTAGGTCAATAAATTCTGCATTTATTTGTGATAAACACGGAAATTTGGCGAAAATTTTGAAAATTTCGCAATTTTCACATTTTGAATTTTTATTCTGTTAAACCAGAGAGATATGTGACACAAAATAGTTAATAAATAACATTTCCCACATGTTTACTTTACATCAGCACAATTTTGGAAACAAAATTTTTTTTTGTTAGGAAGTTATAAGGGTTAAAATTCGACCAGCGATTTGTCATTTTTACAACGAAATTTACAAAACCATTTTTTTTAGGGACCACCTCACATTTGAAGTCAGTTTGAGGGGTCTATATGGCTGAAAATACCCAAAAGTGACACCATTCTAAAATCTGCACCCCTCAAGGTACTCAAAACCACATTCAAGAAGTTTATTAACCCTTCAGGTGCTTCACAGCAGCAGAAGCAACATGGAAGGAAAAAATGAACATTTAACTTTTTAGTCACAAAAATTATCTTTTAGCAACAATTGTTTTATTTTCCCAATGGTAAAAGGAGAAACTGAACCACGAAAGTTGTTGTCCAATTTGTCCTGAGTACGCTGATACCTCATATGTGGGGGTAAACCACTGTTTTGGCGCACGGCAGGGCTTGGAAGGGAAGGAGCGCCATTTGACTTTTTGAATCAAAAATTGGCTCCACTCTTTAGCGGACACCATGTCACGTTTGGAGAGCCCCCGTGTGCCTAAAAATTGGAGCTCCCCCACAAGTGACCCCATTTTGGAAACTAGACGCCCCAAGGAACTTATCTAGATGCATAGTGAGCACTTTGAACCCCCAGGTGCTTCACAAATTGATCCGTAAAAATGAAAAAGTACTTTTTTTTCACAAAAAAATTCTTTTAGCCTCAATTTTTTCATTTTCACATGGGCAACAGGATAAAATGGATCCTAAAATGTGTTGGGCAATTTCTCCTGAGTACACCAATACCTCACATGTGGAGGTAAACCACTGTTTGGGCACATGGTAAGGCTCGGAAGGGAAGGAGCGCCATTTGACTTTTTGAATGAAAAATTATTTCCATCGTTAGCGGACACCATGTCGCGTTTGGATAGCTCCTGTGTGCCTAAACATTGGCGCTCCCCCACAAGTGACCCCATTTTGGAAACTAGACCCCCCAAGGAACTAATTTAGATGCCTAGTGAGCACTTTAAACCCTCAGGTGCTTCACAAATTGATCTGTAAAAATGAAAAAGTACTTTTTTTTCACAAAAAAATTCTTTTCGCCTCAATTTTTTCATTTTCACATGGGCAGTAGGATAAAATGGATCATAAAATTTGTTGGGCAATTTCTCCCGAGTACGCCGATACCTCATATGTGGGGGTAAACCACTGTTTGGGCACTCGGCAGGGCTCGGAAGAGAAGGCGCGCCATTTGACTTTTTGAATGGAAAATTAGCTCCAATTGTTAGCGGACACCATGTCGCGTTTGGAGAGCCCCTGTGTGCCTAAACATTGGAGCTCCCGCACAAGTGACCCCATTTTGGAAACTAGACCCCCCAAGGAACTTATCTAGATGCATATTGAGCACTTTAAACCCCCAGGTGCTTCACAGAAGTTTATAACGCAGAGCCATGAAAATAAAAAATAATTTTTCTTTCCTCAAAAATGATTTTTTAGCCTGGAATTTCCTATTTTGCCAAGGATAATAGGAGAAATTGGACCCCAAATATTGTTGTCCAGTTTGTCCTGAGTACGCTGATACCCCATATGTGGGGGTAAACCACTGTTTGGGCGCACGGCAGGGCTCGGAAGGGATGGCACGCCATTTGGCTTTTTAAATGGAAAATTAGCTCCAATCATTAGCGGACACCATGTCACGTTTGGAGAGCCCCTGTGTGCCTAAACATTGGAGATCCCCCAGAAATGACACCATTTTAGAAACTAGACCCCCAAAGGAACTAATCTAGATGTGTGGTGAGGACTTTGAACCCCCAAGTGCTTCACAGAAGTTTATAACGCAGAGCCATGAAAAAAAAAAAAAAATTATTTTCTCAAAAATGATCTTTTAGCCTGCAATTTTTTATTTTCCCAAGGGTAACAGGAGAAATTTGACCCCAAAAGTTGTTGTCCAGTTTCTCCTGAGTACGCTGATACCCCATATGTGGGGGTAAATCACTGTTTGGGCACATGCCGGGGCTCGGAAGTGAAGTAGTGACGTTTTGAAATGCAGACTTTGATGGAATGCTCTGTGGGCGTCACGTTGCGTTTGCAGAGCCCCTGATGTGGCTTAACAGTAGAAACCCCCCACAAGTGACCCCATTTTGGAAACTAGACCCCCAAAGGAACTTATCTAGATGTGTGGTGAGCACTTTGAACCCCCAAGTGCTTCATAGAAGTTTATAATGCAGAGCCGTGAAAATAATAAATACGTTTTCTTTCCTCAAAAATAATTATTTAGCCCAGAGTTTTTTATTTTTCCCAAGGGTAACAGGAGAAATTTGACCCCAATATTTGTTGTCCAGTTTCTCCTGAGTACGGTGATACCCCATATGTGGGGGTAAACCACTGTTTGGGCACATGCCGGGGCTTGGAATTGAAGTAGTGACGTTTTGAAATGCAGACTTTGATGGAATGCTCTGCGGGCGTCACGTTGCGTTTGCAGAGCCCCTGATGTGCCTAAACAGTAGAAACCCCCCACAAGTGACCCCATTTTGGAAACTAGACCCTGAAAGGAACTTATCTAGATGTGTGGTGAGCACTTTGAACCCCCAAGTGCTTCATAGAAGTTTATAATGCAGAGCCGTGAAAATAATAAATACGTTTTCTTTCCTCAAAAATAATTATTTAGCCCAGAATTTTTTATTTTCCCAAGGGTTACAGGAGAAATTGGACCCCAAAAGTTGTTGTCCAGTTTCTCCTGAGTACGCTGATACCCCATATGTGGGGGTAAACCACTGTTTGGGCACACGTCGGGGCTCAGAAGGGAAGTAGTGACTTTTGAAATGCAGACTTTGATGGAATGGTCTGCGGGTGTCACGTTGCGTTTGCAGAGCCCCTGGTGTGCCTAAACAGTAGAAACCCCCCACAAGTGACCCCATTTTAGAAACTAGACCCCCCAAGGAACTTATCTAGATATGTGGTGAGCACTTTGAACCCCCAAGTGCTTCACAGACGTTTACAACACAGATCCGTGAAAATAAAAAATCATTTTTCTTTCCTCAAAAATTATGTTTTAGCAAGCATTTTTTTAGATTCACAAGGGTAACAGGAGAAATTGGACCCCAGTAATTGTTGCGCAGTTTGTCCTGAGTATGCTGGTACCCCATATGTGGGGGTAAACCACTGTTTGGGCACACGTCAGGGCTCGGAAGTGAGGGAGCACCATTTGACTTTTTGAATACGAGATTGGCTGGAATCAATGGTGGCGCCATGTTGCGTTTGGAGACCCCTGATGTGCCTAAACAGTGGTAACCCCTCAATTCTAACTCCAACACTAACCCCAACACACCCCTAACCCTAATCCCAACTGTAGCCATAATCCTAATCACAACCCTAACCCCAACACACCCCTAACCACAACACTAATTCCAACCCTAACCCTAAGGCTATGTGCCCACGTTGCGGATTCGTGTGAGATATTTCCGCACCATTTTTGAAAAATCTGCGGGTAAAAGGCACTGTGTTTTACCTGCGGATTTTCCGCGGATTTCCAGTGTTTTTTGTGCGGATTTCACCTGCGGATTCCTATTGAGGAACAGGTGTAAAACGCTGCGGAATCCGCACAAAGAATTCACATGCTGCGGAAAATACAACGCAGCGTTCCCGCGCGGTATTTTCCGCATCACGGGCACAGCGGATTTGGTTTTTCATATGTTTACATGGTACTGTAAACCTGATGGAACACTGCTGCGAATCCGCAGCCAAATCCGCACCGTGTGCACATAGCCTAATTCTAAAGGTATGTGCACACGCTGCGGAAAACGCTGCGGATCCGCAGCAGTTTCCCATGAGTGTACAGTTCAATGTAAACCTATGGGAAACAAAAATCGCTGTACACATGCTGCGGAAAAACTGCACGGAAACGCAGCGGTTTACATTCCGCAGCATGTCACTTCTTTGTGCGGATTCCGCAGCGGTTTTACAACTGCTCCAATAGAAAATCGCAATTGTAAAACCGCAGTGAAATGCGCAGAAAAAAACGCGGTAAATCCGCCATAAATCCGCAGCAGTTTAGCACTGCGGATTTATCAAATCCGCAGCGGAAAAATCCGCAGAGGACCAGAATACGTGTGCACATTCCTAACCCTAACCCTACCCCTAACCCTACCCCTAACCCTAGCCCTAACCCTAACCCTACCCCTAACCCTACCCCTACCCCTACCCCTACCCCTAACCCTAACCCTACCCCTAACCCTACCCCTAACCCTAACCCTACCCCTAACCCTAACCCTATTCTAACATTAGTGGAAAAAAAAAAATTTCTTTATTTTTTTATTGTCCCTACCTATGGGGGTGACAAAGGGGGGGGGTCATTTATTATTTTTTTTATTTTGATCACTGAGATAGATTATATCTCAGTGATCAAAATGCACTTTGGAACGAATCTGCCGGCCGGCAGATTCGGCGGGCGCACTGCACATGCGCCCGCCATTTTGGAAGATGGCGGCGCCCGGGAGAAGACGGACGGGACCACGGCTGGATCGGTAAGTATGATAGGGTGGGGGGGGACCACGGGGGGGGGGATCGGAGCACGGGGGGGGGAATCGGAGCGCGGGAGGGGTGGAACGGAGCGCGGGGGGCGTGGAACGGAGCACGGGGGGGCTGGAATGGAGCACGGGGGGGTGGAACGGAGCACGGGGGGGGTGGATCGGAGTGCAGGGGGGGTGATTGGAGCACGGGGGGGTGATTGGAGCACGGGGGGAGCGGACACGAGCACGGGGGGGAGCGGAGCACTGGACGGAGGGGAGCCGGAGCAGTGTACCGGCCAGATCGGGGGGGTGGGGGGGCGATCGGAGGGGTGGGGTGGGGGCACACTAGTATTTCCAGCCATGGCCGATGATATTTCAGCATCGGCCATGGCTGGATTGTAATATTTCACCCGTTATAATGGGTGAAATATTACAAATCGCTCTGATTGGCAGTTTCACTTTCAACAGCCAATCAGAGCGATCGTAGCCACGAGGGGGTGAAGCCACCCCCCCTGGGCTAAACTACCACTCCCCCTGTCCCTGCAGATCGGGTGAAATGGGAGTTAACCCTTTCACCCGATCTGCAGGGACGCGATCTTTCCATGACGCCGCATAGGCGTCATGGGTCGGATTGGCACCGACTTTCATGACGCCTACGTGGCGTCAAAGGTCGGGAAGGGGTTAAGGGCGAACTCAGCCAAAGGCAAAAAGGACACCCAGTCATCCTGATCAGCAGAAACAAAGCATCTCAGATATGTTTCCAAGGTCTGATTGGTTCGTTCGGTCTGGCCATTAGTCTGAGGATGGAAAGCCGAGGAAAAAGACAAGTCAATGCCCATCCTACCACAAAAGGCTCGCCAAAACCTCAAAACAAACTGGGAACCTCTGTCAGAAACAATATTCTCCGGAATGCCATGCAAACGAACCACATGCTGGAAGAACAAAGGCACCAAATCAGAGGAGGAAGGCAATTTAGACAAGGGTACCAGATGGACCATCTTAGAAAAGCGATCACAGACCACCCAAATGACTGACATCTTTTGAGAAACGGGAAGGTCAGAAATAAAATCCATAGAGATATGTGTCCAAGGCCTCTTCGGGACCGGCAAGGGCAAAAGCAACCCACTGGCACGAGAACAGCAGGGCTTAGCCCGAGCACAAATCCCACAGGACTGCACAAAAGTACGCACATCCCGCGACAGAGACGGCCACCAAAAGGATCTAGACACTAACTCTCTGGTACCAAAGATTCCAGGATGACCAGCGAACACCGAACAATGAAGTTCAGAGATAACTCTATTCGTCCACCTATCAGGGACAAACAGTTTCTCCGCTGGGCAACGATCAGGTTTATTAGCCTGAAATTTTTGCAGCACCCGCCGCAAATCAGGGGAGATGGCAGACACAATTACTCCTTCCTTGAGGATACCCGCCGGCTCAGATAAACCCGGAGAGTCGGGCACAAAACTCCTAGACAGAGCATCCGCCTTCACATTTTTAGAGCCCGGAAGGTACGAAATCACAAAGTCAAAACGGGCAAAAAACAACGACCAACGAGCTTGTCTAGGATTCAAGCGCTTGGCAGACTCGAGATAAGTCAAGTTCTTATGATCAGTCAATACCACCACGCGATGCTTAGCTCCTTCAAGCCAATGACGCCACTCCTCGAATGCCCACTTCATGGCCAGCAACTCTCGGTTGCCCACATCATAATTTCGCTCAGCAGGCGAAAACTTCCTGGAAAAGAAAGCGCATGGTTTCATCACTGAGCAACCAGAACCTCTCTGTGACAAAACAGCCCCTGCTCCAATCTCAGAAGCATCAACCTCGACCTGGAACGGAAGAGAAACATCTGGTTGACACAACACAGGGGCAGAAGAAAAACGACGCTTCAACTCTTGAAAAGCTTCCACAGCAGCAGAAGACCAATTGACCAAATCAGTACCCTTCTTGGTCAAATCGGTCAATGGTTTGGCAACACTAGAAAAATTGCAGATGAAGCGACGATAAAAATTAGCAAAGCCCAGGAACTTTTGCAGACTTTTCAGAGATGTCGGCTGAGTCGAATCATGGATGGCTAGGACCTTAACCGGATCCATCTCGATAGTAGAAGGGGAAAAGATGAACCCCAAAAATGAAACCTTCTGCACACCAAAGAGACACTTTGATCCCTTCACAAACAAAGAATTAGCACGCAGGACCTGAAAAACCGTTCTGACCTGCTTCACATGAGACTCCCAATCATCCGAGAAGATCAAAATGTCATCCAAGTACACAATCAGGAATTTATCCAGGTACTCACGGAAGATGTCATGCATAAAGGATTGAAACACTGATGGAGCATTGGCAAGTCCGAACGGCATCACTAGATACTCAAAATGACCCTCCGGCGTATTAAATGCAGTTTTCCATTCATCGCCTTGCCTGATTCTCACCAAATTATACGCACCACGAAGATCTATCTTAGTGAACCAACTAGCCCCCTTAATCCGAGCAAACAAATCAGATAACAATGGCAAGGGGTACTGAAATTTAACAGTGATCTTATTAAGAAGGCGGTAATCAATACACGGTCTCAGCGAACCATCCTTCTTGGCTACAAAAAAGAACCCTGCTCCTAATGGCGACGATGACGGGCGAATATGCCCCTTCTCCAGGGATTCCTTCACATAACTGCGCATAGCGGTGTGCTCAGGCACGGATAAATTAAACAGTCGACCTTTTGGGAATTTACTACCAGGAATCAAATTGATAGCACAATCACAATCCCTATGCGGAGGTAGGGCATCGGACTTGGGCTCATCAAATACATCCCGGTAATCAGACAAGAACTCTGGAACCTCAGAAGGGGTGGATGACGAAATTGACAGAAATGGAACATCACCATGTACCCCCTGACAACCCCAGCTGGACACCAACATGGAATTCCAATCCAATACTGGATTATGGGCTTGTAGCCATGGCAACCCCAACACGACCACATCATGCAGATTATGCAACACCAGAAAGCGAATAACCTCCTGATGTGCAGGAGCCATGCACATGGTCAGCTGGGTCCAGTATTAAGGCTTATTCTTGGCCAAAGGTGTAGCATCAATTCCTCTCAATGGAATAGGACACTGCAAGGGCTCCAATAAAAACCCACAACGTTTAGCATAATCCAAGTCCATCAAATTCAGGGCAGCGCCTGAATCCACAAACGCCATGACAGAATACGACGACAAGGAGCATATCAAGGTAACGGACAGAAGAAATTTTGACTGTACAGTACCAATGGCGGCAGACCTAGCGAACCGCTTAGTGCGCTTAGGACAATCAGAGATAGCATGAGTGGAATCACCACAGTAGAAACACAGCCCATTCAGACGTCTGTGTTCTTGCCGTTCAACTCTGGTCATAGTCCTATCGCACTGCATAGGCTCAGGTTTAATCTCAGGTAATACCGCCAAATGGTACACAGATTTACGCTCACGCAAGCGTCGACCGATCTGAATGGCCAAAGACATAGACTCATTCAAACCAGCGGGCATAGGAAATCCCACCATGACATCCTTAATGGCTTCAGAGAGACCCTTTCTGAAAATGGCCGCAAGCGCAGATTCATTCCATTGAGTGAGCACGGACCATTTTCTAAATTTCTGGCAATATAGCTCTATCTCATCCTGAGCCTGACAAAGAGCCAGCAAATTTTTTTCTGCCTGATCTACTGAATTAGGCTCATCGTACAGCAATCCAAGCGCCAGGAAAAATGCATCGATATCACTCAATGCAGGATCTCCTGACGCAAGAGAAAATGCCCAGTCCTGAGGGTCGCCACGCAAAAAAGAAATGACGATCCTAACCTGTTGCGCTGGGTCACCAGAGGAGCGAGGTTTCAAAGCCAGAAACAGTTTACAATTATTCTTGAAACTCAGAAATTTAGTTCTATCTCCAAAAAACAAATCTGGAATAGGAATTCTCGGTTCTAACAAAGAATTCTGAACCACAAAATTTTGAATATCTTGAACTCTTGCCGTGAGCTGATCTACACATGAAGACAGACCTTTAATGTCCATTGTAACACCTGTGTCCTGAACCACCCAAATGTCTAGGGGAAAAAAAAGACAAATCACAGTGCAAAGGAAAAAAAAATGGTCTCAGAACTTCTTTTTTCCCTCTATTGAGAATCATTAGTACTTTTGGCTTCCTGTACTGTTGTGATAGGCAATTCAGTAACACAATGTACATAGCGATCAGAGCACATACAGTGATCTGACAATAACCCAAAATAATAGAACGAGCTCTGAGATGTGGAAACTCTGTAGACCGCAATTCCTGATCCTCTCCAAACACAACTAGAGGCAGCTGTGGATTGCGCCTAACGCTCCCTATGCAACTCGGCACAGCCTGAGAAACTAACTAGCCTGAAGATAGAAAAATAAGCCTACCTTGCCTCAGAGAAATACCCCAAAGGAAAAAGGCAGCCCCCCACATATAATGACTGTGAGTAAGATGAAAAGACAAACGTAGGGATGAAATAGATTCAGCAAAGTGAGGCCCGATATTCTAGACAGAGCAAGGATAGGAAAGATAACTTTGCGGTCTACACAAAACCCTAAAGAAAACCATGCAAAGGGGGCAAAAAGACCCTCCGTACCGAACTAACGGCACGGAGGTACACCCTTTGCGTCCCAGAGCTTCCAGCAAAACAAATAGACAAGCTGGACAGAAAAAATAGCAACAAATAGCAAAGAAGCACTTAGCTATGCAGAGCAGCAGGCCACAGGAATGATCCAGAGAAACACAAGTCCAACACTGGAACATTGACAGGAAGCATGGATCACAGCATCAGGTGGAGTTAAGTAGAGAAGCAGCTAACGACCTCACCAGATCACCTGAGGGAGGAAACTCAGAAGCTGCAGTACCACTTTCCTCCACAAACGGAAGCTCCCAGAGAGAATCAGCCAAAGTACCACTTGTGACCACAGGAGTGAACTCTGCCACAGAATTCACAACATGGTCCACTGTGTCAAAGGCAGCCGACAGGTCGAGGAGGAGGAGGACAGAGTAGTGTTGCTTGCTCTTGGCGGTTAAGAGGTCATTGGTGACCTTAGCTAGGGCAGTTTCAGTGGAATGGTGTGACCGGAAGCCAGATTGTAAGCGGTCAAAGAGGGAGCAAGAAGAGAGATGGGAGTACAGTTCAAAGTAGACGTGTTGTTGCAGTAGTTTAGAGGCATAGGGGATAAGTGAAATAGGGCGATAGCTAGATACAGAGGATGGGTCAAGAGAAGGCTTTATGAGGATAGGTGCGATGGAGGCATGTTTAAAGCTTGAGGGGAAAACTCATGCGTAAGTCTTGAAGAGTTTATCCATAAGCATAGAGTTCAAGATGTTGCGTGAGATCCCGATCATCCTTTCCGAGGAACCTCCCATGTGAGAACTATGTGGAGGATTGAAGATCCAGGTGCAACCTCTTTCTGCCAGTTGATCCCGAATTGGCTTGATGTCGATATCCAGCTCATGCTGTATAAAATCTGCGAGTTCTACTGCAAGCACGGTTCCACAGAGTTCAAGCCTGGGAATAGTGTGGTCAGGCTTGGGAGCCAACTTAGCCTTGCCGAAAATGAACCCAACATGATCTCGATTGTTGGATCCCATCACCTTCAGGTAGGCGACAGCTCCAATGGCCTCTGTGGATGAATCCGAGAACACGTGGACTTCCATCCTGGTGCTAGCAGCAAGTGAGATTCCAGCATAGCATCTCGGTATGTGGATTCATCCAAGGCACACAAAAACTGCTTCCAGGTTTCACATTTCGGTTCCTTATCAGGAAAGAGTGAGGCATCCCAGTCCTTGACAGATTCGGAAAGCTGTCTCAGAAGGGATTTACCTTGTATGGTAATTGGTGCTACGAATCCCAGTGGGTCATATAAGCTATTTACAACTGACAGGACACCACGTTTAGAGAATGGTTTGTCTTCACAGGTGATTTGGAAACCGAAGGTGTCGGCTGACAGGTTCCACCTTAGGCCTAAGCTTCTCTGCATAGGTGGACGGTCTGATCCCAGGTCTATATCCTTGAATACATGTGCGTGGTCACTTGACTCAAAGGTTCTCAAGACAGCCGGGCTGTTTAAAGCAATTTTGTGCAGTCTAAGTTTGGCACGGTACAGCATACATTGGGTCCTTATAAGTAGGTCGATTGCCGCTTCTTCTGTGGATAGAGATTTTAGTCCATCATCTACGTAGAAGTCTTTCTCTACAAAGTCTCTGGCATCTGTTCCATATTAGGACTCTCCTTCTTGTGCGGCTCTCTGCAGGCCATAGGTTGCCACGGCGGGCGAAGGACTGTTCCCGAATACGTGTACCCTCATGCGATACTCCACCATCTCTTTGCTGGGTTCATTGTCCTTGTGCCACAGGAACCTGAGGAAATTCCTGTGGTCCTCTCTGACTATGAAACAGTGGAACATCTGTTCAATGTCGGCAGTGATGGCAATGGGCTCCTTTCTGAACCTCATCAACACTCCTACTAGGTTTTTGTCAGATTAGGACCCGTGAGGAAGACGTCGTGGAGAGATATGTCTTGATGTTTGGCACTTAAATCAAAGACAACTCTAATTTGCTTAGGTTTTCGCAGTTGATATATTCCGAATGAGGGTAGGTACCAGCACCCCTAGTTTTCCTTTAAGGGATGCGCTGGCTCCGCATGGTTGTTATGGAATATTTTGCCTATAAAGGTGACGATTAATGATGAGCGAATATACTCGTTACTCGAGATTTCCCGAGCACGTTCGGGTCACCTTCGAATATTTTTTAGTGCTCGGAGATTTAGTTTTCATCGCCACAGCTGAATGATTTACATCTGTTAGCCAGCATAAGTACATGTGGGGGTTGCCTGGTTGCTAGGGAATCCACACATGTAATCAAGCTGGCTAAGAGATGTAAATCATTCAGCTGAGGTGAGGAAAACTAAATCTCCAAGCACTAAAAAATACTCTGAGGTCACCCGAGCGTGCTAGGGAAATCTCGAGCAACGAGTATATTTGCTCATCACTAGTGACAATGTGTTCTTTTGTAAGGGGGTTACCTTCTCTGCTTTGTGCCTGGAACCACTTAGCTGTGCAGCAGGTTTCCCTGGGGGCAGACTTAGAGACCGGGACAGGAAGGAAAATAGGCTGAGGGAGAAAAATGGCGCGCGTTCCAGGGCTAGAGCTGCGTGTACTGGAGAGAGAGCAGCGCGTGCAGCAGATAGAGCAGCAAGCGGAGCGTGGAAAGCAGCAGATACAGTGGCCAGAACAGCATGCAGCTGTGCTCCCGGTTGGAGGACTGATACAGGGAGATTGCCCAGAAAGACTGCATCTTGTGAGTATGTGAAAACGGACTCTGCTGTGACTGGACAGGTGCGCCCTGACACCTGTGCAGAGACAGTGACCCGTGCAGAGACAGTGACCTGTGCAGAGACAGCGACCCATGCAGAGACAGTGGCCCATGCAGAGACAGTGGCCCCTAGTACCCACGGTATTAGTGCAGAGCCCCTGATTCCTGTTGATAGACCCAATAATAGACTGAGCATTGTTCTCCCAGGATAGACTGCACTGTTGAAGCAAAAGACTCAGAGCACAGGGGAACCCATTTGTCTAGCATCCCCTCTGCCCACCACAGTAACCCCTTAAACCCCAGGTTGTGGGTTCCTAGAGACAACACAGCCCACAGATAACAGAGGGATGACAAGTGTCACTGTTTCTCGATGCCTACGTTGGAGAAGACGAGCCTAGAAGCAAGTCCTCATCAGACTGATAAGTGTTTTCCCAAGAAATTCCGTTTACTACTGTTATACCGTTTGACTGTCTGGGAACTTATACTGCTTCCCATATATTTGCACAGTTATTTTATCAGTTTATACTCTATTGTTTTCTCCCTGCAAGTAGAATATTGCTCTTGTTAATAAACCCCCCTCAGCAGTTGGTCTGTCTGTTCCGTGGTGACATACTCTACCCCGCACTCTATTACACTTGGTGTAGTCGGCAGGATGTCACACAGTAGCGCGGAAAGGGCAGACCAAGCAGTTGGGGAAGCTTCCAGGTCTAGCATTTCCCTGGGAGCAAGTTTGAATAATTTGCCAAGGTTCACTGGGAGCAATGTGATGCTGTGGAGCTGGATGGAGCGTACGGAGGGAATGATGCGGATGCACCCCACAACACCAGCCCTGGAGGCAGAAATTGCATTGATGGCCCTGGAGGGAGAAGCATGGGATTCTATCATGTATAGGTCTCCCCGGGAGAGAGATACCATAGACAAAGTGCTGTGCATACTGGAGGAGATGCATGGGGACCTCACTGACGTAGGGGAACTTCGCATGGCACTGTTTCACGGGTACAAAGAGAGGGGGTGACCGTGAACCAATTCATGAATGCCCAACAAGAGTTTTGCACTGCTATTAGATGGAAAGACGGTGTAGGTGTAGGGCCAGTTGATGTGGTGCTCAGGGATCAGATGGTGACGGGACTGCATGACGCAATGATGAAACAGACACTGCGAGAGCGCATGCGGGTGAAGCCAGACATGACTTTCTCCAAAGTTGGCAGTGAGGCACATGTGCGAGGACAAGAACAGGGAGTGACAAGGCCAGTGGGGAGGGTACGAAGCGGGGTGATAACCACCACCACAGACAATGTCCCTCAATGGGTGGAGGACCTGAGAATCGAGATTAAGCAGGTCTGTGAAGAAATGGTTGCCTCAAGAAGAACTCTGGCAGTAGGGCCCAGCCCTTTGGTGCGAGGCGGAGAAGCTGCCCTCTGAAGGGAGGGTGAAGCTACCAGGAGGAGAAGCCCTCTTACATGCTACACCTGTGGAGAGCCCGGCCACATTGCCCGATGGTCTCCTCAGTGGAGCCAACCATCCCTGCGCCCTCCTTTAAACTAGGTGGCTCTGAGCTCGAGGGACGCCGCTCGGAGCGCGAAGAGCAGAAGAGGAGTGGTAAAAGTCCCCCCAGCCTTGTTTCCACATGCCCCCTGGTCTGGGCAGAAATCAATGGAAAAATGGTGCGGTGCCTGGTGGACACAGGCTCACAAGTGACCACCATGCCTGAGGGATATTTCTGCTGTCACTTCACGGAGGCGCTACGGCCCGAATGGGGCCCTGTGATCAAACTTATGGCAGCCAATCACTTGCCCATCCCGGTCGCATTGGTGGTATAGATGAACATAGAGGTCTGCGGTAAAGATGTCGGGAGAAGAGGAGTAGTATTGGTGGATGGAGAAGTAGCTAAAGACCATACCATGACCCTTGGCATGAATGTGTTAAAAGTCCTCGAGAGCCTTCTTTTTAACGAGTCCCCAGAACAGTTCCTACAACAATGGAGCGACCAAACACCCCAGAAAAGGGTTTTTCAACAACTGATACAGACAGCCCAGGTCCGGAAAGCATACAGCGATGGAAAAGAACTTGGCAAAGTCATCGTCCCCGCCTCTGTCAATCGAGTGTTGCCCCCTGGACAGATGGTCCTTTTGATGCCTGTACGAACTGGTATCCTGCTGGAAGGGATGGAAGTCCAGATTGAGCCCAGCAGAGTCGACCAGCTGCAGTCAGTAATATTGGTCGCGGGGTCCCTGGCTACCATGCGGGATGGTACTGTCCTTGTGCGCTGCATGAATTTGAGGGAGACAGATGCAACTTTACCCACCAGGAGTGAAGTCGCCCAAGTCCTGGGCCTCCCAGATGAGCTGGTCCTTTTGGAAATGGTACAGCTGACCGCTAGGCCAGAAGATCCATGGCTTGTGACTGTCAAGGCGGAGGCAGCTCCGGACCTCAGACTGCTGCAAGAAGGGCGACAGATATTGGAACGCAAGAGGGTGGAGCTCTCAGAACTTACCCCACAGCAGGTACCTAAGGTGGAAGCCTCATTCGTGAAATATCGGGAGGTGTTCACTAGAGACGAAGACGACTTTGGACGTAGCATGGCGATCACTCACGAGATGCCCCAATCCGGGAACGGTACCACCAAATACCCCCACAAATGTACCAGGAGGTGAAGGAAATGCTGTCACATATGTTGAAGAAGGGAGTCATACGTGAGTCAGAGCCCGTGGGCTGCCCCTCTAGTCTTGGTGAGGAAGAAGGATGGGTCCTTGCGGTTCTGTGTGGACTATCGCCGGCTCAACACTTGCACTGTGCGGGACTCATACCCACTGCCCAGGATAGAGGAGTCACTGTCGGCACTCCAGAATGCCAGATATTTCTCCACGTTAGATTTGGCCAGTGGCTACTGGCAAGTGCCCATGTCCGAGTGAGACTGAGCCAAGACGGCTTTCATCCTTTCGATGGGACTGGACCGGATGCCCTTTGGCCTAGCCAATGCTCCTGGAATGTTTCAGCGACTCATGGTGAGATGTCTGGGAGACTTGAACTTTGAAGCCACTTTGATTTACTTGGATGATATCATCGTCTTTACCCCCAACTTTGAGGAGCATCTGCAGAGACTGGGGCAAGTTCTGAGTCGGCTACAGAAGTACGGCTTGAGTACGGTTTGAAAGTGAAACTGTCACTTCTTCCAGACTGAGATTGAATATTTGGGGCACGTTGTCTCTGCTGAAGGGGTGAGGCCTTCCCAGGAGAAGATCGCGGCGGTACAAGAGTGGCCAACTCCAAAAACTGTGAAGGATGTGCATGCATTCCTGCGGCTCACAGTATACTTCATACGCTTCGTAAAAGACTTTGCTCCCCTTGCTTATCCACTCCAGGAGTTGTTGAGGGGAGTGCCCTCTTGCACCAAAAACAGGAACATACTGTGGGGGAAGCATCAGGAAGAGGCATTTTTAGCTCTGAAGAAGGGTCTGACGTAGGCCCCTGTGCTGGCCTACACCGACTTCATGCAGTCGTTTATCTTGCGCACTGATGGGAGCCTGCAGGGCCTCGGGGCAGTACTATCACAGATGCAGGATGGAAAAGAGCGCGTCATCGCATACGTCAGTCGGTATTTGCATGACTCCGAAAGGAATCCAGAAAACTACAGTTCGTTTAAGCTGGAGTTGTTGGCGCTGGTGTGGGCAATGACTGAGAAGTTTGCGGAATATCTGGCTGGCTCAGAAGTTCATGTACGCACCGATAACAATCCACTGGCCCATCTCAAGACTGCCAAGTTAGGGGCCCTAGAACAACGTTGGATAGCTCGAATGGCCAAGTTTCGATACAGAATTTCGTATAAAACAGGAGCTGAGAATGTTCATGCAGATGCCCTCTCTCGAGTCAACTATCGCAAACCAGCACCCAGCCAGGATGAAGAACTGGAGGATGTGGAGGTACCAGGTTTTGGAGAGACTGCCAGGATGGTGGCAATGGCGCGGGAAATTGAACAGGAAGAGGCCTGTGTGAATTTCTTGGAGCAGCCCCGCGACGAGCGGGTCCGAGTGCAGCAAGAAGATCAGGAACTAGCTCAGTTGAGGTGGTGGGTCGTGTCTGAACAAATGCTGAATCGTCACGAGAGGAGGCCCAAGTCATCTGTAGTGCCGAAGATGTTGCACCAGTGGGAGAGGATCCAGTGTCCTGTACCAGAACGTATTCCTGCAAACAGAACTCAGTCCTGTATGGCAGACGGCTATTCCCTCATCCCTGATAGATCATTTGGCTAAGGAAGTGCATGAGAAAGGAGCACACTTTGGGCCGGAAAAAACTTTCCAGTGGTTACAGCGCCTATTTTATCATCCCAACTTAAGGAACATTGTGGAGAAAGTATGTCAGCAATGCAGAAGCTGTGAGCTGGTCAAACCACCAGAACAACATGCTCCCACAGAGATGCTGAGGTCTTCTGGCCCCATGGACCTACTGGCAATAAATTACTTGACAATTGGACCAGCACACCAAGGCTATGAGCATTGTTTAGTGATGATAGACCACTTTACTAAATTTGCCATAGTGACGCCCATCCGGGACCAGACTGCCGAGTCTGCTGCTCACGCAATCTGCAAGCACTTCATACAGGTGTACGGGTGTCCTAAGCGCATCCATTCTGATCAGGGGGCCTGCTTCCTCGGAAGAGTGATGGAGGAGTTGCACCAGCTGTACAAGATCGATAAGTCACGGACCACCCCTTACCATCTACAGGGGAACGGGGCTTGTGAAAGATTTAACCACACTCTGATTTAAATGCTTAGGACACTGGAAGAGGACCAGAAGGTGAGGTGCACTGAGTCCATCCCTGAATTGGTGTGGGCGTATAACAATCAGAAACACAGCACCACCAGATTCACTCCCTACTCTTTGTTCTTTGGCCAACCCGGGAAGGGTCTGACGGAGCTGGAGCTGGAGTCTAATGAGGACTACCCACGGACGGGGGTGTACTCCTGGGTTCAAGAACACCATCATCGGCTGCGGACCATTCAATGACTAGTGCAGAACCGTCTACAAGAATTGGAACACCCCAGGTAGCTCCTCAAAAGGGGACAGCCCTGCGGCCTGGAGACCGAGTCTTAGTGAGGGAAAAGGGCCCACACAACAAATTGGGGTACCAGTGGGAGAAGAGGCCGCACCAAGTGATGCGGCGGCTAGGCAACGTGAGTCCCGTTTATGAGGTTCAGCCCAAAATGGAAGAGGGGACCCCCACCCGCACACTGCACAAGAATATGTTGCGTCTATGTTTGTCTCGAGATCCTGAATCGGTTCAATTGGCCCCAGCGCCAGTTTATATTCTACTGTTTTCTCCCTGTGAGGAGAATATTGCTCCTATTAATAAACCCCCCTCAACAGTTGGTTTGTCTGTTCCGTGGTGACATGCTCTACCCTGCACTCTATTACACTTTCATCTTTGGTTTAATGCTTAGTGTGCGCTGGAGAGAGTTGAATCTGGACAAGGCTTGTTCACGATTGTTCGGGAGCCTTACCCTGGTAGCTCGGAAGGGTAGGAGAAAAACCCAGTGATTAGTCTCATCCTTAAGGAACTTATTGTCCATTATCCTGACAAATTCCTTGACTTCCATGGATGGGGTTACTTTGTTGTCATCCTTAGTAGTACGAAACACCGATCTTCCCAAGTCGTCTGCATAGGGAGAAAAGATAACATCAGGCAGCTGTATGGAATCTGGAGGCTTTTCCTTCACGTCATAGTGATGAGGACATGGTTTGCAGAAAGTAGTGCGTCCATCCTGGCGTACGTAGGTCTTAAAGGAATAGACACCTGTTCAGTCCAAGCATACATTTCCTATAACTACCCACCCCAAGTCGAGTCTCTGGGCGTAGGGGGAGTAGTCAGGACCATTACATTGTTGATGGACCTTATGTATCCTCAAATTGTCTCTGCCGAGCAGAAGTAGGATTTTAGCATCTATGTCCAAAGATAGGATAATTCTGACTAGGTGCCTTAAGTGTGGTTGGTGGAAAATGGCTTCCAGGGGTAGGGATCTCATCCCTTTGGATGGGTATTTGATCGCATTCGATTAGCAAAGGTAGGGGTATTTATACGTCTCCGTTGATAGGAGAAGCAATAAAACTTTGTGCTCTTCTGCCGCTAGTCTCTATACGCCCAGAGCAAGTATTCAGAGTGTAGGGTGTTGCTGGTCCCTTGATTCCAAAGGCTTCAAAGAACTTAGGTCCAGCTAAGGGTCAATTGCTCTGATCGTCAATGATGGCATACATTTTTACTGCCTTCTCTTTTTGCCCTTCTGGATAAACACTGATTAGGCATATTCTGGCACAGCATTTAGCACTTTGATTCTCCCCACATACCTCTGAGCATGAGAAGGAAACAGCCGTGGTGGACTTGGTGTGATTCTGTGGCTCCCCGCCATGGCTTGTAGTGGGACTAGAGGTAACTGCGTCTGCTGGATCGCTGGTGGCTGAGGTTGGGTGCAAGGCTGATGGGCGTCTGTGACACTCTTCCCACTTAATGGCAGATTTACAGTCCCTGGCCATGTGTTCTGATGAGGCGCAGCACTTGAAGCATACCCCAAGTTCCCTGAGGATTTTCTTGCGCTCCTGCATGGTTTTGGACCTGAAGCCTCTACACTTGTTCAATTAGTGTGTTTTTTTGTGTATGGGACATTCACAATTGAAAGACTTATCCCTAGATGGAATAGTGTACTGTTTATTGGCAGGTACTGCAGGTGAAGTCAGGTTAGTCTTTCTGACGCTTACACTTTTTCTCAAGTCCTTGCGTCTATGTGTGACGCTTTCATACCTTGATGAAGGTGTTGCTGGAGCTGCAGTTTTAGACTCCAGGAAGTCGAGGCTAGGGTCGTTCCTTATTTGGGCCTGTTCGTCAATGAATTTGCAGAACTGAATGAACAGAGGAAAGGTGATGTTATGTGACCTTTTATACCTGGAGACGCACACTGCCCACTTCTCTTGCAGACTATGTGGCAGCTTTGAGATGATTGGGTTCACCCCATGGGCAGTGTCCAGGTAGCACAATCCAGACAGACGAGGGTCACTTTTAGCAAGTTCCAGCTCTATAAGCAGGTCACTTTAGTCCTGAAGCTTGTGGGCTTCCTTAAGGTTGATCCTTGGAACATTCTGCAGTCTCTTGAATAGGGACTTTTCTATGGATTCTGCGCTGCCATAGGTTCTTTCGAGTCTCTGCCAGGCAGCTGCGAGACCTGCTTCACCTTGCCCCACATAGACGATCCTAAGACTCTTAATATGGTTTGTGGATTTGGGACCCAACCATTTTACCATGAGGTCGAGCTCCTGCTCCGCGGATAGGTTGAGATCAGAAATGGAAGCCTTGACGGATGCTTTCCAGGCTCTGTAGTTCTCTGCACGGTCATCGAATTTTGAGAGGCTAGTGTTGATTAGCTCCCTGCTCACCATGAACCTTGCAAACTCGGACATGTCTGATCCTTCACTCCTTGTTACCGTATTAGCTTGTGGTGCCCCTCGGGCGTATAAGCTGTGTGACATGGAAGGGTGAATTGTTCCTAGGTAAAATGATGTTGCTGCAGGGTTGAGCTGTGGGTTAACCTCTGGAGATTCTGATGACTGTTGCTTGAACAGTGGAGGCGAGCTGGAGTGCGCCTTGTGGTCGTTTTGCGATGATGACTGCTCCTGAGGGGACACATCATGGCGTTGGTCTTGGGACTCTGTGGAAGCTGGGGTTAACACTGGCACTGTAAGTTGGGCTGACTTTGACGTTTCCGCAATGTTGTGTTGAACGTTGCTGGAGAAGGTGTGCGCTGCAGGTATCTGTTTCTGCACGTAGTCACTGATATGAACAGCTGGGTCGTCTTCTTCCTGTGGTGGTAAGCAAATCGGGTCACAGTTTTGCTTCAATGCTTGCTCTAGTAGTTTTACTTCAGCTAATGCGATTTCTTCCTCCATTTCTGTTTGAGGAATCTTTTTTCGGGCCTCTGCTTCTGTTTGAAGGATCTTTGCTTGAGCCTCTGCTTTCATGACTTCTGCCTTTTTTTCTATGTAGGAACATCTTAGTTTGCTTAACTCTGATAGGGCTTCGTCGATTTTAGAGTCTTTTAGGAAGGCGGCGTACTTTGCAAACAGTCTCTTGTATTTGCAGTGGGCTGTGTCTAGCCGTCTTATAGTGTCCTGTAAACTCGCTGCGTCATCTTTGTGGCTTTGGACGCTTGACATGAGGGAGACGACCCATTCCCATAGGTCGTCCAGGTTGTCATTGAACTCATCCCTTGTGGAATGGTAGTTCTCGAGGACCTTTAACATTGGCTTGAGGGAGCGTACTGGTCATGCATCTTGGTCTGTTTCAGGAGAGGGCTCTGCTTCCTGGTCTTCATAATAGACAGTATAGGGTTGTATTTGCTCTATTTCAGCATTGGGGACCTGTACAAGTTCCTTTTCGGCCATTTTGATTTAAGATGCTTTGTCTATTAAGAAACTGAACTTTTGAATTGGGGGCTGGAAATCGCGGTACAGCTTAGTTGAGACCCACTGATAAAATTCCCAAGGTGTTTTTGGAAAATTGTGGGGTTCTGCGGTCCGACAATCTGCAGCGATGTGGTATAATATACAGAAAGTCTTTATGCACGATGCGGTGTTAGGTGTCAAGCTCCCGCCACTGCACAGGGGGAGTCTTGAACCATCTCCGCTGCGATCTCCCATTCTCCTCCAGCCGCAGTGGAGCCTGCTCAGCAGAGACGTCGGTCCCAGCATCTGGCTCGAGCTGATACTGTGCAGCTGGTTGTTGCTGTCCTTCCAGGCTCAGCCATTGTAAGCAGTACTGATCAGCGGCAAGCAGGCGTCCCTGGGACTAAGTCCTGCTTTTCTTCTTCTGAGCATGCCCAAAGGATGACCTCTCATTGGAGGTCGGGGGTCACATGCTCAGGTCCTGTAGCAGCTCCTATTGGACCACTAGGAAGGTCCTGGAGAGCTTCCGCTATAAAAGGTTTGCATGGCCGCACGGCCATGCGCTAATATAAATTTATTATTGTGTGTGTGTGTGGATGTATGCCTGTCGATGGATGAACATTCCGAATCATTCCCACCCCTAGTTTTGACTGTTCGCAAATAGTGGAAGCTACCTAGTGCCTGACAGTGCTATCCCGCACATCTAGCACACGATACAACGTCTGATAGCAGTGACCGCCAGTGCAGTGCCGTGCGCTAATAGAGCGCTTTCCTGACCCAAGTCTGGGTGGTTAGTGGCATCCGCCAGAGCAGCACTGCATGCACTCTTGTGCAGAAAATTATTAGTTTTGTTAATCTCTGACACCCCAGTAGTGATGTCGAGCGCAAGAGGTCTAGAGGAACTCTTTCCTTGAGTCTTGGGACAGGGTACCATGACTCTTTGCTTGTGCTCATTGTCCGGTACTGCGGTCCTGTGTCGCAACAGGGTTCACTTCCTTCATACCGGGTGAAGCTAACCCGTGTGTGTATACACATTATACCGCCATATAGTCCGTCATTACTCAGCAGCAGGTTTCATCTCTGCACGGTGGACCCCGGGCTGCGAACGCACCTTATACCATTCTTATAATTATTTGGTGCATTCCGCTAGCCCTAACAATATACTAGCGCCAGGATCTGGCTAGTAATGGCGGACGAACAGCGACTGCAGCGGTACATCCAGCAGCTGGAGAGCAGGTTGGCAGCTCTCGAGCGCACAATCTCAGCTGTGGATGTTACCGCAGTAGCTGTTCAGGCTGCTAGCATGGCTGCAGCTAGTTTGTCCACTGCCACCCCTGCTCTGACCTTATCCCGGATCCCGCTGACAGATAAGTACTCTGGTGATAGCAAGTCATGCAGGGGATTCGTGAACCAGTTTGCAATACATCTTGAGCTTCTGGCTGCACATTTCCCCTCAGAGCGCACTAAAGTGGGATTCATAATAAATCTCTTGTCAGACAAGGCGTAGAAGTGGGCTGCACCACTGTGGGAGTGTGACGATCAATTGGTGCAGAGTGCTCTGCGGTTCCTGAGCACTCTGAAACAGGTCTTTTTGGGACCTCAAGTCACCCATGATATGGCGCTCCAACTGCTGGCACTGACACAGGGCTCATCCTTGGTCAGCCATTTTTCCGTCCACTTCCGGAGTTAGCATCTGAGCTGGAGTGGCCAGATAAAGCCCTCATCCCTGTATTTTTGAGGGGGCTGGCTGACCATGTGAAGGACGATTTGGCCACTAGGGAGATTCCTGCCACACTGAAGGCGTTAATAGCTGTATCAACTGGCATCAACCTTCGTTTTAACAAGCGAAGGTTGGAGCGAGCCTAGTAAAGGCAGAGGTTTCGGCTGGCTCCCACCTTCGCCATACCTCTGGAATCTCCGGTCAAGGCATCCGAGCCATATGAGGCCATGGAGGTGTCAGGAGCGGGATCTAAGTCTCGGATTGCTCGTGCACTCAAGGTCTGTCATGTCTGCCGGCGGTCAGGACACCTTGCCTCCAGATGTTCCCAGCAGTCGGGAAAGCTTGAGCGTCTAGTGGATGTAGGAGAAGGTACACTAGACACGGTGACGTTTTCCTCCAAACTGTCCTTCAAAGGGACAGTCACCTTTGGCCCGTCGACTCTTACAGTCGAGCTGTGTGTGGATTCCGGGGCGGAGGGGAATTTTATGTCCTCTGCCTTTGCCCAATGCCATGCAATACCACTGGTGATGCTCGCCAAGCCCATGACTGTACGAGTGGTGAATGGGTTGACTCTGCCCTCACAAATAACACACCAGACCATCCCATTTACTTTATCTATGTCTCTATCCCATCAGGAGATTATCTCCCTGCTAGTCATTCCCGAGGAAATTGATGAGGTTCTGTTAGGGATACCATGGCTACGCTACCACTCTCCTCATATAGAGTGGCCCTCTGGGAGAATTTTGGGATGGAGTGAATCTTGTGAGGGTAGATGTCTGAGGGAGTGCGTTCAGGTTGCTACTACTGAAGTACCCGCAGATCTTTCTTCTCACCCCAAGCACTATTGGCCCTATGCGGACGTGTTCTCGAAGAGGTCTGCGGAGACCCTTCCACCCAACGGCCCCTATGACTGTCTTATTAACCTCTTGCCTGGTGCAGAGCCTCCCCGGGGTTGAGTCTATCCCCTATCACTCCCAGAGATGGAGGCGATGATCCAATACATTCAGGAGTATCCGGCAAGAGGATTGATTAGGAAGTCAATGTCACCTGCAGGGGCGGGGTTCTTTGTGCAGAAGAAGAATGGGGAACTACGTCCATGCATAGATTACAGGGGTCTTAACGCAATCACCGTTAAGAACAAATACCCTCTGCCTCTGATATCTGAGCTATTCGATAGGTTGCAAGGAGCGAGGTATTTACTAAGCTTGATCTGCGGGGTGCTTACAACCTGATTTGCATCCGTGAGGGGGACGAATGGAAGACGGCATTTAACACCAGTGATGGGCACTATGAATACCTGGTGATGTCCTTCGAGCTCTGTAATGCTCCTGCCATTTTCCAAGACTCTGTGAATTATATCTTCCGGGATATGCTCACCACCTCGGTCGTAGTCTATCTGGATGATATTCTCATCTACTCTCCAGATATAGACTCCCACCGGAGAGATGTTTGCAAAGTCTTCGACCTCCTCTATGCCAAGTTGGAGAAGTGTGTGTTTGAGCAGGAGTCCTTGCCTTTCCTTGGATATATCATCTCCACCCAGGGATTGGCTATGGATCCTGCCAAGCTACAGGCTGTGATGGACTGGCAGTTCATTCCCCACTTCTCAACTTTGGTAGCTCCCTTGGCAGCCCTCACCAAGAAAGGAGCAAATCCCAAATTGTGGTCGGAGGAGGTCTCCAAGGCCTTCCTCTCTATTAAGTCTCATTTTGCTAGCGCTCCCATCCTACATCGCCCCAATGTAGATAAACCATTTATAATGGAGGTGGATGCTTCATCCGACGGTGCAGGAGCAGTTGTCGTCCAAAAGGATGCTCAAGGAAAGAAGCATCCTTGCTTCTTTTTCTCCAAGACCTTCACACCAGCGGAGAGGAATTATTCCATCGGTGACAGGGAGTTGCTAGCTATGAAGTTGGCCTTCTCGGAGTGGAGACACCTCCTGGAGGTGAAAACAGGTAATGTTTTCAGGATTTCCTTGTACTGCACAGGTGATAATTTAATCACCTACATACATGATGATTACAGCACCTTGTGCAATGCTAAGGAAATCTTGAAAACACGCATGGTTTGTGGCCCCCGAGGAATGCACTTTGACACCCCTGCTGTATACTATACAACAGGGGTGTCAAACTGCATTCCTCGAGGGCCTCAGACCATGCGTGTTTTCAAGATTTCCTTTGCATTACACAAGGTGCTGGAATCATTCTGTACAGATGATTAAATTATCATCTGTGCAATACAAGGAAATCCTGAAAACATGACCTGTTTGCGGCCCTCGAGGAATGCAGTTTGACACCCCTGCCGTAGCCGACTCCACTGGGCAGACCCCAATCCTCCTTAATTACGGCCAGCATCCGCGGGTTACTGTACACATTCCTGTGTCTTCCGCCGACTCCAGGGTGGCAGACTGGGCTGTGGGAGCACGTGACATTTGGGACCGCACAGAGGATGCTATTCCTCCAAGGAAAGAATGAGGTTCTCCGCCGATGCACATCGGCGCCCTGCTCCGACCTTTGCTCCTGGCGATTTGGTGTGGCTCTCTGCCCGTAACATCAGGCTGCGAGTTGAGTTCACTAAGTTTGCGCCTCACTACTAGGTCCCTTCAAGGTGCTGGAACCGGTTAATCCTGTGGTCTACCGTCTGGACCTTCCTCCACGCCTAGACATCACTGAGACCTAGACATCACTGTGTCCCTCCTAAAGCCCGTCCACATATCCCGGTTTTCCGAGTCATCTGCTGGGACATCGGGCTCATCCACGGACGAATACGAGGTGAATGCCATCATGAGGTATAAGGTGGTACGTGATCAAAAAATTCTATTTGGTGGATTGGAAGGGTCATGGCCCAGAGGACAGGTCCTGGGAGCCTGTTGAGCACATTTGGGCTCCGCAGCTCATTGCTGCCTTTGAGCATAGCGAGGCCCAAGGAGGGGGGTAATGTTAGGTGTAGAGTTCCCACCGCTGCACAGGAGGAATCTCGAACCATCTCCGCTGCGGTCACTCATTCTCCTCCAGCCGCAGTGGAGCCTGCTCAGCAGACATGTTGGTCCCAGCGTCTGGCTCGAGTTGATACTGTATGGCTGGTTACTGCTGTCCTTCTAAGCTGAGCCATTGTAAGAAGTACTGATAAGCGGCGTGCAGGTGTCCCTGGGACTAAGTCCTGCTTTTCTTCTTCTGAGCATGCCCAAAGGATGACCTCTCATTGGAGGTCGGGGGTCACATGCTCAGGTCCTGTAGCAGCTCCTATTGGACAACTAGGAAGGTCCTGGAGAGCTTCCGCTATAAAAGGTTTGCATGGCTGCACGGCAATGCACTAGTATAAATTTATTATTGTGTGTGTGGATGTATGCCTGTCGATGGTTGAAAGCTCCAAATCATTCCCATCCCAAGTGTTGTTGACTGTTCGTGAATGGTGGAAGCTACCTAGTGCCAGACAGTGCTATCCCACACATGATACAGCGTCTGATAGCAGTGATCGCCATTGCAGCACTGTGTGCTAATAGAGCGCTATCCTGACTCAAGTCTGGGTGGTTAGTGGCATCCGCCAGAGCGGCACTGCACACACTTTTGTGCAGAAAATTATTAGTTCTGTTATTCACCCCAGCAGTAGTGTCGAGCGCAAGAGGTCTAGAGGACCTCTTTCACTGAGTCTTGGGACAGAGTTCTGTGACTCTTCGCTTGCGCTCTTTGTGCTGTACCGCGGCCCTGTGACGCAACAGGGTTCGCTTCCTTCACACCGGGTGAAGCTAACCCGTGTGTGTATCCACATTATATCGCCATATAGTCCGTCATTACTCAGCAGCAGGTTCCATCTCTGCACGGTTGACCCCGGGCTGCGAATGCACCTTATAACATCCTTATAATTATTTGGTGCGTTCCGCTAGCCCTAACATGTGGTCTGAGGTGATGCTGCAGGAGGTCCTTGCCACTGCTTGTTTCTTCTGCCTCATCCATGTAAAGCTGGCTACATCCTAAGAAAGACAATAAGAGCCCAATCTCCACACATAATAAGGGGCAGATTACTGCTTACTCCTACAATCCTTTCTACAATTTTCAGCATTGAAGCTGTTAATATAAATTTAAGCCGAGAGGTCCAATGTCAGATGCAAGAGCATTGGAAAAGTTAATGGAAACAGAAGAAATGCTGAAAGACTTGGCTTCTGTACAGATGGGACTATGCCAAGACAGACGGAGAACAATGGATGACTGTTTGATGGAACGCATCATCTGGGCAGATAAAATGACATCAGCTCTCGGCAAAGGCCAGAGATGTGAGACTCTGCGTGTGCTGCAATGCTGTGGTTTACATTTCTGAAAGAAATTTGCCACCAAACCGCAAGAAGTCAACCTCTGCATTTGCATTTAATGTTGTAGAACAAGCTGGCCATTTACAGTGGTTTCAACAGACAATGACAATCAGCTGCCCTTGTTGTACAGAGCAATGCAACTGGCTCCAGGTTCCACAGCACAATACAGAAGCCATTAGTATGCCTAATTGTCTTTATCAAGAAGCCAACATGTTTCTTTCACCCCAATATTTCATTTCTGCTTGGACATTTTCAATTAAGTGACCTGAGCTTTCCAACTTAACTTACTGGTTACCAGGTTACAATGCATAGCTTATAAACCAAAGACAAAACCAAATAAATGAGCAGGAACATATGTAACATAGTTTTTAAGGTTGAAGGAATACTTTAAGTCCATCTAGTTCAACCCATATCCTAGCCTATCAAGTCCTAACATGTTGGTATTAAGTGTAGTGTGCAGGCGCACATGCACAGTGTGGCAAGTTAACAGATAGAACCGAAGATTTTGGGCTGGGCATTTTGTCTACACAGCTTTCCACAGTCAGATGTCTGAACAGTACGTCTGCTCTGCACCGATTTATATTGAGGTCGGTTGACACATATTGAGGTGAATTACAAGAGTTAGGGACCATCTTGTTTGGGAAGACCTTGTGGCGGTGCAATGGCTTTTATGCCTTTATGAATAAAATAGTGTCAACTAAGTACCATATGCTATTGTACCATTATTTAGTTACTAGATGGCAGCCCGATTCTAAAGAATCGGGAGTCTAGAATCCATATATACTTTATTTATTCAAATGTAAGAATAATACAATTAATAAATAATAGTAAGAAAGAACAAAAATAATAGGCAGTATATGGAGAAAACACCAAACAAAAGTTCAAAATTGGTGTGAAAATGTCACTGAACCACTTCACAACTAAATATATATAGTTTTGGTAAATGGTATTATCATTTTTTTGACGAAATTCGGCAGGAGCTTGAAGAGCAACGTCACTGGGCCCGCCTCCACGCAGTAGAAACTTGCTGTGAGGTAAAAATTCAAAAATCACACCAAAATGGCGGGCGGAGTGTGTCACAGTACGGCACGTTTCTGATTGGTCGCTCGCAGCAGGCGGCAACCAATCAGACACTGGACACTGTTGACGTCACTTAGCTCCGGACATTAGCTCCGGACATTAGCTCCGGACATTATCTCCGCACATTAGCTCCGGACATTAGCTCCGGACATTAGCTCCGGACATTAGCTCCGGACATTAGCTCCGGACATTAGCTCCGGACATTAGCTCCGGACAAAGCCACGGAAGTTGGCACAAATTGCAGGAAGTAGTATTCTAGGCAATTAATCTCCGGACATTAGCTCCGGACATTAGCTCCGGACATTAGCTCTGGACAAAGCCACGGAAGTTGGCACAAATTGCAGGAAGTAGTATTCTAGGCAATTATATATTAGATTTACTGCAGGGTATTTGTTCTTCACACTGAAAATATATCTATTTTTAATTTACATACATCATTCTATACTTATTGTACCTCTATGCGATCCCCTTGAGGTTATGTTCTATACTTGGCTCCTCATACGATGACCATGGATGGATGTGTGCATGCTCTCCCTGGGTCTCTGGCTTCCCCCTGCTTCAAAGTCTCAATGTTATCGGAACAATCTGGTTATGTGATGTGTCTGCTGACTCATTGACGTCCCTGCTACATGATGTGGCCGCTGGTGGAACTTCAAGGTTCCCTGTGGTTGCGATGCTCCCTACATATCTGATCCACGCTCGTTGGCTGCAGGTTTTTTTTTAACCCCACAGTCTCCACAAAGATGACCCCCTTCCCCAATGAAGGTCTGGTCTGGTCCGAAACACACGCTGGGGTTCAACGCCACATTCCTAATATAGGGCATCACTCTCCTGGTATGTTACTCTTTCTAATGGTTTGATATAAGTATTCATGCTATTCAGCATATATATTTCTATATTTCAAATATGATGTGATCTCAATAACCCTTTATGACTGTGTGTCCTATATAAGATCATGGATATTTAGTTACAATCCTCTATGTAACGGATATATACCTTTGACATCATCTTTATGGGTTGGCAATTGCAAACTCTGCATCCGTCTATGACAACAGTTGTTGACAATTAAAATATTCTAGTTTCTATACAGTCACATATACCTCCACAAATATATATTGCAAAGTTTCTAGAACAATTTATTGGCCCACATATTCATCTTATGTGACTAATATGTTTTTATGGTTCATCTGAGTATCCTTGAGCCTAGTATATGGACATCAGGATTTATATATACACATACAGGTGCTTTTCCCAAAATTAGAATATAATTAAAAAGTTAATTTATTTCAGTTCTTCAATACTAAAAGTGAAACTCATATATTATATAAAGTAATTACAAACAGTGATCGATTCCAAGTGTTTATTTCTGTTAATATTTATGATTATGGTTTACAGCTAATGAAAACCCAAAAGTCATTATCTCAGTAAATTAGAATAATTAGCAAAAAAAACACTTGCAAAGGCCTCCTAAGTGTTTAAAAAGGTTCCTTAGCCTGTTTCAGTAGACTCCACAATCATGGGGAAGACTGCTGACTTGACAGAAGTCCAGAAGGCAGTTATTAAAAAGACATGCAAGACGGTGGTGTATTTCACTTGCGCTGCTAACACACAAGGCAGAGGTAAAATCCCAAAAGTTTAAAATTAAGGTTTTTAAAAGTCAACGCGTTTCAAGGTTCTACATGACCTCTTCATCAGGACAAAAGACAAAAAAAACTTTTAATGTAGAAAAGGTCATGTAGAACCTTGTAACGCATTGACTGTTAAAAACCTTAATATTAAACTTTTTGGATTTTACCTCTGACTTGAGTGTTATGAGCAGCGCAAGTGAAATACACACTTGTCTTTTTTCTGGTCTTTCCCTGATCTGTGTCTTGCGGCAGCTATACAAATACCTGTTTCATGTTGCTAGCTTGCAACCACTACAGGTAAGTGATTCCACATCTCTTATTCATCTTTACCATCGGATAAGAACCTATTGCGCTTCGTGTCTCCTAGTTTTCTCTTCACAGAAGGCAGTCATTGACACACTCCACAAGCAGGGTAAGGTTACCGTCACACTATACGATTTACCTACGATCACGACCAGCAATACGACCTGGCCGTGATCGTAGGTCAATCGTAGTGTGGTCGCTGGGGAGCTGTCACACAGACAGCTCTCCAGCGACCAACGATGCCGAGGTCCCCAGGTAACCAGGGTAAACATCGGGTTACTAAGCGCAGGACCGTGCTTAGTAACCCGATGTTTACCCTGGTTACCAGCGTAAAAAAAAACAAACAGCACATACTTACATTCCGGTGTCTGTCCCTTGCCGTCTGCTTCCCGCACTCACTGACTGCCGGCCGTAAAGTGAAAGCACAGCACAGCGGTGTCGTTGGATAACCCTGCTAAACACCATTACCCCATATGGGTTAAATGAACAACTGAGCTATAGTTCCTTTTTATAGTGAGGCACTTCCGGATTAGTTTTTAATCTTTTTCTACTTTTAGTGTTTGTTTTTGTGTGTTTATTAATTTGTTTTTCTCCCCTTGATTATCCTTTTAGTGTTCTTTAGATGGACCCCATGCTATATGTGTGAATACCATGAATCCTTTGGATGAGAGACAGTTATCTCAAAGATTGGTGCTGGATCCCAGTGATTCCCCTCCCTTTGGCCCTGTGTGATGTCCTAGAGAGGACCATCAGAAGTTGCACACGTGCACTTTGCACCTTGTCTTATATAATATATTATAATGTGTATATATATATATACTTAATCGACATTTTATATTGTCACGATCTTTACACATGATATTGCATTGAATTATGGAATATTCCATCTTTCTTTGTGTTACTTACCTGTCACTTTGTGTGTCATTATGTATTATCTAGTTTTTTTCTATTTTGATTTTTATTTGATGTGTTTTGTATTCATAGCTAATTATGTGATGTCTCACTTTCACGTTTCTTGTATTTTGGTCCATGTTCCTCTTTTTTACGGATGTGATTAAGTATGGACAGATAGCACGCACCCGTCGCATCCCCCAGGGCCTATGGGGTAGAGAAATAGAGGGGTACGATGGTGTTTTTACCTTCATCCTCTGACGTGACGTCTGAGGGGCGGGATCATATTGGTTTCCACTGAGCGCATGTCCTTTGTGGTCCGAATTCCGGGACATCTCTTGGGGCGCCCGTGAGTGACGTCTGCTTTCCACTGGCGTCATTATGACGCGACGGTGGAACGCGGCGTCATGGTGTGCACCGCATGCGATGTAACTCCTGGCGCACTGATGTCGGACATGCGCTGTGATGAGTGGCACCTGATGGGGATTTACTGACCGCTTAAATACCGGTGTAACACACAGCACAGCACTGCCCCCTGACGAAGCCAACGCGAAACGCGCATTGGGGCTCCGGTGGTAACTCCTGGTGGTCCGTAGAATGGGTAAGACTTTGACAAGGATAGTTGGCACTTAGTGCACCGTACCGGAAGGTGTTTTCTAATTTGGGACATATATTGTAGTGTCTAATATTGACATTTTCCTTGTAATTTACTGCTTACCTATTCTGTGACATGCACTAGTAGCACCTTACTTTAAAATACGGACATTTCCAGAGGTTGCCCCCGGCTTTTTTCAGTGTTGTTCCTTAGTTTCCCTCACTGTAACAATGTATTACTTGTCATTTTATGTGATGTGTTTGTATATATATTTGATGTAATAAAATTTGTATTTGATACCTGTTTACAAAAAATCTTGGACGTATACTCCTATTTTTTCTCTTGGTCCTCATGAGTTGGCAGGAAGGCACAGCACGCGGCTGAGGAGAATGAGAGCTCCTGCTTCAGGGACCGTTAACAGCGAAGAAGCGTGCCCGGCCATAAGAGAAATCTACCACAGAACTTCTGACGAGAAGACCGCTGTGTGCAGGTTGGCTCCCAGACATCGAGGTGCTAATTGCTCTATAACGGTCAGTGCTGTGCGTGTGCCGCCTGACAGAGACTGAGACATGGACCTGAATCCCCGGAGAATATTCGTCGAGCTTCGCTTAATTTTGACAGGACTTTGGTCTATACATTTCCGGCCACCAGAGACTCCTTACTGAGGACTCAACGAAACGTATCAAAGTCAACGTTGCCAGCCAGGAATGTATCATCGCCTTCTTCAGTACCACACCGGATCCACGTCGTGGCAACAGCTGTTGGCACCATTATCTACTTCGGGACCCTTTGTGTCAGGAAGACGCTCAATGGATAAGTGACTTCTTTGAGAACGATTTTCTTTGTTATTGCTGTGTTGATTGTCCTCTACCCAAACCCCTGTATTCCCTATTCTGCCTGCATTTTACCTCATGTTCTTCGTATCTCCCTTCGTGGAGTAAAGGTACCGTCACACTTTAGCGACGCTGCAGCGATACCGACAACGAACCGGATCGCTGCAGCGTCGCTGTTTGGTCGCTGGAGAGCTGTCACACAGACAGCTCTCCAGCGACCAACGATCCCGAGGTCCCCGGTAACCAGGGTAAACATCGGGTTACTAAGCGCAGGGCCGCACCCTGGTTACCATCGTTAAAGTAAAAAAAACAAACGCTACATACTTACCTACCGCTGTCTGTCCCCGGCGCTGTGCTTCTCTGCTCTGGCTGTGAGCACAACGGCCGGAAAGCAGAGCGGTGACGTCACCGCTCTGCTTTCCGGCTGCCCGCCGCTCACAGCCAGACCAGAGAAGCAGAGCGCCGGGGACAGACAGCGGTAGGTAAGTATGTAGCGTTTGTTTTTTTAACTTTAACGATGGTAACCAGGGTAAACATCGGGTTACTAAGCGCGGCCCTGCGCTTAGTAACCCGATGTTTACCCTGGTTACCAGCGAAGACATCGCTGAATCGGCGTCACACACGCCGATTCAGCGATGTCAGCGGGACCTCAATGATCAAAAAATGGCCCAGGCCATTCCGACACGAACAGCGATCTCACAGCAGGGGCCTGATCGCTGCTACGTGTCACACATAGCGAGATCGCTACTGAGATCGCTGTTGCGTCACAAAACTTGTGACTCAGCAGCGATCTCGCTAGCGATCTCGCTATGTGTGACGGGGCCTTAACTCCCTGTCCTACTAAAATCTGTTAAGCCTTGATCTGCCTCCTGTCTGTCACTGCAACTGCCAGCCTGCTCACAGGTGGACAACAGAATTAGCACAAATTAGCACATATGCTGAAATGTGGACTGGTGACTGAAACACAATTAGCACAAAGGATTTACATGCTGAAAAGTGGACTAGTGGCTGGACCACACAATTAGTATAAGGATTTATATGCTGAAATGTGAACTGGTGGCTGGACCACACAATTAGATTTGTATATAATGGATGTATATACTGAAGTTTCGACTGGTTGCTGTACCACAGAATCAGCAGCACTATTGATTTATATGCTGAAGTGGTGACTGGTTGCTGTACCGCAGAATCAGCAGCACTATGGATTTATATGCTGAAGTGGCAACTGGTCGCTGTGCCACAGAATCAGCAGCACTATGGATTTATATGCTGAAGTGGCAACTGGTTGCTACTGTATACCACAGTATCAGCAGCACTATGGCTTTATATGCAGGAGTGGCGACTGGTGCCTGTACCACGGAATCAACAGTATTATTATTATTATTATTTATTGTTATAGCGCCATTTATTCCATGGCGCTTTACATGTGAGGAGGGGTATACATAATAAAAACAAGTACAATAATCTTAAACAATACAAGTCATAACTGGTACAGGAGGAGTGAGGACCCTGCCCGCGAAGGCTCACAATCTACAAGGGATGGGTGAGAATACAGTAGGCGAGGATAGAGCTGGTCATGCAGTGGTTTGGTCGATCGGTTTTGAAGGTTTCGATGGTAGGCGAGAGTCTGATGTGTTGTGGTAGAGGGTTCCAGAGTAGGGGTGATACGCGAGAGAAATCTTGTATACGATTGTGGGAAGAGGAAATAAGAGGGGAGAAGGAGATCTTGTGAGGATCGGAGGTTGCATGTAGGTAAGTACCGGGAGACGAGGTCACAGATGTATGGAGGAGACAGGTTGTGGATGGCTTTGTACGTCATGGTTAGGGTTTTGTAGTGGAGTCTCTGGGCAATGGGGAGCCAGTGAAGGGATTGACAGAGGGGAGAGGCCGGGGAATAGCGGGGGGACAGGTGGATTAGTCGGGCAGCAGAGTTTAGAATAGATTGGATGGGTGTGAGCGTGTTAGAGGGGAGGCCACAGAGCAGGAGGTTGCAGTAGTCAAGGCGAGAGATGATGAGGGCATGGACTTGGACATGGGTTTTTGCAGATTCATGGTTGAGGAATGAACGAATTTGTGAAATATTTTTGAGTTGAAGTCGGCAGGAAGTGGAAAGGGCTTGGATATGGGGTTTGAAGGAGAGATCAGCATCAAGGATTACCCCGAGGCAGCGAGCTTGGGGACTGGGGAGAGTGGGCAGCCATTTACTGTAATGGATAGGTTCGTTGGGGGGGGTCGCATGAGATGGGGAAAGATAATGAATTCTGTTTTGTCCATGTTAAGTTTCAGAAATCTAGCGGAGAAGAAGGAAGAAATAGTGGACAGACATTGAGGGATTCTGGTTATAAGGGAGATGATATCTGGTCCAGAAATGTAGATTTGTGTGTCATCAGCATAGAGGTGATACTGAAAGCCATGAGATTCTATGAGCTGTCCTAGGCCAAAGGTGTACTATAATCCAGTACTATGGATTTATATGCAGAAGTGGCGACTGGTTGCTATACCACAGAAACAGCAGCATTATGGATTTATATGCTGAAGTGGCAATTGGTTGCTGTACCACAGAATTAGCAGCATTATGGATTTATATGCTGAAATGGGCAACTTGTTGCTGTACCACAGAATCAGCAGCATTATGGATTTATATGCTGAAGTGGTGACTGCTCGCTGTACCACAGAATGAGCAAAACTATGGATTTATATGCTGAAGTGGCAACTGGTTGCTGTATCACAGAATGAGTAGCATTATGGATTTATATGCTGAAGTGGTGACTGGTCCCTGTACCACGGAATCAGCAGTACTATGAATTTATATGCAGAAGTGGTGACTGCTCGCTGTACCACAGAATCAGCAGCACTATGGATTTATATGCTGAAGTGGCAACTGGTTGCTGTACCACAGAATCAGCAGCATTATGGATTTATATGCTGAAGTGGGCGACTGGTTGCTGTACCACAGAATCAGCAGCATTATGGATTTATATGCTGAAGTGGGCGACTGCTCGCTGTACCACAGAATCAGCAAAACTATGGATTTATATGCTGAAGTGGCAACTGGTTGCTGTACCACAGAATGAGCAGCATTATGGATTTATATGCTGAAGTGGCGACAGGTCGCTGTACCGCAGAATTAGCAGTACTATGGATTCATATGTTGGAGTTGTAACTGGTCGCTGTACCACAGAATTAGCAGTACTATGGATTCATATGCTGAAGTGGCAACTGATCACTGTATCACAGAATCAGCAACATTGTGGACTTATCTGCTGAAGTGGCGACTTGTGGCTGTGCCACAGAATTAACACTCCACATTTATATGCTGGAAGGTCGATTTGACACAGGATCCTATATATCTGAACAAGCTAAAAATAAACCGCCTCTCTAACTGACTACTTGAACCACATGTCCGCTTTTTAAATGGAGAGGGACATGCGACTTCGGCAGTCAATGACACAAGCCCTTGTGTCTGGATATTGTGAATGCTTTCTGCTCCCTGATTGGCTGCCAGAATCTCCACCCATTAAGTTAATAAAAAAACAAGCAAAAAAAAAATAGACCGCTGCTCCTTTGATCTCTCCCCATCCCCCCTCATCAGACACGTCCCCCTCCCCCCCCCCCCACACTCATCATACAGCACCACTATCCTAGCCAAAGTCCTTACGAAAGCATTAGTGGAAACTCGATCATTTACCGAACTTTGGACAAATTTTGCCAAATTTGAGGAAAATGCTTGGGAATCCAAACACAAATCCGACTGAGCAAGATTTGTGAAGAATTTGAGATTGGTAAACATTTTCCAAACAAGTTTGGTCATCTCTAGTGGTGATAGACTTCAGCATACCTTTCTTAATGGTGTAATGAAGCACAGCAGCTTACCTTTTCCTATACAGCGAGACTTCACAAAACCTATATCAAGTTATACAAGCTTTTTTTTAACATTGTGGCAGATAGATGATGTATATATGGCTATGCTATGGTATAACTCATAGGTATACACTGGGAATATACATTGGGAGTCTAACTTTTTTATTTACCAAGGCTGATTTAAAGAAAGTAGATGAAATTAGATGGAATCTGTCACAAGGTTTTTATAATGTGTTCATTTCAGTAGTATAGCTATGGGGGAGACAAAGGAGGATGCACTGAGAGGCCCACCCCATGCTCTGAGGGGCCCACCCAGAACTATACTACCGTAACTGTATAGGCCCATACAGTTACACTCTGTGGCAGAGCATGGATACTCTATCTCCCTGTTCTGCAACCTGGCCGCTATGGGCTCCCCGGCTGATATCACAAGTTCAATTGTGTCAGCTGAATGCCTATACAGTGGAAAGCAATGATGAAATAGGGAGCGACACTTCCCCTCTCCCATCATTCCCCCTCTGTGTCTAATGTCACTAACGGCGGGCGCGATGACGTGATTACTTGCCACCCGCTGTCCTGAGATGTGCTGGCGCTCAGAGCAGTGGTGGAACGAGGAGGATAGGTGAGAATTGTATTTTTTAATTATTTTTTTTAATGGGGAGTACTTTATACTGTATGGAGGCCTATGGGGGTGCATTATATTACATAGAGTCTGCCTATGGGGAGTGCATTATACTATACTATTATATTATATAAAGTCTACCTATGGATATTGCATTATAATATAGAGGCCACCTATGGGGAGTGCATTATACTATATAGAGTCTGGATATGGGGATTGCATTATACTATATAGAGCATATGGAGAGTGCATTATACTATATAGAGTCTGCCTACGAGGAGTGCATTATACTATATAGAGACCACCTATGGTGAATGCATTATTCTATACAGAGGCCTATGGGGAGTGCATTATACCATTTGGAAGCCTATGTTCATTGTACTATATAGCAGGGGTGTCAAACTGCATTCCTCGAGTGCCGCAAACCATGCGTGTTTTCAAGATTTCCTTAGCTTTGCACAAGGTGCTGTAATCATTATGTGTTTAGGTGATTAAATTATCACCTGTGCAGAACAAGGAAATCCTGGAGCCCTTGAGGAATGCAGTTTGACACCCCTGCTATATAGTATAGTGCATTATACTATATAGAGTCAGCCTATGAGGAGTGTGTTATACTATATAGTGGCCTATGGGGAGTTCATTATAAAATATGGAGGCCTATGGGGTGTGCATTTTACTATATAGAGTCTGCCTGGAAGATGTCAGGAACATTCTAGGCAATATCACATTTGACATACCCTTATCTGAATTATCAGTGCCACTGTACTTCTCAAAGAACCTTTAACAATTTATGCTGTATATTTACCTCGCTACTATATTTTTGCCTGATGAGGCCTATGAAAAATGGCAGAAATGCATAGGGAGTTGTTGGGGTTCACTATTATAGGGCCATATTTGGGTACTGCCCTCGATAGGGTGGTAGTCCTGCATTTGGTGTGTAAGGGGGTTACCTTCTCTGCTCCGTGCCTGGAACTACTTAGCTGTGCCGCAGGTTTCCCTGGGGGCAGACTTAGAGACCGGGTCAGGAAGGAAGCCGGGCTGAGAGAGGAAAAAGGCACGCGTTCCAGGGCTAGAGCAGCGTGTGTATACTCGAGAGAGCAGCATGCGCAGCAGAGAGAGCAGCAGGTGCAGCGGGGAGAGCAGGGGATACAGCGGACAGAAAAGCACGCAGCTGCGCTCTGGGGAAGAGAGAGAGCTCCCGGTCGGAGGACTGAGACAGGGAGATTGTCCAGAAAGACTGCATCTTGTGAATGCGTGAAAGCGGACTCTGCTGTGACTGGAGAGGTGCGCCCTGACACCCATGCAGAGACAGTGACCCGTGCAGAGACAGTGACCCGTGCAGAGACAGTGGCCCCTAGTACCCATAGTATTAGTGCAGAGCCCCTGATTCCTGTTGGGAGACCCAATAGACTGAGCATCATTCTCCCGGGATACGCTGCACTTTCTTTTGAAGCAAAACACTCAGAGCACAGGGGACCCCGTTTGCCTAGCATCCCCTCTGCTCACCACAGTAACCCTTTAAACTCTAGTGTCACGATTCACACAGTGACCGTCACCCCCATGTCACAGATCCGGGTGACTTTAGGCCAACAGACGGCTATCACATGTGCAGGGGGCTTATCTTAGTTATCCCTCTACTGCTACAATGTGATGGAAAAACACACAAGGCTATTGACCTCTTAGTTTACAGCAGGGGCTTATTTTAGGTATCCCACTGCTCTTCAATATACCACGAACTGCAGGGATTTATGTATATCCCGCTTACAGTTCCACTTGAAACTTGCAGCTCTCTTGCACCCCCTTACTCTCAGGTCAGATTAGGTACTGCACCTAGGGTAATTAGTCACCAGAAAGGCTGTCTGCTATGTACTGGCTGGTGGGCACGCTGCAGCGAGGCAATTTAACTACTCCCACTCAAGCAGGAACAATAATTATCAACGCCGCAGTCGCTACAATGACTCCCAACTACCCAGTACAAAGGTATGCTGCCACCAGCTTTGATTAAATGGGTCTGAAGCTAACCCAAAACAGTAGTGTAATTCCCTTCAGAAGGCTTAGGGTATGTTTTAGAACAGGAAGAACGAATCTAGTATTTTAAATATTTTACTCCATTAAAATTAGGCAGTGTTTATGAAAAGGTATAAAAGATGTTACAATATGAGACAATTGAAATTATGTACAAGGTAATTATAAAAAAACAGGGGTTAAATGAGAAATTAACACTTACATGTGTTCAGGACATTGCCGGCAACCAGGCTAGTTCCCATATGTCCCAATGCATTAGGACTGGCAGTCAGGCTCCTCAGGTCAAAACTAACTCCTGGGGGCCTGGCAGAAATGTATAAACTGCAGCCCGTGACATCACCAACAGGGCTGGCTTACCCAGGCCCTCCTCTCTCTTCAGTCTTAGTAAATTTCACACAAGTTTGTCTAATGCCTTTATCTCCGCTCCAGAACATGTCAGACTCATAACACACCCAGCATTCATCTTGTATTAAGATTTGCTCTCTATAGATACTAAATTCAGGCTAGTAGGGGCACTCAGTTCCAGAGAAATCCGTACTCTGTCCCTGTTGGACTTGGAGGCTCCTGCTTACAGTGATGGATAGATGCGCAGATGGACTTTAGCAATATGTACTCATTATTTTCCTAGCCTAAATCGTTGGCCCAATATCTTGCAATATTAGGATAAAGGAATTCATGTTTTACAAGGGAGATCCAACCAGTTTAAGCTGGTACAACTGTCTATGCATCTATACTGATCGTAAAAATTCCTATAGGAGGGGCATGAGGGATTTGGGAGCTGAAAGTCAGGAATACAGCAAGAAGCCATAAAGGCTCTTCTACACATACATTCAGAAACAAAGGGAGCCAGAGAGAGAAGGGGGGGGGGGGTTAGCCCGCAGCTACAAAATCATATTATATATCATACAATATCGTGACACCCAGGTTGCGGGTTCCTAGAGACTATACAGCCCACAGATAACAGAGGGACGACAAGTGCCGCTGTTTCTCAGTCCTCTGTTGGAGAAGACGACCCTACAAGCAAGTCCTCATCAGACTGATAAGTGTTTTCACAAGAAATTCCGTTTACTTCTGTTATACTGTTTGACTGTCTGGGAACTTATTCTGCTTCCCATATATTTGCACCATTATTTTATCAGTTGATATTCTACTGTTTTCTCCCTGTGAGAATATTGCCCCTGTTAATAAACCCCCCTCAACAGTTGGTCTGTCTGTTCCGTGGTAACATACTCTACCCTGCACTCTATTACACTTGGCGTAGTCGGCAGGATGTCACATGGTAGCGCGAAAAGGGCAGACCAACCAGTAGGGGAAGCTCCCAGGTCTAGCATTTCCCTGGGAGCCATGTTGAATAATTTGCCAAGGTTCACTGGGAGCAATGTCATGCTGTGGGGCTGGACGGAGCGTATCCGGGGAATGATGCGGATGCACCCCAAGACACCAGCCCTGGAGGCAGAAATTGCATTGATGGCCCTGGAGGGAGAGGCATGGGATTCTGTCATGCATAGGTCTCCTCGGGAGAGAGATACCCTAGACAAAGTGCTGCGCATACTGGAGGAGACACATGGGGACCCCACTGACGTAGGGGAGCTTCGCATGCGACTGTTTCACCGGGTACAAAGAGAGGGTGAGACCGTGACCCAATTCATGAATGCCCTCCAAGAGCTCCAGACTGCTATTAGACGGAAAGATGGTGTAGGTGTAGGGCCATTTGATGTGGTGCTCAGGGATCAGCTAGAGACGGGACTGCATGACACAATGATGAAACAGGCACTGCGAGAGCGCATGCGGGTGAAGCCAGACATGACTTTCTCTGAATTTGGCAGTGAGGCACATGTGCGAGAACAAGAACAGGGAGTGACAGGGCCAGTGGGGAGGGTAAGGAGCGGGGAGGTAACCACCACCGCAGACAATATCCCTCAATGGGTGGAGGACCTGAGAATGGAGATTAAGCAGGTCCACGAAGAAATGGCGACCTCAAGAAGAACTCTGGCAGTAGGGCCCAGCCATTTGGTGCAAGGCAGAGAAGCTGCCCCCTGAAATGAGAGTGAAGCTGCCAGGTAGAGAAGCCCTCTTACTTGCTACACTTGTGGAGAGCCCAGCAACATCGCCACACCCTCCTTTAAACTAGGTGGCTCCGAGCTCGAGGGACGCTGCTCAGAGCGTGGAGAGCAGAAGAAGAGAAGTAAGTCTCCCCAGCCTTGTTTCCACGTGCCCTCTGGTCTGGGCAGAAATCAATGGAAGAGCAGTGCGGTGCTTGATAGACACCGGCTCACAAGTGACTACCATGCCTGAGGAATATTTCTGCCGTCACTTCACGGAGGTGTTACGGCCCAAATGGGCCTTGTGATCAAACTTATGGCGGCCAATCACTTGCCCATCCCAGTCGCAGGGGTGGTATGGATGAACATAAAGGTCTGCGGTAAAGATGTCAGGAGTAGTATTGGTGGATGGAGAAGTAGCTAAAGACCATACCGTGACCCTTGGCATGAATGTGTTAAAAGACCTCGGGAGCCTTCTTTTCAATGAGTCCCCGGAACAGTTCCTACATCAAAGCAGCGACCAAACACCCTAGAAAAGGGTTTTTCAACAGCTGATACAGACATCCCCGGTCTGGAAAGCATACAGCAATGGAAGGGAACTCGGCAAAATCATCATCCCCGACTCTGTCAATCGAGTGTTGCCCCCTGGACAGACGGTCCTTCCCCTGCCTATACGAACTGGTATCCCGCTGGAAGGGGTAGAAGTCCAGATTGAGCCCAGTACAGTCGACCAGCTGCCATCAGGAATATTGGTCGCGCAGTCCCTGGCTACCGTGTGGGACGGTACTGTCCTTGTGCGCTGCATAAATTTGGGGACGACAGATTCAACTTTACCCCCCAGGAGTGAAGTCGCCCAGGTCCTGGGCCTCCCAGACGAGCTGGTCCCATGGGAAATGGGCAACTGACCACTAGGCCAGAAGATCCATGGCTGGTGACAGTCAAAGCGGAGGCAGCTCCAGACCCCAGATTGCTGCAAAAGGGGGCGACAGATATTGGAACGCATGAGGGCAGAGCTCTAAGAACTTACCCCAGAGCAGGTACCTAAGGTGGAAGCCTGTTATGAACTGGTGGTTTAGGAGCAACATGGGACGAGCTCTGAAGGAGGTGGTACCTGTACTGACCGCAGTCCCTAAGCTCAACACAACACTAGAAGTAGCCGTGAGATGCTCCTGTCACTCCCTAGGCACCTCGTCACAGCCTGAGAATTAAGTACCCCTAATGATAGAAACAGGAAAACTATCTTGCCTCAGAGAAAATCCCCAAAGGATAGATAGCCCCCCACAAGTAATGACTGTGAGTGGAGAGGGAAAAGACATACACAGAATGAAACCAGGATGTAGCACAGGAGGCCAGTCTAGCTAGATAGATAGGACAAGATAGAATACTATGCGGTCAGTATTAAAAACTACAAAAATCCACACAGAGTTTACAAAAGTCTCCACACCTGACTAAAGATGTGGAGGGTAAATCTGCTTCCCAGAGCTTCCAGCTTAACTGAATTAATCCATACTGACAAGCTGGACAAAACATAGAATGCACAGAACGAATAAGTCCACAACATGTGGACAGAAAAGAGCAAAGCAAGGACTTAACTTTGCAGAACTGTTCAGGATATCAAGGAAATCCAAGAGAGATGTGAATCCAACCAGGAACCATTGACAAGTGGCACTGGCTGAAGAGAAGAGCCAGGCATAAATAGCCGAGCAGAAAGACAATCAGTGGAAGCAGCTGCAGACTGCTAAATCCAAGGAGCAGCCATGCCACTTAAAACCTCCGGAGGGAGCCCAAGAGCAGAACTCACAAAAGTGCCACTTACAACCACCGGAGGGAGCCCAAGAGCGGAATTCACAACAGTACCCCCCTTTGAGGAGGGGTCACCGAACCCTTACCAGAGCCTCCAGGCCGATCAGGACGAGCCAAGTGAAAAGCACGAACCAAATCGGCGGCATGGACATCGGAGGCAACAACCCAAGAATTATCCTCCTGACCATAACCCTTCCACTTGACAAGATACTGAAGCCTCCGCCTCGAAAAACGAGAATCCAAAATTTTCTCAACCTCATATTCCAACTCTCCCTCAACCAACACCGGGGCAGGAGGATCAACAAGAGGGAACAACGGGCACCACATATCTCCGCAACAATGATCTATGGAAAACATTATGAATGGCAAAAGAGGCTGGAAGAGCCAAACGAAAAGACACCGGATTGATAATTTCAGAAATCTTATAAGGACCAATAAACCGAGGCTTAAACTTAGGGGAAGAAACCTTCATAGGAACATGACGAGAAGACAACCAAACCAAATCCCCCACACGAAGCCGGGGACCAACACACCGATGGCGGTTAGCAAAACGTTGAGCCTTTTCCTGAGACAACGTCAAATTGTCCACCACATGAGTCCAAATCTGCTGCAGCCTGTCCACCACAGAATCCACACCAGGACAATCAGAAGGCTCAACCTGCCCCAAAGAAAAACGAGGATGATAACCAAAATTACAAAAGAAAGGTGAAACCAAAGTAGCCGAACTAGCCTTATTATTAAGGGCAAACTCGGCCAATGGCAAGAAAGCCACCCAATCATCCTGATCAGCAGACACAAAGCATCTCAAATAGGTTTCCAAGGTCTGATTAGTTCGCTCAGTTTGGCCATTAGTCTGAGGATGAAACGCCGAAGAAAAAGACAAATCAATGCCCATCCTAGCACAGAAGGCTCGCCAAAACCTAGAGACAAACTGGGAACCTCTGTCAGACACAATATTCTCCGGAATGCCATGCAAACGAACCACATGCTGAAAAAACAATGGAACCAGATCTGAGGAGGAAGGCAACTTAGGCAAAGGTACCAGATTGACCATTTTAGAGAACCGGTCACAAACAACCCAGATAACAGACATCTTCTGGGAAACAGGAAGATCCGAAATAAAATCCATGGAAATATGCGTCCAGGGCCTCTCAGGGACCGACAAAGGCAAAAGCAACCCACTAGCGCGGGAACAGCAAGGCTTGGCCCGGGCGCAAGTCCCACAGGACTGCACAAAAGCACGCACAGCGCGCGACAAGGAAGGCCACCAAAAGGACCTAGCAACCAAATCTCTGGTACCAAAAATCCCAGGATGACCAGCCAACACTGAACAATGAACCTCAGAAATTACCTTACTTGTCCATCTATGAGGAACAAACAGCTTCCCCACTGGACAGCGGTCAGGCTTATCAGCCTGAAATTCCCGAAGCACCCACCGCAAATCAGGGGAGATGGCAGAAAGAATCACCCCTTTCTTAAGAATGCCAACCGGCTCAAGGACTCCAGGAGAATCAGGCAAAAAACTCCTAGAGAGGGCATCAGCCTTAACATTCTTAGATCCCGGAAGATACGAGACCACAAAATCAAAACGGGAGAAAAACAGGGACCATCGAGCCTGTCTAGGATTCAGCCGCTTGGCCGACTCGAGGTAAATCAGATTCTTAAGATCAGTCAAGACCACAACATGGTGCTTAGCTCCCTCAAGCCAATGTCGCCACTCCTCAAACGCCCACTTCATAGCCAACAACTCCCGATTGCCGACATCATAATTGCGTTCCGCAGGCGAAAACTTTCTGGAAAAAAAAGCACACAGTTTCATCAAAGAACCATCAGAATCCCTGTGAGACAAAATGGCCCCTGCCCCAATCTCAGAAGCGTCAACCTCAACCTGAAAAGGAAGAGAAACATCCGGTTCATGCAACACAGGGGCAGAAGTAAATCGGCGTTTAAGCTCCCGAAAGGCCTCAACAGCCGCAGAGGACCAATTCGTCACATCAGCGCCTTTCTTCGTCAAATCAGTAAGGGGCTTAACCACACTGGAAAAGTTGGCAATGAAACGGCGATAGAAATTAGCAAAGCCCAAAAATTTTTGAAGGCTCTTCACAGATGTGGGTTGAATCCAATCATGAATAGCTTGGACCTTAACAGGATCCATTTCTATAGACGAGGGAGAAAAAATAAAACCCAAAAAAGAGACCTTCTGAACTCCGAATAGGCACTTAGACCCCTTCACAAATAAAGCATTATCACGAAGGATCTGGAATACCATCCTGACCTGCTTCACATGAGACTCCCAATCATCGTAAAAAATCAAAATATCATCCAAATATACAACCATGAATTTATCAAGATAATTGCGGAAAATATCATGCATGAAAGATTGGAACACAGATGGAGCATTAGAGAGCCCGAATGGCATCACGAGGTATTCAAAATGGCCTTTGGGCGTATTAAATGCAGTTTTCCATTCGTCACCCTGTTTAATACGAACAAGATTATATGCCCCTCGAAGGTCAATCTTAGTAAACCAACTAGCCCCCTTAATCTGAGCAAACAAATCAGAAAGCAAAGGCAAGGGGTATTGGAATTTGACCGTGATCTTATTAAGAAGACGATAATCTATACAGGGTCTCAAGGAGCCATCCTTCTTAGCAACAAAAAAGAAACCCGCTCCCAATGGTGACGAAGACGGCCGAATATAGTAACATAGTAACATAGTAACATAGTTAGTAAGGCCGAAAAAAGACATTTGTCCATCCAGTTCAGCCTATATTCCATCATAATAAATACCCAGATCTACGTCCTTCTACAGAACCTAATAATTGTATGATACAATATTGTTCTGCTCCAGGAAGACATCCAGGCCTCTCTTGAACCCCTCGACTGAGTTCGCCATCACCACCTCCTCAGGCAAGCAATTCCAGATTCTCACTGCCCTAACAGTAAAGAATCCTCTTCTATGTTGGTGGAAAAACCTTCTCTCCTCCAGACGCAAAGAATGCCCCCTTGTGCCCGTCACCTTCCTTGGTATAAACAGATCCTCAGCGAGATATTTGTATTGTCCTCTTATATACTTATGCATGGTTATTAGATCGCCCCTCAGTCGTCTTTTTTCTAGACTAAATAATCCTAATTTCGCTAATCTATCTGAGTATTGTAGTTCTCCCATCCCCTTTATTAATTTTGTTGCCCTCCTTTGTACTCTCTCTAGTTCCATTATATCCTTCCTGAGCACCGGTGCCCAAAACTGGACACAGTACTCCATGTGCGGTCTAACTAGGGATTTGTACAGAGGCAGTATAATGCTCTCATCATGTGTATCCAGACCTCTTTTAATGCACCCCATGATCCTGTTTGCCTTGGCAGCTGCTGCCTGGCACTGGCTGCTCCAGGTAAGTTTATCATTAACTAGGATCCCCAAGTCCTTCTCCCTGTCAGATTTACCCAGTGGTTTCCCGTTCAGTGTGTAATGGTGATATTGATTCCCTCTTCCCATGTGTATAACCTTACATTTATCATTGTTAAACCTCATCTGCCACCTTTCAGCCCAAGTTTCCAACTTATCCAGATCCATCTGTAGCAGAATACTATCTTCTCTTGTATTAACTGCTTTACATAGTTTTGTATCATCTGCAAATATCGATATTTTACTGTGTAAACCTTCTACCAGATCATTAATGAATATGTTGAAGAGAACAGGTCCCAATACCGACCCCTGCGGTACCCCACTGGTCACAGCGACCCAGTTAGAGACTATACCATTTATAACCACCCTCTGCTTTCTATCACTAAGCCAGTTACTAACCCATTTACACACATTTTCCCCCAGACCAAGCATTCTCATTTTGTGTACCAACCTCTTGTGCGGCACGGTATCAAACGCTTTGGAAAAATCGAGATATACCACGTCCAATGACTCACCGTGGTCCAGCCTATAGCTTACCTCTTCATAAAAACTGATTAGATTGGTTTGACAGGAGCGATTTCTCATAAACCCATGCTGATATGGAGTTAAACAGTTATTCTCATTGAGATAATCCAGAATAACATCCCTCAGAAACCCTTCAAATATTTTACCAACAATAGAGGTTAGACTTACTGGCCTATAATTTCCAGGTTCACTTTTAGAGCCCTTTTTGAATATTGGCACCACATTTGCTATGCGCCAGTCCTGCGGAACAGACCCTGTCGCTATAGAGTCACTAAAAATAAGAAATAATGGTTTATCTATTACATTACTTAGTTCTCTTAGTACTCGTGGGTGTATGCCATCCGGACCCGGAGATTTATCTATTTTAATCTTATTTAGCCGGTTTCGCACCTCTTCTTGGGTTAGATTGGTGACCCTTAATATAGGGTTTTCATTGTTTCTTGGGATTTCACCTAGCATTTCATTTTCCACCGTGAATACCGTGGAGAAGAAGGTGTTTAATATGTTAGCTTTTTCCTCGTCATCTACAACCATTCTTTCCTCACTATTTTTTAAGGGGCCTACATTTTCAGTTTTTATTCTTTTACTATTGATATAGTTGAAGAACAGTTTGGGATTAGTTTTACTCTCCTTAGCAATGTGCTTCTCTGTTTCCTTTTTGGCAGCTTTAATTAGTTTTTTAGATAAAGTATTTTTCTCCCTATAGTTTTTTAGAGCTTCAATGGTGCCATCCTGCTTTAGTAGTGCAAATGCTTTCTTTTTACTGTTAATTGCCTGTCTTACTTCTTTGTTTAGCCACATTGGGTTTTTCCTATTTCTAGTCCTTTTATTCCCACAAGGTATAAACCGCTTACACTGCCTATTTAGGATGTTCTTAAACATTTCCCATTTATTATCTGTATTCTTATTTCTGAGGATATTGTCCCAGTCTACCAGATTAAGGGCATCTCTAAGCTGGTCAAACTTTGCCTTCCTAAAGTTCAATGTTTTTGTGACTCCCTGACAAGTCCCCCTAGTGAAAGACAGGTGAAACTGCACAATATTGTGGTCGCTATTTCCTAAATGCCCAACCACCTGCAGATTTGTTATTCTGTCAGGTCTATTAGATAGTATTAGGTCTAAAAGTGCTGCTCCTCTGGTTGGATTCTGCACCAATTGTGAAAGATAATTTTTCTTGGTTATTAGCAGAAACCTGTTGCCTTTATGGGTTTCACAGGTTTCTGTTTCCCAGTTAATATCCGGGTAGTTAAAGTCCCCCATAACCAGGACCTCATTATGGGTTGCAGCTTCATCTATCTGCTTTAGAAGTAGACTTTCCATGGTTTCTGTTATATTTGGGGGTTTGTAACAGACCCCAATGAGAATTTTGTTACCATTTTTCCCTCCATGAATTTCAACCCATATGGACTCGACATCCTCATTCCCTTCGCTAATATCCTCCCTTAAAGTGGACTTTAGACAAGACTTTACATAGAGACAAACCCCTCCTCCTCTCCGATTTTTACGATCGTTTCTAAACAGACTGTAACCCTGTAAGTTAACTGCCCAGTCATAGCTTTCATCTAACCATGTCTCGGTTATTCCCACTATGTCAAAGTTACCTGTAGATATTTCTGCTTCTAGTTCTTCCATCTTGTTTGTCAGGCTTCTGGCGTTTGCAAGCATGCAGTTTAGAGGATTTTGTTTTGTTCCAATCTCCTCACTGTGGATTGTTTTAGAAATGTTCTTACCTCCCTTCTGAGTATGTTTTCCTGGGTCGTCTTTGTTCGAGTCTAATGTTTTTCTTCCCGTCCCCTCTTCTTCTAGTTTAACGCCCGCCTGATGAGTGTAGCGAGTCTTCTGGCGAATGTGTGTTTCCCAGGTTTGTTGAGGTGTAGTCCGTCTCTGGCGAGGAGTCCATCATACCAGTAATTCACACCGTGGTCCAGGAATCCAAATCCTTGTTGTCTGCACCATCGTCTTAGCCAGTTGTTTGCATCAAGGATCCTGTTCCATCTCCTGGTGCCATGCCCGTCTACTGGAAGGATAGAAGAAAAAACTACCTGTGCATCCAGTTCCTTTACTTTCTTCCCCAACTCTTCAAAGTCCTTGCAGATTGTCGGTAGGTCCTTCCTTGCCGTGTCATTGGTGCCAACATGTATCAGAAGAAATGGGTGGACGTCCTTGGAGCTGAAGAGCTTTGGTATCCTATCGGTCACATCCTTGATCATCGCACCTGGAAGGCAGCATACTTCTCTTGCAGTTATGTCCGGTCTGCAGATGGCTGCTTCTGTGCCTCTCAGTAGTGAGTCTCCCACCACCATCACTCTTCGTTGCTTCTTGGCTGTACTTTTTGCTGTCACTTGTTGCTGTGTGCCCTTTTCTTTTTTGCTTGCTGGTATTGCTTCATTCTTAGGTGTGCCATCTTCATCCTCTACAAAGATTTGATATCGGTTCTTCAGTTGTGTGGTTGGTGATTTCTCCATGGTCTTCTTGCTTCTTTTGGTCACATGCTTCCACTCATCTGCTTTTGGAGGTTCTCTGACACTTTTTTCACCTTCTGTGACCAGTAGAGATGCTTCTGTTCTGTCTAGAAAGTCTTCATTCTCTTTGATGAGTTTCAAAGTTGTTATTCTTTCTTCCAGACCCCGCACCTTTTCTTCTAAAAGGGCCACTAGTCTACACTTCTGACAGGTGAAATTGGATTCTTCTTCTGGTCGATCTGTGAACATGTAGCACATGCTGCAGCTCACCATGTAGGTTGTCACATCTGCCATGTTGCTCCTAGATCCTGCTGACTTGCTGTGTGTTTTCCTTCTTGTGTAATCTACTCAGCCAAGCTCTCTTGCAATAATGTCCTACAGGCAAAAATTCGCGCGCCATGAGGCGCGCGGTTTGGTGATGCTTTCGAAGCAGCTGGTCCCGGCTGTACCCAACGATCTTCTAGCTTAGGGAGACTTCGCTTCTCCCAGAAGGCACCTGGAATATGCAAATTAGCCTCCTGAAGCTTGAATCCCTGGTTTGGTGATGCTTTCGAAGCAGCTGGTCCCGGCTGTACCCAACGATCTTCTAGCTTAGGGAGACTTCGCTTCTCCCAGAAGGCACCTGGAATATGCAAATTAGCCTCCTGAAGCTTGAATCCCTGGTTTGGTGATGCTTTCGAAGCAGCTGGTCCCGGCTGTACCCAACGATCTTCTAGCTTAGGGAGACTTCGCTTCTCCCAGAAGGCACCTGGAATATGCAAATTAGCCTCCTGAAGCTTGAATCCCTGGTTTGGTGATGCTTTCGAAGCAGCTGGTCCCGGCTGTACCCAACGATCTTCTAGCTTAGGGAGACTTCGCTTCTCCCAGAAGGCACCTGGAATATGCAAATTAGCCTCCTGAAGCTTGAATCCCTGGTTTGGTGATGCTTTCGAAGCAGCTGGTCCCGGCTGTACCCAACGATCTTCTAGCTTAGGGAGACTTCGCTTCTCCCAGAAGGCACCTGGAATATGCAAATTAGCCTCCTGAAGCTTGAATCCCTGGTTTGGTGATGCTTTCGAAGCAGCTGGTCCCGGCTGTACCCAACGATCTTCTAGCTTAGGGAGACTTCGCTTCTCCCAGAAGGCACCTGGAATATGCAAATTAGCCTCCTGAAGCTTGAATCCCTGGTTTGGTGATGCTTTCGAAGCAGCTGGTCCCGGCTGTACCCAACGATCTTCTAGCTTAGGGAGACTTCGCTTCTCCCAGAAGGCACCTGGAATATGCAAATTAGCCTCCTGAAGCTTGAATCCCTGGTTTGGTGATGCTTTCGAAGCAGCTGGTCCCGGCTGTACCCAACGATCTTCTAGCTTAGGGAGACTTCGCTTCTCCCAGAAGGCACCTGGAATATGCAAATTAGCCTCCTGAAGCTTGAATCCCTGGTTTGGTGATGCTTTCGAAGCAGCTGGTCCCGGCTGTACCCAACGATCTTCTAGCTTAGGGAGACTTCGCTTCTCCCAGAAGGCACCTGGAATATGCAAATTAGCCTCCTGAAGCTTGAATCCCTGGTTTGGTGATGCTTTCGAAGCAGCTGGTCCCGGCTGTACCCAACGATCTTCTAGCTTAGGGAGACTTCGCTTCTCCCAGAAGGCACCTGGAATATGCAAATTAGCCTCCTGAAGCTTGAATCCCTGGTTTGGTGATGCTTTCGAAGCAGCTGGTCCCGGCTGTACCCAACGATCTTCTAGCTTAGGGAGACTTCGCTTCTCCCAGAAGGCACCTGGAATATGCAAATTAGCCTCCTGAAGCTTGAATCCCTGGTTTGGTGATGCTTTCGAAGCAGCTGGTCCCGGCTGTACCCAACGATCTTCTAGCTTAGGGAGACTTCGCTTCTCCCAGAAGGCACCTGGAATATGCAAATTAGCCTCCTGAAGCTTGAATCCCTGGTTTGGTGATGCTTTCGAAGCAGCTGGTCCCGGCTGTACCCAACGATCTTCTAGCTTAGGGAGACTTCGCTTCTCCCAGAAGGCACCTGGAATATGCAAATTAGCCTCCTGAAGCTTGAATCCCTGGTTTGGTGATGCTTTCGAAGTAGCTGGTCCCGGCTGTACCCAACGATCTTCTAGCTTAGGGAGACTTCGCTTCTCCCAGAAGGCACCTGGAATATGCAAATTAGCCTCCTGAAGCTTGAATCCCTGGTTTGGTGATGCTTTCGAAGCAGCTGGTCCCGGCTGTACCCAACGATCTTCTAGCTTAGGGAGACTTCGCTTCTCCCAGAAGGCACCTGGAATATGCATATTAGCCTCCTGAAGCTTGAATCCCTGGTTTGGTGATGCTTTCGAAGCAGCTGGTCCCGGCTGTACCCAACGATCTTCTAGCTTAGGGAGACTTCGCTTCTCCCAGAAGGCACCTGGAATATGCAAATTAGCCTCCTGAAGCTTGAATCCCTGGTTTGGTGATGCTTTCGAAGCAGCTGGTCCCGGCTGTACCCAACGATCTTCTAGCTTAGGGAGACTTCGCTTCTCCCAGAAGGCACCTGGAATATGCAAATTAGCCTCCTGAAGCTTGAATCCCTGGTTTGGTGATGCTTTCGAAGCAGCTGGTCCCGGCTGTACCCAACGATCTTCTAGCTTAGGGAGACTTCGCTTCTCCCAGAAGGCACCTGGAATATGCATATTAGCCTCCTGAAGCTTGAATCCCTGGTTTGGTGATGCTTTCGAAGCAGCTGGTCCCGGCTGTACCCAACGATCTTCTAGCTTAGGGAGACTTCGCTTCTCCCAGAAGGCACCTGGAATATGCAAATTAGCCTCCTGAAGCTTGAATCCCTGGTTTGGTGATGCTTTTGAAGCAGCTGGTCCCGGCTGTACCCAACGATCTTCTAGCTTAGGGAGACTTCGCTTCTCCCAGAAGGCACCTGGAATATGCAAATTAGCCTCCTGAAGCTTGAATCCCTGGTTTGGTGATGATTTCGAAGCAGCTGGTCCCGGCTGTACCCAACGATCTTCTAGCTTAGGGAGACTTCGCTTCTCCCAGAAGGCACCTGGAATATGCATATTAGCCTCCTGAAGCTTGAATCCCTGGTTTGGTGATGCTTTCGAAGCAGCTGGTCCCGGCTGTACCCAACGATCTTCTAGCTTAGGGAGACTTCGCTTCTCCCAGAAGGCACCTGGAATATGTAAATTAGCCTCCTGAAGCTTGAATCCCTGGTTTGGTGATGCTTTCGAAGCAGCTGGTCCCGGCTGTACCCAACGATCTTCTAGCTTAGGGAGACTTCGCTTCTCCCAGAAGGCACCTGGAATATGCAAATTAGCCTCCTGAAGCTTGAATCCCTGGTTTGGTGATGCTTTCGAAGCAGCTGGTCCCGGCTGTACCCAACGATCTTCTAGCTTAGGGAGACTTCGCTTCTCCCAGAAGGCACCTGGAATATGCAAATTAGCCTCCTGAAGCTTGAATCCCTGGTTTGGTGATGCTTTCGAAGCAGCTGGTCCCGGCTGTACCCAACGATCTTCTAGCTTAGGGAGACTTCGCTTCTCCCAGAAGGCACCTGGAATATGCAAATTAGCCTCCTGAAGCTTGAATCCCTGGTTTGGTGATGCTTTCGAAGCAGCTGGTCCCGGCTGTACCCAACGATCTTCTAGCTTAGGGAGACTTCGCTTCTCCCAGAAGGCACCTGGAATATGCAAATTAGCCTCCTGAAGCTTGAATCCCTGGTTTGGTGATGCTTTCGAAGCAGCTGGTCCCGGCTGTACCCAACGATCTTCTAGCTTAGGGAGACTTCGCTTCTCCCAGAATGCACCTGGAATATGCAAATTAGCCTCCTGAAGCTTGAATCCCTGGTTTGGTGATGCTTTCGAAGCAGCTGGTCCCGGCTGTACCCAACGATCTTCTAGCTTAGGGAGACTTCGCTTCTCCCAGAAGGCACCTGGAATATGCAAATTAGCCTCCTGAAGCTTGAATCCCTGGTTTGGTGATGCTTTCGAAGCAGCTGGTCCCGGCTGTACCCAACGATCTTCTAGCTTAGGGAGACTTCGCTTCTCCCAGAAGGCACCTGGAATATGCAAATTAGCCTCCTGAAGCTTGAATCCCTGGTTTGGTGATGTTTTCGAAGCAGCTGGTCCCGGCTGTACCCAACGATCTTCTAGCTTAGGGAGACTTCGCTTCTCCCAGAAGGCACCTGGAATATGCAAATTAGCCTCCTGAAGCTTGAATCCTGGTTTGGTGATGCTTTCGAAGCAGCTGGTCCCGGCTGTACCCAACGATCTTCTAGCTTAGGGAGACTTCGCTTCTCCCAGAAGGCACCTGGAATATGCAAATTAGCCTCCTGAAGCTTGAATCCCTGGTTTGGTGATGCTTTCGAAGCAGCTGGTCCCGGCTGTACCCAACGATCTTCTAGCTTAGGGAGACTTCGCTTCTCCCAGAAGGCACCTGGAATATGCATATTAGCCTCCTGAAGCTTGAATCCCTGGTTTGGTGATGCTTTCGAAGCAGCTGGTCCCGGCTGTACCCAACGATCTTCTAGCTTAGGGAGACTTCGCTTCTCCCAGAAGGCACCTGGAATATGCAAATTAGCCTCCTGAAGCTTGAATCCCTGGTTTGGTGATGCTTTCGAAGCAGCTGGTCCCGGCTGTACCCAACGATCTTCTAGCTTAGGGAGACTTCGCTTCTCCCAGAAGGCACCTGGAATATGCAAATTAGCCTCCTGAAGCTTGAATCCCTGGTTTGGTGATGCTTTCGAAGCAGCTGGTCCCGGCTGTACCCAACGATCTTCTAGCTTAGGGAGACTTCGCTTCTCCCAGAAGGCACCTGGAATATGCATATTAGCCTCCTGAAGCTTGAATCCCTGGTTTGGTGATGCTTTCGAAGCAGCTGGTCCCGGCTGTACCCAACGATCTTCTAGCTTAGGGAGACTTCGCTTCTCCCAGAAGGCACCTGGAATATGCAAATTAGCCTCCTGAAGCTTGAATCCCTGGTTTGGTGATGCTTTTGAAGCAGCTGGTCCCGGCTGTACCCAACGATCTTCTAGCTTAGGGAGACTTCGCTTCTCCCAGAAGGCACCTGGAATATGCAAATTAGCCTCCTGAAGCTTGAATCCCTGGTTTGGTGATGCTTTCGAAGCAGCTGGTCCCGGCTGTACCCAACGATCTTCTAGCTTAGGGAGACTTCGCTTCTCCCAGAAGGCACCTGGAATATGCATATTAGCCTCCTGAAGCTTGAATCCCTGGTTTGGTGATGCTTTCGAAGCAGCTGGTCCCGGCTGTACCCAACGATCTTCTAGCTTAGGGAGACTTCGCTTCTCCCAGAAGGCACCTGGAATATGTAAATTAGCCTCCTGAAGCTTGAATCCCTGGTTTGGTGATGCTTTCGAAGCAGCTGGTCCCGGCTGTACCCAACGATCTTCTAGCTTAGGGAGACTTCGCTTCTCCCAGAAGGCACCTGGAATATGCAAATTAGCCTCCTGAAGCTTGAATCCCTGGTTTGGTGATGCTTTCGAAGCAGCTGGTCCCGGCTGTACCCAACGATCTTCTAGCTTAGGGAGACTTCGCTTCTCCCAGAAGGCACCTGGAATATGCAAATTAGCCTCCTGAAGCTTGAATCCCTGGTTTGGTGATGCTTTCGAAGCAGCTGGTCCCGGCTGTACCCAACGATCTTCTAGCTTAGGGAGACTTCGCTTCTCCCAGAAGGCACCTGGAATATGCAAATTAGCCTCCTGAAGCTTGAATCCCTGGTTTGGTGATGCTTTCGAAGCAGCTGGTCCCGGCTGTACCCAACGATCTTCTAGCTTAGGGAGACTTCGCTTCTCCCAGAAGGCACCTGGAATATGCAAATTAGCCTCCTGAAGCTTGAATCCCTGGTTTGGTGATGCTTTCGAAGCAGCTGGTCCCGGCTGTACCCAACGATCTTCTAGCTTAGGGAGACTTCGCTTCTCCCAGAAGGCACCTGGAATATGCATATTAGCCTCCTGAAGCTTGAATCCCTGGTTTGGTGATGCTTTCGAAGCAGCTGGTCCCGGCTGTACCCAACGATCTTCTAGCTTAGGGAGACTTCGCTTCTCCCAGAAGGCACCTGGAATATGCAAATTAGCCTCCTGAAGCTTGAATCCCTGGTTTGGTGATGCTTTCGAAGCAGCTGGTCCCGGCTGTACCCAACGATCTTCTAGCTTAGGGAGACTTCGCTTCTCCCAGAAGGCACCTGGAATATGCAAATTAGCCTCCTGAAGCTTGAATCCCTGGTTTGGTGATGCTTTCGAAGCAGCTGGTCCCGGCTGTACCCAACGATCTTCTAGCTTAGGGAGACTTCGCTTCTCCCAGAAGGCACCTGGAATATGCATATTAGCCTCCTGAAGCTTGAATCCCTGGTTTGGTGATGCTTTCGAAGCAGCTGGTCCCGGCTGTACCCAACGATCTTCTAGCTTAGGGAGACTTCGCTTCTCCCAGAAGGCACCTGGAATATGCAAATTAGCCTCCTGAAGCTTGAATCCCTGGTTTGGTGATGCTTTTGAAGCAGCTGGTCCCGGCTGTACCCAACGATCTTCTAGCTTAGGGAGACTTCGCTTCTCCCAGAAGGCACCTGGAATATGCAAATTAGCCTCCTGAAGCTTGAATCCCTGGTTTGGTGATGCTTTCGAAGCAGCTGGTCCCGGCTGTACCCAACGATCTTCTAGCTTAGGGAGACTTCGCTTCTCCCAGAAGGCACCTGGAATATGCAAATTAGCCTCCTGAAGCTTGAATCCCTGGTTATGCCCAGAATATGCCCCTTCTCCAAAGATTCCTTAACATAACTCCGCATGGCGGCATGCTCTGGCACAGACAGATTGAAAAGTCGGCCCTTAGGGAACTTACAACCTGGAATCAAGTTAATAGCATAATCACAGTCCCTATGTGGAGGAAGGGAACTGGACTTGGGCTCATCAAATACATTCTGGAAATCCGACAAAAACTCAGGGACCTCAGAAGGGGGGAAGAGGAAATTGACATCAAAGGAACGTCACTATGTACCCCTTGACAACCCCAACTAGTCACAGACATAGTTTTCCAATCCAGCACCGGATTATGTTCCTGTAACTATGGAAAACCCAGTACAACAACATCATGCAGGTTATGCAACACCAGAAAACGGCAATCTTCCTGATGTGCTGGAGCCATGTACATGGCCATCTGCGTCCAGTACTGAGGTTTACCCTTGGCCAATGGTGTTGCATCAAAGGAATAGGGCTCTGCAAAGGCTGCAAGGAAAAAACACAGCGCCTGGCGAATTCTAAGTCCATTAAGTTCAGGGCAGCGCCTGAATCCACAAATGCCATGACAGAAAAGGACGACAATGAGCAAATCAGGGTCACAGATAAAAGAAATTTAGGCTGTACAGTACTGATGGTGACAGACCTAGCGACCTTCCTAGTACGCTTAAGGCAATCAGAAATAACATGAGCAGAATCACCACAGTAAAAACACAGCCTATTCTGACGTCTGAATTCCTGCCATTCTGTTCTAGTCAAAATCCTATCACATTGCATAGGCTCAGGACTCTGCTCAGAGGACACTGCCATATGGTGCACAGCTTTGCGCTCGTGCAGACGCCAATCAATCTGAATGGCTAGAGACATAGATTCGCTCAAACCAGCAGGCGTAGGGAAGCCCACCATAACATCTTTAAGGGCTTCAGAAAGGCCTTTTCTGAAAATAGCAGCCAGAGCATCCTCATTCCATTTAGTGAGCACAGACCATTTCCTAAATTTCTGGCAGTATAATTCTGTCGCTTCCTAACCTTGACACAAGGCCAACAGGGTTTTTTCTGCATGATCCACAGAATTAGGTTCATCATACAATAATCCGAGTGCTTGAAAAAATGCATCTACATTCAGCAATGCCGGATCACCTGATTCAAGGGAGAATGCCCAGTCCTGAAGGTCACCACGCAGCAAGGATATGATGATTTTAACTTGCTGAATGGGATCACCAGAAGAAAGGGGTTTCAAAGCAAAAAACAATTTGCAGTTATTTTTAAAGTTCAAAAACTTGGATCTGTCCCCAAAAAACAAATCAGGAGTAGGAATTTTAGGCTCCAAAGCTGGAGTCTGGACAACATAATCTTGGATACTCTGTACTCTTGCAGCAAGTTGATCCACACGAGAAAACAAACCCTGACCATCCATGCCAGAGCATAAATCCTGAACCACCCAGAGATCACGAGGAAAAAAAAGGCAAAACAGAGCACAGAAAAAAAATGACTCAGAATTTTTTTTTCCTTCTTTTGAGATGCATTTAATTCATTTTTGGCCACTTGTACTGTTATGAACTGGTGGTTTAGGAGCAACATGGGACGAGCTCTGAAGGAGGTGGTACCTGTACTGACCGCAGTCCCTAAGCTCAACACAACACTAGAAGTAGCCGTGGGACGCTCCTGTCACTCCCTAGGCACCTCGTCACAGCCTGAGAATTAACTACCCCTAAAGATAGAAACAGGAAAACTATCTTGCCTCAGAGAAAATCCCCAAAGGATAGATAGCCCCCCACAAGTAATGACTGTGAGTGGAGAGGGAAAAGACATACACAGAATGAAACCAGGATGTAGCACAGGAGGCCAGTCTAGCTAAATAGATAGGACAGGATAGAATACTGTGCGGTCAGTATTAAAAACTACAAAAATCCACACAGAGTTTACAAAAATCTCCACACCTGACTAAAGGTGTGGAGGGTAACTCTGCTTCCCAGAGCTTCCAGCTTAACTGAATTAATCCATACTGACGAGCTGGACAAAACATAGAATGCACAGAACGAATAAGTCCACAACATGTGGACAGAAAAGAGCAAAGCAAGGACTTATCTTTGCTGAACTGGTCAGGATATCAGGGAAATCCAAGCAAAGATGTGAATCCAACCAGGAACCATTGACAAGTGGCACTGGCTGAAGGGAAGAGCCAAGCATAAATAGCCGATCAGAAAGACAATCAGTGGAAGCAGCTGCAGACTGCTAAATCCAAGGAGCAGCCATTCCACTTAAAACCACCGGAGGGAGCCCAAGAGCAGAACTCACAAAAGTGCCACTTACAACCACCGGAGGGAGCCCAAGAGCGGAATTCACAACAATCTCCTCCTGTATATAGTATATATGTGTGTCATCTCCTCCTGTATATAGTATATACCTGTGTGTCATCTGCTCCTGTATATAGTATATACCTGTGTGTCATCTCCTCCTGTATATAGTATGTACCTGTATGTCATCTCCTCCTGTATATAGTGTATACCTGTGTGTCATCTCCTCCTGTATATAGTATATACCTGTGTCATCTGCTCCTGTATATAGTATATATCTGTGTGTCATCTCCTCTATATAGTTTATATGTGTGTGTCATCTCCTCCTGTATATAGTATGTACCTGTATGTCATCTCCTCCTGTATATAGTATATACCTGTGTGTCACCTCCCCTGTATATAGTATATATGTGTGTGTCATCTCCCCTGTATATAGTATATACCTGTGTGTCACCTCCCCTGTATATAGTATATATGTGTGTGTCATCTCCCCTGTATATAGTATATACCTGTGTGTCATCTCCTCCTGTATATAGTATATACCTGTGTGTCATCTCCTCCTGTATATAGTATATACCTGTGTGTCATCTCCCCTGTATATATAGTATGTACCTGTATGTCATCTCCCCTGTATATATTATATACCAGTGTGTCTTCTCCTCCTGTATATAGTATATACCTGTATGTCATCTCCTCCTGTATATAGTATATACCTGTTGGTCATTTCCCCTGTATATAGTGTTATGGCTGGCAATCAGGCAACACAGCGTGCAGTAATCAGCGCACATACAGAGATCTGGCAATAACCAAAAACAATAGGACGAGCTCTGAGACGTGGAATCTCTGTAGACTGCAGTACCTGATCTATCCTCACACAACTATAAGCAGCAGTGGATTGCGCCTATCACTACCTATGCAACTCGGCACTGCCTGAGGAGCTGACTAGCCTGAAGATAGAAATACAAGCCTGACTTACCTCAGAGAAATACCCCAAAGGAATAGGCAGCCCCCCACATATAATGACTGTTAGCAAGATGAAAAGACAAACGTAGGAATGAAATAGATTCAGCAAAGTGAGGCCCGATATTCTAGACAGAGCGAGGATAGCAAAGAGAACTATGCAGTCTACAAAAAACCCTAAAACGAAAACCACGCAAAGGGGCAAAAAGACCCACCGTGCCGAACTAACAGCACGGCGGTGCACCCCTTTGCTTCTCAGAGCTTCCAGCAAAAGTTAATAGCAAGCTGGACAGAAAAAACAGAAAACAAACTAGAAGCACTTATCTAGCAGAGCAGCAGGCTCAAGGAATGATGCAGTAGCTCAGATCCAACACTGGAACATTGACAAGGAGCAAGGAAGACAGACTCAGGTGGAGCTAAATAGCAAGGCAGCCAACGAGCTCACCAAAACACCTGAGGGAGGAAGCCCAGAGACTGCAATACCACTTGTGACCACAGAAGTGAACTCAGCCACAGAATTCACAACAGTACCCCCCCCTTGAGGAGGGGTCACCGAACCCTCACCAGAACCCCCAGGCCGACCAGGATGAGCCACATGAAAGGCACGAACAAGATCTGGGGCATGGACATCAGAGGCAAAAACCCAGGAATTATCTTCCTGAGCATAACCCTTCCATTTGACCAGATACTGGAGTTTCCGTCTAGAGACACGAGAATCCAAAATCTTCTCCACAATATACTCCAATTCCCCCTCCACCAAAACAGGGGCAGGAGGCTCCACAGATGGAACCATAGGTGCCACGTATCTCCTCAACAACGACCTATGGAATACATTATGTATGGAAAAGGAGTCTGGGAGGATCAGACGAAAAGACACCGGATTGAGAATCTCAGAAATCCTATACGGACCAATAAAACGAGGTTTAAATTTAGGAGAGGAAACCTTCATAGGAATATGACGAGAAGATAACCAAACCAGATCCCCAACACGAAGTCGGGGTCCCACACGGCGTCTGCGATTAGCGAAAAGCTGAGCCTTCTCCTGGGACAAGGTCAAATTGTCCACTACCTGAGTCCAGATCTGCTGCAACCTGTCCACCACAGAATCCACACCAGGACAGTCCGAAGACTCAACCTGTCCTGAAGAGAAACGAGGATGGAACCCAGAATTGCAGAAAAATGGAGAGACCAAGGTAGCCGAGCTGGCCCGATTATTAAGGGCGAACTCAGCCAACGGCAAAAATGACACCCAATCATCCTGGTCAGCGGAAACAAAACATCTCAGATATGTTTCCAAGGTCTGATTGGTTCGTTCGGTCTGGCCATTAGTCTGAGGATGGAAGGCCGAGGAGAAAGATAGGTCAATGCCCATCCTACCACAAAAGGCTCGCCAGAACCTCGAGACAAACTGGGAACCTCTGTCAGAAACAATATTCTCAGGAATGCCATGTAAACGAACCACATGCTGGAAGAACAAAGGCACCAAATCAGAGGAGGAAGGCAATTTAACCAAGGGCACCAGATGGACCATTTTAGAAAAGCGATCACAGACCACCCAAATGACCGACATTTTTTGAGAAACGGGAAGGTCAGAAATGAAATCCATCGAAATATGTGTCCAAGGCCTCTTCGGGACCGGCAAGGGCAAAAGCAACCCACTGGCACGTGAACAGCAGGGCTTAGCCCTAGCACAAATTCCACAGGACTGCACAAAAGCACGCACATCCCGCGACAGAGATGGCCACCAGAAGGATCTAGCAACCAACTCCCTGGTACCAAAGATTCCTGGATGACCGGCCAGCACCGAACAATGAAGTTCAGAGATAACTTTACTAGTCCACCTATCAGGGACGAACAGTTTCTCGGCCGGACAACGATCAGGTTTATTAGCCTGAAATTTCTGCAACACTCTCCGCAAATCAGGGGAGATGGCAGACACAATGACTCCTTCCTTGAGGATACTCGCCGGCTCAGATAACCCCGGAGAGTCGGGCACAAAACTCCTAGACAGAGCATCCGCCTTCACATTTTTAGAGCCCGGAAGGTATGAAATCACAAAATCAAAACGAGCAAAAAATAACGACCAACGGGCCTGTCTAGGATTCAAGCGCTTGGCAGACTCAAGATAAGTAAGGTTCTTATGATCAGTCAAAACCACCACGCGATGCTTAGCACCCTCAAGCCAATGACGCCACTCCTCGAATGCCCACTTCATGGCCAGCAACTCTCGGTTGCCCACATCATAATTACGCTCAGCAGCAGAAAATTTCCTGGAAAAGAAAGCACATGGTTTGAACACTGAGCAACCAGAACCTCTCTGTGACAAAACCGCCCCTGCACCAATCTCAGAAGCATCAACCTCGACCTGGAACGGAAGAGAAACATCAGGTTGACACAACACAGGGGCACAGCAAAAACGACGCTTCAACTCCTGAAAAGCTTCCACGGCAGCAGAAGACCAATTAACCAAATCAGCACCCTTCTTGGTCAAATCGGTCAATGGTCTGGCAATGCTAGAAAAATTACAGATGAAGCGACGATAAAAATTAGCAAAGCCCAGGAATTTCTGCAGACTTTTTAGAGATGTCGGCTGAGTCCAATCCTGGATGGCCTGAACCTTAACCGGATCCATCTCGATAGTAGAAGGGGAAAAGATGAACCCCAAAAATGAAACTTTCTGCACACCGAAGAGACACTTTGATCCCTTCACGAACAAGGAATTAGCACGCAGTACCTGGAAAACCATTCTGACTTGCTTCACATGAGACTCCCAATCATCTGAGAAGATCAAAATGTCATCCAAGTAAACAATCAAGAATTTATCCAGATACTCACGGAAAATGTCATGCATAAAAGACTGAAAAACAGATGGAGCATTGGCAAGTCCGAACGGCATCACCAGATACTCAAAATGACCCTCGGGCGTATTAAATGCCGTTTTCCATTCATCTCCCTGCCTGATTCTCACCAGATTATACGCACCACGAAGATCAATCTTAGTAAACCAACTAGCCCCCTTAATCCGAGCAAACAAGTCAGAAATCAATGGCAAGGGATACTGAAACTTAACAGTGATCTTATTAAGAAGGCGGTAATCAATACACGGTCTTAGCGAACCATCCTTCTTGGCTACAAAAAAGAACCCTGCTCCCAATGGTGACGACGATGGGCGAATATGTCCCTTCTCCAGGGACTCCTTCACATAACTGCGCATAGCGGTGTGTTCAGGTACGGACAAATTAAATAAACGACCCTTAGGGAATTTACTACCAGGAATCAAATCAATAGCACAATCACAATTCCTATGCGGAGGTAGGGCATCAGACTTGGACTCTTCAAATACATCCTGAAAGTCCGACAAGAACTCTGGGATGTCAGAAGGAATGGATGACGAAATAGACAAAAATGGAACATCACCATGTACTCCCTGACAACCCCAGCTGGTTACCGACATAGAGTTCCAATCCAATACTGGATTATGGGTTTGTAGCCATGGCAACCCCAACACGACCACATCATGCAAATTATGCAGTACCAGAAAGCGAATAACTTCCTGATGTGCAGGAGCAATGCACATGGTCAGCTGGGCCCAGTACTGAGGCTTATTCTTGGCCAAAGGTGTAGCATCAATTCCTCTCAACGGAATAGGACACCGCAAAGGCTCCAAGAAAAATCCACAACGTTTAGCATAATCCAAATCCATCAGATTCAGGGCAGCACCTGAATCCACAAACGCCATGACAGAATACGATGACAAAGAGCACATTAAGGTAATGGACAAAAGGAATTTGGACTGTACAGTACCAATAACGGCAGAGCTATCGAACCGCCTAGTGCGTTTAGGACAATTAGAAATAGCATGAGTAGAATCACCACAATAGAAACACAGTCTGTTCAGACGTCTGTGTTCTTGCCGTTCTACTTTAGTCATCGTCCTGTCGCACTGCATAGACTCAGGTTTACTCTCAGACAATACCGCCAGATGGTGCACAGATTTACGCTCGCGCAAGCGACGACCGATCTGAATGGCCAAGGACATAGACTCATTCAAACCAGCAGGCATAGGAAATCCCACCATTACATCCTTAAGAGCTTCAGAGAGACCCTTTCTGAACAAAGCCGCTAGTGCAGATTCATTCCACAGAGTGAGTACTGACCACTTCCTAAATTTCTGACAATATACTTCTACATCATCCTGACCCTGGCATAAAGCCAGCAGATTTTTCTCAGCCCGATCCACTGAATTAGGCTCATCGTAAAGCAATCCGAGCGCCTGGAAAAATGCATCAACATTACTCAATGCAGAATCTCCTGGTGCAAGAGAAAACGCCCAGTCCTGTGGGTCGCCGCGCAAAAAAGAAATAATAATCAAAACCTGTTGAATAGGATTACCAGAAGAATGAGGTTTCAAGGCCAGAAATAGCTTACAATTATTTCTGAAGCTCAGGAACTTAGTTCTGTCACCAAAAAACAAATCAGGAATCGGAATTCTTGGTTCTAGCATCGATTTCTGATCAATAGTATCTTGAATCTTTTGTACATTTACAACGAGATTATCCATTGAGGAGCACAGAGCCTGAATATCCATGTCCACAGCTGTGTCCTGAAGCACTCTAATGTCTAGGGGAAAAAAAAGACTGAAGACAGAGCTAAGAAAAAAAAATGCTGTCAGGATTTCTTTTTTCCCTCTATTGGGAATCATTGGTGTGGCTCCTTGTACTGTTATGGCTGGCAATCAGGCAACACAGCGTGCAGTAATCAGCGCACATACAGAGATCTGGCAATAACCAAAAACAATAGGACGAGCTCTGAGACGTGGAATCTCTGTAGACTGCAGTACCTGATCTATCCTCACACAACTATAAGCAGCAGTGGATTGCGCCTATCACTACCTATGCAACTCGGCACTGCCTGAGGAGCTGACTAGCCTGAAGATAGAAATACAAGCCTGACTTACCTCAGAGAAATACCCCAAAGGAATAGGCAGCCCCCCACATATAATGACTGTTAGCAAGATGAAAAGACAAACGTAGGAATGAAATAGATTCAGCAAAGTGAGGCCCGATATTCTAGACAGAGCGAGGATAGCAAAGAGAACTATGCAGTCTACAAAAAACCCTAAAACGAAAACCACGCAAAGGGGCAAAAAGACCCACCGTGCCGAACTAACAGCACGGCTGTGCACCCCTTTGCTTCTCAGAGCTTCCAGCAAAAGTTAATAGCAAGCTGGACAGAAAAAACAGAAAACAAACTAGAAGCACTTATCTAGCAGAGCAGCAGGCTCAAGGAAAGATGCAGTAGCTCAGATCCAACACTGGAACATTGACAAGGAGCAAGGAAGACAGACTCAGGTGGAGCTAAATAGCAAGGCAGCCAACGAGCTCACCAAAACACCTGAGGGAGGAAGCCCAGAGACTGCAATACCACTTGTGACCACAGAAGTGAACTCAGCCACAGAATTCACAACAATATAGTATATATGTGTGTGTCATCTCCTCCTGTATATAGTATATACCTGTGTGTTATCTCCTCCTGTATATAGTATATACCTGTGTGTCATCTCTCCTGCATATAGTATATACCTGTGTGTCATTTCCCCTGTATATAGTATATATCTGTATGTCATCTCCTCCTGTATTAGACCGCGTTCACACGTTATTTGGTCAGTATTTTTACCTCCGTATTTGTAAGCTAAATTGGCAGCCTGATAAATCCCCAGCCAAGAGGAAGCCCTCCCCCCTGGCAGTATATATTAGCTCACACATACACATAATAGACAGGTCATGTGACTGACAGCTGCCTTATTTCCTATATGGTACATTTGTTGCTCTTGTAGTTTGTCTGCTTATTACCGTATATACTCGAGTATAAGCCGACCCGAGTATAAGCCGAACCCCCTAATTTTGCCACAAAAAACTGGGAAAACCTATTGACTCGAGTTTAAGCCTAGGGTGGAAATGCAGCATTTACCGGTGAATTTCAAAAACAAAAATAGATCATTATTTCCCCATAGCTGTGCCATATAGTGCTCTGCACTGTTCATATTGCCCCATAGCTGTGCCATACTGTGCTCTGCAGCGTTCATGTCTCCCATAGCTCTGCCCCATACTGTGCTCTGCAGCGTTCATGTCTCCCATAGCTGTGCCCCATACTGTGCTCTGCACCGTTCATGTCTCCCATAGCTCTGCCCCATACTGTGCTCTGCACCATTCATGTCTCCCATAGCTCTGCCCCATATAGTGCTCTGCTGCGTTCATGTCTCCCATAGCTCTGCCCCATACTGTGCTCTGCACCGTTCATGTCTCCCATAGCTCTGCCCCATATAGTGCTCTGCTGCGTTCATGTCTCCCATAGCTCTGCCCCATACTGTGCTCTGCACCGTTCATGTCTCCCATAGCTCTGCCCCATACTGTGCTCTACACCGTTCATGTCTCCCATAGCTCTGCCTCATATAGTGCTCTGCAGCGTTCATGTCTCCCATAGCTCTGCCCCATACTGTGCTCTGCACCGTTCATGTCTCCCATAGCTCTGCCCCATATAGTGCTCTGCAGCGTTCATGTCTCCCATAGCTGTGCCCCATACTGTGCTCTGCAGCGTTCATATCTCCCCATAGAGCTCCACATAAATCTGTGCCATGGCCGCTGCTGCTGCAATAAAAAAAAAACACACATACTCACCTCTCTTGATTGCAGCTCCCAGCGTCCGGTCCCGGCGTCTCTCCGCTCTGACTGATCAGGCAGACTATATGCATCATCGCGCCCTCTGACCTGAACAGTCAGAGCGCAGACGCCGGGAAGATGGAGCGGCGCCCGGCGGCTGGAACGTGGACAGGTGAATATAACATACTCACCTAGTCCTGGCGATCCTCGCGCTGTCCCCTCCTGTCACAGCTGCCTTCGGTGCCGCAGATTATTTCTCTATCAGCGGTCACCGGCACCGCTGATTAGAGAAATGAATAGGCGGCTCCACTCCTATGGGAGGTGGAGCCGCCTATTCATATCTCTAATGAGCGGTCCCACGTGACCGCTGAAGAGGGGAAGAAGCTGCAGCACAGAAGCCCGTGGGACGGCAGGGACAGCGCGAGGATCGCTGGGACTAGGTAAGTATTCCTCAGCGCCCTCTCCCCCTCACCAGCCGACCACATCGCTACCGTGACTCGAGTATAAGCCGAGAGGGGCACTTTCAGCCCAAAAATTTGGGCTGAAAATCTCGGCTTATATTCGAGTATATACGGTAATCAGATTTTTATTTTTGAAGGATAATACCAGACTTGTGTGTGTTTTAGGGCGAGTTTCATGTGTCAAGTTGTGTGTGTTGAGTTGCATGTGGCTACATGCATGTATCGACTTTTGTGAGATGAGTTTTGTGTGGCGACATGCGTGTAGCAACTTTTTGTGTGTCGAGTTGCATGTGACAGTTAGTGTAGCAAGTTGTGTGCAGCAAGTTTTGTGCATGGCGAGTTTTGCGCGTGGCGAGTTTTATGTGTGGTGCGTTTTGAGTATGTGCAAGTTTTGTGTGAGGCAACTTTTGCATGTGTTGCAACTTTTGTGCATGTGGCAATTTTTCCGCGTGTGCAAGTTTTGCATGTGGCAAGTTTTCCATGAGGTGAGTTTTGCTCGTGTGGCGAGTTTTGCGTGAGCCTAGTTTTGCATGTGGCGAGTTTTGCGCATGGCGGGTTTTGAGCGGCGACTTTTGTGTTTCGACTTTTATGTGGCGAGGTTGGTGTATGTGTGGTGAAATGTGTGCTGAGGGTGGTATATGTGTTCAAGCACGTGGTAGTGTGTGGCGCATTTTGTGTGTGTGTTCATATCCCCGTGTGTGGTGAGTATCCCATGTTGGAGCCCCACCTTAGCAACTGTACGGTATATACTCTTTGGTGCCATTGCTCTCACTCTTTAAGTCCCCCTTGTTCACATCTGGCAGCTGTCAATTTGCCTCCAACACTTTTCCTTTCACTTTTTCCCCATTATGTAGATAGGGGCAAAATTGTTTGGTAAATTGGAATGCGCGGGGTTAAAATTTCGCCTCATAACATAGCCTATGACGCTCTAGGGGTCCAGACGTGTGACTGTGCAAAATTTTGTGGCTGTAGCTGCGAAGGTGCAGATGCCAATCCCAGACATACACACATACAGCGTCGGACTGGAGCACCTTGGGCCCACCAGAGAAAATCATTCTTGGGGCCCACTATGTAGCTACATAGAAATAGATACAAGACCACCAATTGTGTGGTAAAAAGCGCTAATATCAGGGTATAATATAAGGTAGTACACGTCTTAATTATGTAGCAACGTTTGGGGTAGCCCCCTCGCAGAATATAATTTAGCCCCCTCACAGAATATAATTTAACCCCCTCATAAAATATAATGCAGATAATAGAATATAATACAGCACCCCACAAAATATAATGCAACCCCCTCAGGTATAACGCAGTCCCCACCATAGAATATAATGTAGCACCCTCATAGGGTATAATGCAGCCCCATCATATAGTATAATGCAGCCACCGCAGAATATAATGTAGTCAACTGAGAGAATGCAGCCCCACCACAGAATATAATGCAGCCCCCATAGAGTATACTGTAGCCCCCTCACATAGTATGATGTAGCCCCCCATAATATAATGTAGTCCCCTGAGAATAATGCAGTCTCCCCACAGAATATAATGTAGCCCCCTCATAAATTATAATGCAGCCCCTCTCCACCCCATCATTGTCCTCATCACCACCTCCACCATAGCCTTCTCCCCCACCACCCCTATAATTCTCCACCACCACCTCCATCATTGCCCATTCCACCACCTGCATCATTGCCTCCCCCACCACCATCCTTGCCCATCACCTCCATCATTGCCTCCCCACACCACCATTGCCCATTTCATCACCTCCATCACTGCCTCCCACCACCACCATTGCCCATCACCTCCATCATTGCCTCTCCCCCACCACCATCCTTGCCCATCACCTCCATCATTGCCTCTCCCCCACCACCATCCTTGCCCATCACCTCCATCATTGCCTCCCCCACCACCATTACCCATTTCATCACCTCCATCATTGCCTCCCACCACCTTCATTGCTCATCACCTCCATCATTGCCTCCCCACCATCACTGCCTATCACCTCCATCATTGCCTCCCATACCATCATTACCTATCACCTCCATTGCCTCCCCTCACCCTTATTGCCCATCACCTCCATCATTCCCTCATTCACCATGATTGCCCATCACCTCCATCTTTGTCTCCCTCACCATCACTGCCCATCACTTCCATCATTGCCTCCCCTCACCTCCATCATTGCCTCCCCTCACCCTCATTGACCATCACCTTCATCATTTCCTCCCTTACCATGATTGTCCATCACCTCCATCATTGTCTCCCCCACCATCACTGCCCATTACTTCCATCATTGCCTCCCCTCACCTCCATCATTGCCTCTCCACCACCACCATCATTGCCCATCACCTCCATCATTGCCTCCCTTCACCCTCATTGGCCATCACCTTCATCATTTCCTCCCTTACCATGATTGTCCATCACCTCCATCATTGTCTCCCCCACCATCACTGCCCATTACTTCCATCATTGCCTCCCCTCACCTCCATCATTGCCTCTCCACCACCACCATCATTGCCCATGACCTCCATCATTGCCTCCCCTCACCCTCATGGACCATCACCTCCATCATTGCCTCCCTCACCATGATTGTCCATCACCTCCATCATTGTCTCCCCCACCATCACTGCCCATCACTTCCATAATTGCATCCCCTCACCTCCATCATTGCCTCCCCACCACCATCATTGCCCATCACCTCCATCATTGTCTCCCCCGACCACCATCATTGCCCATCACCTCCATCATTGTCTCCCCCCACCAATATCATTGTCCTTCACCACACACACAGCTCATCGCAGCTCATCACATACAAACACACACACACACACACACTCTCACACACACACTCTCTTAACACACACACACTTTCTCACACACACACTCACACACACACACAGGCAGGCACGCAGCACAGCTCACCTCCCCGCAGCAGCAGCTCATTCCAGCAGCCTCTTCCTCGCTGGATTCCTGGAAGCTTTCTGACTGAGACAGCAGCATGCTGAATGATGACGTCATCCAGCTGGGCTGCCTCAGACAGGAAGCAGGACGCTAGGAGGTGAGCTGCTCTGGGAGTCTGTGTGCCTGCGTGTGTATGTGTGCGGTGCTGTGTGTGTGTGTGGGTGTGCTGTACTTTGTGAGTGTGTGTGTGGTGTGGCTTTACATGCGGGCAGTGTTAGCTGCACCCTGCGGCTAACGCTGTCCGCTATTTGAGAAATGGTATTCACGCCTCTTCCACGCCTATAGGGGTGTGAGGAAGCATGAATATTCATTTGGCTTTAGCAGCGGGGACAGGATCCTGTCTCCAGCTGCTGCTACTGGCACAGGGCGGGCCCCCTTGACTATAGCCACTGGCAAGGGGCCCCTGGAGCAGTGGGGGCCCTAGGCAGCTGCTGGCCAGTATGCCAGCAGGTGTCAGTGACTGGGCCCACCGGAGAATCCTCCGGTTCTCCGGTGGGTCAGTCCGAGCCTGCACACATACACACATACATACACACATTCAGCTTTATATATTAGATTAAGTTATATGGTATCCTATGCTATAAACTACTGACCCTTGGGATTGGTCCAGAATGGCCATATTAGCTACACTTTTGGAGAGGCCTATGGGGAGTGCTTTATACTATATAGAGACCTATGGGGAGTGCATTATATTATATAGAGTCTGCACAAGGGGAGTGCATTATACTATATAGAGGCCTATGGAGAGTGTATTACACTATAGAAGCCTATGGGGAGTGCACTATGCTATATTGAGGACTATCTGATGCATTATAATATATGGAGGCTATTTAGGGAAACATCATACAGTGTGGGAGCTAATGTGGGGTCTTTGTACAGTGTGGGGTTATCATATAGTGTTGAAGTCATCAAACAGTTTGGGGGTTGCTAAGCGGTCAGTATACTGTGTGGGGGTACTATACAGTGAGGGGGCATTATACTATGTATAAGAGAGCATCATATTATGTAGAGGGGAGCTGTACAGAAGGGAGACTCGGGACAACATTATTAAATGTTAAGCTGGCACTTATTGTTATAGGAACTCAGGTAATTGTGACTGTCAATGGGGCACACAGGGTATTATTACTTTCTAGGGGGCAAAATGTGGGCACTGTTTTCTAGGACAATTTAACACAGCATTACTTTACTCGAAGGTTGTTTTACCATTTAGAAGGCACACAGTACCACGCAGTAGGTGCAGTAATTGGGACACATTGCAGCAGCGGATTAATACTGGGTATCAGAGGATAAGGCGTTTGTGCAGGTTGGAAATTGATGGGGACAGTGCAACAAATTTGAGAAGTCAAATGTGTCTGTGTTGCAATCTTTGCAGACGAGTCCTGGCTGGAGAAGTTGTAATGTCTGTCTGGGCCAGATGGAAGAGATGGGAAAAGTGAATGATTCCATCAGAAAAAATATAACTAAGCTGTATGTAACTATCTGTAACTGTACTGTAATCTCTTACATGTTCTGCAGGACTGGTATCTACCACTATATAGTCACCATATGACGGTAAAGTCAATGTTGGTCTTTAGAGATTATTTTCAGTAACTGCCTGGTCAACTGCTGAGGGTCCTACATCCACTATTAGGGTGCACCACCATAATTGAAATCAGGGTTACCAGGTTAGGGCCCCACTTAGAAGTTTCACCCCCCCCAAACAAAAAACCTAGCTACACCTCTGGTCCATCTAAATAACGCTCATCTGCCATGTCAGATGTCACTTTGGTCTAGACATTTAGATGTTTCATATGCTTCAATGTACTGTATATATATGGCCAGGCAAGCAAAGGGAATATTCAAGATCATTTTAAAAAAAACAAGGTATATTAATGACTTAAAGTGTACAAAAAACAATACACAAATGTTAAAAACAAAGGTGCCTCAAAACTTGAGGGATACACAAAGTAGACCTGTTCATAGTACATGTGACATCTAGGTTGCAATGTTGTACCCTAAATAAGGTAAAATAAGGTAACAGAGGCCATATACAGTGATTATAATTATTATGTCTTTTGAGATAATGACTATGTAGATCCAAAAATATATTGACAGACATAGATTGGCAAAGTAGTACTATCTAGTGGTGGGTTCTTACCATGTCACAGATGCAGGTCAGGCCCTATGTCCCTCCACCCCAAGGCATGTTTCGTCTTGTTTCTTCATAGGGCAGGTGAAATCTATTAAAATGTCAGCAGGTTTTTGTTATGTAATCAGAAAGCAGCATGATGTATGGGAAGAGAGTTTACTGGGTGCAGTCGAAATAAAATCACAGTTATTTTGTTGCAGATCTAGCTGTACTCAGAATGATGAGCCCTGTATAACTGACTCGCCCCCACCACTGACTCACCTAGTCCTGTAGTGGTAAGCTCCTTCTAATAAAACACTGATTTTATTAAAACAGCAACACAGCCTAGTAAGTGACACCTCACTAGAATCAGGGACCCTACCCTTACATGACGCTGTTCTCAGATTACAAAGCAAAACCTGCTGACAGATTCCCTTTAATAGATTTCTCAGAGATATGCTAACATTTCAGTGTCTGAAAACCTTTCTCATCTCACTTCAACTTTTATATTTTTTGAAGTGGATAAAAGGTATAGAACACCTTTTAGAAAAAAGGAATCGCAGTAATGAAGCATAGATGAAATTCTTAACCCTGCTGTTTTGTTCGCATTTACTATGCACTTGTAGTGTTCCGGGTCACTATGACCCGGTTTATTAAACCTTGATTTTAGACACTCTAACTCCATTTTTTTTATACTTTTTGCTTACTAGACTGTTTGTGAACATGTTTGGTAGTAAAAAAAAAAGAAAAATGAACTAGAAATCTTTTTTTTTGTTTTTATTCTGAAAAAACATCCATCCAATGAGCAAAACGAAAATAGAAAACTACACATAATTTGTAAATTGTACCATTGTACATTGTACAATTGTACCATTACAATGTGAATATATTTACATGATCATATAAATTTACGGATTCTTGCATGAAAAACAATACACATGATTTTTGCATAGAAATGTTTTACAGCCAGAACATGTTATACTCGTCTTGTTGTCACAAGTAGAAGGGCAATAGCTGCATCTTTTTCTTTTGATGCCGGAAGAGGCCATGGGGGTAGAAGCACACAGCTGCTCTCCAAAGAAACTGAAGGGTAACATGTCTGGGCTAGCATATGTGTACTGATAAGGCTAGGGTCACATTGCGTTAGTGCAATCCGTTTAGCGCTAGAGCTAGCGGGTTGCGCTAACGCAATGTTTTTATCGGGGTCGCGTCCCGGGGTCGCGGTAACGTCCCCGCTCTCGCAGATCCCCGATCTGCGAGAGCGGGGAACGGACAGCGGGTGCGCCTCGGACGCTGCAAGCAGCGTCCGCAGCGTGCCAGGAAACACCGGCGCGTCGCTAGCGCGTGCCGAACATGGCACGCGCTAGTGCTGCGCGTTCCCATTGCCGTGAATGGGCGCGCTAACGGACGCGTTGAACGGCGTTAATTTTGCCGTGCAACGCTGTCCGTTAGCGCGTTCCCATTAACGCAATGGGAACCTAGCCTAACAGCAGAGAAGATAAGGACCCTTCTGAAAACAAGCAGATAAGCCAGGAAGACAGACTTACTTAGCAAAAAAAAATTATTTGCAAGACTTTACAGCTCAGCTTTACAAAAAAAAAACGTCTTAGACAGCGCGTTCTGAGCAGTCCGTTCTGCGCATAATATACACGTGTAGTGCACACCTAGTGATCTCTCCGGATGCACTCTACATTTTAGAATAGACTGCGCACCAAAAATAATCAATATAAAGCCATTTTTATGGTGCGCAGATCTCAATGCATACCCCCGGTAGAGCGCGTGTACGACCCCATTGAAATAATTTAGGAAATAAATCAATTGATATACAATAGTAGATGCAATAAATAGACCCAACTGAGGTTATAACTCCTTTATTTCACTGAAAATATTGCCTCACAGCTGTAAAAAACGATGTGGGGTCACTATGACCGAACACAAGTGTAACTTTTTTCGTGTAGCAAAAAGTAAACGAAAAAAAAAAAAAATACTCATAGGTAGGTCCCCCCAAATGAGGAAAAGTCAAGGAGTCTCAAGTTTTAGAGACTTACAGAAAAAAATCTACAGGGCCGCAAAAAGTCTGTTCGGGTCACTATGACCCGAACAGAACAGCAGGGTTAAAGAATGGTTGCCACTAGAGTAACGCCAAGGGAGGTTTGCACGTTAATGACCGGACCAATTTTTATAATTCTGACCACTGTCCCTTTATGAGGTTATAACTCTGGAACGCTTCAATGATCCTGATGATTCTGACATTTTTTTCTCGTGACATATTGTACTTCATGACAGTGGTAACATTGCTTCAATATTACCTACGTTTATTTGTGAAAAAACGGAAATGTGGCAAAAATTTTGAAATTTTCCAACATTGAATTTTTATGCCCTTAAATCACAGAGATATCTCACACAAATTACTTAATAAGTAACATTTCCCACATGTCTACTTTACATCAGCACAATTTTGGAACCAAATTTTTTTTGTTGTTAGGGAGTTATAAAAGTTGACCAGCAATTTCTCATTTTTACAATACCATTTTTTTTTAGGGACCACACCACATTTGAAGTCATTTTGAGGGGTCTATATGATAGAAAATAACCAAGTGTGACACCATTCTAAAAACTGCATGCCTCAAGGTGCTGAAAAACCACATTCAAGAAGTTTATTAACCCTTCAGGTGTTTCACAGGAATTTTTGGAATGTTTAAAAAAAATGAACATTTAACTTTTCTTCACAAAAAATTTAATTCAGCTTCAATGTGTTTTATTTTACCAAGGGTAACAGGAGAAAAAGGACCCCAAAAGTTGTTGTACAATTTGTCCTGAGGACGTGGATACCCCATATGTTTGGGCGCATGGCAGAGCTCGGAAGCGAAGGAGCGCCATTTGACTTTTCAATGCAAAATTGACTGGAATTGAGATGGGACGCCATGTTGCGTTCGGAGTGCCCCTGGTGTGCCTAAACATTGAAACCCCCCACAAGTGACACCATTTTGGAAAGTAGACCCCATAAGGAATTTATCTAGATGTGTTGTGAGCACTTTGACACAACAAGTGCTTCACAGAAGTTTATAATGCAGAGCCATAAAAATAAAAAAGCATATTTTTTCACAAAACTGATATTTTCGCCCCCAATTTTTTATTTTCCCAAGGGTAAGAGAAGAAATTGGATGCCAAAAGTTGTTTTACAATTTGTCCTGAGTACGCTGATACCCTATATGTGGGGGTAAACCACTGTTTGGGCACATGGCAGAGCTCGGAAGGGAAGGAGCGCCGTTTGACTTTTCAATGCAAAATTGACTGGTATTGAGATGGGACACCATGTCACGTTTGGAGAGCCCCTGATGTGCCTAAACATTGAAACCCAAAAAAAGACACCATTTTGGAAAGTAGACCCCCTAAGGAACTTATCTAGATGTGTTGTGAGAGCTTTGAACCCCCAAGTGGTTTACTACAGTTTATAACGTAGAGCCGTGAAAATAAAAAAAAATTTTCACAAAAATTATATTTTAGCCCCCAGTTTTGTATTTTCCCAAGGATATCAGGAGAAATTGGACCCAAAAAGTTGTTGTCCCATTTTTCTTGAGTATGCTGATACCCCATATTTGGGGGGAACCACCGTTTAGATGCATGGCAGAGCTCGGAAAAGAAGGAGCACCATTTGGAATGCAGACTTAGATGGATTGGTCTGCAGGTGTCATGTTGCATTTGCAGAACCCCTGATGTACCCAAACAGTAGAAATCCCCCCACAAGTGACCCCATATTGGAAACTAGACCCCCCAAGGAATTAATCTAGATGTTTTGTGAGAACTTTGAACCCCCAAGTGTTTCACTACAGTTTATAACGCAAAGCCGTTAAAATAAAAAATCATTTTTTCCCACAAAAAGGGTTTTTTAGGCCCCAAAATTTTTATTTTCCCAAGGGTAACAAGAGAAATTGGACCCAAAAGTTGTTGTCCAATTTGTTCTCAGTATGTTGATACCCCATATATTGGGGTAAACCCCTGTTTGGGCGCACAGGAGAGCTCGGAAGGAGCACTGTTTTACTTTTTCAAAGCAGAATTGGCAGGAATTGAGATTGGACGCCATGTCGCGTTTGGAGAGCCCTTGATGTGCCTAAACAGTGGAAACCCCCAATTCTAATTGAAATCCTAACCCAAACACACCCTTAACCTAATCCCAACTCTAACCATAACCCTAACCACACCAATAACCCGAACATGTCCCTAACCCTAATCCCAACCACACCCCTAACCCCAACCACACCCCTAACCCCAACACACCCCTAACATTAATCCCAACCATAACCCTAACCACACCCCTTAACCTGATACACCCATAACCCTTATTCCAACTGTAAATGCAATCCAAACCCTAACTTTAGCCCCAACCCTAACTTTAGCCCCAACCCTAATCCTAACTTTAGCCCCAACCCTAACTGTAGCCTTAACCCCAACCCTAACCCTAGCCCCAACCCTAACCCTTGCCCTAACCGTAGCCCCAACCCTGTTGTGAATTCTGTGGCAGAGCTCCCTCCTGTGGTCACAAGTGGTACTTCGGCTGATTCTCTCTGTGAGCTTCCGTTGGTGGAGGAAAGTGGTACTGCGGCTTCTGAGTTTCCTTCCTCAGGTGATGTGGTGAAGTCGTTAGGTGCTGCTCTATTTAACTCCACCTAGTGCTTTGATCCTGGCTTCCAGTCAATGTTCTAGTATTGGACCTGTTTCCTCCTGGATCGTTCCTGTGGCCTGCTGCTCTGCATAGCTAAGTTCCGCTTTTGCTTTTTGTTTGCTGTTTTTTTCTGTCCAGCTTGCTTATTTGTTTTCTCGTGCTGCTGGAAGCTCTGGGACGCAGAGGGTGTACCTCCGTGCCGTTAGTTCGGTACGGAGGGTCTTTTTGCCCCCTTTGCATGGTTGTTTGTAGGGTTTTGTGTTGACCGCAAAGTTACCTTTCCTATCCTCGCTCTGTTCAGAAAGTCGGGCCTCACTTTGCTAAATCTATTTCATCTCTACGTTTGTCTTTTCATCTTAACTCACAGTCATTATATGTGGGGGCTGCCTTTCCCTTTGGGGTATTTCTCTGAGGCAAGGTAGGCTTATTTTCTATCTTCAGGCTAGCTAGTTTCTCAGGCTGTGCCGAGTTGCATAGGGAGCGTTAGGCGCAATCCACGGCTGCCTCTAGTTGTGTTGGAGAGGATTAGGGATTGCGGTCAGCAGAGTTTCCACGTCTCAGAGCTCGTTCTAAGTTTTTGGGTTATTGTCAGGTCACTGTATGTGCTCTGACTCCTATGTCCATTGTGGTACTGAATTACCAGATCATGACAGTACTGGAAGCCAAAAGTACTAATGATTCTCAATAGAGGGAAAAAAGAAGTTCTGAGAACATTTTTTTTTTCTCTGCACTGTGTTTTGCCTTTTTTTTCCCCTAGACATTTGGGTGGTTCAGGACACAGGTGTGGACATGGACATTCAGGGTCTGTGCTCTTCAATGGATAATCTCGTTATAAATGTACAAAAGATTCAAGATTTGGTGGTTCAGAAGCCTATGTTAGAACCAAGAATTCCTATTCCTGATTTGTTTTATGGTGATAGAGCCAAGTTTGTGAATTTCAAAAATAATTGCAAACTGTTTCTGGCCTTGAAACCTCGCTCCTCTAGTGAGCCAGTTCAACAAGTGAGAATTATTTTTTTTTTTTTGCGTGGCGACCCTCAAGACTGGGCATTTTCCCTTGCGCCAGGAGATCCTGCATTGAGTAATGTTGATGCGTTTTTCCTGGCGCTCGGATTGCTGTACGATGAGCCTAATTCAGTGGATCAGGCAGAGAAAAATTTGCTGGCTCTGTGTCAGGGTCAGGATGAGATAGAGGTATATTGTCAGAAATTTAGAAAGTGGTCCGTACTCACTCAATGGAATGAAGTTGCGCTTGCAGCTATTTTCAGAAAAGGTCTCTCTGAAGCCCTTAAGGATGTCATGGTGGGATTTCCTATGCCTGCTGGTCTGAATGAGTCTATGTCTTTGGCCATTCAGATCGGTCGACGCTTGCGTGAGCGTAAATCTGTGCACCATTTGGCGGTATTACCTGAGCTTAAACCTGAGCCTATGCAGTGCGATAGGACTTTGACCAGAGTTGAACGGCAAGAACACAGACGTCTGAATGGGCTGTGTTTCTACTGTGGTGATTCCACTCATGCTATCTCTGATTGTCCTAAGCGCACTAAGCGGTTCGCTAGATCTGCCACCATTGGTACGGTACAGTCAAAATTTCTTCTGTCCGTTACCTTGATCTGCTCCTTGTCATCGTATTCTGTCATGGCATTTGTTGATTCAGGCGCTGCCCTGAATTTGATGGACTTGGAGTATGCTAGGCGTTGTGGGTTTTTCTTGGAGCCCTTGCAGTGTCCTATTCCATTGAGAGGAATTGATGCTACGCCTTTGGCCAAGAATAAGCCTCAGTACTGGACCCAGCTGACCATGTGCATGGCTCCTGCACATCAGGAGGTTATTCGCTTTCTGGTGTTGCATAACCTGCATGATGTGGTCGTGTTGGGGTTGCCATGGCTACAAGTCCATAATCCAGTATTAGATTGGAAATCCATGTCTGTGTCCAGCTGGGGTTGTCAGGGGGTACACGGTGATGTCCCTTTTCTGACTATTTCGTCATCCACCCCTTCTGAGGTTCCAGAGTTCTTGTCTGATTACCGGGATGTATTTGATGAGCCCAAGTCCGATACCCTACCTCCGCATAGGGATTGTGATTGTGCTATCGATTTGATTCCTGGTAGTAAATTCTCAAAAGGTCGACTGTTTAATTTATCTGTGCCTGAGCACGCCGCTATGCGGAGTTATGTGAAGGAGTCCTTGGAGAAGGGGCATATTCGCCCGTCATCGTCGCCATTAGGAGCAGGGTTCTTTTTTGTAGCCAAGAAGGATGGTTCACTGAGACCTTGTATAGATTACCGCCTTCTAAATAAGATCACGGTTAAATTTCAGTACCCCTTGCCGTTGTTATCTGATTTGTTTGCTCGGATTAAGGGGGCTAGTTGGTTCACCAAGATAGATCTTCGTGGTGCGTATAATCTTGTGCGTATTAAGCGAGGCGATGAATGGAAAACTGCATTTAATACGCCCGAGGGCCAATTTGAGTATCTAGTAATGCCATTCGGACTTGCCAATGCTCCATCAGTGTTTCAGTCCTTTATGCATGACATCTTCCGAGAGTACCTGGATAAATTCCTGATTGTGTACTTGGATGACATTTTGATCTTCTCGGATGATTGGGAGTCTCATGTGAAGCAGGTCAGAACGGTGTTCCAGGTCCTGCGTGCTAATTCTTTGTTTGTGAAGGGATCAAAGTGTCTCTTTGGTGTTCAGAAGGTTTCATTTTTGGGGTTCATCTTTTCCCCTTCTACTATCGAGATGGACCCTGTTAAGGTCCAAGCCATCCATGATTGGACTCAGCCAACATCTCTGAAAAGTCTGCAAAAGTTTCTGGGCTTTGCTAATTTTTATCGTCGCTTCATCTGCAATTTTTCTAGTATTGCTAAACCATTGACCGATTTAACCAAGAAGGGTGCTGATGTGGTCAATTGGTCTTCTGCTGCTGTGGAAGCTTTTCAAGAGTTGAAGCGTCGTTTTTCTTCTGCCCCTGTGTTGTGTCAACCAGATGTTTTGCTTCCGTTCCAGGTCGAGGTTGATGCTTCTGAGATTGGAGCAGGGGCTGTTTTGTCGCAGAGAAGTTCTGATTGCTCGGTGATGAAACCATGCGCCTTCTTTTCCAGGAAGTTTTCGCCTGCTGAGCGAAATTATGATGTGGGTAATCGAGAGTTGCTGGCCATGAAGTGGGCATTCAAGGAGTGGCGTCATTGGCTTGAAGGAGCTAAGCATCGTGTGGTGGTCTTGACTGATCATAAGAACTTGACTTATCTCGAGTCTGCCAAGCGGTTGAATCCTAGACAGGCTCGTTGGTCGCTGTTTTTTGCCCGTTTTGACTTTGTGATTTTGTGCCTTCCAGGCTCTAAAAATGTGAAGGCGGATGCTCTGTCTAGGAGTTTTGTGCCCGACTCTCCGGGTTTATCTGAGCCGGTGGGTATCCTCAAAGAGGGAGTAATTGTGTCTGCCATCTCCCCTGATTTGCGGCGGGTGCTGCAAAAATTTCAGGCTAATAAACCTGATCGTTGCCCAGCGGAGAAACTGTTTGTCCCTGATAGGTGGACGAATAAAGTTATCTTTGGTACCAGAGAGTTAGTGGCTAGATCCTTTTGGTGGCCATCTCTGTCGCGGGATGTGCGTACTTTTGTGCAGTCCTGTGGGATTTGTGCTCGGGCTAAGCCCTGCTGTTCTCGTGCCAGTGGGTTGCTTTTGCCCTTGCCGGTCCCGAAGAGGCCTTGGACACATATCTCTATGGATTTTATTTCAGATCATCCCGTCTCTCAAAAGATGTCAGTCATTTGGGTGGTCTGTGATCGCTTCTCTAAGATGGTCCATTTGGTACCCTTGTCTAAATTACCTTCCTCCTCTGATTTTGTGCCATTGTTCTTCCAGCATGTGGTTCGTTTACATGGCATTCCAGAGAATATCGTTTCTGACAGAGGTTCCCAGTTTGTTTCGAGGTTTTGGCGAGCCTTTTGTGGTAGGATGGGTATTGACTTGTCTTTTTCCTCCTCTTTCCATCCTCAGACTAATGGCCAGACCGAACGAACCAATCAAACCTTGGAAACATATCTGAGATGCTTTGTTTCTGCTGATCAGGATGACTGGGTGTCCTTTTTGCCTTTGGCTGAGTTCGCCCTTAATAATCGGGCTGGCTCGGCTACCTTGGTTTCGCCATTTTTCTGCAACTCTGGGTTCCATCCTCGTTTCTCTTTAGGGCAGGTTGAGTCTTCGGACTGTCCTGGTGTGGATACTGTGGTGGACAGGTTGCAGCAGATTTGGACTCATGTAGTGGACAATTTCACCTTGTCCCAGGAGAAGGCTCAACGTTTCGCTAATCGCAGACGCTGTGTGGGTCCCCGACTTCGTGTTGGGGATTTGGTTTGGTTGTCTTCTCGTCATATTCCTATGAAGGTTTCCTCTCCTAAGTTTAAACCTCGTTTCATTGGTCCGTATAGGATTTCTGAGGTTCTTAATCCTGTGTCTTTTCGTCTGACCCTTCCAGATTCTTTTTCCATACATAACGTATTCCATAGGTCATTGTTGTGGAGATACGTGGCACCTATGGTTCCATCTGTTGATCCTCCTGCCCCGGTTTTGGTGGAGGGGGAGTTGGAGTATATTGTGGAGAAGATTTTGGATTCTCGTGTTTCAAGACTGAAACTCCAGTATCTGGTTAAGTGGAAGGGTTATGCTCAGGAAGATAATTCCTGGGTCTTTGCCTCTGATGTCCATGCTCCCGATCTTGTTCGTGCCTTTCATATGGCTCATCCTGGTTGTCCTGGGGGCTCTGGTGAGGGTTCGGTGACCCCTCCTCAAGGGGGGGGTACTGTTGTGAATTCTGTGGCAGAGCTCCCTCCTGTGGTCACAAGTGGTACTTCGGCTGATTCTCTCTGTGAGCTTCCGTTGGTGGAGGAAAGTGGTACTGCGGCTTCTGAGTTTCCTTCCTCAGGTGATGTGGCGAAGTCGTTAGGTGCTGCTCTATTTAACTCCACCTAGTGCTTTGATCCTGGCTTCCAGTCAATGTTCTAGTATTGGACCTGTTTCCTCCTGGATCGTTCCTGTGGCCTGCTGCTCTGCATAGCTAAGTTCCGCTTTTGCTTTTTGTTTGCTGTTTTTTTCTGTCCAGCTTGCTTATTTGTTTTCTCGTGCTGCTGGAAGCTCTGGGACGCAGAGGGTGTACCTCCGTGCCGTTAGTTCGGTACGGAGGGTCTTTTTGCCCCCTTTGCGTGATTGTTTGTAGGGTTTTGTGTTGACCGCAAAGTTACCTTTCCTATCCTCGCTCTGTTCAGAAAGTCGGGCCTCACTTTGCTAAATCTATTTCATCTCTACGTTTGTCTTTTCATCTTAACTCACAGTCATTATATGTGGGGGCTGCCTTTCCCTTTGGGGTACTTCTCTGAGGCAAGGTAGGCTTATTTTCTATCTTCAGGCTAGCTAGTTTCTCAGGCTGTGCCGAGTTGCATAGGGAGCGTTAGGCGCAATCCACGGCTGCCTCTAGTTGTGTTGGAGAGGATTAGGGATTGCGGTCAGCAGAGTTTCCACGTCTCAGAGCTCGTTCTATGTTTTTGGGTTATTGTCAGGTCACTGTATGTGCTCTGACTCCTATGTCCATTGTGGTACTGAATTACCAGATCATGACACAACCCTAACCCTAGCCCCAACCTTAACCCTGGCCCAAACTCTAGCTCCAACCCTAACCCTAGCCCCAACCCTAACCCTAGCCCTAACCCTAGCCCCAACCCTAACCCTAACCCAGCCCCAACCCTAATCCTAGCCCTAACCCGAGCCCTAACCCTGCAACTGCATGTGACAGTTAGTGTAGCAAGTTGTGTGCAGCAAGTTTTGTGCATGGCGAGTTTTGCGCGTGGCGAGTTTTATGTGTGGTGCGTTTTGAGTATGTGCAAGTTTTGTGTGAGGCAACTTTTGCATGTGTTGCAACTTTTGTGCATGTGGCAATTTTTCCGCGTGTGCAAGTTTTGCATGTGGCAAGTTTTCCATGAGGTGAGTTTTGCTCGTGTGGCGAGTTTTGCGTGAGCCTAGTTTTGCATGTGGCGAGTTTTGCGCATAGCGGGTTTTGAGCGGCGACTTTTGTGTTTCGACTTTTATGTGGCGAGGTTGGTGTATGTGTGGTGAAATGTGTGCTGAGGATGGTATATGTGTTCAAGCACGTGGTAGTGTGTGGCGCATTTTGTGTGTGTGTTCATATCCCCGTGTGTGGTGAGTATCCCATGTCGGAGCCCCACCTTAGCAATTGTATGGTATATACTCTTTGGTGCCATCGATCTCACTCTTTAAGTCCCCCTTGTTCACATCTGGCAGCTGTCAATTTGCCTCCAACACTTTTCCTTTCACTTTTTCCCCATTATGTAGATAGGGGCAAAATTGTTTGGTAAATTGGAATGCGCGGGGTTAAAATTTCGCCTCACAACATAGCCTATGATGCTCTCGGGGTCCAGACGTGTGACTGTGCAAAATTTTGTGGCTGTAGCTGCGACGGTGCAGATGCCAATCCCGGACATACACACATACGCACATACAGCGTCGGACTGGAGCACCTTGGGCCCACCAGAGAAAATCATTCTTGGGGCCCACTATGTAGCTACATAGAAATAGATACAAGACCATCAATTGTGCGGTAAAAAGCGCTAATATCAGGGTATAATATAAGGTAGTACACGTCTTAATTATGTAGCAACGGTTGGGGTAGCCCCCTCGCAGAATATAATTTAGCCCCCTCACAGAATATAATTTAGCCCCCTCATAAAATATAATGCAGATAATAGAATATAATACAGCACCCCACAAAATATAATGCAACCCCCTCAGGTATAACGCAGTCCCCACCATAGAATATAATGTAGCACCCTCATAGGGTATAATGCAGCCCCCTCATATAGTATAATGCAGCCACCACAGAATATAATGTAGTCAACTGAGAGAATGCAGCCCCACCACAGAATATAATGCAGCCCCCCCATAGAGTATACTGTAGCCCCCTCACATAGTATGATGTAGCCCCCCAAAATATAATGTAGTCCCCTGAGAATAATGCAGTCCCCCACAGAATATAATGTAGCCCCCTCATAAAGTATAATGCAGCCCCTCTCCACCCCATCATTGTCCTCATCACCACCTCCATCATAGCCTTCTCCCCCACCACCTCCATCATTGCCCATTCCACCACCTGCATCATTGCCTCCTCCACCACCATCATTGTCAATTTCATCACCTGCATCATTGCTTCTCCCCACCACCATCATTGCCTGCCCCACCACCATCCTTGCCCATCACCTCCATCATTGCCTCCCCACACCACCATTGCCCATTTCATCACCTCCATCACTGACTCCCACCACCACCATTGCCCATCACCTCCATCATTGCCTCTCCCCCACCACCATCCTTGCCCATCACCTCCATCATTGCCTCCCCCCGCCACCATTGCCCATTTCATCACCTCCATCATTGCCTCCCACCACCACCATTGCCCATCACCACCATCATTGCCTCCCCCCACCACCTTCATTGCCCATCACCTCCATCATTGCCTCCCCACCATCACTGCCTATCACCTCCATCATTACCTCCCATACCATCATTACCTATCACCTCCATCGCCTCCCCTCAGATGGGACGCCATGTTGCTTTTGGAGAGCCCCTGGTGTGCCTAAACATTGAAACCCCCCACAAGTGACACCATTTTGGAAAGTAGACCCCGTAAGGAATTTATCTAGATGTGTTGTGAGCACTTTGACCCACCAAATGCTTCACAGAAGTTTAAAATGCAGAGCCATAAAAATAAAAAAGCATATTTTTTCACAAAACTGATATTTTCGCCCCCAATTTTTTATTTTCCCAAGGGTAAGAGAAGAAATTGGATGCCAAATGTTGTTTTACAATTTGTCCTGAGTACGCTGATACCCCATGTGTGGGGGTAAACCACTTTTCGGGCACATGGCAGAGCTCGGAAGGAATGGAGCGCCGTTTGACTTTTCATTGCAAAATTGACTGGAATTGAGATGGGACACCATGTCGCGTTTGGAGAGCCCCTGATGTGCCTAAACATTGAAACCCAAAAAAAGACACCATTTTGGAAAGTAGACCCCCTGTGTTGTGAGAGCTTTGAACCCCCAAGTGTTTCACTACAGTTTATAACGCAAAGCCGTTAAAATAAAAAATCATTTTTTCCCACAAAAAGGGTTTTTTAGGCCCCCAAATTTTTATTTTCCCAAGGGTAACAAGAGAAATTGGACCCAAAAGTTGTTGTCCAATTTGTTCTGAGTACGTTGATACCCCATATATTTGGGTAAACCCCTGTTTGGGCGCACGGGAGAGCTCGGAAGGAGCACTGTTTTACTTTTTCAAAGCAGAATTGGCAGGAATTAGGATTGGACGCCATGTCGCGTTTGGAGAGCCCTTGATGTGCCTAAACAGTGGAAACCCCCAATTCTAATTGAAATCCTAACCCAAACACACCCTTAACCTAATCCCAACTCTAACCATAACCCTAACCACACCCATAACCCGAACATGCCCCTAACCCTAATCCCAACCACACCCCTAACCCCAACCAAACCCCTAACCCCAACACACCCCTAACCCTAGTCCCAACCACACCCCTAACCCCAACCAAACCCCTAACCCCAACACACCCCTAACACTAATCCCAACCATAACCCTAACCACACCCCTTAACCTGATACACCCATAACCCTAATTCCAACTGTAAATGCAATCCAAACCCTAACTTTAGCCCCAACCCTAACTTTAGCCCCAACCCTAACTTTAGCCCCAACCCTAACCCTAACTTTAGCCCCAACCCTAACTGTAGCCTTAACCCCAACCCTAACCCTAGCCCCAACCCTAACCCTCGCCCTAACCGTAGCCCCAACCCTAACCCTAGCCCCAACCTTAACCCTAGCCCTAACTCTAGCTCCAACCCTAACCATAGCCCTAACCCTAGCCCCAACCCTAACCCTAGCCCCAACCCTAACCCTAGCCCTAACCCTAGCCCCAACCCTAACCCTAGCCCTAACCCTAGCCCTAACCCGAGCCCCAACCCTATCCCTAACCCTAATGGGAAAATGGAAATATATACTTTTTTAATTTTATTATTTTTCCCTAACTAAGGCGGTGATATTAGGGGGGGTTGATTTACTTTTATAGCGGGTTTTTTGGTGGATTTTTATGATTGGCAGCTGTCACACACTAAAAGACGCTTTTTATTGCAAAAAATAGATTTTGCGTCTCCACATTTTGAGAGCTATGATTTTTCCATATTTTGGTCCACAGAGTCATGTGAGGTCTTGTTTTTTGCGGGACGAATTGACATTTTTATTGATGCCATTTTCTGGCATGTGACATTTTTTGATCACTTTTTATTCTGATTTTTGTGAGGCAGAATGACCAAAAACCAGCTATACATGAATTTCTTTTGGGGGGACGTTTATGCCGTTCCACGTTTGGCAAAATTGATAAAGCAGTTTTATTCTTCGGGTCAGTACGATTACAGTGATACCTCATTTATATCATTTTTTATGTTTTGGCGCTTTTATACGATAAAAACTATTTTATAGAAAAAATAATTATTTTTGCATCACTTTATTCTGAGGACTATAACTTTTTAATTTTTTCGCTGATGATGCTGTATGGCAGCTCATTTTTTGCGGGATAAAATGAAGTTTTCAGCGGTACCATGGTGATTTATATCCGTCCTTTTGATCGTGTGTTATTCCACTTTTTGTTCGGCAGTATGATAATAAAGCGTTGTTTTTTGCCTCTTTTTTTTTTTTTTTTTTTACGGTGCTCACTGAAGAGGTTAACTAGTGGGATAGTTTTATAGGTCGGGTCGTTACGGACGCGGCGATACTTAATATGTGTACTTTTATTGTTTTTTATTATTTAGATAAAGAAATGTATTTATGGGAACAATATTTTTTTTTCTTTAGGATTTTTTTTTTTACACATCTGAATATTTTTTTTTTTTACTTTATAACATTGCCCCAGGGGGGACATCATGTTGTAAGGTTAGATCGCTGATCTGACACTTTGCACAGCACTGTGTCAGATCAGCGATCTGACTTACAGTGCTGCAGGCTTACCAGCGCCTGCTCTGAGCAGTTGCTCCGAGGGTCTCAGGGAATCACGCAGGGAGCCCTCTCCCTGCGCGATGCTTCCCTATGCCGCCAGAACACCGCGATCATGTTTGATCGCAGTGTGCCAGGGGTTAATAGTGCCGGATGTCAGCTGCGATATTCAGCTGACACCTGACTGCGATCGGCCGCGCTTCCCCCGAGAGCGCGGCCGATCGCATATGACGTACTACCGTCGGTGGTCATACGGGCCCACCCCACCTCGACGGGATAGTATGTCATATGTCAGAAAGGGGTTAATAGAACTACCATAATATCAAAGGGGACCTTCAGCAAAAACTGAAGTTCCCCACTGAAATTATTCATTAAGAAGTCTCCCTGATAAATCATTTCTTAGCTGATCTGTTTGTACTGTACTGCAAGCAATACCATCTATGAATAAGGAAATGGCATATGTGACCCATCATCTTTCTTATTAATTTTGCTAGACTCCAGAGTGAATGAGCAGACGCGCCTATCTGCTCTCTGCAAGACAGAAGATAGAGGAGATAACACGGCGCCGTGCTACTGGCAGCCCATTGCAGCAGCAGCTACTCTCTTTTGTTTCTGTAGGTTGTCTGTTCTTTTGGATTTTCTACTGGCTTTGGTACCTTTATGAACTCCTAATTTGTAACCACGGATTGATGGATGGTTTATACGCTGTGGATCGTACTGTTCCTGTATGACGGACCATTGTGGAAAGGCGGAAACCACTCACCCATACAACCAACTGCCTGTGGACACGCATCGTTGGAAAAGCACCTGGATCTGCCACTACTACGTACATCCCCCTACAGGTACATGCAACTCCTAAATGGATACCAGTGATGCGACACACCCATGGACATGAATCTAATGCAACCACTACCAGCTACAGTTCCACAATACACACAGCTTCTATCTTGTTGGTTACTGATGCAGCCATCCGTGTACAGAGGAGAATACTGGAAACAGCCAGATATGGAGCTGACTGGAGCGAAGGATAGGGACTCTGATTTGCTGGTTGCCCCTAAGTCTGTCACTAAACATGTTGTGTATTCAAGGGATCGACTTCTGGAGCTGAGCAGGATGAAGTCTTCTCCAGCTGTGGCCATACCACTTGTTCCCTGTGAAGTGTGGAGACCTTTTTCTAAGGCTGCATAGCAGGAAAAAAGATGAAGTCCAGGAGAAGAAAGTTTAAACCAGCAGTCCCATTCATTATCATGGGTAATGTACACTCGCTGGCAAATAAGACGGATGAGCTGCTAGCCCTGTGTATAACCCAGAAGCAGTTCAAGGAATGCAGTCTCATGTGCTTTACAGAAACCTGGTTACTTGGGGAGGTAGCGGATTCAAGTGTCTCGATTCCAGGGTTTCACATGGGTTGGGCAGATAGAGACAAAGCTAAGTGTGGTAAGAAGAAGGGTGGTGGGGTGATACTATACATTAATAATGGATTGTGCAATCAGCGACACATAACAGTGAAGGAAAGTCATTGCTGTCAAAACATCAAACTCTTAGCTGTTGGCCTCAGGCCCTACTATCTACTTAGGGAATTCTCCATTTGCATTACAGTAGTCAGGTATATACCTCCATCGGCAAACCAAGAGGCAGCTGGGGAAGTGTTGTCAGGGGTGTTGTCTCACCTTCAGACAAAGCACCCAAACTTGTTAACTGTAATCTCTGGAGACTTTAACAGAGCCATGATCTCAAAGGCTCTTCCAAAGTTTTATCAATATGTAAAATGTGCCACAAGGGACAACAGTATATTGGATCTCCTCTATATGAATGTTAAAGACCCCTATTCATCGTCTGCACTGCCCTCCTGGGGAAATCAGACCACAACCTCATACTATTGTCTCCATCATACCAACCTGTTATTAGCAAACAATCAGTGACAATAAAACTAATCAGGAAGTGGACTCCAGCGGCGGAGGAGGCTCTGAAAGACTGCTTTGACCTCACAGACTGGGAGGTGATATGGGACAGGGGAGAGCATGATGATGTAAATGATATTGTCGGTCTAGTAACTGGTTATATAAATTTTTGTACTTACACTGTTGTACCCAAAAAAATTTGATGTTATGCAAATAACAAGCCTTGGATTACAAAAGAATTGAAACACTTACTAGACAAGAAAAACCTGGCATTTAAAATGAAGGATTCAAAGAAACTGAAATTGATGCAAAGGGTTTTAAAGGGGAAAATTAAGAATGCCCGTGAGGTGTTTTGAATTAAATTAATAAAATAATTGTCACACAACAATTCCATGGAGGTGTGGTCTGGCATGAAACAGCTAACTGGGTTTAAGACAAATCTGGAGCGTGGGGAAGTAGATCTGCCCTTGGCTAATGAAATGAATGAGTTTTTCAACAGGTTCATCAATACAAGCACAGCATCATCAGGAATTGGGGATGGAGCTGGGAAAGATCAGCAGCATTGACATTGGGAGATAAACTGCCTGCTTTCACTGTCTCCCAAAGCGACATGAGAAAACAGTTTAATAGACTTGTTATTGGCAGAGTGGCTGGGCCTGATGGCCTCAGCCCATGTGTCCTCAGAGCGTGTGCAAACCAACTGTGTACTGTCTTCCAGCACCTGTTTAACTGGAGCCTTCGATCACAGGGTGTACCAGAACTGTGAAACACCACCTGCATGGTACAGTTTCTAAGACCACTTTTCCAACTTCCCTACAAGACTATCATCCAGTTGCCTTAACATCACATGCTATGAAGTCCTTGGAGAGAATAATTCTCGACTACTTGTGTCTGAGGGTGAAGGCTTTTACTGACCCCCTACAGTTTGCATCTTCTTTGGGAGACAGCCCTGTCACTTGCTTGGATTTTGTGGGCACCTTGAAACCTTCTGCACAGTAATTAAATCTCTCTCTCTGTAGTTCTTGATGATTTAATAAATGGTTGATTTAGGGGCAATCTTCCTAACAACAATGTCCTTGCCTGTAAAGAACTTTTGATACAAAGCATTGATGTTTTCTTGGACATAACAGTACTGTAGTTAACATGACAAGACAATGATTTCAAGCACCAGCCCCCTTTTAAAGTAACCAGTCTGCTCTATTAATTCAAACAACATACCAGAGTAATATACATATGGCTGCAGTGAAACAAAGAGTGAAAAATGTAAAGGAGTATGAATACTTTCAGGCTTTGCACTGTGAGCAGAGCCTTTAAAAGTGTAGAAGAACAACAAATACACTTTCTTAATTTGTTTATGAGGCCCTCCAGTTGGTGTATGGATGACCCTCCTTAGAATTTTTTCCTAGCTTTGCACTGTATGCAGGGAATTTTTGAGTGTAGAAGTACCACAACTAAACTTTCCTAATATTTGAATGAGTCTGAAAACTTTTGGCTATTACAGTATATTTCTGGTCTTTCAGAAATAACCCTGTGTACTTTTGTAACCACGCTATTGTAGTATAAGGCTAGGAGTGTTGCACTTGTAATACAGGGCCTAAAATACTGGTATAACATGGCAATGTAAAACTAATTAATAAGCAGTTTTGTTTGTACTAGAGAAATTAAGTTGCAGGAAGCGGTGACAGTGACTTCATACTGCGGTAGAATATTTTGGCTATATGTAAATAATGGGTAGTGAATAATAACACTGATCTTATAAATTTAGCTCTTGGTTTTATTACTGTACAATTTATAGGGAGTATTATAAAGAAAACAGAAATACGTTACTGCAGAATTTCGGTTAGGTGCTGCCAAGTAGTTGGCATCTCATCTGTTTTGCTAAGAAGATAAAGAGTTGTAATACCTCGCTGAGCAACACGTTTCCCGCACCCTTCAGCATTCATGAGGCCGTAGGATGAAAAATACAACTGCTAGGGACTTCCCATCTGGCTGATCTGAAAACGTTGTTTTGAAGCCCCCAGGTATAAACCTTTAGCATGTGATTATTAAGGCAGTTTGTCAAGAGCTGAAAGGCAACAAATGATTTTAGAGATAATATGGGAGGCAATGAATCATGTAGAAAAATAGTATATAGAATCCTGTGTGTTTAATAAGGAGCTCTCGGCTCCGGGACACATAGTGACAAGCTGCAAGGTATCTTCCACTTTGTAATGGATTTTATAGCCCTGATTATTTTACTCAGTCTTTAATCTTCTTTAAAACAATAATCTGCTTTAACATTTTTACCTCCCAGCATCAAGATAGTATGGCCCAATAGAAAAGACAGGTTATAAATCGAAAATAATTGAGAAACACAAACGCATATATTAGGAAGACTCCATAGTTAGAGACATATAAAGGCAAAATGTGTATACTATATATATAAATCATTATAATAGTATTACCAGAGTTGTCATTGACAAGCTAATAGCAGGGTACCCACAAATACCTGATCTCTGAGGTGGCGTAGAAATGGAAAGTCTCACTTTCTATGCAATGATTGAGGTAGCAAAACATAGAATACCTGGAAAATTGTATATATGGCATCCAAGATTTAAATCTAATTTTCATAATTATACTTCTCAATTCATTCTCTGTTGTCTATTACACAGCATTAGGCCCCTAGCATGATGAATACTTCTAGAGATGCTCCTCTACAAGATTCACTTCTAGGAGGAAATATCTTTGTTATATGGTATTTGAAGGAGCATGCAATGTAATGATGAGCGAGCACTGAAATGCACGAGTACTCAATACTTGAGTCAAGCAAATCGTAATACTCGGGTGCTTGACCCGAGTAATGAGTATAATGGAAGTCAATGGGAATGGAAGTCGGTCTAAAAATTGCTGAAAACAATACTGTAGACACAGTGCTGAAATTGCATGGGAACAGCATGGGGACGATCCCTGGAAGCATCTATGAATCCCAGGTCGGTGTTGAGATCAATATTGTCAGAATATTACACCACTTTTAAGGACTGACAATAAAACTGACTGGAAAAATGTTAAGAAACATTCGTTCCAGGTTAATGACTTGTATATAAGGGAAAATAAATAAGGGGAAAAAATGCTTCTCCACCACTTGGGCTATGTTCACACGTAGTGTTTTTGCTGCAGTTTTGCACATTTGCATTGCTTTCAATGGTGAAAAAAATTCAACAGGAAATGTAATTTTATCAGTTTAATCTTATCTTTCCATGTGGTGTCTGAGACATGATCAGACAAATTCAGAGTCATAATTTTTTTTTTTCAAAGCCATCAGCCGGCCATCAATATTTGTAGAGGGCCATCAGGCAGCCCTTTCTATTATTAGAGGGCCAGCAGGTGCCTTGTGGACAGATGAGACCAAGATAGAGATTTTTAGTAAAGGTACCGTCACACATAACGACATCGTTAACGATATCATTGCTTTTTGTGACGTAGCAACGATATCGTTAACAAAATCGTTATGTGTGACAGCGACCAACGATCAGGACCCTGCTGGGAGATCGTTGGTCGCTGGGGAATGATCAGGACTTTATTTCGTCGCTGGATCACCCGCTGACATCACTGAATCGGCGTGTGTGACGCCGATTCAGCGATGTCTTCACTGGTAACCAGGGTAAACATCAGGTTACTAAGCGCAGGGCCGCGCTTAGTAACCCGATGTTTACCCTGGTTACCATTGTAAAAGTAAAAAAAAAACACTACATACTTACATTCCTGTCACATACCTCAGCGTCAGCTTCCCTGCGTCCCCCAGTGTCAGCGCAGAGCACAGCGGTGACGTCACCGCTCTGCTTTCCGGCCAGCGCTTACACAGTGCAGGGAAGCTGACGCTGGGGGACGCGACAGGAATGTAAGTATGTAGTGTTTTTTTTTTACCTTTACAATGGTAACCAGGGTAAACATCAGGTTACTAAGCGCGGCCCTGCACTTAGTAACCCGATGTTTACCCTGGTTACCCGGGGACTTCGGCATCGTTGGTCGCTGGAGAGCTGTCTATGTGACAGCTCTCCAGCGACCAAACAGCGATGCTGCAGCGATCGGCATCGTTGTCTATATCGCTGCAGCGTCGCTTAATGTGACGGTACCTTTAAGTACAATACAATATTGTACTGTTTACAGTAAATTAAATGAGGCCTACAAATAAAAGAACACAGTAGTTACAGCTAAATATGGTGGAGATTCAAAGACATTTTGGGGTTGTTTTATTGTCTCTTACCCTGGGTGCCTTAACTGTTTGCAAGGCATCATGAGATGCGAAGATTCCCAAAGGATTTTGGGTCGCAATGTAGTGCCCGGGGTCAGAAAGCTGGGTTTGCATCCTAGGTCATGGGTCTTCCAGAAGGACAATGACCCCAAACATACTTGAAGAACCACCCAGAAATCGCTGGAAAAATCATAGTTACTTACCGATAACGGTATTTCTCTGAAAGGTGGTACCTCTCTCCCGCATCAGTTGGTTTACAGAGCATTAACGGAATTTCAGACTGCAACTTGAACGGCTATACAAAAATATTTAACATTAAAATAAGCTTAGCAGAGGCAACGTGTGACTATTTACTGAACTAACTGACTAATTTCAGTGTGCACACCCACACATGAAGGGAGGGAATGTACAGGTGCCGTCATGGGATCGGAGAAATACCGTTATCTGTAGTAACTACGATTTTCTCTTTCCCCCATGACGGCACCATGGAGAGAATTGCATAGATTGTACATTAGGGGGGGACCACTGCTTCCAGAACCCTTCTCCCAAAGGTAAGGGTACCGTCACACAGTGGCACTTTTGTCGCTACGACGGTACGATTCGTGACGTTCCAGCGATATCCATACGATATCACTGTGTCTGACACACAGCAGTGATCAGGGATCCTGCTGAGAATCGTACGTCGTAGCAGATCGTTTGGAACATTCTTTCGTCGCTGGATCTCCCGCTGTCATCGCTGGATCGGTGTGTGTGACACCGATCCAGCGATGCGTTCGCTTGTAACCAGGGTAAACATCGGGTTACTAAGTGCAGGGCCGCGCTTAGTAACCCAATGTTTACCCTGGTTACCAGCGTAAATGTAAAAAAAAAAAAACAGTACATACTTACATTCCGGTGTCCGTCAGGTGCCTTGCCGTCTGCTTTCCGCACTCACTGACTGCCGGCTGTAAAGTGAAAGCAGAGCACAGCGGTGACGTCACCGCTGTGCTGTGCTTTCACTTTACGGCCGGCAGTCAGTGAGTGTGGGAAGCAGACGGCAAGGGACAGACACCGGAATGTAAGTATGTACTGTTTTTTTTTTTTTTTTTACGCTGGTAACCAGGGTAAACATCAGGTTACTAAGCGCGGTCCTGCGCTTAGTAACCCGATGTTTACCCTGGTTACCCGGGGACCTCGGCATCGTTGGTCGCTGGAGAGCTGTCTGTGTGACAGCTCTCCAGCGACCACACTACGACTTACCAACGATCACGGCCAGGTCGTATCACTGGTCGTGATCGTTGGTAAATCGTATAGTGTGACGGTACCCTAAGATCTGAAGAAGAGGTGAGGTCTAGCTGATAATAGTTAAAGAACATAGAGGGAGAAGACCAAGTAGCGGCACTACATATCTGCTCTATCGAGGTGCTGGCTCTCTCTGGCTCTCCTCCGGAACGGCTGCCCCACATGAGGAATATGATAGGGTGATAGCATCTCTTATCCATCTTGCCAGTGTGGCCTTTGATGCTTTCTGTCCTTTCAGTGGACCCTGGAAGCATACAAAAAGAGACCTATCCTTCCTACACTCCCTTGTAGCTATCAGATACTGGACTAGGTAGGTATTATAGAGGGGTGCTTTAGAATTTAGAGGGCACAGAGAACTACACAGCAGGAGCAGTAATAGGGACACATATGGCAGCAGCGGCTCAGTATTGGGGTATCAACCGGATGAGGAGTTTGTGCAGGTTGGGAATAGATGGGGATAGCTGGAATGTGAGAAGTGAAATGGGGCTTTGTTGTATTCTCTGCAGCCGAGTCCTGGGTGTAAGAAGTTGTCATGTCAGGCCAGATGGAAATAACGGGAAAAATTAACGATTCCATCAGAAAGAATGTCAGCAGTAAGTCATTATCTGTAACTGTACTGTGATCTCTTATATGTTCTGTAGGGCTGCTATCTACCATTGACCATATGACGGTAATATCCATGTTGGTCTTTATATAGAGATTATCTTCAGTAACAGTGTGGTCATATGCTGAGTTTCTCCTCCACTATTAGGGGGTGTCACCAAGTTGTAATCGTTGTAATCAAGGTTAACTGGTTAGGGGCCCAATCTGAAGCTTCGCCCCCCTGAACCAAAACCCTAGCTACGTCTCCTTTACGTCTAATGTATGCAGTACGTCTTCCCCCTTATTTTTGGGATTGGGGCAAAAAAAGGGCAGTGAGATTTCTTGAGACCTATGAAACTGCGATGCCACTTTCAGAAAATAGGCTGGGTCGGTTTTAAGGACAACTCTATCCTCCAGTATCTGTGTAAAGGGCGGGTATGCTGATAAAGCCTCTATATTGCTAACCCTACGTGATGATGTTAAAGCTACGAGCAGAGAGGTTTTAAGGGATATGATTTTCAACTGGGCTTCTGACAGGGGTTCAAAGGGAGCCTTAGTTAACGCGGTAAGGACTAGATTCAGGTCGCAGGGAGGAGTAGTTTGAAGGGAAATAGGTCTGGATCTTCTTGAAGCCTTGATAAACCTTACTACCCAATGGTTCCTGGCCAGGTCACAGTTGTACAAAGCCCCTAGCGCTGCAACCTGAACTTTTAAGGTGCTTGTGGAAAGACCCTGTTCCAAACCCTTCTGTACGAACTCTAGGATTTTGTTTATTGGGAATTTCCTGGCTAGGTTGGCACCTGAGACTGAAATATATATTTTTCCAAACCCTCCCGTATGCCTTGGTAGTTACTGGTTTCCTACTTTGTAGTAGGGTGGAGACTAAATTTGAAGAGAACCCTCTATTGCACAGAAGTCCCCTTTCAAATGCCAAGCTGGCATATGTAAGTTTTCTACCTGCGGATGATTCACTGGCTCCTGGGACAAAAGATCTGGAATGTCCGGAAGAACCCGAGGTTCTGAGATGGACATCATCCTCATCCATGAAAACCATGTTCTCCTCGGCCAGAAAGGGGCTATTATGATCACCCTTGCGTTGTCCTCCCGAATTTTCCTCAACACTAAAGGAATCAGGGCTATTGGTGGGAAAGCGTAAGCTAGATGGTGATTCCAGGGTATCGAGAAAGCATCTAGAGCCGCTGGGCTCCCCCAGGGATTGATTGAGCAGAAAGTCTCTATTTTCCGGTTCTGATTGTTCACGAATAGGTCTATTTCTGGTCAACCCCAAAGTTCTACGATTTGATTGAATACCGTTTGATTCAGCTCCCACTCCACTTGTTTCAGACATGTTCGGCTTAGGAAGTCTGCCATCCGATTTTCTGTGCCTTTTATGTGGAGAGCTGACAATGATCCTAAGTTGTCCTCTGCTAGATGAAAGATGGATTTTGTTAAGTCCATCAAGGCCCGACACCTAGTACCCCTCTGGTGGTTTAAGTATCTTACCACCACTCGGTTGTCCGAGAACACCCTTACGTGGTGGGAGCCCAGAAAGTGAATGAGAGCAAATTTTATCGCTAGCAGCGCCTTCATGTTTGAAGAAGCTAACTTTTGTTCCTCTCATCAAGGATCTTAGGTTATCTGATCTCCCAGGTGCGCACCCCACACCTAAGGGCTTGCATCCATGGTTAGGGTTTTGGACATTGGCCACACCCAGGGAACACCCCTTACTAAATTGACTGAATCAACCAACCATGCTAGAGAGCATGCCGTTTTTGGTGAGATGTTTAATTGCCCTTCTAAATTTCCATCTAGGGATGCTCCTACCTCTAATATTTCCCATTGTAGATCTTGGGTATGGCTTTGTGCCTACTAGACTACCGGGATACAAGCTGTCATTGATCCCAGAAGAGACATTGCCTTCTGCAAGGTGGTGACAGGTGAGTCTCTCATACGTGATACCAGCTGTATCATGTTTTGAATTTTTTCCTGTGTGGATTATTCCCAAGTACTCTTGTACCTGACTTGGTATGACTCAATTCTTGGATAAATTCAACAGCCATCCCAGGCTCAACAGAGACCTTATAACCTTGTCCAGCTGTTGTATGCAGTGATGTGAGGAAACGCCTATTACCAGGAGATCGTCCAGATATGGGACTATCAGGATGTTTTGTTCTCTTATATGGGCCATAACTTCCGTTATTATTTGGCAAATACCCTTGAAGCAATGGCTAGGCTGAAAGGGAGTGCCCTGAACTGGTAATGTTTTAATTCCCCCTGAATTGTTACTGCCAGTCTGAGGAATTTTCGATGGTCCAATGGGATGGGTACATGGTAGTATGTGTCTCTCAAGTCTAACACAGTCATGAAACAGGACGGAAAAAGCATTCTTACACATGATTTTATTGTTTCCATTTTGAAATTCTCAATTTCCAGGAACTTGTTTAATTTTTTAAAATTTACGATTGTCCTGTACGTCCCATCTGGTTTCTTCCGCAGAAAGAGAGTGGAGTAAAAACCTTCTCCTTTTTCTTTGTAGGGGACTTCTTGAAGTACGTCCTTCTCTATCAGACCCAAAATTTCTTTCTAAAGGGCTAATTGTTCTTCCTCTGCTGCTCTTTGAGGAGTTACTATGAAGGAATGATTTGGAAGGGTATGAAATTATAGTTTTAAGCCTATTCTTATTATGTCCAGGATCCATGAACAGGCCGAGAGAAAATAGGCCAACCTTCCTCCAACCTGGGGAACACCTTAATTGTGGTTGTCTTTTGTTATCGGAGGGCCTATTAAACATGAACCCTTTGCCTCTATTTCTTTTATCCTCCCACCCATCCTTATTGCCTTTCGGGGGAAAAGGTCATCTGTAGGACTGCCTGGGGAACTAGGAATAGATTTTTTCTTGTCTCCAGCCTTGTCCAGGATATCATCTAGCGTTGGTTTAAACAGGAACTCGCCCTCACAGGAAGTGGAACATAATTTAGTTTTGGTTTGCAGATCCCCCAGCCAGCATTTGAGCCATAGGGCCCACTTTGCAGCATTTGAAAAGGAGGCGGACCTGGCCGCTAACCTGACTGAGTCTACTGATGCGTCTGCAAGGAATGCTGCTGGTCCTCTCATTATATTGTCTAGAATAGTTTCTTTGGGAACTTTTTCTTTCAGTTGTGAGTCCAAGTGGTAAAGCCATACCATCAAGGCTCGGGCAGTACATGTGGCGGCTATGATTAAGGGTGCTTTGTCACCAGAAACGCGTTGATATCGCTTTTTATCCTTTGTAATTGCTGATGTTTTTATCCTCCACTGAATATATTTCCAAGTGAATAAAGAAAGAAGTTTTTTTCACTACCTCGTTGAGCTGGATTCCTCATTTCTTCTTTGATTGTCTACGCCCTGACACAGCGGCTCCGTGCTCCGAGTCTCCAAGGATGTCGATCATGGGGAGCTGGACTTTGTTCGATGTTATCTTTTAATGTCCCCATGTCTTCGAAGGGCAGGGAAAATTTTTTGGAGGCTTTCGCTATCGACACATCTAGTTTTGGCGCTTCCCCCAAAAAGATCATACAGGGTCATCAAAGGGATACTTTCTCTTGGGGTTAAACGAAAAAGAAATGAGAAACCTACCAAAAAGTCTAAAAAAGTATATTTTTTATTTCTTACATAAAATTAAAAATTAGAACAAACACACTAGCTTTTTTATTCATTATTTTCACCATCACACAGTATGCATTGTAAATTTGCACATTTTTAAGTCTTTTGACCTTTTTGCTTCACTCATCCTATAGCATTTTGGTTTTGGATTATTTGTACTTATTATATGTGGATGTGTGTTCTTGCGACTTTTTTCTACTCTTTTTAGACTATTTTTATATCTGGTGATTGTACTTGTGCATTTATGTCCCATTGTGTTTGTTCTGATTTTTAATTTTATGTAAGAAATACAAAATATACTTTTGTGGACTTTTTGGTCGGTTTCTTGTTTCTTTTTCGTTTTTGCAATTTTTCTTTTTCGTTTGGCAATTTCCGATTGTCCGTTATTTATCTATGATTGTCCTATACGTATGGTAGCTTTTACTTATTGTTTATTTATCTACATACTTGATTTTATAATTTTGCTTCCTTTTTTTTGTGCCTTTGTTTTTACTGGTATCTCTTTGGGGTCTCTTTTGATTAGGAACTGGATTTTTTCATTTACTGGGAAGGCCCTCCGCTTTTTTTTTTGTTCTAATCCACTGAACATTAGATCCTGGGCTGTTTTCTTAGGTCATTCGTCTACTAGCCCCATGGTTGTTCTGACAGCCTTCACCAGAGCGTCTGTCTCTTCAATCGGGAAGCAGCTGCAACCCCCTTCTGAGGATGATGAGTAAGATGGGGAAGATGACGAATTACTTGAGTCGGACAAGTCGCTCTCTGCCTCGCTAACACTGGATTCAGGCGACCTGTGCCTGGACCTATGTTTTTTCTTTGAACCTTTAAGGCCTCTGAGAGCATCTTCTACCTGATTTTAAATTAGTGTTCTCAGGTCTGATGCAAAATTTGGGGACTCTTCTTGAATTGTTTGCTCTATGCATGCAGCGCAGAACCTTTTCCCCCACGTTGTGGGCAGCTCTTCAGTGCAGATCGTACATGTCCTATGTTTGGACTTAGCTATACATTTCTTCCCCTACGAAAGAGATAACAGACGCTAATTAAAGGGTGGACTTTCACGAAGATCACTTACCCTCCTGTAGAAAGAGAGATACCGGCTCTGGCCTAGTGATTATCTCCACTGCTGGATCCACTTTTGGCCCTGCAGTTCTGGCGCAGCCTTTGCTGTGCTGAGACCCTGAACGACTGCCGCTGCTGCGTTGCTGGGAAGAAACCTCTCCCTGCCGCTGTCATCACTGCGGGTGCTGGCGATGCTGCTGCTGGTGCTGTCTCTGGCCATGCTGAGGGGACTGCTCTAGCAGGACCTGCTCCTCCTGATCGCTCATGGTGCTCTGAGCGATGTTTCCCCGCCATTTGGTGCTTTAAATTGTTTCCTCCAGGCCCCCTCCTTCTTTCTGTGATGCAGTGCAGTGGGATCACTGATTTGCTGGGAAGAAACCTCTCCCTGCCGCTGTCATCACTGCGGGTGCTGGCGATGCTGCTGCTGGTGCTGTCTCTGGCCATGCTGAGGGGACTGCTCTAGCAGGACCTGCTCCTCCTGATCGCTCATGGTGCTCTGAGCGATGTTTCCCCGCCATTTGGCGCTTTAAATTGTTTCCTCCAGGCCCCCTCCTTCTTCCTGTGATGCAGTGCAGTGGGATCACTGATTTCTCAGTGATCCCCCTCGCCAATGCCAGGATCGCCCACTTACGCATGCGCACTACTGATTTCCCAGTAATGCATTGCGCCGCTCGTGTTATAGGGGGCCCTGGTATGTGCGTGCGCACAGCGGCGTCCTGGCATCTTACCGCCGGCCATTCCTTCCGGGGAGCCGGCAGATTTGCAGTGAGGTAACCGCTGTTACCTTTCCAGCCTGGGCGGTCCGGCGGTGTTTGAAATGAGGTGACCGCTGCCGCCCCCACTCCAGCATCTTCTGTAGAATCCATGGCTCCTTTGTCGTGGATGGTCCGGAGGTGTTCTCCCCAAGTGACCGCTGTCACCTAACCGCCTGACCTTTGAATATCCCGGGAGAGGCAGACTCAGGTTCTGTTCTTCACTGCCTCCTCTCCCGCACACTCTTAAGGTCCGCTGACCCAGGCGGTCGTGCTTCGGGGAAGAAAAGAAATGCCCCAGCCGAGGCAGGGAACCCCCGCTGCCTGGATCGGCTGGTCAGTCCCTGGCATTCCACAACGATCTGAGGTATGTTCATTGACTATAGGTTCCCCATCAGGTACAGGAAACCAACTGATGCGGGAGAGAGGTACCGCTTTTTTTATCTGTAGGTTTCCTCTGTCCCTGGGGGCGGATCCCCTCTCTCCGTGGTGCCGTCATGGGGGAAAGAGAAAAAAGCATTGAAGAGTTCAGAAGTGGTATTTCAGCTCCAGTAGCATAAAGTCTCCCCCCACTAACTCTTTTGCCTGCTTTGATGAATTTCTGAGTACAGAACACCATAAAAATTGTGAATCGGCCAATGAGTGCATGGAAAAAAAACAGCATCTAGTCTTATAATTTATAAGGCAATAATCCCTGATTGGTTGGATGCATGCCATTCGCTATTCCTACTGCCACACCTCACTGTAGATGAATTGCAGATAAGGGCAGCATTATTGTAGAATGTAGAAGGGATTTGATACTTACACAGATTATCGCCTCCTTGTCCACACAAAATAAGTTTGTCAGAGATATCTCTACTTACTCAATATAACAACTCTATGGATAAAACAAAATCCATTGCAGTATGTGTGTGCTGTGTGTGACAACTGAGCACCTGCTACAGTAACATCCAATGTAGCCTATATGTTGTATATCACAGCTGAGCATCTGCTACAATAATATCCAGTACAGCCTGAATATGATATGTGTCACAGCTGAGCATGTGTTACAATGACGTCCATTGCAGTCTATTTGTGCTGTGTGTTACAGCTGAGCATCTGCTACAATAACATCCAGTACAAACTGTGTGTGATATGTGTCACAGCTTAGCTTCTGTTACAATAACATCTATTGCAGCCTGTGTACACTATGTGTTGCAGCTGAGCATCTGCTACAATAACATCAACTGCAGCCTATGTATGCTGTGTATCACAGTTGTATATAACAAAACCTGGCACTCAACTTATATGCAAGTAGTTTTATTTTACAGCAACAAAAACGTTTCGGTCACAAAGTTTGACCTTCATCAGTTACGTTTTGTGGGTGATATATATGGGAGGCCTATAGTATTAGGCAGTTATTGTGGAATATCCTTGCTCCATGCAGGGAGTGTATGCAGAGAAGCGGCCCTTGCTGTGTGACCGTCCACCGCTTCCTATGGCCACACAGCAAGGGCCGCTTCTCTGCATACACTCCCTGCATGGAGCAAGGATATGAAACCAGCAAAAATAAGGCTGAAAACAAAGGCTCAAACATCTGTGAATGCAGTAAAGAGTACTTGTAATAGAATCAAATATAAAGCTGTTCTGCATAATCAGAAAAGTCCAAAGAGCCACAACCAGATTATTGGAAGCCTATAGCAGCCAAATTGCTAAAGAACGCCGGCTTGCCAGGTAGAACACATACATGTAAGTAGATTGTGGAAAAGGGATAGTATAATCAAATTGTAACTACACAACCAACCACACAAATTGTAACTACACAAACAACCAACCTTAGAATCGGACGTGGAAGAGAGACCCCAATGCGCGAAAGTGCTTCTTCGGGGGGCATCGCAGCTGAGCACCTGCTGCAATAACATCCAATGCAAAAAAAAACAAACAAAAAAACAACATATACACTCAAACTGCCAAGCGCTATTAATGAAAATAGCTAATGTTGCTGAGATAATTTAGCCCTACAGGGAATTAATTTAATTAATTCTAATTAAAGGAAAACTACTTAAAAATGATGTTCCACATTATTAAGCAGGCCACCGGTTTCAAGCAATATGGGAAATAAAAAGGATCTCTCTGCTGCTGGAAAGCATTACATAGTGCAAATACCTTGGACAAGGTATGAAAACATTAGATATTTCATGAAAATTTAAGAGTGATCATCATACTGTGAAGAGATTTGTGACTGAAACAGAGCGCAGACAGAGTTCATGCAGATAAAGGCAAAATGAGGAAGGTTTCTGCCAGACAAATTCATTGGATTACGAAAGCAGCTGCCAAAATACCATTACAAAGCAGCAAACAGTTATTTGAAGCTGCTGGTGCCTCTGGAGTCCCTCAAACCTCAAGGTGCAGGATCCTTCAAAGGCTTGCTGTGGTGAATAAACCTACTATTCGGCCACCCCTAAATGGTGTTCACAAGCAGAAACAGCTTCAGTGGGCCCAAACATACATGAAAACTAATTTTCAAACAGTTTTGTTTACTGATGAGTGTTACACAGCCCTGGATGGTCCAGATGGATGGAGTAGTGGATGGTTGGTGGATGGCAACCATGTGTTATGGACCTGGTGGTTAAGAGCACCCGAAATGACCTGATAGTTAAACCGATACAGGACAAGCTCTGGGAAGTGGAAACTCTGCTGACCGCAATCCCTAATCCTATCACACACACTAGACATAGCCGTGGAGCGTACCTAACATGGCCTAGACGCCTCGACACAGCCTAAGAACTAGCTAGCCCTAGAGATAGAAAATAAAGCCTACCTTGCCTCAGAGAAATTTCCCCAAAGGAAAAGGCAGCCCCCCACAAATATTAACTGTGAGTAAAGATGAAAGTCACAAACACAGAAATGAAACAGGTTTTAGCAAAGGGAGGCCAGACTAACTAAACAGACAGAGGATAGGAAAGGTATCTGTGCGGTCAGCACAAAAAACTACAAAAGACCACGCAGAGTGTGCAAAAAGACCCCCGCACCGACTCACGGTGCGGAGGTGCCACTCTGCATCCCAGAGCTTCCAGCTAGCAAAGCAAAATCATGAAAGCAAGCTGGACAAGAAAACTATGAACAGAAAATAACAATCGGGGACTTAGCTTCTTGCAGGAAGAGACAGGTCACCAGAAAGATCCAAGAGCGAACTGAACCAGTACAGGAACGTTGACAGCTGGCATGGAGTAACGATCTGAGTGGAGTTAAATAGAGAAGCCAGCCTAAGAATAACCTAGATCACCTGTGGAAGGAACCTCAGAACCAGCAATTCCACTCACAGCCACCAGAGGGAGTCCATGGACAGAACTCGCCGAAGTACCATTCATGACCACAGGAGGGAGCTCGATAACAGAATTCACAACACCATGTCCCAACAACGCTGCGGCATCAGCAAGGAGTCATGTTTTGGGCCGGAATCATGGGGAAACAGCTGGTAGGGCCTTTTAAGGTTCCTGAAGGTGTGAAAATGACGTCTGCAAAGTATATAGAGTTTCTGATTGACAACTTTCTTCCATGGTATAAAAAGCAGAAACGTGCCTTCAGGAGCAAAATCATCTTCATTCATGACAATGCACCATCTCATGCTGCAAAGAATACCTATGTGTCATTGGCTACTATGGGCATACAAGGAGATAAATTCATGGTGTGGCCACCATCTTCCCCTGACCTCAACCCTATAGAGAACCTTTGGAGTATCATCAAGCAAAAGATCTATGAGGGTGGGAGGCAGTTCACATCAAAACATTAGCTCTGGGAGGCTATTCTTCATGCCAAGAAATACAAGCAGAAACTCCCCAAAAACCCACAAGTTCAATGGATGCAAGAATTGTGAAGGTGATATCAAATAAGGGTTCCTATGTTAACATGTAACTTGGCCTGTTAGGAGGTTTTGGAGTTAAATAGCTTTTATGTTCAGTGAATGTGACCTCGTAATGCTGCAAATTCCACAAATGAGCATTTTCAGTTCTTTAAAACATATCAAATGTTTAGAAATTCTACTGTGCCTAATAATTTGGAACAGTGCATTTTGACTTTTTATTCATTTTGGAGATTATACTGTTATCATTGGGAGGTTTCTTCAATAAAATTCGATGTATACTCTAACGGGTGATGACTTTTATTAGACTGACTGTCATTTGCACTGACCATTTAGGAAAATCCGAGAAAAATGTAATTTGCATAATAATTTGGAACATGGTGTAAGTCTCCTTTCTGCACTGACAAAAAGACTTGGAGATAAGATATTACCTAATGTTCTGGCACGTCTGGGAACACAATGACAGCCTTTTTTTCAAGATTTTGGCCAAAACCGCATCCTGAGAGAATGAGCAAAAACTTGTGCATCAGTGTGACAATGTTATTATAGTCCACTCCACACTATAGGTGGTGGAAAATATAAGTATATTCTGTGCATTAACCCTGTCTATACGGTTTTCATCACCAAGTAAGGACTCCCTAGTTCTCTCCTTTTCAAAGTATCCGCCCTTTGGAGCATCCATTTTTTATAACCCCTGTTTTTTAACCTTCTTTCAATCCTTTGATTTCCTCTGGTTAGTGACTGATCTGTGGAACAGTCTTTCAGCCTGCACCAACTCCCCTATGGGCAAATTTCGTATCACAATAGTGTAAACAGATCCATATACCCAGGGCTGAGGAGTTGGAGTCGTGGAGTCGGAGCTCATTTTGGTTGAGTCGGTGTCATGGAAATTGAGGAGTCGGAGTCAGCGTCCTCTAATAGCCAATAGTAACAGGGAAATAAAATGTATCCGACCGTGTCCAGCGAGTGCATGAGGGCGGGACTTCCACCACCAGGAACAAGTCAGGAACAAGTGTTCCAGTGATGTCAGTGGAACACATTGCTCCATGTGGACACCTTCCAGAACGGGGGTGGATGGGAAGTTCTACCCGCTACCCGCGACTAAACACCCCATGGTTCATAAGGTATCATGTGAGATGACAGTAGTTGCCATATTAAATAAAGGTATGAGAATGGACAAGACCGGAAGTTCAATAGTTAAACCCCAATCTCCCTATGGTAAAAGGGGGGATTTGGGAGTTATATAATAAAATAAACATTTATAGCACTGGGTTCAAATACATAGTACAGAGAGATAGAAAAATATATTATAATATAACAATATAGTATTACAGTGTAATTAAGGGCATAAAATGTTAACCTTAAAAATACAAATGGACTGCGGGGTCACCCCTCATGCCCACATTTTGGTCGACATGCTAGGGGTCTTCCAGAAGAATATTCTGAGATTATTGAAAAGACAAAAGTCTCTAGAACTCATAGCGTAACTTATAAGAAGGATGTGAAACTCAATTTCTCATTAAGACCCAAAGGGGTCATTGTTCCCAGTTTTACTATCAAGCGACACTCAAGCTGCGCCAACCTGCGTTTAAGTTCACCCTCCCTGATACCCCATGGATCTGATCGATTCCACATATTTTAAGTAGATCAGGATTGCAGGCATGACCCATCTTGAAGTGGTGGAGGATCGTTTTTAGGGAACTCATGTCATCAATGGAAAGGGCTGCCTTGATGTTCCTGACATGTTCCCTTGTAAATATTTGCAAATATCTGCAGCTCCTGGGACGTGAGGCCTACATAAATTAAACCACAGGGGCATGTGGCATAAAATACTACGAAGTCGCTACTACATGAGATGTATTCTCTAATCTGGAAAGTTTGTTCCCTATCAGATGAGAAAAAAGTAGCAACTTGATCGATGTTCCGATATGCCAGACGTGACTCACGGAAAACACCCCTGGCTTGGTTTCCCCGTGTAAAATGAGAGGGAGAGTTGAGCTACATAGTGGCTTTTCATCAATAAGTTTTTAAGGTTGCTGCTCCTCCTAGCTGTCAATGGGGTTTTTCAGGAAGTAATTTGCCAATATCATTAGGAAAGAGACATCAGTTAATGTTTTTCCGCATGCCTCTTCAGCCCATACCCCTTTCACTGTACAGGCAATTCTGATAGGCCAATTCTTGCGAACCAGACATTTGTATTCCAAGAATTAACATTTTTAGAGAAAGGCCATGGACCTTCGGCATAGATTGAATACACAGGGGCATTGAGACCATAAGAATGCATGGCAGTCGCAGGTATAACTGTGGTGATGAGACAAAGTCTGGCAGGATTGTAAATGGCCGGTATGTGTTGCAAAGGAAGTCTGCGCTGTAAGCCAGTAATGTTGTTCTGGGACCTGTAGTTCCACAAGTATTTGCTTAGTTTTAAAGGGAGGCTTGAAGAGCTAGATTTGAGAGCTGTGTGGGTTGAACTAGCCACACACCTCCCACCTATGGGAGTGGTTACAACTATGTAATGTGACCATGGTGTGGGTCACATGTTCAGAGTGCTTGGATCTGAATGGTCTGTGTGGTAGGTCGTGAAAGAGGTCAGGTCTGTGTTGGAAGTTCCTGCGAGTGGAGACTTCCTGAAGAGCATGTGGAGAGACCGTGGACCTGGATGGTCGGTGTTGGAAGCTCCTGTGAGTGGAGACTTCCTGGAAGCACCTGGTGAGATCATATGTACCTACAGAGCCTGGGAAGGCTTCTGTGTTGGCGAAGCCAGGACTGACAAGGAATCAGCGTGAGGAGCAGAGCTACTGGAAGGTAACCCTGGACAAGGGGGGTTGTAATATATGTCAGAGAAGTTTATCTGCTACATGAACAGACTGGTGGTCATGACATGTTCGTGGATGTAACAAAATGAATGGTACATTATGTGATTTATGCGGAGTTAATAAACCAAACAGACTGATTTATGTGAGAAAACCACTTCTGTGTGCTTTAAAGCGCTGCGGAATATGTTGGCGCTATATAAATAAAATTATTATTATATTATTATTATTATTATCTCGTGCTAAGCTGGTGTTCCCCAACCTACTCAGGTTGCGCTATATCACATTTGGTGTAGACATGATTGCTGTAACTCGGCTGGGTTACGAAGTTTGCTGTGGATCGGCGGCTCCACGAAACTTGCAAGCCTCTGGCTGTAACTCGGCGGGGTTATTAAGAGTTGCTGTGGATCAGCGGGTCTACGAAGTATGCGGTGCTGAGTCGGGCAGAGCCTTGTGGAGAGTAGCTGCAGTTGCAGCAAGAGGTTCTGCAGAAGCCGGAGCTGCAGTGGCAGCAGCAGCGGCTTGTGATTGACAGCCTGAGTTGCTGGCGGTTTGTGACTGCAGCAGGAGCTGTGACAGTACCAGGAGGAGCTGATGAGGTGTCATAAAGACATTGGTGATCCAGATCCTGCATACTCTTAAAGGGCCAGTGCAAACCTAAAGAGATGTGTTTGGTTTTTTTTGTACTGTGCCAACTGGTGCCTGAGAGTGCCGTGGGGGAGTCCACGGGGTGTACCCCTGAGTGGGATGGTGTCCCTAAAGTAAAGGGGGTGGTGTCCCAAAAAATGGGGCAGTGACCCAAACAGGCATGGTTGGCCAAAAGAGGGCAGAGTCCCAAAAGGGGGCAGAGTCCCAAAAGGGGACGACACCCAAAAAGGGAGTAGTTGTCCCAAAGGGGGTGAAGTCTCCAAAGAGGGTGGTGACCCTAAATGGGGTGGAGTACCAAAAGGGGGTGGTAACCCAAATAGGGGTGTTGGCAAAAAAGAGGTGGTGGCGAATGCACTATTGGACTGTAGCCGGGAACAACGTAGTTCATGCTATGTAGGTCCATGCTATGCTGTGGATTGCTCGGCCAATAAGGAGTCCAAGGAAGTGGTAGATACCCCAAAATGGGCGGAGCCTCCTGAAGTTAACTTGGTGGTACAGACGGACTGTGGCTAGGGACAATGGTACTATGTGTATCCAATTTGCCATGTGAACTACCTTCCTGGTAAGAGGCTACGTGGGTGTGTTCTGGAGTTGAATGTATGAGGATGTATTTGGTCTGGTCAATTCGGGGAGTTCGGTGACCCTGGTAAGGGCTGTGGAAGATAAGTTTGTAATGTCCGAGAGGAAGATCGAGGTCACCTGCATCCATAGGGGCACTAAGGTTTATTCAGTGGCCTGGATGCAACTTGAGATGGCCAGGGGCCATAAAAATCTTGAGGCCGCCATAGTCCCAAACTTAACCTGTCCAGTGATAGTAGGCCAGGACTTTAGGCTGTTCTCAGTCTTGTGGGAGGAGGGTGTTCCTCTACAGCAGGAGGAAGGAAGTCTCTCTACTGTTGCGGGGGCATACATTAAAGTAGTAATACCTCCCAAAAATGATATCACCTGATGTTTACCCCAAAATGACTGTTAGTGATGTGGTAAAAAAACCTGTGGAGCTGACACCCGGTTAGAAAGCAACTGGAGGGGTTACCATGTTGGGGGGTGTGACACAGACTCCAGGGGTGACTGCCATGTCATTGCTAGTAGCAACCGCTAGAGCTGAATACGATGTTGCGTTGTCAGAAACACTGACACAGGGGAATGACAGCGCTTCACAAGGTGAAGTCAGGATGGCGGAGGCAGCCATACCAGAAAATATGAACTGTTTAAGTGGGGACTGCTGGTTCTAGTATGACCGATTGGGTGGTGGTGACTCCCATTCAGATGGTGACACTAGTGGAAAAGAGTGCAGTAAGGCTGACTCAGGTACAAATGGCAAGTCTTCCTCCCATCGCCAGAGATGTAAAAGGCGCAAAGTGGTTGAACCAGTGGCACCTTGTGAAGATTTGAATAAAGGTGAGGCGACAGAAAATGGTGAAGGCTCCAGAAAACCTAATGCTGAGGACCTGGAGTGTGTGAAGTACTATAAAGTCCCAGAGAAATGGGACAAAGCTAAGGTTGACACCGTTGAGACCAAGAAAGGGCTAAAGATGACTCTGCTGAGTCCAAGGGTGCAGAAGTGGAGGAAGCCACCATAGGTGAGGGGCCTGAAGCAGATACTTTATCGAGTGATGGAAACTCAACCAAACTAGAGGATGGGAGAAGCAAATTAAGGAGGAGCCAGGAGGCAGTAGAAACCCGGTTGAAGCAAGAGGAGCTTCGGAGACAGGCTGCTGAGTGCCGAGTGGGTGCCTTGGAGAAAGAGGTGTCTGAGCTCAAAGGTCACCTGTCAACGTGGCAAACTGTGACCAATGCCCTAAAGGAAAACGTGGAAGTGCTCAGAGAAGCACTAAGAGGCTCTCTACAAGAGAAAGAGGTGGTGGTCGCAGAGTGATAACGAGGTGAACCTGCTAATGCCCATCTTGGCCAGGGGTCTGGAAGAGTGTCAAGCTGAGGAAAATTGGCGCTAAAAACAGAACAAGACAGTTACCCAGTAGTGGCAGATGTTTTGATGGAAAGGTCCATAGCAAAGCAGGATCCAGCCGTCCATGACGAGAGTTAGACCCGGTCTTCAAGTGCATGATAGAGGTAAACGAAAATGAGTGAGATGCATGTATCGGTGAGGGAGTGCATGAGAACTTTAGAAAAGCAGTAGAAGCATGTAGTGCACACTGGGCACCAGAGATGAAACGGTTGGTGATACTGTCGACTAGGGAAGTCACAGTGAAGCAGGTGGCTATCCTGAAGGATATACACCTACAATGTCTTCACACGAAACAGATGATCCTGTTGAGGAATAAGGAAGCCGCTCGACGTTTGGAGCATGCCAGGATAGCTCAAAGTCAGCTGGGCTTTGTGGAAGACATCGTTCAAGTACCCTGAAATCTGGTGGGGGAAGTCGTTGGAAGACTTGGAAAAGTGATGCAAGAACTGGTGAATAGACCCGGTGTGGCAAGAGTGTGGATTCCAGCTGAAGACAAAGCCCAGGAAGCTGATGAAGATGGGATGGTTCCATTTGTCGTAATTGGCTCAATAGAAAGCCTTAGGAACATTTGAATGCTTCTTGAATACCAGGTGACATATCTGAAGGAAATAGAGCATCTAAGACTGGACCGGCTGCAGATTAATAAACAGCTGCAGAATATAAGATGGCGACCACTTCCAACCCAGGGTCTGGAGAAACAAAAAGATACCCTAAAGAATAGAAGAGTTCAAAGTAGTGACTCCTCTGTTAGTTCAGGGCTGAGTGACCCAGGCGGGAGACACGGTAGCAGATGTTGTAACGAAGAGTCAGACTCAGATCAGTCACTAAGCTCGACTGGACGGTGGACTCATGACTGCAACAACAGTGGGAGGCGGTCATGGAAAGAAAGGTCTTTTGAAGGGGTACACTTGGAAAGTGGGTTGACTAAAAAGGTCTGGTGACACAGACAGATAGTGACTCAAGGGCTGAAGCTCAAGGACGACATGCTGACCGCTAGGGGTGGGGGAGGCTTATCAAAGGTGTGATGCTGAATGACATCCAAAACCGACTGAGACGGTTCTCTCGACTTGTAGGGCAAGGCGACATGGGTACCCGGTATATGTCAAGTGTTCAACCCCTCAAGTTTGAATAGAGGGAGAGGGTATGTGATGCAGTGACCCCTGTTACAGGTAGGGGGCACTGCATGGTCTCTTCAGAATATGCACGGAGGCTTATTGAGGCCATAAGAATGCATGGCAGTCGCAGGTATAACTGTGGTGATAAGACAAAGTCCGGCAGGACTGTAAATAGCCGGTATGTGTCGCAGAGGAAATCTGCGCTGTAAGCCAGTAATGTTGTTCTGAGACCTTTAGTCCCACAAGTATTTGCTTAATTTTAAAGGGAGGCTTGAAGGTCTAGTTTTGAGAGCTGGGCAGGTCAAACTAGCCACACACACCTCCCACCTATCGGAGTGGTTACAACTATGTAATGTGATCAAGGTGTTGGTCACATGTTCAGAGTGTTTGGACCTGAATGGTCTGTGTTGTAGGTTGTGAAAGAGGACAGGTCTGTGTTGGAAGCTCCTGTGAGTGGATATCTTTTTGTATCCCTTTCCTGTTTTATACAGTTCAACTAGATTTTCCCATAGATCCGTTGACAATTCTCTTGCTTTCCCCATGACTCACAATCCAGAGACATCAGTGGCTGGATGAAAGATTCAAGAGTCTGTCTGGATCCCAGAAACTCACTCAGCTTTTATTCACACACACTGATTACAAGCAAACAGGTCACATGTGACGATGTTACCTTTAGGAACCATTCAAACCCATTTGTGTCAACTTCCGTGCATATTATCAGGCCAAAATCACCAGGGTATGTGAACTTTTGATCAGGGTCATTTGGATGTTTTTGTTGTCTGTTAGGGGTTGAGTTCCTGCCTCTGCACAGGGGGAATCTCGGGCCATCTCCGCTGCGGTCTCCCATTCTTCTCCTGCCGCAGTGGAGCCTGCTCAGCTGAGATGGCGATCCCATCGTCTCGCTCAGTCTGACTCTGTGCTAAGAGTTACTGCTGCATTTCCTGCTTCTGCCATTGAAGTCAGTACTGGGCAGCGGTGAGCAGATGCTTCTGGGACTAAGTCCTGCTTTTCACGTTCTGAGCATGCCCAGAGTAAGATCTCTCAGTGGAGATCGAGGGTCACATGATCAGATACTGCAGCTAAGGTCATTGGTCCTTCTTGGAAGGTCCTTTAAGTGCTAGGTCTAAGTCCTGCTTTGCACACACTGAGCATGCCCGGGGCAAGATCTCTCAGTGGAGATTTAGGGTCACATGCTCAGGTAAGGCAGTCTCTCATTGGTCCTTCTTGGAAGGTATTTTACTTGCTGCAGCTATATAAGGTTCGCATGGCCGCACGGCCATGCGCTAGTATCAAATGTGTTTTGGCTTATGCCAGTGGATACTATACCACTCAGTTCTTATGTGGTGTGAAGCTGTTAGCATTGGGACTGTACACTCAGGCAGGCAGCTAGCGTCAGTGGGGGCAATTAGCCTAGTTAGGGTATTAGTTATTGTGTACAGCGTGAGTCTGTGAGGCAACAGAGTTTGCTACCAGTTCACACGGGGTGAAGCCTAACCCACGTGTGAGCTCAAATCTTCAGGGGCACCGGGCGCCGCCCCCTCCGCGCTGTTTTCGCATGAAATCTGGCGCCTGCGCTGTGTAGTACTGTCTGGTGCAGTGAGCTCTGGCCATCTGACGTCACAGCCAGGCTTGCAGACTGCGCCTATGCGGCCACCCACTTTGGGAATCCCAGCCCCGCAGTGTGTTATGCATTATGCACAGTGCGGGGCTGGGATTCATAGGCAGGGCGACCGCACAGGCGCAGTCTGCAAGCCTGGCTGTGACGTCAGACGGCCAGAGCTCACTGCGCCTGCACCAGACAGTACTACACAGCGCAGGCGCCGGATTTCATGCGAAAACAGCGTGGAAGGGGGTGGCGCCTGGTGCCCCTGAAGATTTGAGTGACGGCAGTGTGGCATTTCAAGCAGGGGGGTGAGGACCAGCCTCCCTGGCTAAAGACAGGTATTTTGCAGAAGTTATAAAACGCTTTATTTTGGGAATAAATGCACCAAAAACTAAAAGAGCCACCTTGTTAGAATGCAGCATTACTGCTGCACAAGGTGGCTCTTTTAGTTTATAACGGCTGGAAGGGGTGACAGAGGCCCTTTAAGCACCGATTCCAGAGCACATTGGAAATGTTCCGTTTTATTCTACACTACACAGCTAAATACAGATGTGCATCAACTATTAATTATTATGCAACCCACCATTATAAATAGCCACTTTTTCTCACGCAATAAACATATAAAGTAATTAGCACCTGTACTCGTTCCCCCAATTCACTACCAGTCATTGCATCCTCAGTGCCTCCCCACTCTGTACCTCCTGCTCCCCGATTCATTATAGTTATATGAATGAAGAAAAAAAGGCACTCCAGCGTAGAAAAATATAAAACTTCATCTTTAATGGAAAAAATTCATAAAAACAGGCACAATAAGGACAACATACAGTATAGATCCCAGAGAGCTACCAACCAATGCGTTTTGACAAGTGATGAGCGAATATACTCGTTACTCGAGATTTCCCGAGCACGCTTGGGTGACCTCCGAGTATTTTTTGTGCTTGGAGATTTAGTTTTCATCACCACAGCTGAATGATGTACATCTCTTAGCCAGCATAAATACATGTGGGGGATGCCTGATTGCTAGGGAATCCCCACATGTAATCAAGCTGGCTAAGAAATGTAAATCATTCAGCTGAGGTGAGCAAAACTAAATCTCCGAACACTAAAAAATACTCGGAGGTCACCCAAGCGTGCTTGGGAAATCTCGAGTAACGAGTATATTCGATAATCACTAGTTTTGACACTCTGGTCTTAAAAAGTACCTTTTTTCTTCATTCTTTGGAACTTGTACGCCCAAGCGGCTCCATGCATGGAACGCATTATTAAAAAGAGACTGCAAATGGTGAGCTGACTTTTCCGGTTCCCAATTTCCCCTTTTTTCATATATTATATTTATATGCCCCTTTCACCCCAATTCATCATATTTCTTCTCTCTCTCCCACCCCATCCTCTATTCATTATCAACTGCTCTCCCTCACATTCAATACATCATTTACTCTGCCCCACCCTCAATTTATCATTACTTGCTGCTCAAACCCAATTCATCATCATTTGTTGTCTCCTACCCCCAATTCATCATTTACTGTACCCTATCCCTCAGTCTCAATAGATCATCATTCACCCCCACCCTCAAAATTCATCATTATTTGCTTTCCTCAGGTCATAATTTGCTTTCCCCACAGTAGTGTAGCATAACTACTATTCGTCAAACTCAATCTGACAGGTGCCCCGCCCCTATCAAAGTGTATCAAAATGTGTAACCCCTCCCCTCCCCTTGTCTGACGGCTGGTAGCCAGCTGTCCCTCCTTGTTTGATTACCCCTTTTGATATAGTTTAATATAGTTTAATTTGTTGTAGTTTTGATATTATTCCCGTATTTTGTGGAATAACACATGTTTATAATTATAGCCTAGTCGTGTATTTATTTTACACGTGGTTTATAACACCTTTCTCATTTGTTTTATAATAGATTTTATACGTAGCCGGTCTCCCAGAGTAATATCGACCTGGTTAAAAAGAGTGGCTAGAGGGTAGTTTATGAGCGCCACACGCGCACCATCGGCGATGGCCGTATTATCCTGCTTCATGATGCGACAGCTTATGTACAGCAGCGTGTTGTTCAGATCATAATAATAATCACCGCTACCAGATATGTAAAACTCCAACGGTCCATTGTCTGACAGAGCAGCAACCGGCTGTACTTCTACAAATAGAGATTTCTCGATACTTGTTTGAGTCGGTGGTACGGCAAAAATATCCAGTTCAGATTTTGCGCACTCTACAGAAGCGTCATGCAGGAAAGCCATGGTAACTGATTAGAAGATGTCGTCCGCAGAGCGTCTTACTCGTTTCTGACGGGGCCGTCTCTTGGATGTAGTTTTATTCATGAGCATCGGCGGTAAAGGAGGGCAAACGCGCCGCTTTCTTTTTTGGGCTTTTTTAGCGACATAGATTATCCCAGATCCGTCTTGCTGTGTTGGCGTATTTATCCTTTTCATAAGGGCCGTCGATGCTGATGTCACGGCATCTGCAGCGATGTTCCGGGCAGCCGTCCGAACGTGTGGTTTTACTAATTCTAAGCCTTTTCTGAAAAGCGGCACGGCGCGACGAAATAAGCCTTTAAATAGTCCTGCCAGTCCAGAGCCATACATGTACTCGCTCCCGCGGAACCCCTCTAGTCCGTGCCCCGACTGGGCAGTATAGTAGCGGGCATAAACAGCAGGATCTCCATACACCCTTTGAGACAGCATTTTATCGTGTCAATGCTGGCGAGGTCTAAAATGTAATCGCACTATACACTTGCCGTATCTGAATTTAACCGGCGTGCCCTGGTCCGACATGACTGTAATGTTTATGGAGTCAAAGTGTTGCTTGCACAGCGGTATGTAATCGGGCCGTGAGTAGCGCACCGTGACAATATCATTATCATCGCCGCTAACTTCTACGGTTCGTAGCAGTTGAACGTAACTGTCGCCTACAAGTTGATGTTGAATTATATCAGTGTATACAAAAAGCGAATAAAAACCAGCTTTTGAATCGGGGTAAAAGCGGCGATTCCACGGCATTAAAGCAACGGGGGAGTCATCGACGGTCTGCAGTCCGAAAATAAATTTTAACTTAGTACCCAGAGCAAACTGTATAGGGGATGGGTCGGTCAGGATCACCTCGCGGCGTAGCTCATCATACCGTATTCTGTAGGCAGGCGTAGATAAATACAGCGCTTCTATTCGGGCATTGACCGCGCCAACTAGCTTAGGAATGGACGAGTAAAATCCTGATTTTATGTGATACTGTACTAAAGGTTCGCCGTGTTTAGCCGCGTAGAAGCTCCCTTCAAAAGCATCAAACGTGTTCCACGTATGGGGGTACTGTATTTCCGTTAACGCCACCTCATAATCTGCCGAAAGATGAATGGCCCGCGCTAACTTGGTATTGTACTCCGATATTGTGTTTTCGGGGTAGATTTTAATTGACGAATTACTGGGGAGTGTCACAAAAAACGAGCCCGCTTCCATGGTTATATATCTGTCAACTCCGAGGCCGGGATCCAACTATTGAATTTTTCGGGGTAGCCCAGCCATTTGACAAAGCAGTGACTCACACCCCTGACACGTTTTTTTCTCAAAATTTTTTCTACTCTGTAGACACGAGCCTCATCCATAGGTATTTTTTGCAGCTCTTCCTTATAAAATGACCCCTCTACAGGCTCCCCGGCTAAATCACTGATTTTATAAAGGGGTTTATGAAATTTATTGGAGACGCCGGTGATTAAAAAAATCTCATCGCTGTACGTCTTCTCATAGCCCTTACAGAAGGTCGATTTATAGCGCGATATTCTCACATGAGAGCCAACCGTTAAAGACGGTTTAATCGGTTTATTAGTAATAGTAGAACTGTAAATATTGCGCCAGATTTGCATCACGTTTCTCTCTGACACAGACGCGGGACTACAGCGGATCGTTGAGTGGTACGTATGGTTGTAGCTATGCAGTAAATCTGGTAAAATATCAATATACCTAAAGGTATTATGATGCGTAAGATAGCGCCACATACGGGTTTTTAATGTGCGATTAAAACGCTCGACCATAGCGGCTTTTACATCATTGTTTGTAAAAAAGTGATGAATATTGTGCGTATTACATAGTTGCTTGAGTGATGAATTTATAAATTGTTTGCCGCGATCCGTCTGCAGTTTCTTCGGTATGCGCTTATCATTTTGAAATATTAATTCGAACGATCTGGCGACACTAGCGCCTGTCTTGTTTGTCAAGGCCACGCACCATGCGTATCTCGATAGAACATCAATCACCGTCAGGATGTATTTGACATTATCATTTTCCCTTGAATAGTCAATTAAACTTACGAGATCCGCCTGCCACTGCGCATCAATGGCCGAGACGTAAATTTTATTTGTCAAAAAGCGTTTTCTAGCAGGCTTGTGTAGCGTGTAGGTGTCTTGCTTATTCAACCAAGCAATAACATCAGATTTCTTTATTCCGCGCGCTCTTGCAGATCTAAATAATTTGTCAATACCCGAGAATGATCCGGGTTCCTCGCTTGTAAAATATTGTTTTTCTAATATGGCATCATACGATTTAGACGTCATGATTGATTAAAATGATTGTGGCTCATTAATCAAAAGCCTGCTTCTTTCAGAAATTCAGCTGTATAAAAAATCCTGTTTTAATCCGGCTATATCATGCGTGAGTTAATGCATGCATTAATTGCCTGTATGGTTGTGCTCAGGGTGTTAACAGAAGGCGTGTGATGGGCGTAACTGGGTGTGTTTCTGGGTGTTAACAGGTGAGCTGTTTTCTGACACTCAGGATAAATACAACTGGCTGCAGCACTTACTACAGCAGACATCCATCAGGAGCCAGACTAGACTAAAAGCCGTGCTATTCTAAATGTAAGTATATAAGACAGTTGTCTTATTATTCGCAAATGCTTAATTATATTTAACTATGTATCTCTAAAACCATAATTAAGGATGTTATTTGTTTAATAAGTTAGTGTTATACTGAAGGCTAGATGCATATTTAGTAGCGCTGTATAATATAGTTTTAGTGCATAAACATAATTGTGAACCGTAATTAATATAGAAAGACTTAGCCGCGGACAACTATTATAACATAATTTATGTAATACAGTAGTTAATAACTGTTAATACGCCCTAACTAGCGCATACAGCGCTTACTTACTACCTGTGTTTTGTTTAACATAGACATATTTATAGTCATATTTATACAGTAGCGGCATATTTAGTGGCGCTGTGTAATATAGTTTTACCGCAAAAAAACATATTTGTGGCACATAATTAATATAGAAAGACTTAGCCGTATTACCCATGATTTGCTTAGTATAAGCAAATTTATACACGGGCCGCAGTTTTATTTGTTGTGTATATAAATGAGCTTGACGAGTGGTAGCGTGTGGTTAATATAGATTGCGCAAAAAATTTACACAGATAATTTATTTTAGATGGAATCCCAAAATTTTTCGGCTTTTTCCAGTCAAGTTGCGGATCCGGTACTCGGTATGTTTCAAGATTTATATACATGTATCTGATAGTGGCCCATTCTAAGTAAGGATTGTTTATTTTATATTATCTTATATTGTTTATTCTTTTTTGTTTAAGCTGAATTAATCAGGGCCCTCCCCGATAATCTAGATGAATTTACCAGGAACACCCCCGATGCTGTAGATGAATTTACCAGGAACACCCCCGATGCTGTAGATGAATTTACCAGGAACACCCCCGATGCTGTAGATGAATTTATCAGCAACTACAGCGATGATTTTTTAAACGGCTTCAGCGTGCCTGCTCTGGAGTGTGGCGCTGCTGTGGGGGCTTTGACTCAGGCCATCATAGGTGCGTTGTGTGACTGCTGTGTATGTGTGTGTGTGTGTGTGTGCGTATATAGCTTTTAAGTATTTAGACGTGTAAATATATATATTAATTCTTTACAGATGTCGACATGCTTCCAGAACCAACCACCACGGAACACAATCAGCTGCCTGTTGAGGAACTGGTGTACCAGACCCCCACGCCGAGAAACAGCCCTGATTCTAGAGCCCCTAAAAAACAGCTCGGACCGGGGTGCCGGAAAGGAAAAGGTGAGAATCGTATGAAAAGTTTTTGCACAACCGCTCTGCGAAAAGCCACCACGCCTCTACTAAGGCCTGTATCTTTATTTATAGCTTGTAAACTGAAGCCTAGAAGAATTTTCACAAAAGAGAATATACCGGAGCTAATGGAGAGCCTCGCAGAAGCTACAGAAGACGCCACGGCAATCATTCACCACACATCGCTAGCCCGTAAGTGTATATTTTGGTATACATGCACAGTCTCTGTACAATCAATGATACACGTGCTTCACCATTGAGATCCAGGGCACACAGATATCTGACACATGTATAATCTTTCCTGCAGCTAAGCGCAGCGACCTGCGTCGGTCTCACACATATCTGACACATGTATAATCTTTCCTACAGCTAAGCGCAGCGGCCTGCGACGGTCTCGCACATATCTGACACACGTATAATCTTTCCTGCAGCTAAGCGCAGCGGCCTGTGACGGTCGCGCACATATCTGACACATGTATAATCTTTCCTACAGCTAAGCGCAAAGTCATGAGAAAAACACCTCCAGCACCTCTACAGCCGCTACAGATCATCGAGAATGGCGCAGCACCAGCGTGGCCGGCGATACAGACGGCTAATGGAGCTGTTAGAGCATATCCACTATCACCGATCTGCGTGGTGCAGGACGCAGGAAACACTGTACCGTCGGACCATCGTGAAATACCCCATTCAAGCACCGGACAGCCATCGACAATCCGTGTGAATGACCCCGCGCTATTATATCCAGAAGTGGTCGAGGCACCCCGAAAACATAAGCGAAAAACAAAACATGTTACAGAGCCACCAACCGCATACTGCGCCGTGGGTGCAACAGCCACGATGACTCGTGAAGAGTATGATCGCGAGATTGATCAGCTCGCTGATGGTAAGCAACCATCCGTAGAACCGCTTATTATACGTATGTCCCACACTATGCATCCGAAAGCGACATGTCTAACTGTACCTACTAATGCCTCTGGGGTCAGACCCTCAGGAGCCTCTAATTTGGGTGACATATCTCATGTCTGTGTATCTAACTCTGTTAATGTTAAGAAACGGTCAAAGAGGTCGCGACCGGCTGATGCTAAGGTGTGTAAAGAGCTTAAGGTGTGTAAAAAGCCAAGGATTCATGCGCCAGCTACAGATCTGCCGCATGAATCCCGCAGCTGGGGCCCCGTTGAAATGCTTGTGTTTCAGGAACACTTCGTCCGCTACTTACGCTACAAACGCTGGGTCCCCAAAATAATGTTTTTTTGCGATACTTTTGAAAAATTATTATCAACACAAAGCCCAACACAGGCTAATAAGTCCGAACTATACGCACTTCGGAGCCTGCTGCTGGATGGCGAGATAACAACTACAGCGACCCCATTATGACTAGATATGGTCGGCTACGGCCTGCATAAACCACCTAAACTAACACTACCCAGGTATAATAGGGCTAGAGTTATAAAGAGGGCTCTAAAATTGTTGGTCAGCGCTAGACGGGCGCTATGCTCTAGGAGGCGTCGTGGTGACATGTGTCCTGCAGGGCCTCTACAGACACCACAGACGTCGTCATAAGAGTCAGAACACCAAACACATAGTCCAGGCAGCTCTGCAGACGCCGCACATGCATCTACACAAAATTCACAAGCCGCAGACGCTGACGCTGCTGGTAATGTGCGGAGCCCCGATCATACAGTATTTTTGCAACACATCCATCATCATGAAAGGGCCCTCCGCAATTTCAACGGCCATATACATACAGATCATTTTAGATTTGTAAATTTGGAGCGTGTACGATCATTTGAAGAGGGCTTGAATATTGTTCATGAAGGCATTCAGGCATTACTGGATAGAATCATCAGGGACATTGAACCTGGCGACTTTGTACAGTTAAGATTTGATGCCGGCGATACTTTAGACCCTATTTTCACTACAAAACAGACCCGTGAAGATTTTAATTCCGAATCTTTTTTAAATGCTGTTGCCCGCGCACTTCAAAGTAACAGTGAATGCATAGCATCCAATTCGCTAAAGCTAGTCGTCACCATCATTAAAAACCGCCGCGGTGGTGTAAATAGGCGCTTGAAATCTATAGTGAGCAGTCAGATCATTAAACAAAAGAGACAATGGCTGTATGATTTTAACAATTACACGACAAATCTGTGTTTGGCTGCTAGTGTGTGCGCCCTGATGGACGACACGGATGCCACTGATGGTGTTTTACTGAGCCGTTCTAAAAACATACACGCAGCACTGGGCATCCCTGATGATCAATTAGTGAGTTTTAGCGACATCCCTGCATTTGAAAAATATTTGGGGGTCACCATTAAAGTACTGTACTATAGTCAGGGCGATTGGCGCTACTTTCAGAGCGACAATACAGCTAGTGGTAAAACCGTATTCATATTGTTCCATGATAATCACTACTACGGGATCAAAAATATGAAGGGTTTTATCGGCGCTAAGCACTTTTGTGAGCTGTGCAATTCAGTGTTTCACCACAAAAACAACCATTCCTGCCAGTATTTGTGTAAAGCCTGTCAGAGAGAGAATTGTGAAGAAAGCAGACCCGACCAGCAGCCCAGATGTCCTGTTTGCAGAGTTTATTGCCGCTCGAGCGAGTGCTTAGATTATCACAAACAATTGGGTTTAGGCGACCCGGCATTCTGCAGACTTAAAATATTTTGTGATAAATGCAACCGTTTTGTCCCCAGAAATAGCGAAACAGAGCTTAAATGTAATGGTTTGCGCTGTCCTGTATGTCGCAGACATATAAATAAATTCGATGCCCATCTTTGTTACATGCGGAAGTATGTAGCACAGGATGAGTCAGATTGCTATATCTTTTATGATTTTGAATGTATGCAGGAGACAGGCACGCACGTCCCGAATTACATTTATGCTACAACGCTGTATGGCCACCCCTCCTGGGAGTTTGAGGGTGATACCTGTACACATGACTTTGTTCAGTTCTTTACAAGCGGTAAATTTTCAGATCATACATTTATTGCCCACAATGGCGGACGATACGACGCATACTTTATTGTTAAGGAACTGATTTCTGAAAAACTACAAGTACAGTTGATAACCCAAGGTGGTCGTCTCTTGTGTGTGTCGCTACCCGATTTGTCTATAAGGTTCATAGACTCTCTAAATTTTATCCCCATGAAACTCAGTAAATTACCACAGGCCATGGGCTTTTCAGGAGGCAAAGGACATTTTCCACACTTTTTCAATACCAGAGAAAACCAAAACTATGTAGGTCCCATACCTGATGTAAAATATTATGGGGTGGAGTACATGTCACCTGGTGAGAAGGTAGAGTTCCTGGAGTGGTATGCGACACAGGTAAATACAACTTTTGACTTCAAGGCCGAGCTAAAATCTTATTGCAAACAAGATGTTGAAATTTTGAGACACGCCTGCGAGATCTATAGAGAGCGTATTATGCAGATGACGCAGAAAAATGTTAAAAAATACTGTAGGCGACAAAAGCAGAGGATTGTAGTGAGCAGATGTGTTGATCCTTTTCAGCTCATCACCCTGGCTTCGGTGTGTATGACAATGTACCGGTTTAAATTTCTTCCAAAAAAGACAATCGCCATTTTACCTGGTGATAATTATCACAAGGCAAAAAAGCGATACTCGACACCCGCTATACAGTGGCTCATGTATGTAGCCCACTCTGAGAACAGCGACATACAGCACGCTTTGAGAGGCGGTGAAAAACAGGTCGGGAAGTATTTTCTAGATGGTTATGCCTATGTTAGCGGCCAGCACATAGCCTTTGAATTTCAGGGGTGTTTTTACCACGGATGTCCCGTGTGCTATAATGAAAATGACACGAATAAGGTCACGAGTACGTCCTACGGCCAGTTATATTACGCCTTTTTAGCTAAAAAGCGTTACTTACAGTGCTGCGGGTACACAGTAAGAGTGATGTGGGAGCATGAGTGGAATGAAATGATTGAAAATGATTCTAACCTTCAAACATTTCTTCGCCAGATGGAATTCCCCGTTCCTTTAGACCCCCGTGATGCGCTTTATGGCGGGCGAACTAACGCCATTAAGCTCTATCACCATCTGGAAGAAGGGGAGACTTTACATTACTACGATTTCACCAGTCTGTACCCCTTTGTAAACAAAACTAAAACATACCCTGTAGGCCATCCAGACATCATCTACGACAATTTTGGATTCATTAAAAAATACTTTGGCATTGCTAGAGTCAAGGTCTACCCGCCGAGAGATTTATTTTTTCCAGTTCTACCGGTAAAACTCAACAAAAAATTAATGTTTCCCCTTTGCTACACATGCGCTGCAAATTCCCAGACAGATATTTGTGCCCACAGTGATGAAGAACGGGCGCTGACAGGCACCTGGTGCACTATAGAGCTCGAGATGGCTATAGAAAAAGGGTATCGGATCGCCCACATCTATGAAATATGGCCTTTTCCTAAAACCACTGATGATCTGTTTGCTCCCTACATTAAATTACATCTTAGGGATAAGCAGGAAGCCTCTGGTTATCCTAGCTGGTGCACTGATGACGCCAAGAAACGGCAGTACATTGACTCTTTTCTTGAAAAAGAAGGTGTCCAATTACGGCCTGAAAATATAGCTGTCAATCCTGCTAAGCGCCAGATCTCCAAGCTTTTCTTAAATTCTTTATGGGGAAAGTTTGCGCAGAGATCTAATCTATCATGTACCAGCATTGTTAGGGATCCGGATGAGCTTTTTAAGTATTTGTTCCTGCCTTACTATGACATTTCAATGTTACATTTCCTTGATGATGACACCGCAACCATTAACTGGAAATATGCAAAAGGCCACCACACACTCAACAAAAACACAAACGTTTTTATAGCGTGTTTTACAACAGCGTATGCTCGGTTAGAGCTCTATTCGCTGCTGGACCGGCTGCAGGAGAGGTGCCTTTATCACGACACAGATTCAGTTATTTTTGTACAGAGAGACGGTGAGTGGCAACCGCCTTTAGGCGATTACCTGGGGGAGCTGACCAGTGAAATACCCGATGGTACACACATCACAGAATTTGTATCCGCGGGCCCCAAAACTTACGGCTACAAACTCAACACCGGTAAAACTGTCTTAAAAGTTAAGGGGATAACACTAAATGTTGGTAACTCTCAATCTATTAATTTCAACAGTCTGAAAGATCTAGTTCTGGACTACCCGCGCAATTCTGCCACAGAAACTCAGAAACGTATTGTCGTACAGCAGGCGTCCATTGTGAGAAATAAAAAGTACTGGGATATTGAAACAAGGCCATTACGCAAAACACAAAAGTGTGTTTATACAAAGCGGCGACTATTAGACGATTTCACAACATTACCTTTTGGATATTAGTCGAGTATTGTGATGGATACGCGTCTGCAGCACCCATTCTCGTGCATTCTAGCAGGCCCGTCTAATTCTGGAAAGAGCTATTTTGTAAAACAGCTGCTATATAATATTGAATCTAATTTTTCTCAGAAACCTGATAATATTGTATGGTTTTATTCGTGTTGGCAAAAACTATATGATGAAATCTCTCTCTCTTTTCCCCACGCCAGATTTGTGGAGGGTCTGCCGAATACATTCGTAGATGACGAATTATTCCCACCGGAGAAGGTGAATTTGGCGATTGTTGATGATCTCATGGAGAGTGCTAGTGAGAATTGTGAGATAGAAAAAGCCTTTACCAAGTATGTGCACCACAGAAATCTCAGCATTTTCTACCTGGTGAAAAACATATTTTGTCAGGGCAAGAAAAGCCGTACGATAAATTTAAACACAAAGTACATGGTGCTTTTTAATAACCCCCGAGATAAATTACAAATTTTAACTCTAGCTCGTCAGATGTATCCCGGAAAAACACGTTTTTTCCTAGAAGCTTTTGAGGATGCCACGCGGGAGCCTTACGGGTATTTGCTTGTAGATTTGAGAGCTACTACCCCTGAGGATCTGCGCTTAAGAACTGGGTTGTTTCCACCCACGCTGCCCGCTGTCTATGTTCAGAAGAAAAACACTTCTAAAAAGTGAATTTTACCCGGTATCAGACATTCTACGCTGTGGGCGTTGTGATGTAAAGATGTCTGAGAGGCTCCGGCGTAACTGGGCTCTCTTAAAAACCCTAGTGAAAGCAACCCCCACTGTCAGAAAGTCTATTTTGCGCGATGCAAGCAGTGATTTAATTACAGCCATAGGCGAGATTGCTTTAAATATCTTAAAAGGCAGGATTCCGCTGAAAGAGCGCCAAAAAGGTATATTAAAGAAGTGGCGTAAAGCTATAAGAACCCTGAGCGACAGATCTCAGCCCATAAAGAAAAAGAAGCGCCTACTAAAACAGGCCGGCGGGTTTATCGGCCCTCTTTTAGCTTTTGCAATTCCAATAATAACAAGCCTGTTCGCCGGAAGATAATGGAGCATGCAACGAAAATGTATCTAGTCCCCAAACAGGAGCTAGACAAACTAAGACCCGGTACTACAGATAACATACGCGACAGTGTTATTCGACGCCTTGATGGTGAAATTAGCGACATTTTACAGCGTCGTGACATTCCCGATGATGTGAAAATTAAAATGTATAGCTCTGTGCTGCAACGCTACTTGGTACATACGAGGCACAGCTCAAAAGAAGTAACGGCTTTAAATCTCGTTAGCCCTCCTGATCCTGGTCAGCAACAATTGCCAAATACCGACTCTGATAAAAATCATGAGATCGCTGAAATTGTCGGTCATATAAACCAAAGATATAAAAAGAATGCTGAATTTTTACTAAACAGGATGCTGCAGAATAAAAATGTCACAGCATGGAATAATAAAACTGAATTTATTTTCAAAGGATCCGTAATACCAGGGTCTAACTTACTGGATTTGGTACGTAGTACAACGCAGAGCCATGCTCTGAACAGTAGAAATTTACCGCCGGGCTGGGATTCATTTATGCAGGCTATGGCAGAGCTAAATGTGCCGTCTACAGTTGTGGGTAACCCCGCTACTAGGAAGCTTTTAGATGAATTAAAAATTACCAACAGTGAGACACGCTCTGTATCTACACCGCAGAAGTTAGCTCCGTCACCCCGTACAATTCAATCTTTACATTCGCCGTCATTAGGTACCACACGCGGAACTCTGCTACCTAAAAAAAGGTCTCTACCGATGCTACAAACCATGTGGCTCACGATGTAAAGAATGTACTGGATAAACGCTGTACTCGTCTTGTAACGCTATATTAATTATTTGTAAGAAGTGTAATTGTTCATTGTACTCACGATGTAAAGAATGTACTAGATAAATGCTGTACTCGTCTTGTAACGCTATATTAATTATTTTGTAAGAAGTGTAATTGTTCTTTAATGTTTTTACTTTTTATATTCTTTGAGCTGTTGTTTTATTGTGAGAAATAAATCTTTTTTTTTTAAAATTTTTTACAATATCGTGTCTTTGGTTTTTATTCGTATAAAACACGCCGCTTCTTACTTGTGTTGTAACATTGGGTCATATTATAGCTTGTGTTGTAACATTGGTGCATATTATATATATATATATATATATATCAGAAATAAGTTGTCCAGTAACTCTTCTGTTTGTGTATATAAGGCAGCCACAAGGAGAAAATCTGCTACACTGTGAATAAACACAGCTTACAATGCCCCACAGATAACAGCTAAATAACTTCTCAGATCAAACATTCGGCGTTATAAAAACCAATGCCTGGGCACATGACCCGCAATAACCTTCAGGTACAATACATGTACAAACAGAAAAGCTGCCTCTTCTGCTTGTGAAAATAAACATTTATTGGGTACGCAAATACAACAACAATTGACCTAGGTGTTATAAACCTCTGAACCGCAGTTAACCTAAACATTTAGGTAATGTTCACCATTTAGTTAGTGTTCACCATTTACAAAAACAAATAGACAGCTTTAAGTTCTCCACTATATGAATACACTGCAAATACCCACAGCAGATTCTCTGTTTGTGAAAATAAACATTTAGTTAATGTTCACCATAGTGTTCAGTAGAGACACATATAAACAGCTTTAAGTTCACCACTATATGAATACACTGTGAATAAAACAAAAGCTTACAGAATCAAACTCGGGGCTACGTATAAAATCTATTATAAAACAAATGAGAAAGGTGTTATAAACCACGTGTAAAATAAATACACGACTAGGCTATAATTATAAACATGTGTTATTCCACAAAATACGGGAATAATATCAAAACTACAACAAATTAAACTATATTAAACTATATCAAAAGGGGTAATCAAACAAGGAGGGACAGCTGGCTACCAGCCGTCAGACAAGGGGAGGGGAGGGGTTACACATTTTGATACACTTTGATAGGGGCGGGGCACCTGTCAGATTGAGTTTGACGAATAGTAGTTATGCTACACTACTCCCCACCCTTCACCTTCAATTCAATTGCTGTCCCCCGTCCCTCACCCTCAATTCATCATTTGCTTTTCCCACCCCCAACCTTCGATGCAATTGTTTTCCCGTCCCCCACCCTCAAATCATCATTTGCAGTCCCTTGTCCCTCACTCTCAATTCATCATTTGCAGTCCCCCGACCCCCATACTTCATCATTTGCAGTCCCCATCCCCTCTCACTTCATCATTTACCGTCCCCCACCTCATTTCATCATTTGCAGTGCCTTGTCCCCTCTCACTTCATCACTTGCAGTCCCACTCCCCCCATTCACTTCATGATTTCCAGTCCCCCTCACTTCATCATTTACAGTTCCCCGTCCCCCTCAATTGATCATTTGCAGTCCCCAACCCCCATCACTTTATCATTGCAGTCCCCCATCCCCACTCACTTCATAATTTGCCATCCCCCACCTCACTTCATCATTTCCAGCCCTTGTCCCACTCTCACTTCATCACTTGCAGTACCACTTCCCCCATTCACTACATCATTTGCAGTCCCTCCTCACTTCATCATTTACAGTCCGCCATCACTTCATCATTTGCAGTCCCCACTCACTTCATCATTTGCAGCCCCCCTCACTTCATCATATGCAGTCCCTCATCCTCCCTCACTTCATCATTTGCAGTCCCCCTCCCCCACTCACGTCATCATTTGAAGTCCCCCTCACTTCACCATTTGCAGACCCTCCCCCCACTCACTTCATCATTTGAAGTCCCCCCTCACTTCATCATTTACAGTCCCTCTCCCCCCACAAATGCTGCTCACTAGGCCCTACACAGCAGTAAGGGCAGTAATTCCCTGATGGTGACCCTGGTCTCATTCTTGGCCCCATGTGTCTCATTCCTGGCCCCATATGTCTCATTCCTAGCCTCATGAGTCTCATTTCTGACCCCATGTGCCTCATTCCTGGCCCCATGTGCCTCATTTCTGGTCCCAAATATCTCATTCCTGGCCCCATATGTTCTCCCATTCTGCCCCTGGTCTCTCCATTCTGCCCCATGTTTCTCCATACTGCCCCCTGTCTCTCCATTCTGCCCCCATAGTGCGGCTTTACAAAAAAAAAGTAAAAAAAAAAAGTTTCCCCTTACCTGGCCGAGGTCCAGCGGTGTCCTCTCACCGATATAATTTGAGGCGCGAACTCTCCGGCATCTGGCAGTGACGTCCTACGCCAACAACGTGCGCACTGATGTCAGCTGCCAGCCTGTAATTGGCTGGTGGCTGTTAACCGTTGCCATGTGGGAAGTCCTCCCAAATGGAAATATAGGTTTTAACTGAACGTGGGCCCAAGGACGCACTTTCAGTTACTGAACCAGCAGAATCCTGCTGCTGAGGCCTGTTGAGCAAAAGAGAGGGGGGCTCGGTTCAGTCCCCCTCTGCTCACCAGGCCCCATACACCAGTAAGGCCAATAATGCCCTTATGGCGGCCCTGGGGGAGGATGCCAAACTGATTTCTTGCCCAAGACGGAAAAAACCTAGATACTCCTTTGAAAAATATTATGTAAAATAAATCTGATAAATTTCTGCAACACAGACATCCACTTTAGCACTCACTCTTCTGTTTCACGATTAGACAGCCTTAGTGCTAAGCCATGTGTTCTCTATGGATAAATGTGAGAAGATTGGGACTGCAGGATTAATTGTATTGTAGGATGTTTTTTGTGGTCTGGTATACACATGTAGATCTCTGTATAGGGAGAAGGGAGCCTGTAAGATTGTCTGATTCCTTCACAATCCTTTCAACACATTAAAACATTTTTAAACCCCATTCAGCAAAATTTTAGGTATAGGAATGCTAGCAAAAATATAAAAATACACTTGTTGCCATCTTCTTTTAGATTATGACAGTACAGCAGTCACTTCTCTCAACATCTGTGATTATTACCAATGAATGCGAATGATAATGCCATGCAGTTATTATTATTCAAGCATATTGCGTTTTGGAAAGGGCAATCTGTGGTACAAAAAGCCTGAGAGGCGATGTTGCTGGACTTATGAAAACACATTTTTACAGATTTTCCTAGTGAAAAAAACAAGGATTGTAAAAAATTGAACTTGGTGTTTTGGTTATGTTAGAAACAGTTGTTTGGTTTGGACAAGTCCATTTTTTTAAACAGGTGCCCTAAGGATAAGCGGATTACTGGGTATCAAATTGAGAGGACCTCCTGGACTTCAATGTATCCCGCCATGGCAGACCTCTTTAGCAACTATTCATTTTGCTTTGAAGAATTACTCAGTTCTCACTGGACCTAGGGGAATATATAAGCATATCCCCTGCCAGGTGCTTCAAAATGAGAACTACTCTTTCTAGCCATTCTCTGCTTTAGTTAATAAATAGGGGTTTCTGTTTCAGGACCCTCGTCTACTATCTCAGCGATCGCTAGAGATGTATTTGAAATATGTTTTATAAATCAGACAACCCTTTTACGTGAAGTTATGACTTCTGCTACATCCAGCAGTGGAGGATAGTCCTTTAGCCTTAGCCTTAGTACAGAATCTGTAAATTGGTCCACCATCTAATAAAATTTGCAGTACAAGGAAAACCTCCTTCTTAAATCATCTTTCCCATCTAGCAGATAATAGTCATTTCAATAATTTTGGGTGTGCTGAACAATCTAGACAACTTCTGATTTCATGATCAAGGTACACTAGAGGCAGCTGCAGGATAAGCTTCAGTGGTGAAATATCTTATTGTATATAGATCAATCAAATCAAGAGCTCATGTATCAAAGTCTAACCTGTCCAAATCGTAACGGAATATTTGCTAAAAAATATATTGCAAATGGTGGGAGATGGATGACTTTAATGTGTATAAGGGCGTTAAGTCACATCTAAGCATGTCCCAAAATGCTACCTGAAGCATTAATACATTTATAAAAGCTTGTCCCTAAAGACAACTCCATATTACTTCTAAAACCCTTGCTCTATACTTTGTACGTTAGCAACTAAGGGAAATAGCAAGATTTTGTTTCAGGCAGATCTGGGCCACCATTAAGAAAATGGATAGCTCACTTAGTTTTGACTTGGCGTATTAATATTGAATAGATTTTTTTTACAACGTGGTGGCATTAAGGTCACCCTCCAGCTAATCAGGTTCATCTGTTTCCCATTGCTAAATGCAATTCAGCAGTACTAAATAAAACGTATTATCCACTAGTAATGTTGATGGGCCCTCTATGGCTGCTGTGGTGCTAAAAGTTTAATAAATCCACAACTTGGGAAAACTTTTGTCATTAACAGTGTATTAAATAAATGCATTTCCCACAATACTTTGCTGTGCTCTAAATGGAAAGTTTTCATTAGCAGCATACACATTTAGTCTATTCTTTTCTATTCCGGTTTTCCAGCAGGTTGTGTTCATGAGCAGAGGTTTGAAATGAAGTGATGTGTAAACTCCAGTGCCGCTACCTACTTTTCTCAAAAAATTAAGCAAGTCCATAGACATTGTGCTCATATCTATTATTTAAGTCACTATTACGACTGTCACTTACAGGGCTGGTAGAGAATTAATAGCGTAAAGTCAATTAAATATCTGCCTCTATTAAAAAAAGCCTTCATTATCACTCATTAATTAATTTAATGAATTTCTGTGTAATCCTTTTAACAATGGCCTCAGGAGTTAAGGACAGCATTGTACTATATATTAACCTTGTAGGGTATGTTCATCTCTGGTCGATTTATTAGATTTGTTATACAAATTCATGTGACTTTGCCATATGTTTAAATGGGGCTGGTAAAAATCCATGTACATCGAATGATCTTGAATATGGTTGTGATGACCGTGCTTCGACAATTGACAAAAATCCAAGGCTGGCTAATTTCCACATGACCACATTTCCTATAATTAGTTAGAATTATACAAATTTTTTATATGAATGTTGGGTCTGCTTACAAGTGGCTGTGATTGAAGCCCTAACCTAAAAAAAGTATTTTATTTATTTTTAGAAACACGGAAAAAGACCAGAACTGGAGATCTACAAATAGAATATACAGTATGTCATTATATTGAGTGAATCAATTAAACAAATAAGTAGCTTCCTCTGCCATCAAAAGTGTGCCTCTGAGTGGCAGGAATCTGGGCAGAACTTGTAAGTGGACTCCATCATAAGCAAACAAGGGAGTAGTGGATTTTTCCAAGGGTGATGGAGAGGGCGAGGAGGCAGAAACAAACTATATCCATCTGTCCTGGGCGGTAAAACCTGGCACTATAATGGAGGTCCATTTTAATCTAAATGGCTTACTTGTAGGGTTGGTTTTAGGGCTAGGCAAACTGGGTAATTGACTAGTGCCTCATTTTGAAGGCCCTTACTCCAAGATTAAACTCTTTTAATAATAATAATAATTTTATTTATATAGCGCCAACATATTCCGCAGCGCTTTACAAACTCTTTTGAACAAGCATTAACCCCTTCACTGCCCCACATAACTATATTGAATATTTTATTAATAGAAAAAGTTTGTTCTATAGATCTTATCCTCCTAATCTACTTGGAACTTGGCATCTCAACTAAGGCCTGCCAGTTTGACCCTGTAGAGAATTGTCTTTGGCTGCACCCATCTGAATAAAAGTTTACACAAAGACCCCCATCCTCCTTTATCCCTCCATGACCTTCAGTCTTGTGTACGTTACCCCTCAGCCAAGTGCCTGTTCTTCTTGCACCTACTTAATATATTAATTTTAGACAATCTATTCTAAGGGCTTGTTTATACTGGCTGGCCAGAGGCCATAATTGACCACTGATCGGTTAAATAGAAGCCAAACAATAGTCATTTAATAGTCTGTTTAGATAGGCTGACAGTGCTTCCAATACACACAGAATGATCTTCAAAGATTGTTCAGTGTGCATATATTGTCATTATTCTCACCAGCACAATTTCTATTTAAACATAATACTGCCAAGTAAGGCTAGTTTCACATTTGTGGCTCTTCCACAACCTGAAACGCACGATAAACTGCATGCAAACGCAGCGTTTTTTAGACGCATAAGCTTACGCATGAAGCAATAAAAAAAAAGCAGCGTTTGCATGCTTTTTCATGTGTTTTGCATGCATTTGCATTTTTTGTGCGCGTGGTGGAAAATTTTACAGAAGAAAAATCTAGATAAACAGACACCACCAATGGGACAACAGTGGGTGTGTGTTATGGGATATCTTTATATAGACCCTTGGACAGCTGAAATCTTCAGATTTTGCTACTTTATCCTGTGTCACGATGGATCTTCACATGGAGAGCTTTTATTTCAACCTGGATTTAAGTATAAAACTGTTTCTTGCCTATGCATTTGTTTGTGAGCAACAAAGAAATAGAGAAAGACAGAGAAGAACATGGCTTCGGCGTTATTGGAGACACCCCATTATTGAAGTCCGGGAGAGCCGTGGAGCCTATCACACCCTATACAGAGAGCTCAATGCCAACCCGGACAAATTTCCGGAATATACCAGGATGTCTCAAGAGACCTTTCGGGATTTGCTTGGTCATGTCCAAGGAGCCATCCGGAGACAGGACACCCAACTCCGTAGAGCGATTCCTGCAGAGGAACGTCTCCTGGTCCCACTAAGGTACGTAATAATTCTAAACAAATGCCTGTCATAATTATTATTGTTCTGGCATGTATTATTTGTATTTTTCCTTTATGTGTTTAGCAAAACCCCATCATAAATATAATTGTTCGTAATTTGTTTATTTCTTTTTTTTTGCAGATTCCTGGCTACCGGAGAGAGCTTATCATCGCTCCATTTTCAGTACCGGCTTGGAAATTCCAGCTTGTTTGGAATAGTTGCAGACACCTACCGGGCTTTGTGGAACGTTCTCTGGGATGAATTTATCCCCTTACCCACCGCGGAAATGTGGCTGGAAATTGCCGACAAATTCTGGAGAGTGTGTAATTTCCCCAACTGTTTGGGAGCAGTGGATGGAAAGAACATTCAGATTACCAGATCTGGATCGGAGTACTTTAACTACAAGAAATATTTTTCTGTAGTGCTCATGGCAATAGCAGATGCGGACTGTCGCTTTATCGCCGTGGACATTGGAGCTTTTGACTCCCAGACTTTCAAGAACTCGGATATGGGCCGACGTTTGTACGGCAAAAATTTAAATTTTCCCCTGCCACGACGTCTCCCCAATAGTGATGAGCGAGCACTAAAATGCTCGAGTGCTCGTTGCTCGGGTCGCGCAGATTGGAATACTCGGGTACTCGACCCGAGCAATGAGCCCAATGTAAGTCTATGGGAGACCCGAGTATTTTTACCGCGATCCCCCTGGGGGTCCTTTCAAGGTCTAAAAACATCTGAAAATGATAGAAACACTGCTCAACTGACACAGGAACATCATGGGGAATGCCCCTGGAACCATTCCTGACTCCTAGTTCACAGCTTTAAGCGATTTTTTCCGAGATTCATGCCATTTTTCCCGGTGTCACAAAAAAACACACTAAAACTAAACCAAAACGGATTTTGCTGGGAAATATGTTAAGACACATACTTTGCAGGTTAATGACTTGCCTGTAAGGCCAAATAATTAACCCCAGACCAAAAATTTCCTCCCCCACTTGGGCTTAATTCAGACGCATTGTTTTTGAAGCGTTTTTCAACTTTAACATTGCTTTCAACCACTACAAATGCATTCACTGGGAAACGTCATTGTCAAGATCCATCTTGTTTCATTTATGAAGGAGGGACTCTTAAAGTCACAAAGCCTATTTTTACTGGTGCATCAGGAGGCATTAATCTTCTTAAAGGGCCATTATTGAACAGTGTGTCTCCTAAACTGTTGTAGCCTATGCTGTGAGAGGATGGGCTGCCAAGAATTACTACGCACCACAATACCCCTTTCAAAAGATGTCCAGGAGGGCTTCCTGAAAAAATGTTGCAGTGAATGCAAGGCCTGCCCTGCTACCAATTCATATGCACCCCAATAAGCCTTTGAACCCCCATACTGGATAGGCCCATGCAAATCCACTTCACAATATTCTTTTGCACTCCCGTACTCCTTTGTTTCACACATTGGCAGCAAGGCTAGCCCTGCTGCATAGTCATATGCACTCCATTACACCTTGGAACCCACATACTGGATGGGCCCACGAAAATCCACTTCACAATATGCATTTTGTACTCCCGTACTCCTTTGTTTTACACATTGGCAGCAAGGCCAGCCCTGCTGCATAGTCATATGCACCCCATTACACCTTGGAACCCACATACTGGATGGGCCCATGAAAATCCACTTGAATTTTTTAATGGTATGATGGTTCCCTCTTTGCAGAATTAGTTACAGGAGAATTTGGCAATTTTATTTGCCATATTTTTAACACTAAGGTTCAGATATTGTTAGGAGTCGAGTTTTCTCTGCTGCACAGGGGGAATCTCGATCCGTGTTTGCTGCGGTCTCCCATTCTGCTTCAGCCGCAGTGGGCTCTGCTCAGCGGAGGCGCCGCTCCCAGCGTCTTGCTGGGACTGATTCTGTGCAGGGGGTTACTGCTGCCTTTTCTGGCTCTCCTGTTGTACCCTGCACTGATCTGCGGCGAGCGGGCTTCTCTGGGACTAAGTCCTTATTTGAACACACTGAGCATGCCCAGGGCAAGATCTCCCGTTGGAGATCGAGGGTCACATGTTCAGGCACTGCAGCACATCCCATTGGTCCTCTTGGCAGGTCCTGAAAGGGCAAAACTTCTGTAGCTGCTTCCTGTGCTGCAACTATATAAACTGCGCATGACCGCACGGCCATGCGCTAGTATTCTCTTGATAATATGTGTGTGTAGATGGATGTATGTCGATGGATGAAAGCTCCTAAGTATCCCTCCCTAGTGTTGTTGACTGCTCGCGGATGATGGTAGCTATCTAGCGCCCGACTAGCCATCTGCACGTAACACACATCACAGCGTCCAGTTGCTGTGTCCGCCAGTACGGCGCCGTGCGCTTCCTCTGCGCTTTCCTTACCCAAGCCTGGGTGGTTAGTGGCGTCCATCAGTGCGGCACCACACGCACTCTCGTGCCTTTATATTCTATTTATTAGTTTCCTTACACACCCAGTTGCGGTGTTGTGCCAGCAAGTGTCTAATCGGACTTCAACCCTGAGTAGGGGTTAAGTTCGCTGACTTCTTGCTCGCGCTCTATGTGCGGTACTGCGGTCCTGTGACGCAACAGGATCGCTTCCTTCACGCAGGGTGAAGCTAACCCATGTGTGTATACTTAGTACCGCCATATAGTCCGTCTTACTAGCAGCAGGGTCTTTACCTGCACGGTGGATCTCGGACTGCGAACGCACCTAGTTTCATATCATCTATACTTGGTGCGTTCCGCCGGTCCTTAACAGATATGACTTTAAAGAAGGCTAATACTTGCAATACAATGCAATTTTATTGCAAAGTACAAGATTCAAGGAATAGTATGATTGAACAGTATGAGTGCGTACACTTTTGTATATGTACTTAACAAACATACAAAGGTTAATAAGTACATATAAGGATTAAATACATATAATGATTACGTACATATAAAGATTAACTACATACAGTATACTTACATCATCAACAAGAGGCTTTTAAACAGCATCCATCTGGAATATCAGAGAAGCAACATCAAGACAGAGAACCCCTGGGAGATTACCTAAACTGCATGGGCATCACCAATTATGCAGGTATGAGGACACTGTACATGTACAGGTACCCCAGTTTTGGTATCTGTCTTAGTCATGTTTCTCTGGTCTTATATAGTGATTTACACTATGTAGTAACTCTATTGTCACCCAGACCTTCAAGTGGCCAACTTTCAAGGTTGTATGAAACTGAGATATCATGGAGTCAGACAAGTGGCCATAAACCCCTAGAATATAAAAGCCACAAGGATTTAGATCTGACCACCACAGGCAGAGTTTCAGTAAACCTTAATGTTTTACAATGGCAAACAGCAAACATATAGAGGCTTAGAACTGTTTGTGAAGTGAATAAACAAACATTTCTCAAGATTGTGTCACTATGAGCATTGTCTGTCACATTTGTAAATGTTTTACAAGAAATGCAGCTATGTAATGGTCTGAATGCCTTTGATATACAGTATTTTAATCTGGATTCCAAATCACCATTTGTATATTCGCAATTTGTACATTTGATGCAGCCAAAGTAATGGCTTTCAAGGAGAGAAATTAATATAGTGGACAAAGAAATATTTGTAATGAACTACTGAGCCAAACTAACAGCATTGCTTTATCAAATGTATATGAAGTATATTGTGTCCAATGTGAGCAACCAGGCAACACAAAAAGGAGCTTTTCAAGTGAGCTTTGTAAGGTACACAAATGTTATGAAGTCTTTGCCAACAAGGATGTGGTTTCACCAATGGGGGTACCTTTTTTAAAAATATACTATTGCCATCACAGCCCCCCTTGCTCAAAATTCTGTGGCCTATATCATTACAGAACACGTTCACCCAGGTCATCTAGTGGCAGCTAAAGAAGAGACATTGCAGGAGACAGAGTTAAGAAGTAAGCCCAATGTAGGGGTGTGGGTCTCTGAGACTTGTAATGGAGGGCATGAGCTGACAAGTAGTGTTGAGCATTCCGATACCGCAAGTATCGGGTATCGGCCGATACTTGCGGTATCGGAATTCCGATACCGAGATCCGATACTTTTGTGGTATCGGGTATCGGTATCGGATACATAGAGATGTGTAAAATAAAGAATTAAAATAAAAAATATTGATATATTTACCTCTCCGGCGGCCCCTGAACTCAGCGCGGGTAACCGGCAGGCTTCTTTGTTCAAAATCAGCGCTTTTAGGACCTGAGAATCACGTCCCGGCTTCTGATTGGTCGCGGGCCGCCCATGTGACCGGCACGCGACCAATCACAAGCCGCGACGTCACCGCAAGCTATTAGCGCGCTCTTTTTTGAAAAATGAGCGCGTTAATGACTTTCAAAGACGTAGCGGCTTGTGATTGGTCGCGGCCACGCGACCAATCACAAGCCGCGACGTCACCGCAAGCTATTAACGCGCTCATTTTTAAAAATGAGCGCGTTAATGGCTTTCAAATACGTAGCGGCTTGTGATTGGTCGCGTAGCCGCGACCAATCACAAGCCGCGACGCCACCGCAAGCTATTAACGCGCTCATTTTTAAAAATGAGCGCGTTAATGGCTTTCAAATACGTAGCGGCTTGTGATTGGTCGCGTAGCCGCGACCAATCACAAGCCGCGACGCCACCGCAAGCTATTAACGCGCTCATTTTTAAAAATGAGCGCGTTAATAGCTTGCGGTGACGTCGCGGCTTGTGATTGGTCGCGTGGCCGCGACCAATCACAAGCCGCTACGTCTTTGAAAGTCATTAACGCGCTCATTTTTCAAAAAAGAGCGCGCTAATAGCTTGCGGTGACGTCGCGGCTTGTGATTGGTCGCGTGCCGGTCACATGGGCGGCCCGCGACCAATCAGAAGCCGGGACGTGTTTCTCAGGTCCTAAAAGCGCTGATTTTGAACAAAGAAGCCTGCCGGTTACCCGCGCTGAGTTCAGGGGCCGCCGGAGAGGTAAATATATCAATATTTTTTATTTTAATTCTTTATTTTACACATCCCTATGGATCCCAGGGCCTGAAGGAGAGTTTCCTCTCCTTCAGACCCTGGGAACCATGAGAATACCTTCCGATACTTGATGTCCCATTGACTTGTATTGGTATCGGATATCGGTATCGGCGATATCCGATATTTTTCGGGTATCGGCCGATACTATCCGATACCGATACTTTCAAGTATCGGACGGTATCGCTCAACACTACTGACAAGCAATTCCCCAATGGGGGTCTTTTTTTAATAAATAAAATAGTGCCATCACAGCCCCCTTGCCCAAAATTCACCGGCCTATAACAGTACAGAGCACGTTCACCCTGGTCATCTAGTGGCAGTTAAAGAAGAGACATTGCAGGAGACAGAGTTAAGAAGTAAGCCCAATGTAGGGGTGTGGGTGTCTGAGACTTGTAATGGAGGGCATGAACTGACAAACAATTCCCCAATTTGGGGTCCTTTTTTCAATAAATAAAATAGTGCCATCACAGCCCCCGTTCCCAAAATTCACCAGCCTATAACAGTACAGAGCACGTTCACCCTGGTCATCTAGTGGTTCTAGATGATTAGGATGAGGATAAGGAGGAGGATAAGAACAAACAGACCAAATCTGGAAGCGTATACCCATGTGTGGTTGTGAAGACGTGCATGAGAATACACCTCTCCAAAACAGAGAACGTATTTGAGGTTATGTTTCGCTGTTTTCTCTTGGTGGTGTACAGAAGTCTTGCCCAATCCAGCCCTTGTTCATTTTTACCAGAGTCAGCCTGTCAGCAATTTCAGTTGACAGGTGGATGCGCTTATCTGTTATAATTCCACCAGTGGCACTAAAAACCCGCTCTGACAGAATGCTAGCAGCCAGGCAGGCCAGGACCTCCAAGGCATAGAAAGCCAGTTCATTCCATGTGTCCAGGGTGGATACCCAATAATTAAAAGGCACAGAGGAATCACAGAGGACATTTGTACGATCTGCATGGTACTCCCTCACCATCTTCCCAAACATTGCACTTCTTGTGACAGCACCCCTTGCCTTTGTGCCGTCACAATTTGAGGGTCTGTGAAAACTGTCCCAGAACTTTGCCACTGTTGCCCTGCCTGAGCTCGATTGTACATCTGTCTCTCACGGTTGGACTCCTTGGTTGTACAACAAACTCTGACGTCTGCTGCCAGTGTTCTCACAGAATTTTTCTGCAAGGGCCCTGTGGTACTGCAATATTTTAGTACACCTCTCTGCCTCTGGCAGAAGAGATTGAAAGTTCTCCATGTAGCATGGGTCTAGAAGTGTCACCAACCAGTAATGAGTGTCACTCCAAATTTTTATAATGCAAGGGTCATATGAAACGCAGCGCAATATAAAGTCAGCCATGCATGCCAGACTGCTAACATTCAAGACTTCCGTGTCCTCACCAACTGGGCAGCTGACCATGCTGTCCTCCTCATCCTCCTCCTGCCTGTCATCTGGCCATCCCCGCTGAACAGATGGTATGACAGCTGTGCTTATAGTATCGTCTATAGCGCATGAAAGTAGCTCCTGTTCTTCCTCCTCATTAACTAGCAATCCACGTTGAGAAGACATGAGGCTGGGCTGAGTGTAATCCTCCTGTATGGTTCCTTGATCCATGTCCTCGTGCTCTAAGTGCAATGCATCATCTTTAATTGTGAGCAGAGAGGTTTTCAGAATGCTGAGAAGCGGGATGGTGATGCTAATTATGGCGTCATCGCTGCTCACCATCTTGGTGCAGTCCTCAAAGTTTTGGAGGCTGGTACATATGTCGGACATCCATGTCCACTCCTGAGGTCTTAAGTGTGGAGTCTGAACTGAATATCGACGGCCTTGTTGATGTTGGTAGTCAACAACTGCCCTCTTCTGCTCACAAATCCTTTCCAACATATGCAGCGTAGAGTTCCAGCGGTGAGCGGGAAGCTGCAAAAGCTGCTGAAGCACGGCAAGGGTGACTGAAGCTGTAGCTGACTTTCTAAAATGGGCAGACAGATGGCATACTTTCACTAGCAGATCCGGCAGCTCTGGATAGCTTTTCAGAAAACATTAAACCATGAGGTTAAGCACATGGGCCAAGCAAGGTACGTGTGTGAGCTCACCTTACCTCAGAGCCGCCACCAAGTTATGGCCATTGTCACACATGACCATGCCTGGCTGTAGGTTCAGCGGTGTCATCCAAATATCTGACTGCTCTTTCAGCGCTGTCCACAACTCTTCTGCATTGTGCGGTTTGTCACCTATGCAGATTAGCTTCAGCACAGTCTGTTGCCGCTTGGCTGAGGCAGTGCTGCAGTGCTTCCAGCCTCTGACTGATGTGTTTATTTCAGAGATGGAGGATGAAGAGGAGGAGGTGCAGGAGCTATAGACTGTGGGGGCAACCCTGATTGATGTAGGGCCAGCAATCCTCGGCATGGGGAGGATGTGGTCCACACAAAGGTCCGACTGGGTCCCGGCTTCCACTATGTTAATCCAGTGTGCCGTCAGTGAGAAGTACTGACCCTGCCCACAAGCACTTGTCCACGTGACCGTTGTTAGGTGGATTTTCCCCGTAAAAGCATTGCTGAGGACACGGCTAATGTTGTGGGACACATGCTGGTGTAACGCCGATACGGCAGACCAGGAGAAATAGTGACGACTGGGGACCGAGTACCTTGGGACGGCCGCCGCCATCAGGTTGCGGAAAGCTTCCATCTCAACGAGCCTAAAAGGCAACATTTCAAGCGCAAGCAGAAGAGAAATGTTACAATTTAGGACTGTGGGGCATTGGCTGGGTATTTACGCTTGTATTCCAAAGACTGGGGTACAGACAACTGAAGGCTGTGCTGGGACAAGGAAGTGGACGGGCTTGATGGTGGTGCTGCTTGACTGTGGGCAACAACAGGTGCAGGGCTAGGGGCTTCTACCCAAAACAGTGGAAGAAGCAGTGGTGTCACCTGTAGACAGTGTTCCTGGAGCCTGGGGTTCGGCCCACAAAATCGGGTACTATGCTGCCATGTGCCTGATCATGCTGGTGGTAGTCAGGCTGGTTGTTTTGCTTCCCCTGCTGATGTGGGCATGGCAGGTGCTGCAAATGGCCTGTTTGGGGTTATCGGCAGAGTCTTTAAAAAATAACCAGACTTGGGAAGATCTAACAGTTGGAATGGCAACTTCACTCATGTTGGTGTTACGGGGAACGGATGCACGCCTTCTGTCTGTGGCCACCACACTGCTTCTTCCTGCCTTTTGGGGGTAATGCCTCCTTCCCCATGTGTGCTGCTGTCCTCGCTATGTATGTCCTCCTGCCAGGTTGGGTCAGTCACTATGTCATCCACAACCTCATCTTCCACATCTGCACACTGCTCCTCCTCCTGACTTTCTGGCAACTGTGTCTCATCATTGTCCACCTCTTGTGACACTTTCCCACCATCACCTTCGTGTGACCGGGGCTGCTCAAAGCTTCGGGCAGCTCTACATGCGATCTCTTCTGTCCCCACTTCAAGTTGACCAGCCAAGATTCTGGAATCTTGAAATGGAAAACTAAATAGCTCTTCAGAGTGTCTAAGTGTGGGATCAGTTGTCTCAGAGCACTCAGCATGGTGGGAGGAAGGAGGATCAGGGTGAGGAATATCTGGACCACACTCACTGATACTCAGACTTGACCGTGAGGAAGACGTGGTGGTGGTAGTGGCTAAGTGACTGGAAGCATTATCTGCTATCCAACCAACAAACGTTTCACACTGCTCTCGCTTCAATAGTGGTGTGCTGCGGTCCCTTAGAAACTGGGACAGGAAGGTCGAGCGAGAAGATGTGGGTCTTTATTCTGGCCCACTTTCACCTTGGCCATGGCCTCGTCCTCTGCATGCACCATCATCATCACGTTCACTTCCCTGTCCCTTGCCCCTTGCCTTGCCCATTTTAAATGGACTACTGCACTATTTCAAAAGCTCAACACAAATGTATTTATTTGGAGCTAAATGATATCTGATCAGTATGCCTGCAAAGCTACGATTTTTCAAACACAAACACCAGGCCTCAGCCTGACATAACAGACTGTATTAAATTTTTGGGGGCTTTTTGGTGAATTTAAAACACCCCAAAAAAGAGTGGCACAAGGCTAGCACACAGAACTATGCTACGTACGCCTGCTGAAATACGATTTTTCTAAACCAGATACAACAGAACTCAGCCTTACATACCAGATTGCTTTAACTTTTTTTTAGGGTTTTGTATAATTTAAAAAAAAAGAACAAGGCTAGCAGACGGAACTATGAAACTTATGCCTGTCAAGCTACGATTTTTCCACCACAGATACAACAGGCCTCAGTCTGACATAACAGACTGTCTTAAATTTTTGGGGGGGTTGTAGAATTTTTAAAATGCAAAATAGTGCTGTATATAAGTAGAGTAACAGACTGGAAAAAAACTGGACTAATGGCCTAAAATGCCCAAACTTGGAGCACGCAGATATATGAGGTCTGCCACGGAAATACCACACTGCCAAATATGTGGCCTGTATTTTTTAAAATCCAAAATAGTGCTGTGTATAAGTAGAGTCACAGACAGCAAAAACAGTGGAAAACTGGCCAAAAATGCCCAAACTTGGAGCACGCAGTTATATGAGGCCTGTCATGGAAATACCACACTGCCAAATATGTGACCTGTATTTTTTTAAATGCAATTTAGTGCTGTATATAACTAGAGGAGGAGACAGCAAAAACAGTGGAAAACCGGCCTAAAATACCCAAACTTGGAACATGCAGATATATGAAGCCTGTCATGGAAATACCATACTGCCAAATATGTGGCCTATATATTTTGAATGCAAAATAGTGCTGTTTATAAAAAGAGTCACAGACCGCAAAAAAAGTGGAAAACCGGCCTAAAATGCCCAAACTTGGAGCTCGCAGATATACAAGGCCTTTTTTGTTTTTTGGTGAATTTAATACCAAAAAAAAAGTGGCACAAGGCTACCACACAGAACTATGCTACTGCGGAAATTTGATTTTTCAAAACCAGATATACCAGGACTTAAAGGGACTCTGTCATCTGAATTTGGCGGGCTCTGTTTACGGTCCGATGGGCAGTGTTTTCTCTCCTTTCATGCACCCCTTCCTTTCCTGCTGGCCGCAATATGGTCTTGAATTTGATTTGGTTTCCTCCATAGTACATGTGTGTGCAATGCAATCTTGCCTTGCGCACATGCAGTATGCTTTGCCCAACTGCGGGCAAAGCCGAAAAGCATTAGTGTGCATGCGCCGGCGCACTATGTCCCGGAAGTATTTCTCTGTGTTCTGGGACATAGTGCAGCGGCGCATGCGCACTAATGCTTTTCGGCTTTGCCAGCAGTTGGGCAAAGCATACTGCGCGTGCGCAAGGAAAGATTGCATTGCATTGCGCATGCGTGTACTACGGAGGAAACCGAATCAAATTCAAGACCATATTGCAGACAGCGGGAAAGGAAGGGGTGCATGAAAGGAGAGAAAACACCGCCCATCGGACCGTAAACAGAGCCCGCCAAATTCAGGTGACAGGTTCCCTTTAACAGACTGTATTAATGTGTTTTTTCTTTTTGGCGAATGTAAGCAAAAAAAAATTGACCAAGGCTAGCACACAGAACTATGCTACTTATGCCTGCGGAAATATGATTTTTCAAAAAATGAAACGCCAGCCCTCAGCCTGACATAACAGACTATTATTTTTTTTTTTTTGGCTTTTGGCTGGAATTTATTAAAAAAGAAAAGAACAAGGCTAGCACACACAACTATGCTACGTATGCCTGACAAACTATGATTTTTAAACAGATGCATCGGGCCTCAGTCTGACATAATAGACTTTATTTTTATTTTTTTTTGGGGGGTGAATTTTTTGAAACAAGAAAAAAAATATGAAAACTGCAATTAGGTATATAAGCAGCAGCAGACAGTTATGGAGCTTCGGGAGGGATGCAGTGGGAGCTATGTATGCACATACAGTGCCTGCAGGCCTTGCACTGATGTGGATATGCCGTGCCCTGCCTACCTAGCGCTGCAATTTCTGGACCCACGAATTAGCCCTAAAAAAGGATTGTTGGTTTCTCAGGAGTTGTGGATTTAACAGTTGCAGACCTACACTAACTATTAAAACCACGATTCTTACCCTATCTCAGCAGCAGCTCTCCCTACTCTTGTTGAATCCGGAGCTGAATGAGATGAGCAGGCCGGTGCCTGGTCTTATACTCGGGATGATGCTGTGCGGCCAAGGCAATCAATGCACGACCACAAAAAAGATGGCTGCGGCGTTTCATGGCCTGGCAGACAATCCCTGCAGCATGATTGGGTTTCTAAAGTCTGCCAAAAATGCTGGGTGGAGACACCAGTTATCGCCAAATAATCCCAGAAATGCTCGGTGCTCGCCGAGTACACCGATACTTGGGCGAGTAACGAGTAGTGGCGAGCACGTTCGCTCATCACTAATCCCCAACACTCAAGGCCCACCGATGCCATTTGTTATGGTTATGAGACACGCAGGAGCTTGGCCTGAGATGGGCTTGCTGATGAGGGGCTAGACTCCATGGAGTGATTGCTTCACTCCCCCATGTTCCATCCAATTCACATATAGACAACATTAGCTGCAGACATCTATGGGTAAAACCAGACGGATCATTGAACAGAAAGCAAACTCAATTAAGGAAACCACATCGGAGGACATGAAACGTAATTTAAACTCAACTCCCCAGACCAGAAATACAAGGTCCACAATGACACATGACACTAATCGAGACAATTCTCCCTCTAAGGAGTCAATGGGTGCACGCGGTTCGCCTACAAAGCTTGCTGATGATTTTGAAGAGGACAACACAGATACGGAAGAAATGAATATTGCAGAATTAAGCAAGTATATAAAAGCTCTCCCTACAAAAAAAGATCTTGAAGGATTTGCTTGTAGACTCGAAAATTCATATAAGCAAGAAATTCACAACTTACAGAAGGAATTTACCACACGAATTGAAGACGTGGAAAACTCAGGAAGACATTTCTCGAGAACTGCAGGCACACAGAGACATTATGATAGACCACACTCTTAAACTGGAAGAAATCTCGTCTGGCATGGAAGACCTTGAAAATCGCAAAAGGCGCAATAATATTCGCATACCCATAGAACTTCCTTACCTGACCTATCTATCGCAATCAACAACATCATGCTTTCCCCCGTACCGGAAGTACGCTGCCTCGGAGTAACCTTTGACTCTGCCCTATCTTTCAAACCGCACATCCAAGCTCTGTCCACCTCCTGTCGCCTCCAGCTCAAAAATATCTCCAGAATCCATCCTTTCCTCAACCTACTAAAATGCTTGTGCATGCCCTCATCATCTCCCGCCTAAACTACCGTAACATCCTTCTCTGTGGCCTCACTGCTAACACCCTTGCACCACTCCAGTCCATCCTTAACTCTGCTGCCTGACTAATTCATCTCTCTCCTCGCTACTCCTCTGCTTCCCCCCTCTACAAATCTCTTCACTGGCTCCCATTCCCTCAGCGTATCCAGTTCAAATTACTAATACTGACCTACAAAGTCATCCATAACCTGTCTCCTCCATATATCTCTGAACTAATCTCCCGATATCTTCCCTCACGTAATCTCCAGTCCTCCGAAGACCTCCTTCTCTCCTCCACACTTATTCGCTCCTCATCCAACTGCCTCCAAGACTTCTCCAGAATATCCCCCATCCTCTGAAATTCTCTGCCCCAACACGTCCGACTATCAACAACATTCGGATCCTTCAGACGGAACCTAAAAACCCACCTCTTCAGGAAAGCCTACAGCCTGCACTGACCCCGCTGCCTCCTCACCAATACCGGAGCTACCGCCTCACCAACACCGGAGCTCCTGCACCCCTCCATCTATTGTCTCCTTCCCCATAATCCTGTAGAATGTAAGCTCGCAAGGGCAGGGTCCTCGCCCCTCTGTATCAGTCTGTCATTAAATAATAATAATAATAACAATAGTTGGGGATGAGGCCTTTAAGATGTGTGAAAACCTACTGAAGCCATATTCCAGTCAGGACTTGAACCACACTAAAAGGGCCCGAAGAACTGTTGAGTCTACCTTTGGGATTCTTGTCTCAAAATGGCACATTCTTGGGATAGCCATTGATCTAAAAATTGAGACAGTCGAGGTTGTCAAAGCCTGTGCGGTTCTCCACAATTACAGAATGGCTAAGGAGCGACCCAACATTGAACTGGATGAACCATTTGCAAAGCCATTGCCAGATTACCAGCATCACCCTCTGCAGTCAACTGTTGAAGTTGCCCACATGCGGGACCAATTTGCTGCCTACTTTGTTTCTGACATCGGACATGTGGCATGGTGAGATGATATTGTGTAAAATGTTCTGTTGGGTTTGGGTCTGTACCAGTCATGTTTTAAATGTTCCTAATGTTTGTTGTTAATAAACAATGTGTTTTTTTGATACATGTACCGAGTCTCCTATGTCTTTCCTCTCAAAACCACTTATGATGTCAGTGGTATGATAGCTGATGTCAATACATCCTGCATCTCTTCTGCATTACCTATTGAATGCAGACTGAGGAGAAGATGGAGGTATAATACAAAACAGATCTATACTCACCAGGTCAGGCGTCACAAATAATGAGTTCATGATGCACAAAACCCAGCATCATGAATTTACTATTTTTGACACCGGTCCAGGTGAGTATAGATATGCCTTGTATGACCTCCATCGTCTGTTCAGTTTGTGTGAAATAGATTACATAGACTGAAGAGAAAATGGAGGTAATACAAGGCATATCTATACTCACCATGCCATTTTTCAGAAATAGTGAGTTCAGGACGCTGGGTTTTGTGCATCGTGAATTCAATATTTATGGCAGCTGTTCAGGTGAGTATAGATATGCCTTGTATTACCTCCATTGTCTCTTCAGTCTGCATCACATAGATTAATAGCCACAACAACCTCTTTGACATAGTTCTGTCATCATAAAGGGCTACGCTTAGCCCATTCAATAAAGAAAATATACCCACTCCAAAAGACGTGCATGCAAGGAGAAACATGAGTTTTTAGGTATTAGAGAGTAAAAACCAGAGTTTATTGAAAATTCACATAACATGATAATTAACACGAATAATTACAAGGAAAAGACCAGATAAAGTGATACATGTGCAGACCAATACCAGGGTTACCAGGAACCACCAACAGTACTTGCCCCTCTGTGCCTGAAAATCAGTTCAATCATAAGGTGCATGTGCAATAAGGTATGGCACAGGTAAGTTTGCCTCGCCCAACAAAACCTTGCGTGTATGGTGACCAAAAATAGAGAAAATGCAACACCATATAAGGCAGGCAAACACTTACCATGGGCAGATGTTGGGGGGTCCTGGACCGGGTGTAGGAAGAGCCCGACGCGTCACTTAGATTAAGCATACTGAAGAGATTTTGGACAAAATACAAGTCATATTAGTTAGTGTCAACTCATAGCTCCATACCAAACGCAAGAAGCAAAGCTGCAGTGTTCTACTTGTCTCACTCCTGGAGCTTTGAGGTGGCAAACACACAAAGTGTACAGTGTGTTTAGTCGGCGCACGGTGTGTGCTGCCGGCAGTGAAATACACAAAGAACCAAACAGTATTTGGGGAAAAAAATAACATTTTTTTTAACAACAAAATTTTTTTTTAACTGCGGTGGCTTGGGGTAGAGTGACGTAACTGAGGGGTGTGTAGCTGTGAGGCCTAGCTGGCCGAAAACGATGCAGGGGTTGCAGGAGAAGGGGCGATTAAAGTAGTGGGGTCAGGGACTTCAGGGATGGTACTGGAGGCATGGGATGGTAGAGACACACTGGAAGGGCGAGACAAACCTGACATCACAGACACCTTGGGAGGTGAGGGGGAGGGATTGCGATAGCCCGCATTTTTTCCAGTTTTGTGATCTGCGCTTCTCTCTGGGGAGCCTCGGTGTGCTAATTTCCTGCAGCCCGGTGATTGTATCTGGCCTGTCATGGTCCGGGTGGTGCTGCATGTTGGTGGTGAAGGGCATGACAGGGTCTGTGTTGTGCTGCTGCTCCATGCCAGGTTCCGGGTGCTGCTCCTGCATGCTGGTGGTGGTGAAGTGTTGTGAATTCTGCTTTTGGGCTCCCTCCGGTGGTTGTAGGTGGTAATGCAGTTGTCCCAGGGCTGCAGTCATGGTCAGGTGTTTCTGCTGATTGCAATTCTGACTGGGGTATTTAGGTTTGCAGGATTCATTAGTCCTTGCCAGTTGTCAATGGTTCTTGGGAGGTGTTGGACCTCTGTCTGGTTTCTCCTGCTTAGCTGCCAATTCAGCAAAGATAAGTGTCTGTTTTTTTTTTCTATGGCACACATACTGTGTGCTGGATATTTGATTGTATTTCTGCTCTGTGTGTAGGATTCTCTGGAGTTGCAGATATACGTTCCACGTCTTTAGTTAGATGGAGGAATTTTTTGTATAATCTGCTGTGGATATTTTTGGAAGGGTTTTAATACTGACCGCACAGAACTCTGTCCTATCCTTTCCTATTTTAGCTAGAGTGGCCTCTTTTGCTAAATCCTGTTTTCTGCCTATGTGTGTCTTTCCTCTCCTACTCACAGTCAATATTCGTGGGGGGCTGCCTATCCTTTGGGGTTCTGCTCTGAGGCAAGTTAGTATTCCTATTTCCATCTATAGGGGTATTTAGTTCTCCGGCTGTGACAAGGTGTCTAGGGTTTGTTAGGCACACCCCACAGCTACTTCTATTTGTGGTGTCAGATCAGGATTTGCGGTCAGTACAGTTACCACCTACTCCAGTGAAAGTTATTAATGCGGCTCCAAGGTCACCGGATCATAACAGTACAACTGGCCAATAATGAGTTAAATGCAGCTGCTGCATGCTGGTGGCAGTGGAGGATATCCAAGTAGGAGCAGCAGTTGGCATGGTGGTGGCAGTGGGCTGTCCAACAGCACTCAGCATGGTGGTGGTGCTGTAGTGGTGTCCGGCAGTGCTTGGAATGGTGGTGGCCGTGCAGTGGTATGAAGCAGAGCTCCGCATTGAGGTCAAACGTACCAGTGTTGGCACAGGTGGAAATGTGTTGTGAATTCTGTTGTCGGGCTCCCTCCTGTGGTCATGAATGGTACTTCGGCTGGTTCTGTCCATGGACTTCCTCTGGTGGGTGTTTCTGAGTTTCACAGGTGACGAGGTTAATTCGTTAGCTGCTGCTCTATTTGACTCCACTTAGATCTTTGCTCCATGCCACCTGTCAATGTTCCAGTATTGGTCTGTTCACTCCTGGATCGTTCTTGTGACCTGTCTTCCCATCAGAAGCTAAGTTCCAGCTTGTATTTCTTTGGTTTGCTATTTTTCTGTCCAGCTTGCTATTTAATTTGTTGTCTTGCTTGCTGCAAGCTCTGGGACGCAGAGGGAGCGCCTCCGCACCGTGAGTCGGTGCGGAGGGTCTTTTTGCGCCCTCTGCGTGGTCTTTTTGTAGGTTTCTGTGCTGACCGCAAAGTAACCTTTCCTATCCTCGGTCTGTTCAGTAAGTCGGGCCTCACTTTGCTAAATCTATTTCATCTCTGTGTTTGTATTTTCATCTTTACTCACAGTCATTATATGTGGGGGGCTGCCTTTTCCTTTGGGGAATTTCTCTGAGGCAAGGTAGGCTTTATTTTTCTATCTTCAGGGCTAGCTAGTTTCTTAGGCTGTGCCGAGTTGCATAGGGAGCGTTAGGCGCAATCCACGGCTATTTCTAGTGTGTTTGATAGGTTTAGGGATTGCGGTCAGCAGAGTTCCCACGTCCCAGAGCTCGTCCTTATTATCAGTAACTATCAGGTCATTCCGTGTGCTCTTAACCACCAGGTCCATTATTGTCCTGACCACCAGGTCATAACCGTACAGGTGGCCCCAAGTACTAATGCATCTCAATAGAGGGATAAGAGAAGTTCTGAGACCATTTTTTTTCTTTGCAGTGTGTTTTGTCTCTATTTTCCCCTTTACCTCTGGGTGGTTCAGGACACTGGTGTAAACATGGACATTCAAGGTCTGTCCTCTTGGATGAATAATCTCACTACAAGGATACAAAACATTCAAGATTTTGTGGTTCAGAATCCGATGTCAGAGCCTAGGATTCCAATTCCTGATTTGTTTTTTGGTGATAGATCTAAGTTCTTGAATTTCAAAAATAATTGTAAATTGTTTTTTGCCTTGAAACCTTGCTCCTCAGGTGACCCTGTTCAACAAGTAAAGATCATTATTTCTTTGTTACGTGGTGACCCTCAAGACTGGGCATTTTCCCTTGCGCCAGGAGATCCGGCATTGCGTGATGTTGATGCGTTTTTCCTGGCACTTGGATTGCTTTTGACGAACCTAATTCAGTGGATCAGGCAGAGAAAATCTTGCTGGCTCTGTGTCAGGGTCAGGATGAAGCGGAGATATATTGTCAGAAGTTTAGAAAGTGGTCTGTGCTCACTCAGTGGAATGAATGTGCCCTGGCAGCAATCTTCAGAAAGGGTCTCTCTGAAGCCCTTACGGATGTCATGGTGGGATTTCCCATGCCTGCTGGTCTGGATGAGTCTATGTCCTTGGCCATATCTGATATTATCTGAGCATAGACCTGAGCCTATGCAATGTGATAGGACTTTGACCAGAGCTGAACGGCAAGAACACAGACGTCGGAATGGGCTATGTTTTTACTGTGGTGATTCCACTCATGCTATCTCCGATTGTCCTAAGCGCACTAAGCGGTTCGCTAGGTCTGCCACCATTGGTACGGTACAGTCTAAATTTCTATTGTCTGTTACTCTGATTTGCTCTTTGTCATCCTATTCTGTTATGGCATTTGTGGATTCAGGCGCTGCCCTGAATTTGATGGACTTGGAGTATGCTAGGCGCTGTGTTTTTTTCTTGGAGCCCTTGCAGTATCCTATTCCATTGAGAGGAATTGATGCTACGCCTTTGGCCAAGAATAAGCCTCAGTATTGGACCCAATTGACCATGTGCATGGCTCCTGCACATCAGGAGGATATCCGATTTCTGGTGTTGCATAATCTGCATGATGTGGTCGTTTTGGGGTTGCCATGGCTACAGGTTCATAATCCAGTATTGGACTGGAAATCTATGTCTGTGTCCAGCTGGGGTTGCCAGGGGGTACATGGTGATGTTCCATTTTTGTCTATTTCGTCTTCCATTCCTTCTGAAGTTCCAGAGTTTTTGTCGGATTATCAGGATGTATTTGATGAGCCCAAAGCCAGTGCCCTACCTCCTCATAGGGATTGCGATTGTGCAATTAATTTGATTCCTGGTAGTAAGTTTCCTAAGGGCCGATTGTTCAATTTATCTGTGCCAGAACACGCCGCTATGCGGAGTTATATAAAGGAATCCTTGGAGAAAGGCCATATTCGCCCGTCATCATCACCGTTAGGAGCAGGGTTCTTTTTTGTGGCCAAGAAGGATGGTTCTTTGAGACCTTGTATTGATTACGGCCTTCTTAATAAAATTACAGTCAAATTTCAGTATCCTTTGCAGTTGCTGTCTGATTTGTTTGCTCGTATTAAAGGGGCTAGTTGGTTCACCAAGATAGATCTTCGAGGGGCGTATAATCTTGTGCGTATTTAACAAGGCGATGAATGGAAAACAGCATTTAATACGCCCGAGGGCCATTTTGAGTACCTGGTTATGCCATTCGGGCTTTCCAATGCTCCATCAGTATTTCAGTCCTTTATGCATGACATCTTCCAAGAGTACCTGGATAAATTCCTGCTTCTTTTGCCATCCATAATGTGTTCCATAGGTCGTTATTGCGGAGATACGTGGCGCCTGTGGTTCCATCCGTTGATCCTTCTGCCCCGGTGTTAGTTGAGGGGGAGTTGGAGTATGTGGGGGAGAAGATTTTGGATTCTCGTGTTTCGAGACGGAAACTCCAGTACCTGGTCAAGTGGAAGGGTTATGGTCAGGAAGATAATTCCTGGGTTTTTGCCTCTGATGTTCATGCTGCCGATCTGGTTCGTGCCTTTCATTTGGCTCATCCTGGTTGGCCTGGGGGCTCTGGTGAGGGTTCGGTGACCCCTCCTCAAGGGGGGGTACTGTTGTGAATTCTGTTGTCGGGCTCCCTCCTGTGGTCATGAATGGTACTTCGGCTGGTTCTGTCCATGGACTTCCTCTGGTGGGTGTTTCTGAGTTTCACAGGTGACGAGATTAATTCGTTAGCTGCTGCTTTATTTAACTCCACTTAGATCTTTGCTCCATGCCACCTGTCAATGTTCCAGTATTGGTCTGTTCACTCCTGGATCGTTCTTGTGACCTGTCTTCCCATCAGAAGCTAAGTTCCAGCTTGTATTTCTTTGGTTTGCTATTTTTCTGTCCAGCTTGCTATTTAATTTGTTGTCTTGCTTGCTGGAAGCTCTGGGACGCAGAGGGAGCGCCTCCGCACCGTGAGTCGGTGCGGAGGGTCTTTTTGCGCCCTCTGCGTGGTCTTTTTGTAGGTTTTTGTGCTGACCGCAAAGTAACCTTTCCTATCCTCGGTCTGTTCAGTAAGTCGGGCCTCACTTTGCTAAATCTATTTCATCTCTGTGTTTGTATTTTCATCTTTACTCACAGTCATTATATGTGGGGGGCTGCCTTTTCCTTTGGGGAATTTCTCTGAGGCAAGGTAGGCTTTATTTTTCTATCTTCAGGGCTAGCTAGTTTCTTAGGCTGTGCCGAGTTGCATAGGGAGCGTTAGGCGCAATCCACGGCTATTTCTAGTGTGTTTGATAGGTTTAGGGATTGCGGTCAGCAGAGTTCCCACGTCCCAGAGCTCGTCCTTATTATCAGTAACTATCAGGTCATTCCGTGTGCTCTTAACCACCAGGTCCATTATTGTCCTGACCACCAGGTCATAACAGAAACGCCACCACTGGCTGCTGAAAATATCATAGCCTGCATGTAAGCAGCATTGCAGGTCTGCATGACACTGAGCTGGAGATCAGGAGTAAGGTGTTCTGACATGCCCTTTTCAATTTGATTAAAAAAAATGATGTGCTGGCCTCTGGAGGTTGGCTTTCACTTATTCAAGGCTTGGGTGACATCCTGGATAAGTGTATTCATAAGGTTGAAGCCACTATCCAGTATGTCTCCCATCGACCTGAGTCCATCATGAATGATCAAGCTCATTTGCAAAAACTTGGGCATGAGTGACCTGTCCGAGGCCCTCTGCTGCTGGTGGGTAGAGCTAAGAAAAAGAGGCAGAGGACTAGGACAGGGGAACACCTGAGGAAGGCAATAGCCGAAACGCGCGTCAGTGTGGATGGGAGTGGTGTGCCTACGGCCTCTTGATCTTGTGCCTATTGGTATATATACTGAAACGCCTATATGTGAAGTGTGTATATTGAATATCAGTGCTGTTGGCTATTAATGTTGTCTAATTTTCTGCTTTATCCTTTCTATTGATGGACAGCATTGTTGTTTGATTGATATGGCCTTATGCACCTGCACCTGTCCCATTTTGTGTGCTGAGTTCGGCACGGGGGATCTCCCATCTGTCATTTTATGCCTGTTAATATTAATAAAGTTGTTTTGTATTTTCATATAATTCGGCCTTATGACTGCTTTCTCTTGAGGGGATATTCCAAATGAATGAGCAGTTGGCCTGGTATGATCCAGTTTAGTCATATGATAATTACGGTTAGGTAATTTACTAATAAAGTTTATGCTCTAATATTGACTGACATGCTTTCCATTAAGTATTTTTGCTTAATCTCCAGTCTGTGTTGCAGGCCCACTATCTGCTGCTTCGCTGGTGGATGGCTGGGACGGGTCCTTGGCTGTTCGATGAAGGACCGCTCCAGAACCAGGATCAAGAGTGCTGCTCCAGGTGCTGCGAAAAGAAAAGAAAAACATTAGTACCAAACATTTACAATAGTAAAAGTGCAACACAACACAGTCCAATACACCACAAAAACACTTACGTTCTCTGGGCAAGGACCGGTCTCAAAAATGCCAGCATGCGGTGATGCTTATATTTTCTGATCCTTGCTCCAGAACCACTGGGAACACAGCTCTCTTGACGAAGGTCCTTGTTGAAACAATCCTTCATCGAACGCCAACGTGTTCTGACTTTGAGCACTGTTTAAAAAAAATGGTTAGACAATGCACTTTTGGCCAGAATCACGCAACTGTGTGTGATGAGAGAACTCTCAGGAGTTTCTCTCATCACACACAGTTGTGTGATCCCGGTCAAGGTCACTGCTGCATGACCGCATTGCAATACTTACGAAATGCCTTGCAGACCCGAGCCGGGGCGTCGTCCCAGCCATCCATCATCGCTTGGGCCACCTCATTTCATAGTCGCCGGATCGTCACGTTGTCTGAGTGTTGCAGAACCTGCGTGTCCCACAACGGGACTTGATCATGGATCAGGGAGATGAGGATATCATTATCAATGAGGTCCTCCTCCCGTTCTGGAACCTAGAAAAGAACATTAATGTTGGAGAGATTAAAATAGGGATACGGAAAATAAAGAAACCAACAGACAGAAAACAGGCAAGAATAATTAAAGTCAAGAAAAAAAAAGGAGTCAAGAACAAAAAGGTAAAGAAATAAGCAAAGTGAAGAAATGAACAGGCAGGAATAGTACAGTCAGGATACAATAAACAGAGGACAATCAGTCAGGTTCTTTCCAGTGTCTGATTTTGTACCCAGTCTGCAGAGTTGTAGACTGCAAATGCCCACTCCCTCTTTTTATCAGTTGGTATGAGGGGGGTGGCTAATCATTGTCTAGACAGGTTTACTGTGGAAAAACGCTTGCATTCACAAACGCAAACAAATGTGTGTGCTTGCGAATGCATGCATTCTCATAAATTGAAATGCATTTTTTTCGATGCTTTCCTTCCACAAACAACCACATATGTTTCTAGGCGGCAAATTCACACCTCCGAAATTGCAACATGTTGCGTTTACCGCGCCAAGCAGCAGACAACGAAACGAAGCATGTGTCGTCAAAAGTGGCAAAAAGCGCCCAATCACATGTATCTGCGTCCCCAATGTTAAAGATAAGAAAACACGACGCATGCAGAAGTATGCGGCATAAACGCTGCGGACACAACCACAAATGTGAAACCAGCCTACGATGATTTTTAAGAAGTCTTAGGAATCATTTCACGTTACAAATGAATGTTTTGCTTATTAGTTGGGTGATCGGCAGACTGTTTCCACTGGCTGATAATTGGGATACGAGAATGTCTAGGAATACTCATTCCTGATAATAGTGCAGTGAAAAAGTAGCCTACGTCTCAGAAACATGATCCAAACAAAATCAAAAATGAAAATGTGAAGAACATCCACTGATAACATTAATGTTAAGAAAAAAATAACGCATAGCACTCTTGAAACATCTTTTTATGGTGTCAGTTAGCTTTTATCATAACATTTCTCAAGTTTTCACTAAATAAGGAGTCAGTGGAAAGTAATCTACACTATGATAGCCTCCCACCCACTCACACACTGACTGCCCAATTGAAAAATGACATTTTTGTGTCAGCGTGTTACTTGACCCTTTGCTCGTTGCCTGACACAAAAGCTTTTACTTGTTGAGACAAACAAAAGGCTAATAGTTATAATCTGATGCTGTCATCTATTTGTGTCAAAGTAACGTTTAGTTTTGCGCAAAAAGTAGGAAAGCTTAAATCAACTAATGGCAGGTTAAATTAGTCTGCAGAGGGTTGTGGGTAATAAATCTGTAAAGGTCATGGTGCACTTTTACGTGTCTATATATCCCAGTATAATTTTTTGATAATGCATTTTATGATGTAGAGTGCAAAACGACACCTGTGCTAGAAATAAAACAGAAATAACCAAATAGACTGTAGTGGCAGATGAGTATGTTTGACAGGTCTCAGTAACTGTGCAAATGCAGCTATAAATGAGCTAAAGATGTACACCCAGAGATGCTGGTAAGCAATTAGAGGAACTTACTTGTGCCTTGTAGGTGCAGGATAGTTGATCCCAAATCCAATTGGCTAAGGGTGATGCAGAGTGCACTCACAAAGTTGGCCAGCATGAAGTCTGGTGAGGATCGCAGCAAGGGTTAAGTAGAGGTATGGCATGCCACCGAGGGAACGTCCTCCCTGAGCGGATGGGGAAACCTCCAATGCTGCTGTGTTTCTGGACAGACTAGCGGCGGCGTGCTTTGGCCAAGAGACGCCATCGTGAGGTAGCGCTGAGTGTCGGGGGCATGCCAAGGTGACATCGTCGGAGGACAGGCGCACGAGAGGGTCAGACTTTCCGACACCTTTCAAAGGTGCTCGGACCTTCTTCGTCAGGGTTGCTGACCTGAGATGCACTGTGCCTTATATATGCCTAATTGACCGTAGCCCCCCCACTGCATGCCGCCAATGCGAGTGCCGAGTATCAATCATAAATGCCATGGGAAAGTATTAAATAGGGACAGGCATAGTGGTACAAGTTAGTATTCGTATATATATATATATATATATATACATATATATATATATATCTACTATATAATTGTCTAAGGGTCACTTCCGTCTGTCTGTCCTTCTTTCTGTTACGGATATTCATTGGTCGCGGCCTCTGTCTGTCATGGAATAAAAGTCGCTGATTGGTCTCGCCAGCTACCTGTCATGGCTGCCGCGACCAATCAGCGACGGCCACAGTCCGATTAGTCCCTTCCTACTCCACTTCAGTCAGCGCTCGGCGCCTGCTCCATACTCCCCGCAGTCACTGCTCACACAGGGTTAATGCCAGCTGTAACAGACCACGTTATGCCGCGGGTAACTCACTCTGTTACAGCCGCTATTAACCCTGTGTGAGCAAGTTTTTACTATTGATGCTGCCTATGCAGCGTCAATAGTAAAAACATCTAATGTTAAAAATAATAAAAAAATAAAAAATCATTATATACTCCCCTTTCGCGACGCTTCGGTGACCGCTCCATGCAAGCGACAGGTCCCGGTGGCAAGGATGCTATGGGAGAAGGACCTGCCATGACGTCACGGTCATGTGACCGCAACATCATTACAGGCCCTGCGCACCTGCGCGAGAACGACCTGCCATGATGTCACGGTCATGTGACCGCAACGTCATCACAGGTCCTGCGTGCCTGCGCGAGAAGGACCTGCCATGACGTCACGGTCATGTGACCGAACTACAAGGGGCCCTCGGAAGGTGAGTATATGTTTATTTTTGATTTTTTAACCTGTGACATACGTGGCTGGGCAATATATTACGTAGCTGGGCAATATACTACGTGACTGGCCAATATACTATGTGGCTGGGCAATATACTATGTCACTGGGCAATATACTACATCGCTGGGCAATATACTACGTCACTGGGCAATATACTACATCTCTGGGCAATATACTACATGGCTGGGCAATATACTATGTCATTGGGCAATATACTACGTGGCTGGGCAATATACTACGTGGCTCTGTGCTGTATACTACGTCACTGGGCAATATACTATGTAACTGGGCAATATACTATGTGACTGAGCAATATACTACGTCACTGGGCAATATACTACGTAACTGGGCAATATACTACGTGGCTGGGCAATATACTACGTGACTGGGCAATATACCACGTGACTGGGCAATATACTACGTGGCTGGGCAATTTACTATGTCACTGGGCAATATACTACGTCGCTGGGCAATATACTACGTCACTGGGTAATATACTACGTCTCTGGGCAATATACTATGTGGCTGGGCAATATACTACGTCATTGGGCAATATACTACGTGGCTGGGCAATATACTACGTGACTGGGGAATATACTACGTGGCTGGGCAATATACTACGTGGCTGGGCAATATACTACGTCGCTGGGCAATATACTATGTGACTAGGCAATCTTCTACATGGCTAGGCAATAAACTGCGTGGCTGGGCAATATACTACGTGACTAGGCAATATACTACGTGGCTGGGCAATATACTACGTGGCTGGGCAATATACTATGTGGGCTGTGCAATATACTACGTGGACATGCATATTCTAGAATACCCAATGTGTTAGAATCGGGCCACCATCTAGTATATATATATATATATATACTGTATATATCTATCTCAAACCTACAAACCTATGCCTATCTGCTATAAATTAGAAGATGTATGGATGAAATGAATGATAAATGTATATATCTGCAGTGCCCCAGAGATCTGGTTGTTGCAGTATGACACTCTGCCACTAAGGGGAGTGATGGTACGTCTGATGGCACTAAAGGAGTTCTCCTGACCAGGTATCACCAGAACACATTACACTTCACAATCCGGCCACTAGGGGGAGAAAAAGGCTTTATTTATTGGGCCACTCCTCACACTGGTAAAACTAGGGGTTGGGGAGGAAGTTAGTCAGAAGCTGACTGGTTTGGATTCAGGCAACATCCCGTGGCAGGGGGTGTTGCAGAGAGAAGACATAGGGGGTTCCCTGTCAGGCGTGGGAACCTGGCAGGTGCCTAGTGAACAGAGCAGAACGTAACGGAGCCGCGCCTGCACTTCCTTGCGGCGGTATCCTAAGAAAGAGACATGAAGGGAAGGATATTGTGGAACAGTGTAAACGAGATCAAGCACAAAGGAGTACCAGTAGGAGTTGTGCCGTGAGACTGAGGCAACATCCTACTGAGGCGCGTAGCCGGTGGCCGGAACACCGCGGGAGTAACTGACTCTAGGCCTTACTTCAAACTCCGCAGGACAGTTAATTATAGGTTGGCTGTCTACCTTAAATTTCCTAGGAAGACATAGGGGGCAACAGTGGGAGAGGGGCGTCTCTAGGGTCCCGGAAGACCTCCAGGCCTTCCCATCATACGGGTGCGTCCTAGCCAAAATATACCTGGGGGACGAGAAACTAGTAACATCTGGAACTAAAGAAAGAGAGAGAGCTGTAGAGAACGAACGAACGAGAACAGCAGTTGTGAGGACTATTCCGAATGCTCAGCGGGGTAGGACTACAACACACAGGCGCTAGTGGTAGGCAACGATTTCCATCTGCAAAGGAAACTCTGGATGTGCCCATCGGACCGGCCGGTCTCAGATAGCCCTGTTAAACGTGCTCTGGATTGAGGATCCTGAAGTCTTCAGTAAAGAGGTAAAAAGACTGCAACCTGGTGTCCTCGTTATTGACTGCACCTCACACCATCACCATCCACCTTACTGGGAAGCCCTGGGGACATACTTCACCTGTGGAAAGGTATACCATCCAGCTGCCATTCCATCACCCCAGCGGACCCCAGAGCAGCATCGGTCACCCTGACCGAACACCACAGGTGGCGTCACGAACCCCTGACAGACTGTACCACCTTTATTGGACGCCCCTTAGCAGGGTCGCGGACCGGGTCTAGCCACCGTGACAGCCTCAGAACCGAAGCAGAGAGGCCCGATACCGAGAACGCGTGGCCCTGTGTCTGGGGGCGATCTATATCTACCCTAAAAACACGTGTGCTGCAATAATTGGTGAAACCTTTATTAGAATACATAGAAAAAAACTTTGTTAAAATTAACCCTAAAAGGGAATTTGGTGATTAAAAGCATGTGTTTTTAATTATTCTTTCTATTAAAAAAGTGTACATATAATACGATAAATGTACTGTAGATAAAAGTAAACATAAAAATATATATATATATAATATATAAAGCTGAATGTGTGTATGTGTGTATGTATGTCCGGGATTGGCATCTGCACCGTCGCAGCTACAGCCACAAAATTTTGCACAGTCACACGTCTGGAACCCGAGAGCGTCATAGGCTATGTTGTGAGGCGAAATTTTAACCCCGCGCTTTCCAATTCACCAAACAATTTTGCCCCTATCTACATAATGGGGAAAAAAGTGAAAGGAAAAGAGTTGGAGGCGTCGCAGCTACAGCAACAAAATTTTGCACAGTCACACGTCTGGACCCTGAGAGCGTCATAGGCTATGTTGTGAGGTGAAATTTTAACCCCGCCCGTTCCAATTCACCAAACAATTTTGCCCCTATCTACATAATGGGGAAAAAGTGAAAGGAAAAGTGTTGGAGGCGTCGCAGCTACAGACACAAAATTTTGCACAGTCACACGTCTGGACCCCGAGAGCGTCATAGGCTATGTTGTGAGGTGAAATTTTAACCCCGCGCTTTCCAATTCACCAAACAATTTTGCCCCTATCTACATAATGGGGAAAAGTGAATGGAAAAGTGTTGGAGGCAAATTGACAGCTGCCAGATGTGAACAAGGGGGACTTAAAGAGTGAGAGCAAGGTGGGGCCCCGACATGGGATACTCACCACACGGGGATATGAACACACACACAAAATGCGCCACACACTACCACGTGCTTGAACACATATTACCCTCAGCACACATTTCACCACACATACACCAACCTCGCCACATAAAAGTCGAAACACAAAAGTCGCTGCTCAGAACTCGCCACCCGCAAAACTCGCCACATGCAAAAACTAGGCTCACGCAAAACTCGCCACAAGTGCAAAACTCACCTCATGGAAAACTCGCCACATGCAAAACTTGCACACGCGGAAAAATTGCCACATGCACAAAAGTTGCAACACATGCAAAAGTTGCCTCACACAAAACTTGCACATACTCAAAAGGCACCACACATGAAACTCGCCATGTACAAAACTCGCCATGCGCAAAACTCGCCATGTGCAAAACTTGCTGCACACAACTTGCTACACTAACCTGTCACATGCAACTCGACACACAAAAAGTTGCTACACGCATATCGCCACACAAAACTCATCTCACAAAAGTCGCTACATGCATGTCGCCACATGCAACTCAACACACAACTTGACATATGAAACTCGCCCTAAAACACACAAGAGTCTGGTATTATCCTTCAAAAATAAAAATCTGATTAATAAGCAGACAAACTACAAGAGCAACAAATGTACCATATAGGAAATACGGCAGCTGTCAGTCACATGACCTGTCTATTATGTGTATGTGTGAGCTAATATATACTGCCAGGGGGAGGGCTTCCTGTTGGCTGGGGATTTATCATGCTGCCAATTTAGCTTACAAATACTGAGGTAAAAATACTGAGCAAATAACGTGTCAACAAGGTCTAATACAGGAGGAGATGACACACAGGTATATACTATATACAGGGGAGATGACACACAGATATATACTATCTACAGGAGAGATGACACACAGGTACATATATATACAGGAGGAGATGACATACAGGTATATACTATATACAGGAGGAGATGACACACAGGTATATACTATATACAGGAGCAGATGACCTACAGGTATATACTATATACAGGAGGAGATGACATACAGGTATATGCTATATATAGAAGATGACATGCAGGTATATACTATATACAGGAGGAGATGACACACAGATATATACTATATACAGGGGAGATGACACACAAGTATATACTATATACAGGAGGAGATGACATACAGGTATATACTATATATAGAAGGAGATGACATTCAGGTATATACTATATATAGGGGAGATGACACACAGCATGTATATACTGTATACAGGGGAGATGACATACAGGTATATACTATATACAGGAGATGACATACAGATGTATACTATATATAAGGGAGATGACAAACATGTATATTCTGAGGTGATGAGGTGAAAATGAGAGGTGTGAGGTGAAAATGAAAAGGTGTGAGTGCAAAATGAGAGGAGTGAGGAAAAATAGTGGAGTGATCAGAAAATGACAGATGTGATGTTGAAATGACAAGTGTTAGGGGGGAATGAGAGGAGTGAGGGAGAAAATGAGAGGTGTGAGGGAGAAAATGAGAGATGTGAGGGGGAAAATGAAAGATGTGATTGGGAAAATGAGAGGCGTGATGGGAAAATAAGAGACGTGAGGTGCTATAACTAAAAACAGATATTTACTATGCCCAGGCAACGCCGGGCTCTTCAGCTAGTATATATATATATATATATATATATATATATGAATATGATAATTAATAAATAATTGCCTGCATGCTAAAAGGTAAGGGGCTAAAATAAATCCTTTTACTGATATAAGGATTGCTTAATGATGTTACGAGAAAGCATATAATTCAATTTTGTGATTAAGGCCCTTGGGGCCAAGCAGTCTAGGATAAAAATCCAATTGGATTCCACCCGTGACATACGTTTACAATGAGCCCCAAATTGTCTGTTTTGTTGTGATCGCGCTAACGCATGCGTTGACGCATGTTTGCATTGCGTCGGCATGCATTAGCAATACGGTTCTATGCAGATCGAACACTTCCATTCGCTGTACGTCCATCATAACGGACCCTCGAAAGCGGTAGTCACGGACCATCGCTAACGCATGCCGATTTTGACATGCGTTAGGATCCGTTGCACTAATGGAAGTCTATAGGTGCATTAACGGATCCGTTACAATAAGTTAGTGCCGCTTAGAAATGGATCCATTAAACGGATTGCCTTAATGCGATGTGAACCTAGCCTTTCTGAAGAGACAATTTGTATATTTAATTTCCCCTTTTCCACCTGAGATGTATTCATATGTCCCTGGACCTGGTACTTATTAACCTGGGACATATAAATACATATATTTTTCGGTCACGGAGGCTGTGCATATGTCATCGCCGCTGGGTGTTATCTGATACTGACAGCTGATATTCAGCGCTCCTTGCCAGGAGTGGTCCCACACAGCTCGCGACACTTGAAACCCCTAAATGCTGTGATCAAACTCGATTGCAGCTTTTCAGGAGCAAGCAGATGGAAGAACGCACCTCTGTCTTTGGACCGGAGTCCCCGTGACATAATCGCAAGGTCCTGATCACTGCCATGGCGACCTGATGTCATCATGATGACATCTTTTTCACCAGACCTAGCAAAGTTGCTTGATCAAGCTCAGAGCATGATGAAGTAACTTTGTCTGTCAGTGCAGCGTTGACAGTCTGCACAGCATATGGATGCTACTGCATCCCCGTGCTATATACGGTAAGCAACCAGCCTGCAAAAAATGAAAGTCCCATAGCTGGACAAAGTAAAAAAGTTAAAAATATATATATTGTACCCAAGAATAAATAATTTTATGAAAAAAAATAAACAAAAAAAGTACACGTATTTGGTATCGCTGTGCCCGGAACATCCTGACCTACAAAATTGTCCCACTAGTTAACCCCTTTTGGAAACACCATAAAAAAAATTAACAACAGTGCAAAAAACAATGCTTTTTCATCATATTGCTGAACAAAACGTAGTATAAAATGCAATCAAAATAACGAATATAAATAAACATGGTGCCAATGAAAATATCATCTTGTCCGCAAAAAACAAGCTGCCATAAAGCACCATCAGCGATAAAATAAAAAAATGTAGCTGTCAGAATAAAGGGATGCAAAAATATATTTTTTTAATAAAATAGTTTTTATTGTGTAAAAATGCCAAAACATAAAAAAGCAATATAATTGTGGTATCTCATTAATCGTACTGACCCGGCGAATAAAACTGCCTTAACAATTTTACCACACGCGGAACTACATGAAAAAAAGATCTTGAATCCTGTTGTATTTTAGTTTGCTATAAAAATCATCCTTGAATCAGAATATCAAGTTCCATCATCATCCGTCAGGAGCGCATATTGCTAGGAAAAACATTTACAATGTGTCTGACAATGGTACCAATAAAAAGTCAACTCATCCCTCCAAAAACAAGCCCTCACATGACTCTTTGAGCCAAAATATGGAAAAATTATAGCTCTCAAAATATGGTGATGCAAAAACTAGTTTTTGCAATAAAAAGAGTTTTTTATTGTGTGACAGCAGCCAAACATAAAAAATAATATAAATCTGGTATCGCTGTAATTGCACTGACCTAAAGAATAAAGTCGCTATATCACTTATATCACATGAGGAACGGCGTAAAAAAACATCAAACCAATTCTTCACCTGCTGTTAATTTGTTCATTTTGCCTCCCAAAGAATGCAGTAAGGCTCCGTGCACATTTATCCTGCGCTCAGCACTTACCCCAGGGATTCCAAATAAATCTATGAAATACGTGATTCAGACGGAGCTCCCGTTTGAAGATTCCCTATAATGAGGCAGAGAGAGGAACTGTGGATGCCATAGGACCTGTGATCCAGCAGTGTCCATCTTTTTAGGATTGCATAAAAGTGCCGTTGGAAACAGTTTTGTGCACTTCTGAAAAGAAGGACACCGTTGACCAGAGGCCAGACTGAGTCCAGTGTAACTCTGCTGCCTCATTAAAGTGAATGAATCCCTCGGGGGTTTAATCTGAATCATGTCACTCAGAGATTTAGATGGAAACCCAGATGTAAGTGCTCAGCAAAAGTGCCAGATAAATGTGTTCCCAAATGTTATCTAAAAAGTTCCCAACAAAAGATTCAAATCAATCCACAAAAATGCAAGTCCTCACACAGGTCTGTCATCTGTTAGCGGAAATATAGGGGACTTCCATGGTATTAGTAGGTTCTGGAAAAGCAAAATGGCTCCTTGTCTCTTAAAATAAATTTAGCAAATTCAGCGCTCCCTAATCAAAATGCCCCCCCTTCTGAGCCCCGTAGTGTGCCTAAGCCACATAAAGTGTCCACATGTGTGTCATTTCTGAAGTGATGAGAACCAGCCTAACTTACGGGTGCATGTCTCCAGAAGAAAGAGCTGGGCATAACATACTGGTCACTGCAATATACTGGTCACAACAACTGCAGTTTGCATTTTCCACTCGGCAACGTTCATTGCTGCTTGCTTCTGGAAAACATCCCTGGAGTCAAAATCATCACTACACCTGTAGATAGATTCCCAAAGGGGTATAATGTCCAAAATGCGGTCACTTGAGGGAGTGATTCTTCTCCTCTAGCACTTAGGGACTTTGTATATGGAGTCCACAAACTATTCTAGGAAAATCTGCTCTCTTGGAGTCAAATAGTGCTCCGTCCTTCCTGTGTCTCTCCGTATGGCTAAGCAATACTGTACAGCCACATATGGGGTTTTGCCATGTTCAGTAGAAATTGTAGGACAAATTATAGTGCCATTTTTACCCACTTCTTGTGTGAAAATGTAAAATCTGGGAGTAAAACAACCTTTTGGTGGTAAAAATGTAATTATTTTTTCTTCCTGTCCAATGGTATAAAATTCTGTGACACACCCGTGTTGTCAATATGATCACTGTACCCATAGATGAATTTGATAAGAGTTGTAGTTTGTAAAATGGGGTCACTTATGGGTGTTTCTGCTGTTCTGGCAACTCAGGGGCTCTCCCAGTGTGTCTTGGCAGCCTCAAACCATTAGAGCAAAATCTGAACTCCAATATGGCGCTTTTTCCTTTCTAAGCTTTGCAATGTGCCTCAGAAGTAGTATTCCCTCACATATAGGGTATCGGCATACTGAGAAGAAATTGCACAACAAATTGAGCAATTGAGTTACCCTTGTAAAAATAAAAAAATTGGTGCTAAAATAACATTTTTGTGGGGAAAATGTGAATTTTTTATTTTCTCGGCTCTACATTGTAAACTTCGGTAAAGCACCTGGGGTTTCAAGGTGCTCACAATATATCTAGATAAGTTCCTTGAGGGGTTTAGTTTCCAAAATGGGGTAATTTTGGGGGGTTTCTATTGTTAAGGCACATTAGGGGCTCTCCAAATGGGACACGACGTCCGCTAATGATTCCAACTAATTTTACATTAAAAAAGTAAGTCAAATGGTGCTCCTTTCCTTCTGAGCCCTGTCGTGCACCCAAACAGTGGTTTTCCTCCACATATGGGGTACTGACATGATCAGCAATTATTACACAACCAATTTTGGGGTCTGTTTTTATTTTAGTTTGTGGAAAAAAAAAATGGGTCTAAAGTAATTTTTTGTGAAACAATTTAATGTTCATTTTATTCCCCCATTCTAAAATTCATGTGAAGCCCCTGAAGGGTTAATAAACTTTTTGAATGGGATTTTGAGTACCTTGAGGGGTGCAGTTTTTAGAATGGTGTCACTTTTGGGTAATTTCTATCATATAGACCCCTCTAAATGACTTCAAATCTGAGATGATCCCTAAAAAATGGCTTTGTAAATTTTATTGGAAAAATGAGAAATCTCTGGTTAACTTTTAACCCTTATAATTTTTTAAGAAAAAAAATGTGTTTAATAAATTGTGCTGATGTAAACTAGACATGTGGGAAATGTTATTTATTACCTGTTTTGTGTGACATATCTCTCTGATTTAAGGGCATAAGAATTCAAAGTGAGACTGGCACTTTAAATGTGACTGAATTAACCAATTTGCCTGACACCTTGATTGTGACCAAGATTAAGTCAAAGAAGAAGACAACTACTGTGACTACCCTTCATGGACAGTTTTTGAAGGCCCGACGAATATGTACATCAGACCATATGTTCGAGGAACAAGCAAGAGATCTGAGTGAACGTTTTAATCAACGTGGGTACAGTCGACGTTCTATCAGACAGGAATATGTGAGGGCTAAAAAAGTAAATAGAAATGAATTATTAAGACCAAAAAGGAAAGATAAGAAAATGGGGGAAAATCAAATCAGATTCATTTCCACCTATAATCATATATGGAAAATGATGAGAGACATACTACAAAAACATTGGCCCGTTCTAAAAACTGATTTGGTACTACAAAAATGCCTTCCTGATAGACCCTTACTCACATCACGAAGAAGTGGTAACATCCGAGATATGGTGGTACATAGCCATTATGTGGCTAAAACTCTGGATCCATTTAATGCCGGCAAACAGAAGAACGGATTCTATCCATGTGGGGATTGCCTTGCGTGTAAAAATATGGTGAGGGCCACATCTTTCATGTCATCAGATGGCAAAAAGGAATTTCAAATCAGACACTACATTAGCTGCAGCACCACACTTGTGGTGTATTACGCAGTATGTACATGTAATTTGATATACAGTTAGGTCCATATATATTTGGACAGAGACAACATTTTTCTAATTTTGGTTATAGACATTACCACAATGAATTTTAAACAAAACAATTCAGATGCAGTTGAAGTTCAGACTTCCAGCTTTCATTTGAGGGTATCCACATTAAAATTGGATGAAGGGTTTAGAAGTTTCAGCTCCTTAACATGTGCCACCCTGTTTTTAAAGGGACCAAAAGTAATTGGACAGACTCAATAATTTTAAATAAAATGTTCATTTTTAGTAATTGGTTGAAAACCATTTGTTGGCAATGACTGCCTGAAGTCTTGAACTCATGGACATCACCAGACACCGTGCTTCCTCCTTTTTGATGCTCTGCCGGGCCTTCACTGCGGTGGTTTTCAGTTGCTGTTTGTTTGTGGGCCTTTCTGTCTGAAGTGTAGTCTTTAACAAGTGAAATGCATGCTCAATTGGGTTGAGATCAGGTGACTTACTTGGCCATTCAAGAATATTCCACTTCTTTGCTTTAATAAACTCCTGGGTTGCTTTGGCTTTATGTTTTGGGTCATTGTCCATCTGTAGTATGAAACGACGACCAATCCATTTGGCTGCATTTGGCTGAATCTGAGCCCACAGTAAGTCTCTGAATACCTCATAATTCATTCGGCTGCTTCTGTCCTGTGTCACATCATCAATAAACACCAGTGACCCAGTGCCACTGGCAGCCATGCATGCCCAAGCCATCACACTGCCTCCGCCGTGTTTTACAGATGATGTGGTATGCTTTGGATCATGAGCTGTACCACGCCTTTGCCATACTTTTCTCTTTCCATCATTCTGGTAGAGGTTGATCTTGGTTTCATCTGTCCAAAGAAAGTTCTTCCGGAACTTTGCTGGCTTTTTTAGATGTTTTTTAGTAAAGTCTAGTCTAGCCTTTTTATTCTTGAATCTTGTGAGTTGCTTGCACCGTGCAGTGAACCCTCTGTATTTACTTTCATGCAGTCTTCTCTTTATGGTAGATTAGAATATTGATACGCCGACCTCCTGGAGAGTGTTGGTCACTTGGTTGGCTCTTGTGAAGGGGTTTCTCTTCACCATGGAGATTATTATGTGATCATCTACCACTGTTGTCTTCCGTGGGCGCCCAGGACTTTTTGCATTGATGAGTTCACCAGTGCTTTCTTTCTTTCTCAGGATGTACCAAATTGTAGATTTTGCCACTCCTAATATTGTAGCAATTTCTCGGGATGGTTTTCTTTTGTTTTCACAGCTTAAGGATGGCTTGTTTCACCTGCATGGAGAGCTCTTTTGACCGCATGTTTACTTCACAGCAAAATCTTCGAAATGCAAGCACCACACCTCAAATCAACTCCAGGCCTTTTATCTGTTTAATCGAGAATTACATAACGAAGGGATTGCCCACACCTTTCCATGAAATAGCTTTGGATTCAATTGTCCAATTAATTTTGGCCCCTTTAAAAACAGGGTGGCACATGTTAAGGAGCTGAAACTCCTAAGCCCTTCATCCAATTTTAATGTGTATACCCTCGAATGAAAGCTGAAAGTCTGAACTTCAACTGCATCAGAATTGTTTTGTTTAAAATTCATTGTGGTAATGTCTATAACTATAACCAAAATTAGAAAAATTTTGTCTCTGTCCAAATATATATTGACCTAACTGTATGTAGGTCTCACGTCTCGGGAATTGCGTGTTCGTACACGGGAACACGTAAGAGACATAATTGCATCGTGTGACGTGGAAGATGTGGCCAGCCTTAAACCAATCCCAAAGCATTTTAGGGCACACCATAATTGCAACCCTCAAGAATTAAAAATTAGGGGGATAGATAGGATACGTGCTGGCATTAGAGGGGGGGACTTAAAAAGAAAACTGGCACAACAGGAGTGGCGGTGGATCACCATTCTAAATATGGTAGCTCCAGCGGGCCTTAACGAACAAGTTAGTTTTAGTTCCTTTTTGTAATTGAGTCTCCATTTATTATGTATTGTGTGTGTCCTTTTAATTTTACTTATTTTGTGTTCTTGTTTTTTTTATATAGAAATTAGCTTTAGAGCCATAAAGTTTGTACATGTGATGACGCCAAAAAAACAAGCATGTTCCAATCAACATTATGATGGGATATCTGGGGAGTCTGTCCCACTACTAGATCTGGAAGATGGACTCAAGAGTTGTCTATGTTTTATGAACCTATGGGGAAACCTATGGAGCAGCATCACTATTTAATAGTATCTGTTTTGTAAGATTGCACTTATGTATGTTCATCTGTATATTTAATAACACTATGACATTTGTCTATTTTCTGATGTCACATATATAATGTCAGTTATTTGGAAACATATCTTATTCACTATTTAGAACTGTACCTGTTGTATTGGGCACGGTTATTATTGTTGTTTTTCAAAATTCAAGCACTGTATAACATGGGTTTAGTATTAAGGACATTTTTAGCATATTTGCCCAGTATTTTTATTAAAATTTGTAATGGGGGAGTTCCCTGTATAAATGGTGGGTTGATACACTGGTTAGCAATGAGTTAATATTCACAGACGCTGCAGCGTAGCTTTTCCCCTTTGTGATATGGGCGGCTTGTCTTCCTGCGCACAGTGTGCATGTCCGCCGTGGCTGGCGTCCCGGGGCATTGTGGACGATGCCCGAGAGTTACGTTTGCCCCTCAGTGACGTCATTTTGGCGTCGCTGGTGCGTTCCGTCATGGTGGGCGCCGGACATGATGCAGTACCCAGCGCGGTCGGCGGCGCACATGCGCCATATTTTGTGCGCAATTAGGGACGATCATTTACCATATAAATATCTCCCCTACACACACCACAGTACCGCCCCCTGACGAAGCCAACGGAAAACGCGCGTTGGGGCTGTGCTGTGTGACCATCCGCTGCCTGCTACATGGGTAAGGAAAAGTGCCAGGAGAATTACGTTACATTTGATGTTAGATAGGCAATAATATTTGGTCCTGGGAGTCTTTTTCTTGTCCCACTAAATCTGATAGTAGCACTAAGCACTTTATTTATGTTATGGCAGTGAGTGGCTGATCACACAGGTCTGGTACCATTGTTGCTTTCCCTTGCTGAGCATGTAATGTTAGATATATGGTATTTTATTATGATTGTTATTAATATTGAAGATTAATAAAATTGATATTTTTATATATTAATTTGGACTTGAACTCCGTTTGTGTATATAGTTAAATACTCTGAGTATGGAGTGTCCTATTGTGACTTTGTGGCCCAGTGTTCATGGTTCATCTATGGTAAGATGAACGAACATAGGAGCAGTATTGTATCCATTATGGGATTTAGTTATGCCTTCATAGGCATGACAGCGCTGTGATGGCGCGAACATCTGTCAGGCAACGATCCTCGTCCCGCCTCTGGTGGATGCGTCGAGAGAAGATGGCACCTCGCTTCCTTAAACTGCTCACTGAGAAATGGGTGGAACGGCCAGCAGCGACTCCACCCTGGAACAGGTGGGGCCCAGAAGAAGACCTTGGGTGCAGTTGTCCGGCGCCATTATGGGACACGGCGCTGGCAGTGATGCATCACTCTTGCACTACACTACAAAGGAAAAGGCCACATCGAGTGGAGATGGCGGCAGGAGGAGGAGCGGACCCGACCCAGGTGACTGAGAAGCGATGCGGCTGGAGTGCACCCCTTACCTGAAACCGAAGGACGCTGCCGGCTGCCAGGGCCGGAACACCATTCGAGAGAACTGGAACGACAAGGCCCAATGGAAAAGGATCCTCCTCGGTGAGAGCCATGGAACACGGAGCTGAGACATCCACGACAACCAGAACGACTTGGAGAGCCAAAACCTATGTACCCGGAGCCAGCATTGCAGCGTCGACGGGGACCAGATTCAGCAGAGCCTGAACCGGAAGAGATGATCCAGCTGGAACTGTGTCATCGGGAGTCAGAGGGCCTCTCAGCATCCGCGGACGGATACATCATACGCGAGATGAGAGCGGCAAGACTACCGAGATCCGCATATATATGAATAGAATGGAGGGCACCATAGAAATATAAAAATATAGACAATGGGATCGATCCCACAGTGTACAAAAACAGTAAACCAATACGCAAAGAGAAAAGAATACGCTGATAGGGAGATCACCAAACAATTACAAAATATGGCTTTTATTAGAAAAGTGCACACAGAAAAACAGTACAATAAAACCACTTAAAAAACACATACATGAAAACAATGCCCTGTAGATAGTAAGAACTCCCCCTCCTCCCCCCATCCAAACTGAACACTCCCGCTGATCTGGCAAAAGTTATAACCCAGGAAGGTATACATGCAGGTGCTGAGTGCATAAACACTAAACTAAAGCTCCTATCCCCAATATGCAGTAATCTAACATGAAGCGGTCAAACATATACATATCACCTGAGAGTCCGACGGACTAGTGAAATGTAAATAACCCTATCTAACACTGATAGTGTAATGTCTGCTACCTGCATACAGAAATAATGAACAGTGAGCATGACCAATGTCTAAATCAGAGCAAGTGGGAGACAAAATAAGAGATACAGGGGGTATATACGTTACACAGGTGCTGCAGAGCCGCAGGCAGCCAGGAGGTGTGATGGAGCTGAAGCCAGGGTGTCAGTCAGGAGAGAGGAGGGGGGCCGAAGCCCAACGCGTATCGCTACACACAGGTAGCTTCGTCAGGGGCAGAAAGAGTATACCTGAGGCACAATTCAAAGATCTATATATAGCCCCAATTACATACCGGAGTGAAGGGATTCAGAACAGCTGTGAGAGCTCCAGAGTTCCCCGAGGTCCAAATGCTAGGAGTATGTGCGCGCACCTTAAAGGGACTCTGTCACCTGAATTTGGCGGGACTGGTTTTGGGTCATATGGGCGGAGTTTTCGGGTGTTTGATTCACCCTTTCCTTACCCGCTGGCTGCATGCCGGCTGCAATATTGGATTGAAGTTCATTCCTGTCCTCCATAGTACACGCCTGCGCAAAACAATCTTGCCTTGTGCAGGCGTGTACTATGGAGGACAGAGAATGAACTTCAATCCAATATTGCAGCCAGCATGCAGCCAGCGGGTAAGGAAAGGGTGAATCAAACACCTGAAAACTCCGCCCATATGACCCAAAACCAGTCCCGCCAAATTCAGGTGACAGGTTCCCTTTAATGCGCAGGTGCCAACCAGTGATGCCGATGGCTCTGGTGCGCCCTCCTTAATGAGAGAGCCAGAGAACAAATGCGCATACTCCCGATATAAACATGTTGCTATGGCCACCAGAAAAAGCCGGCCGGCCAAACAAAGTAACATAGAGATGCGCATGCGCCTGTAGAGCGCCCAGTCGCAGGATGGAAATATAAATATAAACAATGATAATATTGCCCGAGACGCCAGTACATCGGCGCCAAGAGGCAAGACTGAACGTTCAGTTGCACACATATAAGCCAAGCATATTCTGCGAATAAAGGCAAATAGCCCTGGCCTTAGAGCTGAGCCGGCAAAAAAAAAAATATATATATATTTAGATCGCAGATATAGACAGCAGTGCAAGCGCTAACACGCAGTAAAACTAAGATGTACGCGCCACATAGTGCGCGGGCGCTAATTAGCAATGCCGCCGGCTATAGACGCATATATATTAACAGAATGTACATTCATGCAGCTATACCCATTATCGGCGTACACGAATCGCCATAACAGCCACAGTGAGCCAGCAAAACAAGATGTGACACCTAGGGTTGAGCGAAACGGGTCGTTCATTTTCAAAAGTCGCCGACTTTTGGCAAAGTCGGGTTTCATGAAACCCGATCCGACCCCTGTGCGGGGTCGGCCATGCGGTACGCGACTTTCGCGCCAAAGTCGTGTTTCAATTACGCGAAAAGCGCCATTTCTCAGCCAATGAAGGTAAACGCAGAGTGTGGGCAGCGTGATGACATAGGTCCTGGTCCCCACCATCTTAGAGAAGGGCATTGCAGTGATTGGCTTGCTGTCTGCGGCGTCACAGGGGCTATAAAGGGGCGTTCCCGCCGACCGCCATGTTACTGCTGCTGATCTGAGCATAGGGAGAGGTTGCTGCCGCTTCGTCAGAAGCAGGGATAGCGTTAGGCAGGGTCCATTAACCACCAAACCGCTTGTGCTGTAGCGATTTCCACTGCCCAACACCACCTTCGGTGTGCAGGGACAGTGGAAGCTACATTTTTTATTTTTTTTTCCCCTCAGCGCTGTAGCTCATTGGGCTGCCCTAGAAGGCTCCCTGATAGCTGCATTGCTGTGTGTACGCCGCTGTGCAAACCAACTGCTTTTTTCAAAGCACAAATCCTCTTGTTCCTTCCTTTCTGCACAGCTATCTTTTTTGTTTGTCCACACTTTTTATTTAATTTGTGCATCAGTCCACTCCTTATTGCTGCCTGCCATACCTGGCTGAGATTACTGCAGGGAGATAGTAATTGTTGGACACTTCCTGTTTTTTTTTTTTTTGTGGGAGATTAAGATTGACATTTCTGCTAGAGTGCCATCCCTGTGTGTGCCATCTCTCACTCAGTGGGCCATAGAAAGCCTATTTATTTTTTTGCTTGATTTGGGTTATAAAATCTACCTGAAAAAATCACTACATCAATCAGTGGGAGAAAAATATTGGCCTCAGGGCTTGTGTGCCACTCCTGACTCCTGTGTGCATCATCACTCACTCAGTGGGCCATAGAAAGCCCATTTTTTTTTTTTTGCTTTATTTGGGTTCTAAATTCTACCTGAAAAAATCAATAAATCAATCAGTGGGAGATTAATATTGGCCTTTGGGCTTGTGTGCCAGTCCTAAGCGTGCCATCTCTCTTTCTCAGATAGTGGGCCATAGAAAGCCTATTTATTATTTTTTTTATTGGGTTTATAAATTTTCCCTGGAACAAAAAAAAAAAGTGGGAGATTAATATTGGCCTCTGGGCTTGTGTGCCAGTCCTGAGCGTGCCATCTCTCTCACAAATAGTGGGCCATAGAAAGCCTATTTATTTTTTTGCTTGATTTGGGTTCTAAAATCTACCTGAAAAAATCACTACATCAATCAGTGGGAGAAAAATATTGGCCTCAGGGCTTGTGTGCCACTCCTGACTCCTGTGTGCATCATCACTCACTCAGTGGGCCATAGAAAGCCCTTTTTTTTTTTTTTTTGCTTTATTTGGGTTCTAAATTCTACCTGAAAAAATCAATAAATCAATCAGTGGGAGATTAATATTGGCCTTTGGGCTTGTGTGCCAGTCCTAAGCGTGCCATCTCTCTCTCTCAGATAGTAGGCCATAGAAAGCCTATTTATTATTTTTTTTATTGGGTTTATAAATTTTCCCTGGAACAAAAAAAAAAAAGTGGGAGATTAATATTGGCCTCTGGGCTTGTGTGCCAGTCCTGAGCGTGCCATCTCTCTCACAAATAGTGGGCCATAGAAAGCCTATTTATTTTTTTTTTTTTGGTTTTATAAATTCTCCCTGAAAAAAAAAAGGGAGATTAATATTGGCCTCTGGGCTTGTGTGCCAGTCCTGAGCGTGCCATCTCTCTCACAAATAGTGGGCCATAGAAAGCCTATTTTATTTTTTGGTTGATTTGGGTTCTAAATTCTACCTGAAAAAATCAATAAATCAATCAGTGGGAGATAAATATTGGCCTCTGGGCTTGTGTGCCACTCCTGACTCCTGTGTGCGTCATCTCTCACTCAGTGGGCCATAGAAAGCCTTTTTTTGTTTTATTTGTTTTCTAAATTCTCCCTGAAAAAATCATTTTATTTTATTTGGTTTCTAAATTCTTCCTGAAAAAATCATTTTATTCTATTATTTTTTTTTCCTAAAGTCTCCCTGAAAAAAAAAAAAAAAAACAAATCAGTGGGAGATTAATATTGCCCTTTCTGCTTGTGTGCCAGTCTTGACTCCTGGGTGTGCCATCTCTCTCTCTCTCTCCAATTGTGGGCCATAGAAAGCCGATTATTTTTTTAGCTTGATTTGGGTTCCAAAATCTACCTGAAAAAATCACTACATCAATCAGTGGGAGATAAATATTGGCCTCTGGGCTTGTGTGCCACTCCTGACTCCTGTGTGCGTCATCTCTCACTCAGTGGGCCATAGAAAGCCTTTTTTTGTTTTATTTGTTTTCTAAATTCTCCCTGAAAAAATCATTTTATTTTATTTGGTTTCTAAATTCTTCCTGAAAAAATCATTTTATTCTATTATTTTTTTTTCCTAAAGTCTCCCTGAAAAAAAAAAAAAAATCAAATCAGTGGGAGATTAATATTTACATTTGTGCTTCAGTGACAGTCCTGCGTGTGTGGCATTTCTCTCATTTGTTGCCACCAACAACAGAGTGTGTAACATTGTGCCTGATTTTCGTTGTGGTCTCACTCACCTGTAAAGGGGTAGCTAAATCATACTGAAGTTATAGCTCACCGTGTAAGTTGTGTGACAGCAACAAATACCGTTAGTTTGTTTACGTTTTTAAAACAATGAGGAAGTCTGGTGGAAGAGGTCGTGGCCGGGGGCGTTCATTGTCAGGTGGTAATGAGGGTAGTGGTAGTGGTGGAGCATCAGCTGGTCGTGGGAAAAAAAATATTGCACCTAAGTCTGGAGCTGTGGAGCCAGGTTCGTCGTCTGGCTACACAAGGCCTCGAACGCTCCCTTTTCTGGGAGTAGGAAAACCGCTTTTAAAGCCGGAGCAGCAAGAGCAAGTTTTGGCTTATCTTGCTGACTCAGCCTCTAGCTCTTTTGCCTCCTCTCGTGAAACTGGTAAATGTCAAAGCAGCGCGTCGTTAGTGGATGTTCACGGTCAGGGACAAGTCGCTTCCTTGTCCTCTTCAGCAAAAACAACAACAGAGAAGAATGCAGCAGGCGACACAACGGGTTACTCCATGGAGCTCTTTACACATACCGTCCCTGGCTTAGAAAGTGAAGCAGTTAACAGTCCATGCCCATTACAAGTTGAATCTGACATGGAGTGCACTGATGCACAGCCACAGCCAGACTACTATGCTGGTCCTTTGACTCAGACCACAACATTGCCCTCGCAGGGTAATGATCAAGAATCAGACCCTGATGAGACTATGTTGCCCCATCACGAACGCTATACCACCGACCGACACGGTGACACAGACGAAGTTGCACACGAGCTACAAGAAGAGGTAATAGATGACCCAGTTCTTGACCCCGATTGGCAGCCATTGGGGGAACAGGGTGCAGGCGGCAGCAGTTCTGAAGCGGAGGAGGAGGGGCCGCAGCAGGCATCAACATCGCAACAGGTTCCATCTGCCGGGCCCGTATCTTGCCCAAAACGCGTGGCAAAGCCAAAACCTGTTGGAGGACAGCGTGGCCATCCGGTTAAAGCTCAGTCTGCAATGCCTGAAAAGGTATCCGATGCTAGAAAGAGTGCAGTCTGGCATTTTTTTAAACAACATCCAATTGATCTGCGCAAAGTCATCTGTCAAAAATGTTCAACTACCTTAAGCAGAGGACAGAATCTGAAAAGTCTCAATACAAGATGCATGCATAGACATTTAACCACCATGCATTTGCAAGCCTGGACTAACTACCAAACGTCCCTTAAGGTTGTAGCACCCTCGGCCAATGAAGCTAGTCAGCAACGCAACATCCCTTCCGGCAGTGTAGGGCCACCATTTTCCGCACCACCTGCAGTATCTGTGCAGGTTTCTTTGCCAGGCCAAAGCAGTCAGGGTCAGGGAATCACCAGTTTCGTAGTAGGAAACACTGCATCTAGGGCACCGGCAGCAACAATACCATCTCCCACCGTCTCTCAGTCTGCCATGTCCACCGGCACCCCTGCTAGTTCCACGATCTCCAGCTCTCCAGTCCAGCTCACCCTACATGAGACTATGGTTAGAAAAAGGAAGTATTTAGCCTCGCATCCGCGTACACAGGGTTTGAACGCCCACATAGCTAGACTAATCTCGTTAGAGATGATGCTCTACCGGTTAGTTGAAAGCGAAGCTTTCAAAGCCCTGATGGACTACGCTGTACCACGCTACGAGCTACCCAGTCGACACTTTTTTTCCAGAAAAGCCATCCCAGCCCTCCACCAGCATGTTAAAGAGCGCATCGTCCATGCACTCAGGCAATCTGTGAGCACAAAGGTGCACCTGACAACAGATGCATGGACCAGTAGGCATGGCCAGGGACGTTACGTGTCCATCACGGCACACTGGGTGAATGTTGTGGATGCAGGGTCCACAGGGGACAGCAAGTTTGGGACAGTTCTGCCTAGCCCACGGTCTAGGAAACAGTTGGCTGTAGCCGTTCGCACCCCCTCCTCCTCCTCTTCGTCCTCCTGCAGAAGCGAGAGCTCGTCCACAGACCGCAGTCGCACAACCACTCCATCTGCAGCTGCCACTGTTGCACACCAGGTCTCCCATTATGGGGCAGCTACTGGCAAACGTCAGCAGGCTGTATTGGCTATGAAGTGTTTGGGCGACAACAGACACAACGCGGAAGTTCTGTCCGAGTTCTTGCAGAAAGAAACGCAGTCGTGGCTGGGCACTGTAGATCTTGAGGCAGGCAAGGTAGTGAGTGATAACGGAAGGAATTTCATGGCTGCCATCTCCCTTTCCCAACTGAAACACATTCCTTGCCTGGCTCACACCTTAAACCTGGTGGTGCAGTGCTTCCTGAAAAGTTATCCGGGGTTATCCGACCTGCTCCTCAAAGTGCGTGGACTTTGCTCACATATCCGCCGTTCGCCCGTACACTCCAGCCGTATGCAGACCTATCAGCGTTCTTTGAACCTTCCCCAGCATCGCCTAATCATAGACGTTGCAACAACGTGGAACTCAACACTGCACATGCTTCAGAGACTGTGCGAACAGAGGCGGGCTGTTATGTTTTTGTGGGAGGATACACATACACGGGCAGGCAGTAGGATGGCAGACATGGAGTTGTCAGGTGTGCAGTGGTCGAAGATTCAAGACATGTGTCAAGTCCTTCAGTGTTTTGAGGAATGCACACGGCTGGTTAGTGCAGACAACGCCATAATAAGCATGAGCATCCCCCTAATGCGTCTGCTGATGCAAAGTTTGACGCACATAAAGGATCAGGCGTCTGCAGCTGAGGAAGAGGAAAGCCTTGATGACAGTCAGCCATTGTCTGGCCAGGGCAGTGTACAGGACGAGTTAGCGGGCGAAGAGGAGGAGGAGGACGAGGAGGATGATGGGGATGATTATATTTTTAATGAGGAAGCTTTTCCGGGGCCTCTGGAAATTGGTGGCGCGGCAAGGCCGGGTTCTGGTTTTTGGAGGGACACAAGTGACGTGGATTTGCCTGAAACTGCCCCTCAACCAAGCACAACCGCAGATTTGAGAACTGGAACTTTGGCCCACATGGCGGATTATGCCTTACGTATCCTCAAAAGGGACACACGCATAACTAAAATGATGAACGATGACGATTACTGGTTGGCCTGCCTCCTTGATCCTCGCTATAAAGGCAAATTGCAAAATATAATGCCACATGAGAACTTGGAACTAATATTAGCAACCAAACAATCAACTCTTGTTGACCGTTTGCTTCTGGCATTCCCTGCACACAGCGCCCGTGATCGTTCTCACACGAGCTGCAGGGGCCAGCAGACCAGAGGAGTTAGAGGGGCAGAAATCAGAAGTGGCGTTGGCCAGAGGGGTTTTCTGACCAGGTTGTGGAGTGATTTTGCTATGACCGCAGACAGGACAGGTACTGCAGCATCAATTCAAAGTGACAGGAGACAACATTTGTCCAGTATGGTTACAAACTATTTTTCATCCCTTATCGATGTTCTCCCTCAACCGTCATTCCCATTTGATTACTGGGCATCAAAATTAGACACCTGGCCAGAATTGGCAGAATATGCATTGCAGGAGCTTGCTTGCCCGGCAGCTAGTGTCCTATCAGAAAGAGTATTCAGTGCTGCAGGTTCAATACTAACAGAAAAAAGGACTCGTCTGGCTACCCAAAATGTAGATGATCTAACCTTCATTAAAATGAACCACAACTGGATTTCGAAATCTTTTGCCCCACCTTGCCCGGCTGACACCTAGCTTTCCTATGAAAAGGTCTTGCCTGTGGACTATTCTGAATGCCTTTTCCAATCTCGTAATTTTCTGCACCTGATTGTCCAGCATACGACATGTTTACACCTCACTAAATGGCCAAACTCCCCACACGGGGCCGTGGTATCGACACTTGGCGACAGCACCCGTGAGAGTGCTGTTTGTCTGAAGAGGTGGGTGTGCCCGCTTTTGGTCGACGGCACTGCCACTGGGTCCCTCCTAGTACAATAAAGTGTCTCTGGCGGTGGTGGTGCGCACCCAACGTCAGACACACCGTTGTAATATGAGTGGCCCTGGGCCTGTACCGCCGGCCACAAGACAGTTCCCCCCCCCCCCAGCTCAAACAGTGCTCTACCACTTGCAAAATTATCTCACAGCTCCACCAATGTTTAGTCTATGCGATGACATCCTTCAATGCCTGCCACTGACAATACCATTGTATTGACATTTTTGTTATGTTAGGCCTTCGAAGCCTGTCTGCGGTCACTCCTTCCACTATGCCTCCACTGACCACACCACTGCTGCCCGTGTACCCCTGGAACCAATTTAAAATTGCCTACAGCCAGCCCAATTTTTTTATTTTAGGCCTTCGATGCCTGTCTGCGGTCACTCCTTCCACTAGGCCTCCACTGACCACACCACTGCTGCCCGTGTACCCCTGGAACCAATTTAAAATTGCCTACAGCCATGTGTTATTATTTTAGGCCTTCGATGCCTGTCTGCGGTCACTCCTTCCACTAGGCCTCCACTGACCACATCACTGCTGCCCGTGTACCCCTGGAACCAATTTAAAATTGCCTACAGCCAGCCCAATGTTTTTATTTTAGGCCTTCGATGCCTGTCTGCGGTCACTCCTTCCACTAGGCCTCCACTGACCACACCACTGCTGCCCGTGTACCCCTGGAACCAATTTAAAATTGCCTACAGCCATGTGTTATTATTTTAGGCCTTCAATGCCTGTCTGCGGTCGCTCCTTCCACTAGGCCTCCACTGACCACACCACTGCTGCCCGTGTACCCCTGGAACCAATTTAAAATTGCCTACAGCCAGCCCAATTTTTTTATTTTAGGCCTTCGATGCCTGTCTGCGGTCACTCCTTCCACTAGGCCTCCACTGACCACACCACTGCTGCCCGTGTACCCCTGGAACCAATTTAAAATTGCCTACAGCCATGTGTTATTATTTTAGGCCTTCGATGCCTGTCTGCGGTCACTCCTTACAATATGCCTCCACTGACCACACCACTGCTGCCCGTGTACCCCTGGAACCAATTTAAAATTGCCTACAGCCAGCCCAATTTTTTTATTTTAGGCCTTCGATGCCTGTCTGCGGTCCGTTCTTTCTACTACTACTACACTGACCAGGCCACTGCTGCCCGTGTACCCCTGGAACCAATTTAAAATTGCCTACAGCCATGTGTTATTATTTTAGGCCTTCGATGCCTGTCTGCGGTCACTTCTTCCACTAGGCCTCCACTGACCACACCACTGCTGCCCGTGTACCCCTGGAACCAATTTAAAATTGCCTACAGCCAGCCCAATTTTTTTTATTTTAGGCCTTCAATGCCTGTCTGCGGTCACTCCTTCCACTAGGCCTCCACTGACCACACCACTGCTGCCCGTGTACCCCTGGAACCAATTTAAAATTCCCTACAGCCATGTGTTATTATTTTAGGCCTTCGATGCCTGTCTGCGGTCACTCCTTCCACTAGGCCTCCACTGACCACACCACTGCTGCCCGTGTACCCCTGGAACCAATTTAAAATTGCCTACAGCCATGTGTTATTATTTTAGGCCTTCGATGCCTGTCTGCGGTCACTCCTTACAATATGCCTCCACTGACCACACCACTGCTGCCCGTGTACCCCTGGAACCAATTTAAAATTGCCTACAGCCAGCCCAATTTTTTTTATTTTAGGCCTTCGATGCCTGTCTGCGGTCCGTTCTTTCTACTACTACTACACTGACCAGGCCACTGCTGCCCGTGTACCCCTGGAACCAATTTAAAATTGCCTACAGCCATGTGTTATTATTTTAGGCCTTCGATGCCTGTCTGCGGTCACTCCTTACAATATGCCTCCACTGACCACACCACTGCTGCCCGTGTACCCCTGGAACCAATTTAAAATTGCCTACAGCCAGCCCAATTTTTTTATTTTAGGCCTTCGATGCCTGTCTGCGGTCCGTTCTTTCTACTACTACTACACTGACCAGGCCACTGCTGCCCGTGTTCCCCTGGAACCAATTTAAAATTGCCAACAGCAATGTGTTATTATTGTTAGGCCTTCGATGCCTGTCTGCGGTCACTCCTTCCACTAGGCCTCCACTGACCACACCACTGCTGCCCGTATACCCCTGGAACCAATTTAAAATTGTCTACAGCCAGCCCAATTTTTTTTATTTTAGGCCTTCGATGCCTGTCTGCGGTCCGTTCTTTCTACTACTACTACACTGACCAGGCCACTGCTGCCCGTGTACCCCTGGAACCAATTTAAAATTGCCTACAGCCATGTGTTATTATTTTAGGCCTTCGATGCCTGTCTGCGGTCACTCCTTACAATATGCCTCCACTGACCACACCACTGCTGCCCGTGTACCCCTGGAACCAATTTAAAATTGCCTACAGCCAGCCCAATTTTTTTATTTTAGGCCTTCGATGCCTGTCTGCGGTCCGTTCTTTCTACTACTACTACACTGACCAGGCCACTGCTGCCCGTGTTCCCCTGGAACCAATTTAAAATTGCCAACAGCAATGTGTTATTATGTTAGGCCTTCGATGCCTGTTTGTGGTCACTCCTTCCAATAGTTCTCCACTGACCAGACCAATGCTGGCCGTGTACCCCTGGAACCCAGCTGAAAGTGCATGTAGCCTCCTTTTTTTCTTTGTTTTATATTTAGAAAGCCCAGATGAACTACGCTGTGCAACGGTTCAAGCTACCCAGTCGACATTTCTTTTGCGAGAAAAGCCATCCCAGCCCTCCACCGGCATGAAAAAGTCTGCATTGTCATAGCACTCAGGCAATCAAACAGTAGAAAGGTGCACCTGACAAGAGACACATGGACCAGTAGGCATGTCCACAAAAAGTTACGTGTCCATTACGGCGCACTGGGTTAATGTGTTGGATGCATGGTCCACAGGGGACAGCCTACAAAGTCTGTCTGCAGTCCCTAATTCCAATTTTCCTCCGCTGACCACACCACTGCTGCCCGTGTACCCCTGGAACCAATTTTACAGTGTCTACAGCCTAATTTTGTTATGTTAGGCCTACTACGCCTGTCTGCGGTCCCTCCTTCCAATACTCGTCCACTGACCACACCACTGCTGCCCGTGGACCCCTGGAAGCTATTTTTAATTGCATAGAGCATCCTTTTTTTAATAGTAGGCGTACAAAGTCTGTCTGCGGTCCACTATTGAAATTGTCCTCCACTGCCCAGAGCACTGCTGCTTGTGTACCCCTGTAACTTTTTTAAGCTGCAGTGAGCCACATTTTTGGGTTAAGTCCTACTACCTGTGTCTGTCTGCGCCACTCAATTCAGCTGTGTTCCTTTGAAAAAAGCTGAGCGTCAATAGTCTTGTTTTCAGCCTCTAGGAATTTTAAAACTGCATTGGGGGTACAACTTTGGTAGGGCCTACTAACGGTGTCTGCATCCCCAAGGTGTGCCCCAGGTTTCCTCGCCATTGCTTCGATCTTAATGCTCTCGTTTAGTAGTTGTTGGAAACTACACTGCATTAGGCCTACAAATTGGGTATGGGGTGTAGAGAGATGGTGTTTTCCACTCCAAGGTGTTCTCCAGGTTACCTTTCCTGAGCTCCGATCTTCCGGCTCTCGTTTAGTAGTTGTTGGAAACTACACTGCATTAGGCCTACAAATTGGGTATGGGGTGTAGAGAGATGGTGTGTTCCACTCCAAGGTGTTCTCCAGGTTGCCTTTCCTGAGCTTCGATCTTCATGCTCTCGTTTAGTAGTTGTTGGAAACTACACTGCATTAGGCCTACAAATTGGGTATGGGGTGTAGAGAGATGGTGTGTTCCACTCCAAGGTGTTCTCCAGGTTGCCTTTCCTGAGCTTCGATCTTCCGGCTCTCGTTTAGTAGTTCTTGGAAACTACACTGCATTAGGCCTACAAATTCGGTATGGGGTGTAGAGAGATGGTGTGTTCCACTCCAAGGTGTTCCCCAGGTTTCCTCGCCAATGCTTCGATCTTCATGCTCTCGTTTAGTAGTTGTTGGAAACTACACTGCATTAGGCCTACAAATTGGGTATGGGGTGTAGAGAGATGGTGTGTTCCACTCCAAGGTGTTCTCCAGGTTGCCTTTCCTGAGCTTCGATCTTCCGGCTCTCGTTTAGTAGTTGTTGGAAACTACGCTGCATTAGGCCTACAAATTGGGTATGGGGTGTAGAGAGATGGTGTGTTACACTCCAAGGTGTTCTCCAGGTTGCCTTTCCTGAACTTCTATCTTCAGGCTCTCATTAAATTGTGGTTAAACGGAACAACTGCATTTGGCGTACTAGTTGGTTTGGGGCCTACTATCGGTGTCTGCCACTCCTTGCTGTTTTCCTGCTTTCCTGTCCTGACATTCCATTTTCAGGCTCTCGTTAAGTAGTTGTTAATGTTAGACTGCATTTGGCCTACTAGTTGGGTTGGGGCCTACTATCGGTGTCTGCCACTCCTTGCTGTTCTCCTCCACTGAACAAAGCTGTGCCGCCTGTTTACTACGGTTGCCAATTTTGAACTGCATTTCGACTACTTACTGATTTGGGCCTACTCTCTGTGTCAGCCTCTCATTCCAGTTGTCCTCCACTGCAATGCCCTCTGGTTAGTCCTGTGTTACCAATTTTGAACTGCATTTAGCCCACTTTATTCTTTGGGCCTATATCTGTGTTTCCTCCTCATCCTGCCCATTGCCCAGCCAGTGATAGATGAGTCTGCTGGTACATTGACCCATAACGCAAAATTCCCCGTGCACGCTACACAGCAAGATTGTGACCCTGCTGAAAGTCAGGTTCCTCTTCCCGCATACCATACCACCTTACACGGGGACAAAGAGGAAGGTGCAGATGAAAGTGCAGGTTCCTTCATCAGGTGGGGGGAGGAATACTAGTTGGCGACGTCACTGGCACAGGGCCTCTCATAGTACGCAAAAGTGTTGCTGCCGGTGGGAGGCGCCCCCGCCATGCAAACACACCGCTGTACTTTGAGGGGCCCTGTGCCAGTGCCAATGCCAACGAGTGGGCCCCCCCTGCTTGCTCAGGATCACAGCACTTGCAAAGTTGAAATACTTACCTCTCCCTGCTCCACTGCCGTGATGTGGTCCAGATTTACTGGGCCCACTAATTACTTGAACCAGCCCTACCCCCCACAACTTTAGCCAAATGACCCCCAATTTCAAATGCCTTCCAATTATTATAAGGTAAATTACGATTGACAAGCTTCTTTAACAAGAATGGATGTTTTTGCCATTAAAATGGGCAGTGTAGGTGTTTTCCTGGCCTCCACTCACTGCCGACTATGCTCCCCCATTGACTTGCATTGGGTTTCGTGTTTCGGGCGATACCCGACTTTTCGCGATAATCGGCCGATTCCACTCGACTCGACTTCTAAGATAGTCGGGTTTCACGAAACACGGCTCGACTCTAAAAAGGTCAAGGTCGCTCAACCCTAGTGACACCGAAACCACCCCATGCGTAAAAAACATTTTCCAAGCCACCAATCCTACGATATTAACCTGAACGATCAAAATAGTAGCCAAGGAACGCGCAGGCGTCAACGTTGAAATTCATTAATGTGAAAAACCAGGCACAAACCGCACATGTTCCAAAAGGAAATTAGTTGTCATGTCCACAAAATTACACCGGACACAGAAGGCATATTACAGATAAATGCAGGCGCAAATGCACAATATACAGAATACAAAAAAAAATTTAAAAAAAATTGAAGTTTAAAGCTGTTTGTAAAAGCCTGTAAATAATAAGTCCTCGTTGAGCCCACAGAGGGATTGGCTTTGAAGTTCGAAAATCCACTTGGACTCGCATCGAAGAAGAGCCTGTGTAACGTTGCCCCCCCTAATATTCATGTGGACAGTCTGTAGGCCCATAACTTTGAAAGTAGATGTCTTCCCCCCATGGATGTCCAAGAAGTGCGAGGCCACCGAAGTGAGCATTTTGTTCTTCTCTCGGTCCCTGGATGCTGTAGAAATATTAGACAGGTGCTGCTGCGTTCTCTTCCGCAATTCTTGGGTAGTCTGACCCACATAGATTTTAGGGCAGCCGCAAAATATTGCATAGACAACATTCCGTGACCTGCACGTAAAAAATTCTCTTGGACGAATCTGAAATGATAAGGTCGAAATTGAATAGCCGTCCTGTGCAATCATGAATTGGCACACACTGCAGTGGCCACATGGATATGTACCATAGACCTTTGTACCCCGATTCAAACTCACAGTGGGTCGTTGGTAATGACTGCGGCACAAATTGTCCCTTAAATTCCTAGCTCTTCTTGCTACCATATTAGGAGATGTAGAAATAAAAGGGAGAATCTTCTTGTCATTTGCAAGGATACCCAATTGTTAGAAAGAATGTCCCGAATGTCTGACCACTGGTTGTTAAAAGTAGTTATTAATGGTAGCGAAGAGAGAGGTTCACGTACCTTCTTAGTTAGCAGACTTTGTCTCTCCGTGCCGCGGGCACGTTGGTAGGCTTGGGAAATAATTCTCCGAGGGTAGCTCCTATTTTTAAAACGGTTGGACAAGTCCGTCGCCTGTGATTCAAAATCCAAATTGGAGCTACAATTTCTCCTGAGGCGAAGGATTTGGCCCCTCGGGATACCATTTTTGAGATGGCCTGGATGGAAGCTGTCGTAGTGTAAAAGGCTATTAGTGGCGGTTGTCTTCCTGAAGAGACTACACACAATACGGGAATCCTTGATGGCTAATTTCAGATCCAAAAAATCAAGCATTGTCTCTGAAATGACAGATGTAAGTCTGATGTTAAAGGTGTTACAATTTAGGTCTCCAATAAATTGCCTGCACTCCTCAAGTGACCCCGTCCAGAAAAAGATGACATCGTCAATATAGCGATGCCACATTGTCGTTTTGGGAAAGGCCGTATGTTTAAAGACAGTTTGCTCCTCCCACCATCCAAGAAATAAATTCGCGTACGATGGTGCACATCTAGCCCCCATAGCTGTACCTGAGGTTTGTCTGTAGTACTTCCTGTCGAAGACAAAATAGTTTTTGTCCAAGATAAAGTATAAGAGTTCCAAAAGAAAACTATCATGACTTATATCTCTCTTGCTGTTCTTAGCCAGGAAGTACCTTACAGCTTGCATGCCCAGTTGATGTGTAATACTGGTATAGAGTGATTCTACATCCAGGCTCACCAAAAAAGTACCAGGTGGCAGGTGAACAATCTCAAGGAGCTGTATAAGATGGGACGAGTCTCTAATGTATGAGTCCAGAGACAGGACCAACGGTTGTAAATAGTGGTCCACATAGATGCAGGGACGTTCAAAGAGACTGCCAATTCCGGAGACAATGGGCCTACCTGGTGGTGCAGTGAGCGACTTGTGCACTTTAGGAAGAGTGTATAATGTAGGGATAATAGGCAAAGAGGTGATGAGAAAATCTGCCTCCTTTTTTGTCAAGATGTTCATCTGACGAGCCCCGTTGATGAGCTGATCGATTTTGTCCTTAAAGAAAGCAGTGGGGTCAGAAGGTAACATAGCATAACAATCAGACCTCTGAAGTTGACTTAATACCTCGCCAGTGTACAAATCATGAGGCCACAGCACGACATTGCTGCCTTTGTCGGCCTCACGTATTACAAAGTCTTTATTGTTTTTTAAGTTCTCAAGGACCCTTCTTTCTTCTCTACTGAAATTGTTGTGTCTGAATGGATCCAATTTCAATTTCTTAATATCAGAGCATACCTTGTCAAAAAATATTTGAACAGCCGGGAAGAGGGAAAACGATGGAGTAGCAGTGAGGGCAGACGCCTGGAGAAGTGGTGCCCCGTGACCACACCCTCATTTTCATGTAGTAATTCAAGCAGATCTGAGAAAACTTGTCTATCACCACCAGAAAAAGAATCTAAAAGAGAAGGTTGATGGTACAGCAGTTTGAATGTTAGTTGGCGGCAAAATAAATACAAATCCTTAATTAAAATAAATTTGTTCAGTTTGTTCATAGGTGAGAAGGATAAGCCTTTGGAAAGGACTCTTCTCTCCACGTGAGACAATTCATAATTTGAAAGGTTAATGATCTGTAAATCACCGTCAAAACTGTTTGCTGGATCAATTATCATCTCTTGTTGTAACGGGTTGTCCTCTTGAATGTGGGTGACCAATTTCTCCGTGGACGACTCTTCCTGTTGTATGTGTCTCCTCTTCCTCCTCCCCCTCCGACAGCGCCTTCCACGTCGCTGGGGTCGGAGGATAAAAAATCACTAGATGAGATATCGTCCCCTACCAAAGGTATGGTTGCCTGTTGAATATCCCTAGGGACATAACGTCTGTTCGCTCGATGAATCCATTTATAGGCACGCCCCTTATTATAGTCCATCTTATCCCGCTGGAATTTATCTCTTTTCCTCTGAATAATTTCCTTTTCAAACTTATCGATCACCGTTTTCAATTGGAGCTGGAAAGGGGTGACCTCTGCGTCTTTATTGAAGTCACCAAGTCTAATCTCACATCTCTTAATCTCCTCCTTGATCTGAATAAGAAGGGATTGGTCATGCTCAATGAGCATATCGATTAGTATGGTGGAACACTTGGCTAGGCCTGTTTCCCATGTGCTCTGAAAATGGGCCGTGGCTTCCCAAGAAGGGAAAATCTGAACTCGCAGGCCCCGTGGTATAATACCCATTTTTTTGTATTCTTCCAGGCTTCTAATGTTCCACCATACTTTCGTCAAATTTTTGTGCAGATTGGTAATCTCAGCAGATAAACTATGAAAATCTGAATTCCTACCTGAATCAGACACCAAGCTCTTAGCCTCATTATCGAAGAGCCCCAATGCCCTATTACTCCACGCTGTCTCCCTAGCCGACAAATCCATATCAAACTCCAGCAATATATAAACGTAAGAAAAAAACACATACACAATACAAAAAGTCTCTATTGGTCAATGCCGTCCATGTGCCACAACTCCAGAAGAAAGTGGAAACAAGAGTCCACCAGCGCACACCGCATATATATGAATAGTACGGAGGGCACCATAGAAATATAAAAATATAGACAATGGGATCGATCCCACAGCGTACAAAAACAGTAAACCAATATGCAAAGAGAAAAGAATACGCTGATAGGGAGATCACCAAACAATTACAAAATATGGCTTTTATTAGAAAAGTGCACACAGAAAAACAGTACAATAAAACCACTTAAAAAACACATACATGAAAACAATGCCCTGTAGATAGTAAGAACTCCCCCTCCTCCCCCCATCCAAACTGAACACTCCCACTGATCTGGCAAAAGTTATAACCCAGGAAGGTATACATGCAGGTGCTGAGTGCATAAACACTAAACTAAAGCTCCTATCCCCAATATGCAGTAATCTAACATGAAGCGGTCAAACACATACCACCTGAGAGTCCGACGGACTAGTGAAATGTAAATAACCCTATCTAACACTGATAGTGTAATGTCTGCTACCTGCATACAGAAATAATGAACAGTGAGCACGACCAATGTCTAAATCAGAGCAAGTGGGAGACAAAATAAGAGATACAGAGGGTAGATACGTTACACAGGTGCTGCAGAGCCGCAGGCAGCCAGGAGGTGTGACGGAGCTGAAGCCAGGGTGTCAGTCAGGAGAGAGGAGGGGGGCCGAAGCCCAACGCGTATCGCTACACACAGGTAGCTTCGTCAGGGGCAGAAAAAGTATACTTGAGGCACAATTCAAAGATCTATATATAGCCCCAATTACATACCGGAGTGAAGGGATTCAGAACAGCTGTGAGAGCTCCAGAGTTCCCCGAGGTCCAAATGCTAGGAGTATGTGCGCGCACCTTAATGCGCAGGTGCCAACCAGTGATGCCGATGGCTCAGGTGCGCCCTCCTTAATGAGAGAGCCAGAGAACAAATGCGCATACTCCCGATATAAACATGTTGCTATGGCCACCAGAAAAGGCCGGCCAAACAAAGTAACATAGAGATGCGCATGCGCCTGTAGAGCGCCCAGTCGCAGGATGGAAATATAAATATAAACAATGATAATATTTCCCAAGATCCACCATAGTGAGTTCATTGCAGCCTGTGACTCCGAAAGGCTGCCCCTCACTGCAGCCCTGTACTCCACCTAGCCAGACCAACGACTGGTCTTCTGCCTCTGCGATTGAGCTTCTTGATCTGTCCTGTGGCCTTCATAGATGAGAGGCCAGGGTCCCATCTGTTACAGATCTAGCACTGAGCACCTTACATTGCTACCCCACCGAGGAGGGCCCTTTTCCTACATCTGAGCAGACTGCCTGGATAGCGGACGTGATTGCGGGCAAAAAGCAATCTGGGCCCAGCTGCGGCAGTATGGGGAGGGCACCTTAGCGGAGCGCTGCGCTTACGTCAACTGATGTACACCAACGTTGACAGGGGATTTGGGTTTATAAGGGTGGATGACACCAATGACAAGGTGTATATCAATGCCGCCTCCTTAAAATTTTGGAAGCCCCTACGTGAAGGAAGGAGACCGGGTCTACTTTTATAAGGATAACTGCCCCTGAGGCTACTATGCCGTGGCCATAGCTTTATGTACCGAGGATGATGACTCGAAAAAGAATCCAGGCCCAAGATGTGAACCAGCGGTACCCTGTTCTTTCTTCACTCTTGCCTATGATTCTACTCCTGCTGCATCTTGGCAGCCCAGTCTCTTTCACCCTGTCCACGGGAGTGTGACAGGTCCAGTAGAGTGGCACAGGATGCATGCCGGTGAGTAAAAAAAAAAAATTTCTGCTGTACATTGTTGTGCTCGTTGCATGGAGACATTTCCTGAAGGACTGTTCTGCGTCCTTATGGACAAGAGAAGCCCTGATCCCCCTCAAAGGATGGGGGGATAGCATGAACAAAAATGGTCATAATAATAATAAAAAAGGGGGGTTAATAATTTGAAACATGCCTTGGACAATTGGCGTTGCTGACCTGGAGGACTATGTGCCAGGCATATCCCATTAGAGCATGGAATCTTTTTGAATTTTGTTTTGTCGTGCTCATTGCTCCCCTTCTGCTGGAAAGCAGGACTGGGTACTGTAATACCATATTCATAGGAAGGGAGCCGACTTCCTTTAGAGACTTACTGACTTGGCTCATATTGAGTCAAAACAGTTCTCCATACTCCTCCCTGCATGGAGTATTATGTGTAAATATTAAAAATGTTATGGCTTGGGTCAACCATGTTAAAAGGAAGGGTGAATCTAAGGGGTTGTAAAGTCCATTATCTCTCGCTAACGCCTTAAGTTATGTCCCAGTTGTATTTGTTGCTGCTGTATGTATATCCATGTAATATATTTGTGTAATGTCATTGTACTGGTAGGGTGAGTGTAATACCCAAAGTTAGCCACAAGATCAAGTACATTATAGGTGTAGCTATAGCATTGTAAATAGTTAAATAGGAGGGGCATGGTGCATAAGGTAGGAAGGACTTCCATATAGTTCTCAGTTGGGGCCAGGGTGCCCATGCAGCTCACTTGGGCTAACTATCCTGGGCAACACCATGTCACACAACGTTGGAGAAGTATAAGGCCTAGCCATATAGCATCCCTGGCCAGGACCTCATCAAAAGGTGCAACAGCAACAGTGCTAGCTGTGCAGTATTAATGGGACTGTAGTTGCTAGGAAAAGCTAAGCAGAGGACAGGGATAGAAGAAGTGTTGCATGTTGTAAAACCTACAACAAAACCAGAACACATGTTTTGAAGAGAAAAGAGGGGACTATCTAGCACAAAATAGTGATAAAAGACCCAAAGCCTACAAAAGAGGCAACCCACTCCATATTAACAATGAAGACAAGGAGAACAAAGGAGTATATCGGGTATGCAAATTTATTAAGTATACAAAATGTAAATACACGCATAATAAAGACAGTACATCACAATAGCATTTTTACAAAGACTAAAATACACAGTGCATAAGGATGGAAAGAGGAAACAGGTATCCCACCGGTGTGCGGAGCCCAAGATATCCACCTGTCTGATAAAATCAGCAGGTTGGTAAAGTGCAAAGCCGCAAGCAACCACTTAAGAAGTAATTACAGTGAAGTGACACACAGTCACTCATATTCGACATGTAGGATATGGCGCTTACCGCAGGTATGGTGGGCTAACCGGCACACCGGACTGGAACCAGGATACAGAGACCCCGACGCGCGCTTCGCTTAAATCATTTATCGCTTTATCAAGGGGAAGTGGAGTGTAGTGCCGAGAAGGACCTTAATATGGGCCGGGCCCAGAGCATGTGAACTCTCACATGCTGTGGGGCAGCCATTGACAGGCGGCGAAAGCGGCGCATGCGCGGATCATTCTGCAGGTCCTGTGCCAGAAAGCGGCGTCCAGCGTCCCAGCGTGCGAGCGGGGAAAAGCCCTGGTCACACGTGGGAGGCAGAACAGACGCCGCCCGGGAGCAGGAAACAGCGGACCGAGCCCGCGCACGCGCACTGCCACCAATGTAGGATGACGTGATAGTGCAATATAGCACAATACAGGACAGTATTACAAGAGGGTCTGGCAGAATAACCGCAAAAGTACATAGATCTCTTAAAGGGGCACAATAAAGATAAGCAGTCCACCTAAAAGAAAAGACAGAACATAACATGCCATAACAGGAAACAGATAAATATAGCACATGCAGCATCTTCCATAATGGTAACGGGGCAGACATTCTGTCTCTTCTTGTGGACTTTTATTGCCAGATCCATCGCTGAAATAAGGTGCAATCACCATCTGACTCGGCACAATAACAATAAGGCAGAAACTATAACAAAAAACACGAACAAATAAAACATATACCAACGTAGTGACAAATAAAGAAAAATTAATTAAAAACAATAATAAAAGCAGGAACCAGAGATTGGTAACCTGTTCCAATAGAACGGGGGATGGGACATGACGATATGTCAGGAATAGAAAAAGGGGGAGGATCCAGAGGAGAGAGTATGCTGAAGCCGGAGAGTGTTGTTATAATATACTGTTCTCCAAAAATTAAAGAAATTAGGCAAAACTGAGCGATTCATTCAGGCCGCTTGGTGCGACCGTATTAAGTCTAACTATCCAGCTAGCTTCGCGCTGTGCCAGTGACCTCTTATAGTTTCCCCCTCGTGCACCGAGATGTACACAGTCGATGCCCCTGACCCGTAACGACCCCGCGTCACAGTCATGATGTAATTTGAAGTGACGGGGTATCGTCTTTAGGGCAGAGGCATACACTATGCTTCTGGCTGCCTGAATGTCACGTACGTGCTCCCTAGTACGAATACGGAGCTCCCTCGACTTTATACCCACATAAATTAGGGAGCAACCACACGTAGCATAATATATGACATTCGTTGTGCTACAGGATATGTGGTGTCTGATAGAAAATGTCCTAGTACCCTCAGATGATGTAAAGGAAGCCGTCCGTATAATATTGGCACAAACCAAACAATGACCGCACTGGAAACAACCAGGTACTGGGCCTCTAGTCCCAAAGGGGTTACTGGCAGGGGGGACGTAGTGACTCTGAACAAGCATGTTATTAAGATTTGGGGACCTCCTAGCTGTCATAGAGGGAAATTCACCCAGGACGGAACCCAGGGATGGCTCAGTACCCAGGATAGGCCAATGCCGGGCCAGGATATCTCTCATATTACGCCATTCATGGTTATATGTTGTTATAACCCTTATTTTTGAGTCCTCTGGCCCGGCTTTGGCCTTACCACCTGCATGTGGTGTTGTAAAACCTGATGGTGATGCTGGAAAGAATATGAATATGCTGCGTACTGATCCAAGTAAAGCTGTTGTTGTTAAAGTTGAGCTGAACTATATCTCCCTTTGTGCGGTGCCATCTACAAAAAGCCTCCAGCGGCCCAGGATGGACCCTGACAGCGCAATGACCCAGGACACAGGTACTCAGAAGGAAAGACATTATTGTATCGTGAGGGGAGGCCAGGGTGTGATAAAGGGATTGCTCTCAGCCATGACTACTGCCCTGGCCCACTCTAACAGGTGTAACAATAGTGGTTGGAGAAGTTGTGACTGGGAGTGGGCCAGTGAAGTCAGGGGGACTGCTGACTCTCTGCATTACAATGGCTATAATGACAATCGCATAATCAGATGTCAGCAGCCAACATCGGCATGCCTGTTGTGGGAGCACATGATATCGCTGTTACATGACGCCCGCTCCTGTGTGCCAGCTGTGAAGTAGCGCAGAGTACTCTTCATATGTGGGAGTGAGGAGAGGTGAGAGAAATTGTTTATTTTGTTTTAATGTTACTATAGGCCTGGATGTCTTCCTGGAGCAGAAGAATATTGTATCATACAATTATTAGGTTCTGTAGAAGGACGTAGATCTGGGGATTTATTATGATGGAATATAGGCTGAACTGGATGGACAAATGTCTTTTTTCGGCCTTACTAACTATGTTACTATGTTACTATGTAATGCGTTGGAGAAGAGGATGGGGTCATTCTTAGAGATGAAGGCTAGGATGGGGGACATTGTTATAGGGTGGGGATATTATTACAGATGGAGTCCAAGAAGCGGGAACTTTATTATAGGTTGGAGGCCAGGATGGGCGAAATAACATTATTATAACATGGAGGCCAGAATGAGGGACATAATTATAGAATGGAGGCCAGGATAGGGGACATTACTATAGGATGCAGACCAGTATGGGGGACATTATGACAAAATGGGAAACATTATTATAAGATGGGGTCCAGTATGGTGGACATTATTACTGGACGGAGGACAATTTTGCAAGAAGGGACCAGGACAAAGAACATTATTAAGAGATAAGAGACATTACTACAGGAAGGGAGACATTATAACAGGACAATGGCCATTATTACAAGGAGGATCAAGGACTAGGGACACTATTGCAGGACGGAGGCCATACTAAAAAAGGGGCCTGGATTGGGGACATTTTTACAAGATGGGGGAAATTATTATAAGAAGGGGGCAGGGCGAGGAACATTATTTCGGTGCGGGAAACATTACTACAGATTGGGGAACATTTTTACAGGATAGGCCAGAATGAGGGACATTATTACAGGACAGGAATATTATTATAGGTGCCGTATCTCTGACCAACATGCTGGTGGGGGCCCAATTCCAAATTTTTTACTGGTGCCTATAGATCTCTACTTACACCACTGAGAATCCCATCTTTGTTATTAAGAACGAGTGGCATTATAGCCATTTCATGTCTGCTATCTACTATATAACACTGGGGAACACAATTTTTTAAGAGTTAGGTCAGACAACTGTTCTTAATTAATTTTTGGATGCTGAATCCAGAAATGATCTCAGTTTTTCTCTATCACGTCAAGTTTTTGAACTATAGGATTTTTGTCTTCTCAAAACTATGTAAACTACTGTACCTAAAAAATGTTTTGTTTTTTAAATAGTACAAATATGAACAAAAAATGAAATATATAAGAAATAGGCATGACAAAGTTGTGACTACTCTTACAAGTTGCCACGTAGCTCTATATGAGTCGAATTGTAATCAGAAAACAAGTCTTATTACAGAAATCAGTGCAATTGTGCTTCTCTGGCAGGTAAGTTGTGTAGGAAAAACTTGACGTGCTAGAAAAAAACTGACTACATTTTTGGAATCAGCATGCCAATTTTAGTATAAATCAGATCAAAAACCTAACTCAACAGAAATTTTTTTTCAAATTGTTCCCCTGTCCAAGGGTCACTTCCATCAGTCCTTCTGTCTTTCTGTCTGTCACGGATATTCATTGGTCGCGGCCTCTGTCTATCATGGAAATCCAAGTCGCTGATTGGTCATGGCAAAATGCCCAAGACCATTGCCATGACCAATCAGCGACGAGCACAGTCCGGCGGCAAAATGGCCGCTCCTTCTTCCCCGCAGTCAGTGCCCGCTCCATACTCCCCTCCAGTCAGCCCTCACACAGGGTTAATGGCAGCGCTAATGGACCGCGGTATGCCGCGGTGTTACGCACTCCATTAATGCTTCTATTAACCCTGTGCGACCAACTTTTTACTATTGATGCTGCCTATGCAGCATCAATAGTAAAAAGATTTAATGTTAAAAATAATTAAAAAATAAAAAATCGTTATATACTCACCGTTCGTCGGCCCCTCGGATCCAGAACAGGCCTTTCCCGCTCCTCGCGACGCTCCTGTGACCACTCCATGCATTGCAATCTCACGAGATGATGACGTAGCGGTCTCACAAGACCGCTACGTCATCATCTCCTGAGACCGCAATGCACTCTTGAGCGCGCGAAGAGCGTCGGTAACCGCTTCGCCATGATCCAGGGGCCAACGGAAGGTGAGTATATAACTATTTTTTATTGTAATTCTTTTTTTAAACAGGGATATGATGCCCACATTGCTATATACTGCGTGGGCTGTGCAATATACTACATGGGCTGTGCAATATAGTACGTGGGCTGGGCAATATACTACGTGGGCTGTGCAATATACTACGTGGGCTGTGCAATATACTACGTGGCCTGTGCAATATACTATGTGGTCTGTGCAACATACTACATGGCCTGTTTAATATACTACGTGGGCTGTGCAATATACTACGTGGCTGTGCAATATACTACGTGGGCTGTTATATACTACGTGGCCGGACGCGAACAATCAGCGATAGGCGTAGTCAGGCCGCAAATTTGCGCAGGATTTGAACCACGCTTCGCTAATTGGTCGTGGCTGGCCAAATCCTGTGTATTCTAAAATCTTCATAAATAAACTACATACATATTCTAAAATACCCGATGCGTTAGAATCGGGCTACCATCTAGTTTGTTTATACAAAAAAAAGAAAAAAAGAACTACACAAATAATTTCCCACTTAATTTATATACAACATTTAATAAAACCAACATAATTTTTTTTGTATTTATGGAATTTTTTATTTGCCAGTAGGAACTGTGTTTAAGGCTAAGAAATTTCCCTTCGATATTTCTTGAAAAACAGAAATACGTTTTCATGTCATGGAGAACCGGAAGACACAGGCAAAATTATTTTCATAAAAAGAGCATTTATGAAAAGAAACCATAAAAAAAAAGGTTAAATCTTCCAGTTTGCTGAAGATTGCATTATCAGCCAGAGGCCAAAGCTACCTTTTTATAAGTTAGCTAAAGCAAGAAAAAACTGCATCAATTTAGAGATAAGTCAGGTATAATGAAAGATGTCCTTTTATGGATGGAAAAGATTTTTCATGCATCACCTGGAGGTTGAAGAAACTGCATGTCTAACAATTTTCCACATAAAGCCCAAGAGGTACTGGAAAAGGCTAACCCAATTTGCATGCACTTTTTGGATGTGCAGGAATAAATTTCAAGATAGATCATTGGCAAAAGCCATTCAATTGTGATAACTCAAATAATAGAAATACATATACTGTATATATTTGGTAAAGGATGGAAATCCTAAAGCAGACACAAAAAGTTCTTCTATTTTGCCCATGTCTCCTTTAGAAGAAAATAGTCCAGTTTCTATATACTTTTTTGATTATAAACTGTATGCGCCATGGTGCACTGCCTTGATCACAAAGGTACGTGCAACCAGATCTGGTCCATCAGACACCTAGTTATATTCAGTACAGTATTCAAAATTATGAGCAGTGTACAGAACTAATGCAGGAAAGGCTACAAACTATATGCTTTTGGGCTCATACCCATATGTGAGAAAAAAAAATGTCCAATTTCCAGACCGAAAAAACGGACGAGTGCTATGCGAGTGTCATGTGAGTGTCATGCGAGTACAATGAGATTTTTAACGCAACATCCGTATGACATGCGTATGCAATATATATGAGATAGATAGATTAAAAACCGTCAAATGATCTGCCCCGTACAGTATAATCACAGAGTGACAGGTTAGAATAGATATATACACATAGAATACATATATATGTATATACATGTCAGTGACACACACATATACAGTATATATATACTACCGTTCAAAAGTTTAGAGTCGCCCAGACAATTTTGTGTTTTCCATGAAAACTCATACTTTTATTAATCACATGAGTTGCCAAATGAATTGAAAATCTAGTCCAGACATTGACAAGGTTTGAAAAAAAGGTTTTTACTATAAATAATAATTTTCTCCTTCAAACTTTGCTTTTGTCAAAGAATGCTCCCTTTGCAGCAATTACAGCACTGCAGACTTTTGGCATTCTAGCAGTTAATTTGCTGAGGTAATCTGGAGAAATTTCCCCCCATGCTTCCAGAAGCCCCTCTCACAAGTTGGTTTGGCTTGATGGGCACTTTTTGCGTACCACAAGGTCAAGCTGCTCCCACAACAGCTCAATGGGGTTGAGATCTGGTGACAGCATCTTTTCAGTTGTTCTGCGTCTCATACATTTTCTCCTGTGTGATCCAAACACCTCAAACTTGGATTCATCTGTCCATAACACTTTTTTCCAATCTTCCTCTGTCCAATGTCTGTGTTCCTTTGCCCATATTAGTCTTTTCCTTTTATTAACCAGTCTCAGATATGGCTTTTTCTTTGCCACTCTGCCCTGAAGGCCAGCATCCCGGAGTCACCTCTTCACTGTAGACGTTGACACTGGCATTTTGCGTGTACAATTTAATGAAGAAGCCAGTTGAGGACCTGTGAGACGTCGATTTCTCAAACTACAGACTCTAATGTACTTGTCTTGTTGCTCAGTTGTGCAGCGGGGCTCCCCACTTCTCTTTCTACTCTGGTTAAAGCCTGTTTGTGCTCTACTTTGTAGGGAATAGTACACATCGTTGAAGGAAATCTTCAGTTTCTTGGCAATTTCTTGCATGGAAGAGCCTTCATTTCTAAGAACAAGAATAAACTGTGTCACACACGCTCCAAGACTGGTTGGCGCGGGCGTGCGGGGGTGTGGCCCCACTGGACCACAGACCAAACTACCCTGGAAGGGGCGTAACTAAGTAGCTTCCTATGTGTTTGCTGGGGCCTCTGATGGTGAGGTCAAACTTGTGCAATAGGAAGCTACCAGGTACCACTCCAGGGTGGTGCTGATCCCACCGGGGAATGGAACATAGAAAGGCAAGCGGGCATGGCTGGCACTCTGGCAGACAGGCGGGCATGGCTGGGACACAGGCAGGCAGATGGTTACAACAGAGAAACTGGCAGGCAGGCAGGCACAGCTGGCTCTCTGGTAGGCAGGCAGGTACGGCTGGCTCTCTGGCAGGACAGGCGGACAAGACTAGTACACTGGAAGAAATTGTACGGAGCGGTCTGCAGGCAGGTATGTAAAAAGAGGTAAGAACCTGTTCAGACAGGAGGACTTAAGAATAGGTAGAGAAAGACCACAAGAGAGGATGCAGAGCGAAAGCACAGGAGCTAGAGCCAAGAACAGAAACGCAGGAGGCGGAGCCAAGCACAGAAACGCAGGAATTGGAGCCAAGAGCTGGAGGTGGAGCCAAGTGCAGAAATGCAGGAGGCGGAGCCAATAGCTGGAGGCAGAGCCAAGTGCAGAAACGCAGGAGGTGAAGCCAAGAGCTGGAGGCAGAGCCAAGGGCAGAAATGCAGGAGGCGGAGCCAAGTGCAGAAACACAGGAGGCGGAGCCAAGTGCAGAAGTGCAGGAGGCGGAGCCAAGAGCTAGAGGTGGAGCCAAGTGCAGAAACGCAGGAGGCGGAGCCAAGAGCGGGAGAAGTAGAACCGCAAGGAGCGTAGCCAGGTAGAACCGCAAGAAGTGGTGCAAGGTAGAACCACAAGAAGCGGAGAAGCAGAGCAAGAGCTGAGCAGAGCTGCAGAGCAGGGCCACAGAGTGCAGAGCAAAGTCAGAATACAGAGCAAAGTGCAGCTACAGAGAGCTGAGCTGAGAGCAAAGCCACAGAGTGCAGAGCTGAGAGCAGAGCAAAGTCAGAGTGCAGAGCAAAAGTAATACAAAACCCGGCAATCAACTTTGTGGTAAAAAGAAATGGATAGTTTATTATATCCCAAGACAGTAAATGTTTCGGTCACACAAGGGGACCTTCATCAGTAACTGTAAAGAGTACTTATAGTGTTGTGAGTTCTGTTTTTGGGCTCCCTCTGGTGGTTACTGATGGTACTGGGTGACTTGTCTTTCCTGGGTTTCTGGGTTCCACCTGTTCTATCAGCATATGGGAGTTTCCTATTTAACCTGGCTTTGCTGGCATTTCCTCGCCGGTTATCAATGTATCCAGTGTGTCTTGTTACCTCTGCTCCCTGCTCCTAGAACCTTCTGGACAAGCTAAGTTTGGATTTTCCTGTTTTGTGTTTTGCTTAATTTGGTTTTTAGTCCAGCCTGCAGATTTGTGATTCTCTGCTGCTGGTTGCTCTAGTGGGCTGAAATTGCTTTTCATGTACCATGAGTTGGCACATGAGTTCAAGTAATTTCAGGATGGTTTTTTGAAGGGTTTTTCGCTAACCGCGCAGTTCACTTTTGTATCCTCTGCTATCTAGCTTTAGCGGGCCTCATTTTGCTGAAACTGTTTTCATACTACGTATGTGCTTTCCTCTCATTTCACCGTCATTATATGTGGGGGGGCTGCTATTTGCTGTGGGGTATTTCTCTGGAGGCAAGAGAGGTCTGTGTTTCTTCTGATAGGGGAAGTTAGATCTTCGGCTGGAGCGAGACGTCTAGGATCATCGTAGGCACGTTCCCCGGCTACTTTTATTTGTGTGTTAGGTTCAGGGTCGCGGTCAGCTCAGGTTCCATCGCCCTAGAGCTTGTTTGTATCTGTGCTTGTCCTTTTTGTGATCCCCTGCCATTGGGATCATGACAGTATAACCGGCCCACAAAGTGTTAATTGTATTGGCTGAAGTAGGAGGATAAGTAGTCTGAGGAAGTTTTTTTTTTTTTTTCTCCCCTCAGAGTTTGCTGCCTAGCCTTATTGCAGCCTGGCTACTTCCTCCTCCTCTTAATCTTTGAATGGCTCTGATCTCAGCTGTTTATCATGGACGTCCAGAGTTTGGCTTCCAGCCTGAATAATCTTGCCACTAAGGTTCAAAATATACAGGATTTTGTTGTACATGCTCCTATGTCTGAACCTAGAATTCCTGTCCCAGAGTTTTTTTCTGGAGATAGATCTCGTTTTCTGAATTTTAGGAACAATTGCAAGTTGTTTCTTTCTTTGAAATCTCGCTCCTCTGGAGACCCTGCTCAGCAAGTCAAGATAATTATATCTTTCCTGCGGGGTGACCCTCAGGATTGGGCATTTGCATTGGCACCAGGGGACCCTGCGTTGCTTAATGCAGATGCGTTTTTTCTGGCATTGGGTTTGCTCTATGAGGAACCTAACCAAGAGATTCAGGCTGAAAAAGCTTTGTTGGCCCTCTCTCAGGGGCAAGATGAAGCAGAAATTTATTGTCAAAAATTTCGGAAGTGGTCGGTACTTACTCAGTGGAATGAGTGCGCTCTGGCTGCAAAGTTTAGAGATGGCCTTTCTGAGGCCATTAAAGATGTTATGGTGGGGTTCCCTGCGCCTGCTGGTCTGAATGAGTCTATGACTATGGCTGTTCAGATTGATCGGCGTTTACGGGAGCGCAAACCTGTGCATCATTTGGCGGTGTCGTCTGAACCGTCACCTGAGATAACGCAATGTGATAGAATTCAGTCCAGAAGTGAACGGCAAAAGTATAGGCGGAAAAAAGGGTTGTGCTTTTATTGTGGTGATTCAGCTCATGTTATATCAGCATGCTCTAAACGCACAAAAAAGGTTGATAAGTCTGTTGCCATTAGTACTTTACAGTCTAAGTTCATTCTGTCTGTGACTCTGATTTGTTCATTATCATCCATTTCCGTCGATGCCTATGTGGATTCAGGCGCTGCCCTGAGTCTTATGGATTGGTCATTTGCCAATCGCTGTGGGTTTAGTCTGGAGCCTCTGGAAGTCCCTATTCCTTTGAAGGGAATTGACTCTACACCTTTGGCTATGAATAAACCTCAGTACTGGACACAAGTGACCATGCGTATGACTCCCGTTCATCAGGAGGTGATTCGCTTCCTGGTACTGTATAATTTGAATGATGTTCTAGTACTTGGTCTGCCATGGTTACAAACTCATAATCCAGTCCTTGACTGGAAATCAGTGTCTGTGTTAAGCTGGGGTTGTCAGGGGGTTCATGATGATGCACCTCCGATTTCTATCGCTTCATCTACTCCTTCTGAGATTCCTGTGTTTTTGTCTGACTATCGGGATGTTTTTGAGGAGCCTAAGCTCAGTTCGCTTCCTCCTCACAGGGATTGCGATTGTGCTATAAATTTAATTCCGGGCAGTAAATTTCCTAAAGGTCGTTTGTTCAATCTGTCAGTGCCAGAGCATACTGCTATGCGGAATTATGTTAAGGAGTCCTTGGAAAAGGGACATATCCGTCCATCTTTGTCCCCTTTGGGAGCAGGTTTTTTTTTCGTGGCCAAGAAAGATGGTTCCTTGAGGCCTTGTATAGATTATCGTCTTTTGAATAAGATTACCGTAAAATATCAGTATCCTTTGCCATTGTTGACTGATTTGTTTGCTCGCATTAAGGGGGCTAAATGGTTCACTAAGATTGATCTTCGGGGTGCGTATAATCTTATACGAATAAAGCAAGGTGATGAGTGGAAAACCGCATTTAATACGCCTGAGGGCCATTTTGAGTATTTGGTAATGCCTTTTGGACTTTCTAATGCTCCTTCAGTCTTCCAGTCCTTTATGCACGATATTTTCCGTGAATATCTGGATAAATTTATGATTGTGTATTTGGATGATATTTTGGTTTTTTCTGATGACTGGGAGTCTCATGTTCAGCAGGTCAGGAAGGTGTTTCAGGTCCTGCGGGCCAATTCCTTGTTTGTAAAAGGCTCAAAGTGTCTCTTTGGAGTCCAGAAGATTTCTTTCTTGGGGTATATTTTTTCCCCTTCTACTATTGAGATGATCCCGTCAAGGTTCAGGCTATTTGTGACTGGACGCAGCCTACATCTCTTAAGAGTCTACAGAAGTTCTTGGGCTTTGCTAATTTCTATCGTCGTTTTATAACTAATTTTTCTAGTGTTGTTAAGCCTTTGACGGATTTGACTAAGAAGGGTGCTGATGTTGCTGATTGGTCTCCTGCGGCTGTGGAGGCCTTTCAGGAACTTAAGCGCCGGTTTTCTTCTGCTCCTGTGTTGCGTCAGCCAGATGTTTCGCTCCCTTTTCAGGTTGAGGTTGATGCTTCCGAGATTGGAGCGGGGGCGGTTTTGTCACAGAGAAGCTCCGATGGCTCAGTGATGAAGCCATGCGCGTTTTTTTCTAGAAAGTTTTCGCCGGCTGAGCGGAATTATGATGTTGGTAATCGGGAACTTTTGGCCATGAAGTGGGCATTTGAGGAGTGGCGTCATTGGCTAGAGGGTGCTAGACATCGTGTGGTGGTCTTGACTGATCACAAAAATTTGATTTACCTTGAGTCTGCCAGGCGTCTGAATCCTAGACAGGCTCGTTGGTCACTGTTTTTCTCTCGTTTCAATTTTGTGGTTTCATACCTGCCAGGTTCAAAGAATGTGAAGGCGGATGCTCTTTCTAGGAGTTTTGTGCCTGACTCCCTTGGAAATTCTGAGCCCTCTGGTATCCTTAGGGATGGGGTGATTTTGTCTGCTGTCTCCCCAGACTTGCGACGTGCTTTGCAGGAGTTTCAGGTGGCTAAACCTGATCGTTGTCCGCCTGAGAGACTGTTTGTTCCGGATAATTGGACCAGTAGAGTCATCTCTGAGGTTCATTCTTCTGCGTTGGCAGGTCATCCTGGAATATTTGGTACTAGAGACTTGGTGGCCAGGTTTTTTTGGTGGCCTTCCTTGTCGAGGGATGTGCGTTCTTTTGTGCAGTCTTGTGAGGTTTGTGCTCGGGCTAAGCCTTGCTATTCTCGGGCCAGTGGATTGTTGTCACCTTTGCCTATCCCGAAGAGGCCTTGGACGCACATTTCCATGGACTTTATTTCGGATCTCCCTGTCTCTCAAAAAATGTCCGTCATCTGGGTTGTGTGTGATCGCTTTTCTAAAATGGTTCATCTGGTACCCTTGCCTAAGTTGCCTTCCTCCTCTGAGTTGGTCCCTCTGTTTTTTCAGAATGTGGTTCGTTTGCATGGGATTCCTGAGAACATCGTTTCTGACAGGGGATCCCAGTTTGTGTCTAGATTTTGGCGGACTTTCTGTGCTAAGATGGGCATTGATTTGTCCTTTTCGTCTGCATTCCATCCTCAGACGAATGGCCAGACTGAACGAACTAATCAGACCTTGGAAACTTATTTAAGGTGTTTTGTTTCTGCTGATCAGGATGACTGGGTTACCTTTTTGCCGCTGGCCGAGTTTGCGCTTAATAATCGGGCTAGTTCTGCTACCTTGGTTTCTCCTTTCTTTTGTAATTCGGGGTTTCATCCTCGTTTTTCCTCTGGTCAGGTGGAACCTTCTGATTGTCCTGGAGTGGACATGGTGGTGGATAGGTTGCATCGGATTTGGAGTCATGTGGTGGACAATTTGAAGTTGTCCCAGGAGAAGGCTCAGCAGTTTGCTAATCGCCGTCGCCGCCTGGGTCCTCGACTTCTTGTTGGTGACTTGGTGTGGTTGTCTTCTCGTTTTGTTCCTATGAAGGTCTCTTCTCCTAAGTTCAAGCCTCGGTTCATCGGTCCCTATAGGATCTTGGAAATTCTTAACCCTGTGTCGTTTCGTTTGGATCTCCCGGCATCGTTTGCTATTCATAATGTGTTTCATCGGTCGTTGTTGCGGAAGTATGAGGTACCTGTTGTTCCTTCTCTTGAGCCTCCTGCTCCAGTGCTGGTGGAGGGAGAATTGGAGTATGTTGTGGAGAAGATCTTGGATTCTCGTGTTTCCAGACGGAAACTCCAGTATTTGGTCAAGTGGAAGGGTTATGGTCAGGAGGATAATTCTTGGGTGGTTGCCTCGGATGTTCATGCTGATGATTTGGTTCGCGCTTTTCATAGGGCTCATCCTGGTCGCCCTGGTGGTTCTCGTGAGGGTTCGGTGACCCCTCCTCAAGGGGGGGGGTACTGTTGTGAGTTCTGTTTTTGGGCTCCCTCTGGTGGTTACTGATGGTACTGGGTGACTTGTCTTTCCTGGGTTTCTGGGTTCCACCTGTTCTATCAGCATATGGGAGTTTCCTATTTAACCTGGCTTTGCTGGCATTTCCTCGCCGGTTATCAATGTATCCAGTGTGTCTTGTTACCTCTGCTCCCTGCTCCTAGAACCTTCTGGACAAGCTAAGTTTGGATTTTCCTGTTTTGTGTTTTGCTTAATTTGGTTTTTAGTCCAGCCTGCAGATTTGTGATTCTCTGCTGCTGGTTGCTCTAGTGGGCTGAAATTGCTTTTCATGTACCATGAGTTGGCACATGAGTTCAAGTAATTTCAGGATGGTTTTTTGAAGGGTTTTTCGCTGACCGCGCAGTTCACTTTTGTATCCTCTGCTATCTAGCTTTAGCGGGCCTCATTTTGCTGAAACTGTTTTCATACTACGTATGTGCTTTCCTCTCATTTCACCGTCATTATATGTGGGGGGCTGCTATTTGCTGTGGGGTATTTCTCTGGAGGCAAGAGAGGTCTGTGTTTCTTCTCATAGGGGAAGTTAGATCTTCGGCTGGAGCAAGACGTCTAGGATCATCGTAGGCACGTTCCCCGGCTACTTTTATTTGTGTGTTAGGTTCAGGGTCGCAGTCAGCTCAGGTTCCATCGCCCTAGAGCTTGTTTGTATCTGTGCTTGTCCTTTTTGTGATCCCCTGCCATTGGGATCATGACATTATAGTCAGGATAACAAGGAAAACCAAGAAAAATATAAACATAACCATAGTATATACAAAACATATAGAGACCTGTGTATATGTTTATGGCAGCAAGAGCATAGTGTGGGTAGTGCTGGTGCTGAAGAGAAACACTTATAGTGGCACAATAACAGTAGAAGGGTATAAGGTTACATACTGTATACTGGGATAAAGAGTAAATATAGGTGGCTATATAGCCTGCCTAGGGGTAAAATGCAAAGGCTGGTATGAATGTGGGTCAGGGTGATGTGGTAAATAGGAAGCGCAGATAGATGTAGACCGACCAAAAAAACACCTCAAGTGTCACACTGGATGCCAAAAGAAGAGAGATTTCAGCCTGAGGGAAGTAAAATTTGATGTCATGGACCCCTGGTGTGAGAGTATACGGACGGCAGATTGTGAAGAGCGGGATATGTAGTTACCTGTAGGGTAGCTGACATCGCGGTGTCCACCGCTGTATTGTGATAATGGTAAGGGGAGCCCGTACTTATAGTAATAAGAGGCGGGAAAGAAGAAACAATCAGCTGATAGCAGCTGTGTTGTAGTAACCGCGTGTATGTCGGTGCATCACCACCAAGTGTTGAGGGCGGAAGTGATGTGCCGGAACAGGCTGTCACAGAGGGGCTTGCGTTCCTCTGCTGTGTTGTGAAGAGGCGGAGACTGCTGGCGTAAGTGATGTGCCGGTGATGTTTGTGCAGGTCACGGGGGAACAAACGTTCCACCACCATGTTGGAGGAGGCAGGAATAACTGAAGTGCGCGTAACCACTTTCGTTACATAGAAAGGTGCGGCGGTAAAAGGGTGGTGTATTGGCATAAGTCTGCCAAAAATAAGAGCGATAATTGCAGGCCAGTAATAGCTGTGCACGTAGTGGAGGAACAAACGTTCCACCGCCATATAGGAGGAGGAAGGAATGTGGGAATCCCTGTAATATGTTACCCACTGTTAAATAGAAGCTGAGTAGATATCAGGAAAAGGGTGTATTACCCCAGAATAGGACTGTGAAACGTGAAACGAAGATGTTATATGTAAATGCAATAACCACAGTAGGGGGACGTGACTATCCAGAGCAAGATGATAACAAGTGGATAGGATGGTGCTCGTGATCCATTGTGCTGTTTGATCAATATAGACGACTCTAGCACTACCCACACTATGCTCTTGCTTCCATAAACATATACACAGGTCTCTGTATATGTTTTGTATATACTTTGGTTATGTTTATATTTTTCTTTGTTTTCCTTGTTATCCTGACTATGTAATTAATTTTGTATATGTACTCTTTACAGTAACTGATGAAGGTCCCCTTGTGTGACCGAAACGTTTACTGTCTTGGCCCTGGGATATAATAAACTATCCATTTCTTCTTACCACAAAGTTGAGTGCCGAGTTTTGTATTACTTGTGATTACGGTTTGGGAACCTACCCATGCACCTTCTCTGGTTGTGCACACGTTGATTTGTTAGAGTGCAGAGCAAGAAACAGAGTGCAGAGCCGAGAGCAAAACCACAGGGTGCAGAGCAAGGTCACAGAATGCAAAGCAAGGTCGCAGAGAGCGGAGTTGAAAGCAGAGCAAAGCAAGACACAGAGGGCAGAGCAGAGCAAAGCTAGATACAGAGTGCAAAGCAGAGCAAAGCAAGGCACAGAGTATGCACAGCAGAAAAAGCAAACCAAGACGGGGATATAAACGGACACAGGAACTGGACTAGACTAAGACAAAGTCAGGAACGAGACAAGGCACAGAGACATGGACACAAGCCAAGTACGACACCCCTCTGGGTGGTGGATGTAGGCCATGGTACGAAGCCCCGCTGGGTGGCTACACAGGAAACAGACCAGGGTACAACATCCACTTGGGTGGCGGAACACAAGAGTCACAGAGACATGGCCTGGCACCTCATCAGCTAAGAACTAACTGAGGGAGTAAGTGGCACAGGCCCCCACCAATGGGTGGGGATGTCTTAAATACAGGAAGCCTCATGGCGATTGGCCAGGGACACCTTAGCAAGGTGCACATAGTCTCTATAAGAAACAGGAGTTGCCAGCGCCACCCCCCTACGCACACAGACAGAGCATGCACAGAGAAAACAGCAGACATGAAGCACACAGCATGGAGCTGGCAGCAGAGTGAAATCACAACATGGCTCAGAGAAATAAGTGAGTTTGTGTGTAATGCAGGTGGGGGATGGGGGGCCATGCAGTGATGCCAGCAGAGTTGTTACAGTCTGTCAAGTTTCACATGAAAGTTCTTCTTTTCTGGCCATTTTGAGAGTTTAATGGAACCAACAAATGTAATGCTCCAGATTCTCAACTAGCTCAAAGGAAGGTCATGTTTATAGGTTCTCTAATCAGCCAAATTGTTTTCAGCTGTGCCAACATACTTGCACAAGTGTTTTCAGGGGTATTCTAACCATCCTTTAGCCTTCTTACACAGTTAGCAAACACAAAGTACCATAAGAACACTGGAGTGATGATTGTTGGAAATGGGCCTCTATACACCTATGAAGATATTGCTTTACAAACCAGACGTTTGCAGCTAGAATAGTCATTTACCACATTAACAATGTATAGAGTGTATTTCTGAATCATTTAATGTTAGCCTCATTGGAAAAAAACTGTGCTTTTCTTTCAAAAATAAGGAAATTTCTAAGTGACCCTAAACTTTTAAATGGTAGTGTATGTATTTATAATAGATAGATAGATAGATAGATAGATAGATAGATAGATAGATAGATAGATAGATAGATAGATAGATCGATAGATAGATAGAAGAATAGCCGGTAATTCATTTGTTGAGTTCTGTAAAATTACTGCAGGAGCCGACAGGATCGAAGAGATGGATTACATACAGTAAATACATACAGAATAGGTAGATATATAGATGTGTGCATCAAATACAATTAGTATAGTATGTGTGCAAATTACTGGAAATGTATTTAATTAATAAAATATTATTTTGGGGGAAAAAAGTGTGTGGGCTCCCGTGCAATTTTCAAAATCAGCAGAGGGAAAGCCAGCGACTGGGGGCAGATGTTAATAGCCTGGGAAAGGGGTAATACCCATGGAGCGTCTCAGGCTATTAATATAAGCTCACAGCCTTTACTGGCTATTAAAATAGGGGACCCCCAAAAGAAATGATGTGGGGTTCCCCTATAATTAATAACCAGCAAAGGCTATGCAAACAGCTGTGGCCTTATATTAATAGCCTAGGAAGAGACCATGGATATTGGTCCCCTTGGCTAAAAACATCAGCACTCAGCTGCCCCAGAAAAGGCACATCTGTAAGATGTGCCAATTCCGACACTTAGCCTTGCTCTTCCCACTTGCCCTGTAGCAGTGACAAGTGAGTTAATAGTTTGGGGGTTAATGTCAGCTTTGTATTGTAAGGTGCCATCAAGCCTGGCTTAGCAATGGAGAGGTGTCAATAAGACACCTATCCATTACTAATCCTATAGTTGGTACATGTTAAATAAAGACACAGCCAGAATAAAGTCTTTTAATGTATTCTATGTGTATATATCTATTCTATCTTTTCTATTATAACCTGTCAGTGTGATTTTACAGTAGCTGCATGTGAATTACCGGCTTTTCAAAGGACACCAGTGTGTAAAATTTGGATAGCACTCACATGTTGCGAGTGGTGCACGATTTTTTTCTCGCACCCATTGAATTGCATTGGCGAGTCTCGTCCCAGATTTGCAGCAAATCACAGCATGCTGTGTTTTTTTATCAGTCCGATTTCGATTGAGAAAAAAATCGCAGATGAGATGTAACCCATAGAATAACATTGGTCAGAGTGCAATCCGATTTTTTTTATCGGATTGCACTCGTCCGTATTTCTCGCAAATGGATATGAGCCCTTAAAGCTGAATCCAGACAGAAAGTCACAAGCTTAATATTAGAAATGCTAAAATCGGCATATTAGTGCAGTTTTACACACAAGAAGTGTCTGAAGACTAAATGTGAAAACTACATCAGAGAAAGCCAGATACAAGTGTGGCACCCCTAGGGGTATTTGCCACAAAAATAGTTACTGACAGTAAGTACAAATACTAAAATAGCAAGACTGCACTACCACCTCCGGCCAGAAGGGGGAGCTCCAGAGACTCCCCTTGATCCATTCTGGTCTGAGAGAAGAAATGGCAGTTGGGCTAAGGAGCTGAAAGTGAGAGGTCATACAGTTGAATCTCTAACAGCCCTGTGACTGTTACCAGGCCTAAATCACCGGCCTGAGGAGAAGAGGGATAGAGAAAAAGGACATTGTGAGAACCGGGTAGCATTAATCACTACCCAGAACAGGCGCAAAGACGGATACCGGATCCGTGGCTGTATTCATTATATATAATACAGCAACCGGAAAAACGTGAGGTGATATCAGCTTCACTAGGGCCGGACGCAGCAACAGACACAGAGTTCAGCGGTACTCCCAGAGGGGGTAAACCAATAAAAGGACTCGGGTTGCCCGTCGAACCAGGACCCGGAGGGGACAGATTGGGCCGGCAGCCAGTTCACATACAGCAGCAGGGCCACACAGAAATTGCGCACAATAAGAGGCGAAGACCCCGGCAGGGTCAAAGTAACTCAGAGTTCCCATACAGACTCCGGTGACAGGACTGGTTGTAAATCCTTTTATGTTAAAGTAAACTGGTTAAACGTTTCAGTGCCTCAGTCTTTCATTTGGACAATAGCCATCTATCCAGGATCGGGATCGTCACCGCTGGGAGAACCTGCTGCTGATCAAGTAAGTGCCTGTCCCCTCATGATACCCCTTACACTGTGCATTGCCTGAGGCCACAGCACCGGGTCAAGCCACCCGTGACATCCCCCTCAAGAGACAGACTCCATTGGTCCGGTGCTGGGTATCCCGGTCTCCTGGGCGTCACAATTGGCGTCACGAACAGGATCTAGCCAGCCCGTATACCGGGTATTGTGTGCCGTGATTGGAGCCCAAAACTGTGAAAACTGGGATGAAAAATCTTGAAAATTGACTTTATTAAAGAAAAATCCATTCCCCATTGAAAACTATTGAAAGTGACTTTTCCCCATTGGTTATAATGGAGTAAAGATGGCCGCCATCCCCTGAGGTAATCACTTCATAACCGTTAGGCACGAGACTGTTAATTGAGCTACGCCATCACCTGAGCCCCAGTCTAACTAAAAAACTTCAGAATCCGCCATTACAGAGCGCGGTGGGTGAGAGCAGCAGGGGGCGTGTCATTGTGGGCGGCACCAAGCTGAGCGCTCTGACATCAGAGCAAGGGGAAAATCGATCCTGCTGCACAGCGGAACGAATCTACACTATCCCGACGGAAGCGGAGGACCGGAAGGGTCCGAATTAACTAAGGGGGCACAGTATGTCGCAGCACGGAGACGCCGCAGCACCCAGCAACGCTAATGCAGTTGAAAGACAGAGTGTCAATAGAGAGTCCGGCAGCGCAGCGGTGCAAGGAGTGGCGCCCATCATGCCGGTGCTGATGCCATATACCCCGGGTGGCCCATGGCTTCCAATGTATGAAGGTGAGCCTAACACCCTTGACGATTTCAGAGAAAAGATGCTGGCCCATTTTGACATGTTCCCTGTGGGTGAAGTTCAGCTTGTTAGTCTCCTGATGATGCAGTTAAGTGGCCATGCTAAGCGAGAAGTCACAGCATGGGCAGCTGATCTAAAAGGCACTGTTGAACGCATATTTGCTGGATTAAAAGCTACATTTGAAACCACGGCCAGCAGCAAAGCTAAAATACGATTCTTTAATTGCAAACAAAAAGCTAATGAGGGCGTGAGAGACTTTGCCTTAAACCTGCAGGAAGCCCTTAAATCACTTACACTGGCTGAACCCATTTTTAACACCGGAGCGGATAAACTGCTAAGAGATCAATTTATTGAGGGACTCTACACCCCTTCTCACCGGGGGCATGTGAGCATGCTTGTTTTTAAGAACCCTGAATTGACATTTGCCCAATTAAAGGAGAGCGCTATACGTCTCCAGCTGGCAGAGGCACCTCGAGATCAGGATCCTGCGCAACCCATGGCAGAGGCACCTCAACAACAGGGAGTGCCAGTGACATCAGCTATGTCTGGGGCCATTGCTAAGCCCCTGGGGCCCAGTACTAATGAGGCTCTTCAACAAAAGCTTGACTCTTTAGCTGATGTTGTTGCTTCAAAGGCTAAAACCATGCAGGAGATGAGAGGACACAAGATGGAGTTGGCAAACTGTAGAGAGGATGTTCCATGGATGAGACCCCGGAGATACCCGACATGGAGAGGACGACCCCGCGACCGCTACCAACCGGATGGACAGCCCATTTGCCGCCGTTGCCAGCAGCCGGGCCACTTTGCACGAGATTGTGATTTAAACGGGAATCCCCTGGGAATGCGGGCCGCTTCGCAGGAATGAACTTTCAAGGCCCAACACCCTGGCACGACAGGTACATCGGAGGACGACCCATTATCCCTATCGTGCTGGACGGAATTCCCCTCAACGCTTTGCTGGACACAGGTTCCCAGATTTCATCTATACCGTATATCCTTTATAAGAGGTACTGGGCTGATGCAGATATTGATAAAGGGCCCTCTGATGTTGAACTAGATATATGGGCCAGTAATGGTAAGTTGGTACCGAAACTAGGATTCAGGGAGATGACCATAAAGATTGGTAAAGTAGAACTGAAGAAACAGGGTATAATTGTTGTTGATGTTGACCGGCGGAAATGTGAACCAACTGTATTGATAGGAATGAATGTGTTAGAGAACTGCTTTTCCGAAGTCATTTCTGTCTTACAGCAAATTGCTGAAACTGCCCAATCCTGCCGGCAGAGAGTTCTCCGGAGGGAAATAAAAGTATTGATGTTAAGGCAACATGTAGAAGTTGCAGGTGGAGAAATCGGCAGTGTGAGGGTAAGTGATCCAACGTCTATTGTAATCCCACCAAAAACAGAAATGCTGGTATGGTGTAGAGCAGCCATTGGTACTAAGGGACGAGATTATCAAGCCTTAATAGAACCAGTGTACACCGACAGCAGGCCCACTATACTCACAGCACGAGGGATAGTCGAGGTACACCGGGGACGAGTGCCGGTACGACTTTTGAACTGTGGAGAGGAAGAGGTCACTTTGCCAAGGTATGCTACAATGGCAAAGCTATATACTGTTGACAACAATGCCATCACAACCATTGAGCCCTTAGAACCAACCTGTCAGGTGGAAGGCAATGGCTCAGATGGAGAAATGGAGGATTGGTGCCAACAGCTACACGTGGGCATAAATTCAACACCTACCCATCAAAAACAAGGGGTGTATAGGCTAGTGACGGAATATGAACAAGTCTTCAGTAAACACCCATTGGACTTCGGACGGATAGAAGGGGTAGAACACACAATCCCCACAGGTGACCATCCCCCAATAAAAGAAAGATATAGACCCATACCGCCCGCTCACTATCAATGTGCAAAAGATATGCTGAGGGAAATGAAACAGGCCGGGGTAATAAGAGACAGCTGTAGCCCCTGGGCGGCCCCTCTAGTGATTGTCAAAAAAAAGGACGGAACCATGAGAATGTGCGTAGACTACCGGAAGATTAATAACATCACCCATAAAGACCCCTTGCCTAGGATAGAAGAGTCCTTAACTGCTTTGAAATCTGCTAATTATTTTTCCACCTTAGACTTAACAAGCGGGTATTGGCAAGTCCCTGTGGCTGAGAGAGATAAGGAAAAGACGGCATTCACCACACCAATGGGTCTATGTGAATTTAATCGCATGCCGTTCGGACTCTGCAACGCATCCGGTACCTTCCAGCGGCTGATGGAATGCTGCCTCGGACACAAGAACTTCGAGACCGTCCTCCTGTACCTAGATGATGTGATCGTCTACTCAAAGACTTACGAACAACACTTAATAGACCTGGCAGAAGTGTTCGAAGCCTCATCCAGGTATGGCATGAAAGTCAAGCCATCCAAATGTCACCTTCTCAAGCCAAAGGTACAGTACCTGGGACACATCGTGAGTTCGGAGGGAGTAGCACCAGATCCCGAGAAAATAAGCGCCATAAGGGATTGGCCAAGACCTACCAGCGCAAAAGAAGTGAGACAATTCCTGGGATTGGTGGGTTACTATCGCAGATTTATAAAAGGATTTACCAAGTTGGCAGCACCCTTGCAAGACACCTTGGTAGGGCAGACGAAGAAACCTTCAAACCGAAACCCTCCTTTTCAGTGGAACGACGAAAGGGAAGACTCCTTTGAACAACTAAAGAAGGCACTAACCGGAGAAGAGGTTCTGGCATACCCAGATTACCATCAACCTTTCATCCTCTACACCGATGCCAGTAATGTGGGACTAGGAGCGGTGCTGTCACAAAAGCAAGAAGGTCGGGAGAAAGTCATCGCCTTTGCAAGTAGAAAGCTCCGGCCTACTGAAAGAAATTCAGAAAATTACAGCTCCTTCAAATTGGAACTACTGGCAGTAGTTTGGGCTGTGACGGAGCGTTTCAAACACTATCTGGCCGCTGCAGAATTTATTGTCTATACTGACAACAATCCGTTGACCCACCTGGACACAGCCAAATTAGGTGCGTTAGAACAGCGATGGATAGCCCGGTTATCTAATTACAACTTCATAATCAAGTATCGAGCAGGTCGCAAGAATGGAAATGCCGATGCCCTATCCCGGATGCCACACTTGAGAGATGTAGAAGAGGAAACGGGGGAGCTTGAAGAAATTGAACTACCAGCCTTCCATCGTCCCAAGGCAAAACATCATCAGTCAAGTACCTATCAGAAACAACAAGAGGTGAATTTTAATCCGTTAGCACACCATAGATGGGCTGACACCCAAGACAGCAATCCGGCTGTGAAGTTGGTGAAGGAACTGTTGACTGAGCAAAGTGCATATCCCGATGAGGATGCCCCAGAAGAGACGCATCAACTCTGGAAAGAGAGAGGCAAAATGTTCCTGTATCAAGGGAAGCTCTGTAGAAGATACACCAATCCGAAAACACATGAATTGGTTTGGCAGATTATTGTGCCTAAACAAGATGTGAAGATGGTCCTCGAAGCTTACCATAATGGTGCTGGTCACTTCGGTTGGAAAAAGTTAGAAGTACTTCTAAGAGAAAGATTTTATTGGGTCGGGATGAGAAAATCAATCGAACAGTGGTGCAGAAATTGTGGCCCGTGCAACCTCAGAAGAAACGATCAAAAGAACCAAAGAGCACCACTGCAGCCCATAATCACCAAACAACCACTTGAACTTGTAGCCATGGACCACGTGAAGTTGACACCAAGCCGGTCCGGCTATGTCTATGCCTTGACCATCGTGGACCATTATTCACGTTTCTTGGTAGTAGTACCCGTAAAAGATCTGACAGCAAAAACAGCAGCCAAAGCGTTCCAAACGTACTTTTGTAGACCCCATGGATATCCGGAACAGGTTCTCACCGACCAAGGTACAGCCTTTGAATCAGAGATCTTCAGAGAATTCTGTAATATGTATGGTTGCAAAAAGATCCGGACGACGGCCTATCATCCACAAACAAACGGCTTATGCGAGAAGATGAACCATATTGTAATAGACCTACTAAAGACTTTACCTGAGACAGAAAGGAATCAATGGCCAGAGAAATTGCCTGACTTGGTGGATCTGTATAATCATGTCCCGGTGAGCTCCACCAACTGCACCCCAGCTTACCTTATGCGTGCAAGACCCGGCCAATTACCAATCGATCTAGAAATGGGAATTCTAAAACCAGACGCAGAAGTTCAAGACTCCAATTGGGATATCATACGGCAAAAGCAGTATCGCCAAGTGCAAGAGAGTGTGGAAAGAAGCCTTCAGCAAACTAGAGAAAGACAAGAGCGAACTTTCAACCAGAATGCTCTAGCGACCCCATTAAGACCGGGTGACCAAGTGCTCAAGAGAAATCGTCGAACCAATAAACTGGACAATCAGTGGGAAGCCGTACCCTACACAGTTTTACCAACAAGAGTGGATAATCCTAAAATGTGTCTCATTAGTAAAAACGGAGGCTTAACATCTGTACTAGTGTCAAGAGACAATCTTAAATTATGTCCGGAAGCATTGAAAGAGCCAGACGTTGTCCAGCCAGAACCAGAAGTTATTCAACCCATACAGGTTCAACCAGTAAAGGAAAAAGAAGAGGAAGTGTATCACACCTGTATAGGAGACTTTCCCAAAACCCTACTAACATACCATGGTGCAGTAGTGGTTCCCATGGTGGCCTTTTACCCAACACCGAACCCAATACCAGAAGTCCCAAGACAGGAAGAGGCTGACCCCGTACTACAGGAGGTTCCAGGCCAGGAAGAACAGATTCCTGGTCAGAGTAATCCCATTCACGGTGGACTTGCCAACTCCATAGTCGTGGAATTATCTTTAGCAGAGCGGGCAGATACTACATCCGCAGTAGACAGTAGTACACCACATGAAGAGACACCGCTATTACATAGATCACAGCGTAGTACCCAGGGTCAATTACCGGCCAGGTATGCAGATTACCAACTATAAAGCTCATAATGTGAATTGTATATATGTTATGCCGTATATAGTTAAACAGAAAATGTAGTATAGTCATTGTTATCAGTCTGCAACGTTTAAGCCCAGTGCCTACAGAGACTTGTCTGTATGAACTTATTGCATATTCTTGAACTTTTTATCAGCCCGGAGGCACTAAATCAAAGCTCCGGAAAGACTGCTTTTTGAACTTTGCTTTTTGCTCTTTTTGAACTTTCTTTAGACTTTATATTGATAACTCCGTTGGAAAAATGGAACTAAATTCCTGGACACTAAGTACAGTGCCTTTCCTAATACCTTCAAGGATAGAACTGTATTAATGGACGCTATTTGAAGTGACTTTTTACAGAACTCTATTTTTGTTTCCTTGAGTGGTTTTTGTAACTTTTCATTTTTAAGACTCTGTACATATTAATTGTTATTTCAAAATGTTATTGTCCCACAGTCCCGGAGTACTGTTCTTAACTAAGGGGGAATGTGGCACCCCTAGGGGTATTTGCCACAAAAATAGTTACTGACAGTAAGTACAAATACTAAAATAGCAAGACTGCACTACCACCTCCGGCCAGAAGGGGGAGCTCCAGAGACTCCCCTTGATCCATTCTGGTCTGAGAGAAGAAATGGCAGTTGGGCCAAGGAGCTGATAGTGAGAGGTCATACAGTTGAATCTCTAACAGCCCTGTGACTGTTACCAGGCCTAAATCACCGGCCTGAGGAGAAGAGGGATAGAGAAAAAGGACATTGTGAGAACCGGGTAGCATTAATCACTACCCAGAACAGGCGCAAAGACGGATACCGGATCCGTGGCTGTATTCATTATATATAATACAGCAACCGGAAAAACGTGAGGTGATATCAGCTTCACTAGGGCCGGACGCAGCAACAGACACAGAGTTCAGCGGTACTCCCAGAGGGGGTAAACCAATAAAAGGACTCGGGTTGCCCATCGAACCAGGACCCGGAGGGGACAGATTGGGCCGGCAGCCAGTTCACATACAGCAGCAGGGCCACACAGAAATTGCGCACAATAAGAGGCGAAGACCCCGGCAGGGTCAAAGTAACTCAGAGTTCCCATACAGACTCCGGTGACAGGACTGGTTGTAAATCCTTTTATGTTAAAGTAAACTGGTTAAACGTTTCAGTGCCTCAGTCTTTCATTTGGACAATAGCCATCTATCCAGGATCGGGATCGTCACCGCTGGGAGAACCTGCTGCTGATCAAGTAAGTGCCTGTCCCCTCATGATACCCCTTACACTGTGCATTGCCTGAGGCCACAGCACCGGGTCAAGCCACCCGTGACATCCCCCTCAAGAGACAGACTCCATTGGTCCGGTGCTGGGTATCCCGGTCTCCTGGGCGTCACACAAGTGATTGTATGTAAGGAAGCTGCTGGACAAGAGTCACTGCAGAGTACCACTGCAAAGAGACATGAGTGTGAGAATGGGCCGAGACAAGCATTGTGGATTGTTAGGATAGAAGATAAAATTATTTATAAGACTTGTGTGAAAATCTGATTTGGATATATGTTAAATTTATGCAGAAATATAAAAAAATTCTGAAGGGTTCACAAACTTTCAAGTACCATGATACTTACAAATCTGTTGGTGGCCATTTGAGCATTTTCAAGAATGTAGATTCTAAATGCATACACAACATAAAAAGCAATGACCGGCACTACTTTAACTAGCAACCTTATATTTGCAGTCCTCTAGAGGTTAATAACGGAGGTGCTCAACTTCAAATAATTCAGTTAATTACAATTCTCCATAGAGTAAAAAAACAGAGGCTCTCACCGGACTCATTTATCTTCTTTTATTCCTGTTGCCATTTAAACAAACATATAGCTGGGGAGAGGAGCTGGAGATGCCGAGCTTAGGGTCCTCAGCTCCTCTCCCCAGTTATATGTTTGTTTAAATGGTGATATGAATAAAAGAAGATAAATGAGTCTGGTGAGAGTCTCTGTTTTTTTACTCTATTGAGAGCTGTGTAAAGTCGAAATCCATTAACAGTTCTTTTATGCCCATATTTTAGATTTTCCAAACAGTACATCAGATTCTCACAAGTCCAGCTCCTTAAACCCCAGCAATTATCAGCAATGCAAGCTTTGGCTGCCCATACAGATCCCTTTCTGTTCTATTAGTCCACAATGCTATGCCCTGATTGCTAATGGTCATGGTGTGTTAAATTAACCAGCCCTTTTTTCACAACTCTCTGGGGAAATTTTCTTTCTTTCTCAAGTTCTCCAGCATCAAAAAGTTGCAGAATTTGGCACAAGAATGGTTTGTGTTAGAATCTGTTTAGTTTGTGACTATCCGCCATTTTCTTGTGGCTTCTGGCTGCTGGTATTTTTCCTCTGGTGCTGGGTTTGTCTTGGGTCAGGTGTTTGTATCACTCTATTAATCAGCACTTTCCTCCAGTCCTTGCTGGACAGCAGTGTTAATCTGCTTGAGCTCTAGCTTGGTGCTTTGCTTTGTCATCTGTGTGTGCTATTTGTGCAGTGCTGGTACCTCAGGTTCTGCTAGCCTTAGTTTCTGTTTTCTATTGGTTTCTGCAGCCTTCTCTTTGTTTTCCAAAAGGAGGTCACCCGTTTTTTGTACCCAGTCCTTAGTTCTTTTAAGGAACCCCTTCACCTTATCTATAGGTCTTCGCTTGAGATTAACCTAGGATCGTTGGCCACTCCATCATAGGGTTTCAGCCTTGTCATAGTGCAGGGTCAGTTTCCCCCCTTCTACCTTAGTCCTGAGTTGCAGATCCGTAACAGTTTGTTAATAAATGTTGTGATATTTTACCCTTTGTGTCAACCCTATCACTTTTTTAAAAAAGTTTGGCACAACTTACTGCAGCTGGCACCTGAATACTAGTATACAAAACACATGTCTTGATAAACTTCCCTCAAAGTTTCTAACATTAAAAATTTTCAGATTAGAATCAATGTACTTTGAGCAACAAATATATATTTTGCATGTTTTTTCCTTTCTATTCAACAGAGTGGAATTTTATCACCTTTAGGCTGGGGTCACACTATAGAGGGATACTGACATATGAGAGGCGCAAAAACAGCGCATTGCACACAGACCAATGTTTCTCTATGGGGCAGCTCCTATCTGCCGTATATTTCTTGGCCGTATTTTACGGGCTGATAAAATCGCAGCATGCAGCGTTTGTCAGCGTATTGCGCAAAAAATCCACCAATGAAGGTCTATGGGGCGAGAAAAATACGGATTACACGCGGACCATGCGTGTGACTTGCGATAAATATGCACCGGTGTCCTATAGAAAAGCCGATAATTCAGTGCGGTGTACAGTAAAATCACACTGACAGGTAAGAATAGAATAGCTAAAATAAAAGTGTACACATAGAATAGGTAGATTATCTATATATATATATATATATATATATACATATATATATATATATACTAGATGGTGGCCCGATTCTAACGCATCAAGTATTCTAGAATATGTATGTAGTTTATTTATGAAGATTTTAGAAAAGTACAATGAATACACAGAATTCGGCTGGCTGGGCGCGACCAATTAGCGAAGCGTGGTTCAAATCCTGGGCCAATTCTCGGCCGGAGTTTGCCTGTCGCTGATTATTCGCATCCGGCCACATAGTATATAGCACAGCCACATAGAATATAGCACAGCCACGTAGTATATAGCAGCCCACATAGCATATAACACGGCCACGTAGTATATAACACAGCTCACATAGTATATAACAGCCCACGCAGTATATAACACAGCCCATGTAGTGTATAACACAGCCCCAGTAGTGTATAACACAGCCACGTAGTATATAACACAGCCCACGTAGTATATTGCACAGCCACGTAGTATGTAGCATAGCCCATGTAGTATATTGCACAGCCCACGTAGTATATTGCACAACCCACATAGCATATTGCACAGCCACATAGTATGTAGCACAGCCCACGTAGTATATTGCACAGCCACGTAGTATATTGCACAGACATGTAGTATATTGCACAGCCATGTAGTATATTGCACAGCCCACGCAGTATATTGTACAGCCACATAGTATATTGCACAGACATGTAGTATATTGCACAGCCATGTAGTATATTGCACAGCCCACGTAGTATATTGCACAGCCATGTAGTATATAGCACAGCCACACAGTATATTACACAGCTCACGTAGTATACAGCACAGCAACGTAAAATATAACACAGCCCATGCAGTATATAACACAGCCATGTAGTCCCACATAGTATTTAGCACAGCCAAGTAGTATATAGCACAGCCACGTAATATATTGCACAGCCATGTAGTATATTGCACAGCCACGTAGTGTATTGCACAGCCACATAGTATATTGCACAGTCCACGTAGTATATAGCACAGCCCACATAGTATATAACACAGCCACGTAGTATATTACACAGCCCACGTAGTATATAGCACAGCCACATAGTATATTGCACAGCCGACACAGTATATAACACAGCCAACGCAGTATATAGCACAGCCACGTATTATATTGCACAGCCGACGTACTATATAGCACAGACAATGCAGTATATAACACTGCCCATGTAGTATATAACACAGCCCACGCAGTATATAACACAGCCCACGCAGTATATAGCAATGTGGGCACCATATCCCTGTTAAAAAAAAGAATTAAAATAAAGAATAGTTATATACTCAGCCTCCGACGGCCTCCAGATCCATCCAAGGCCTTTCCCGCTCCTCGCGTGCCGCTCCGATCCCAAGCAGCAATAACACGTGACGATGTAGCGGCCTTGCAAGACCGCTACGTCATCTCCGGTCATTGCTGCAATGCATTCTGGGGACCGGAGCGGCACGCGAGGTGCGGGAAAGGCCTGGGCTGCATAGGCAGCATTAATAGTAAAAAGTTGGTCACACAGAGGGTTAATGGCAGCGTTAACGGACTGCCTTACACCGCGTTATGCCGCGGTGTAAGGCCGTCCTTTTAACGCTATGTGGGCGCTGACTGGGGGGAGTATGGAGGGGGCACTGACTGCAGAGGAGTAGGGAGCGGCCATTTCGCAGCCGGACTGTGGCCGTCGCTGATTGGTCATGGCCAGCTGGCCTCGACCAATCAGCGATGCGGGATTTCTGTGACAGATAGACAGAAAGACAGACAGTCAGAAAGACAGACAGAAAGACGAAAGTGACCCTTAGATGGATATTCTAGAATATGTATGTATATATATATATATACACATATATATATATATATGCACATATATATATATATATAGCAGCCACATAGCATATAGCAGAGACCACGTAACACAGACAGCCACGTAGTATATAGCACAGCCATGTAGTATATAACACAGCCACGTAGTATATAACACAGCCCATGTAGTATATAACACAGCCCATGCAGTATATAACACTGGCCACGTAGTATATAACACTGCCACGTAGTACATAACACTGCCCACATGGTATATAACACAGCCCACGTAGCATACAGCATCGACGCAGTATATAACACAGCCCACGTAGTACATAACACTGCCAACATAGTATATAACACAGCCCATGTAGTATATAACACAGCCCACATAATATATAGCATCGACGCAGTATAAAACACAGCCCACATAGCATATAACACTGCCCATGCAGTATATAACACTGCCCACGCAGTATATAACACAGCCTACTTAGTATATAACACAGCCCACGTAATATATAGCACCGACACAGTATATAACACAGCCCACGTAGTATATGACACTGCCCACACAGAATATAACACTGCCACGTAAAATATAACACAGCCCACGTAGTATTTAACACTGCCCATGTACTATATAAAATTGCTCACGTAATATATAACACAGGCCACACAGTATATAACACTGCCCACGTAGTATATAATACAGCCCATGAAATATAGAGCATAGGCAGCATCAATAGTAAAAAGTTGGTCACACAGGGTTAATAGCAGCGTTAACGGACTGCTTTACACCGCGGCATAACGCAGTGTAGCGCAGCCATTAACCCTGTGTGAGCGCTGACTGGAGGGGGCACTGACAGAGTAGGAAGGGGCAAATTCGTGGCCAGACTGTGCCCGTCGCTGATTGGTCGTGGCCTGACAGCTATGACCAATCAGCGACGCGGGATTTCCATGACAGACAGACAGAAAGACAGACAGAAAGACAGACAGCAAGACGGAAGTGACCCTTAGACAATTATATAATAGATATGTCATTGACACACACACATATATATATATATTTACATTTAATACAGAGCTAGATAGCAGAAAAGCTGGTAATTAAGTTGCTGGCTTTTGCTATCTCCTTATCAAACCAGGATATGAGACATGGTTTACATACAGTAAACCATTTCATGTCCCTTATTTTATTACATATTCCTCACTAATAATGTAAGAAGTGTCTGTGTGCAAAATTTTGGAGCTCTAGGTGTTAAAATAAAGGGTTAAATCACACAAAAAAATTTCTCCACCAGAGTGGGAAAGCAAGTGACTGAGGGCAGATATTAATAGCCTAGAGAGGGACCATGGTATTGCCCCCCCGGCTAAAAACATCTGCCCCCAGCCATCCAAGAAAAGGCACATCTGTAAAATATAAAGTATTTCCCAAGCTAGAGAATATGTAAAAAAATAACAAATATGAAATGGTTTACGGTATGTAAACCATGTCTCATATCCTATCGCGTTTGATAAGGAGATAGCAAAAGCCGGCAATTGAATTACCGGCTTTTCTGCTAACTAGCTCTGTATTAAATATGAATATATATGTGCTAGGTGTCGAGTTCTCACCTCTGCACAGGGGGAATCTCGAACCATCTCCGCTGTGGTCTCCCATTCTTTTTCAGCCGCAGTGGAGGAGTTTGTTCAATGGAGACGTCGGTCCCAGCGTCTAGCTCAGGATGATACTGGATGACTAGTTACTACTGCCCTTCCAGGCTCTGTCCTTGTAGCCAGCAATGTTCAGCAGCAAGCAGGTCTTTCTGGGACTAAGTCCTGCTTTTCCCTAACTGAGCATGCCCACGGGATGACCTCCCATTGGAGGTCGGGGTCACATGCTCAGGTCCTGTTGCGGCTCCTATTGGTCCATCTGGAAGGTCTTGTAGGACTGCCGCTATAAAAGGTTCGCATGGCCACTCGGCCATGCTCTAGTGTACACTTGTAAACGTGTGCGTTGACGTGTGAAAGTCGCTCATTAATTATCCCCTCCCTTGTGCATGACTGCTCGCGTAAGGTGGATGATTGCTATCTAGCGCCCGACTTAGCTATCAGCACGTGACACACAAAACAGCGTCACATTGCTGTGACCGCCAGTGCGGCGCCGTGCGCTTTCACAGCGCTTTCCTTACTCAAGCCTGGGTGGTTAGTGGCATCCGCCAGAGCGGCACCACACGCACTCCTGTGCATCTAAATTATTATTTTGGTTACGCTGACACCCCAGTTGCGGTGTCGAGCTCAAGAGGTCTAATTGTACTGTAATCCTGAGTCTAGGGGTAGATTTCTGTGACTCCTTGCTTGCGCTCTTTGTGTGGTACCGCGGCCCTGTGACGCAACAGGGTTCGCTTTCTTCATACTGGGTGAAGTTAACCCGTGTGTGAATCCATATTGTACCGCCATATAGTCCGTCATTACTTAGCAGCAGATTCCATCTCTGCGGATGGACCCCGGGCTGCAAACGCACCTTACTCTATCTTTCTAATTATTTGGTGCGTTCTGCTAGCCCTAACATATATGTGTCTCACTGACATATATATATAGAGAGAGAGAGACTGTGTATATGTTTTCATGAATATTTGAGCCCATGGATCCATTCTATGTCCATTTTGCAAACGTATGGATCCCAAACGGATGCCAAACGGAAGTTTACATGCGCAAAATACGCAGCCACACCTTGCCTACGGATGACATACGGATCACTGTTCAGGGAACTTTTCTGTGTATTTGGACTGTAAAAAACGGACTGTATTTTTATACGTTGTGTGTGACTCCAGCCTTAGAGTTTGCTCAAATGAGCGTATAAATTGGACGAGTGTAAGCCGATAAAAAAGGGATTGTACCAATGTTATTCAATGAGGCAGTGAAGATATGCGTTTTTTTCTCAGCTGTATTCGGCTTGAGAAAAATATTGCAGTCGGCTGCAATTTGACTGAAACCAGATGGGTGCGAAAAGAAAAATCAAATATCACACGGCCGATCAGTATGGCATCCAATTTTTTGGGGATACATTAGAACTCTGTCACATAGGAAACTGTATATGATTCATAACTGCTGAGTAAAAAACAGATTGCACACATGTGGTGTCCACTGTGGAGGCTCCAGATGTTGCATAAGGGCCAGCTGGGGCATGTAGTCCCACTGGCAGCTGATAATGATGTCAAGGTAGCTGAAGTGAGTCGCTGGACAATAATTGTCAATAGCGGTAGGTGACACTTGTGGATGGTATAGGCCCCCCTGGGGGAACTTTTGAAGCAGTGGTGTCTGGGTGCGGGTTTTGGAGTGCCCGCAGTGTTTGTGCTATCTCAAGCAGCCAGACACACAGGTGAACTTGTAAACATAGCAATTTTACTGAAAGAGGTAACGGGGTACAGTCTCTCTCTCAGGGCTCTTTTCCATTTGCGAGATAAACGTCCATGTCTCGCATTTGAAAACCAAGCTCTGGCGCCGGCACTTGGGAGCGGAGCGTGCAGCTCCATGTGTTGCTATGCAGCCGCACGCTCCGCTCTGGAGTGCCGGTGCCACAGCTTGGTTTTCACATGCGAGACACGGACGTTTATCTCGCAAATGGAAAAGAGCCCTTAAAGGCAAAGTTCACAGTGTATTGTGCATATGAAAGTAATGGTTCTCTCCTCATGGCAAAAGCGAGGTTATGGCCTCTCAGGGCGACTGGAGCAAAGTTCTTTTCACTTGCTATTAGAGGAAGTGCTACACGCCCTCCCTTCCCACCAGGAACATGTTCTTTTGATATAGAATGTTTGACTTTTTGTGCATTTTAGGCTAATTTCACATTTGCGTTTTGTGTTGTAAGTCGTTGCGCAACAAAATGACGTATCAACGGAAGTCATGAAGATCTGGAAAAACGTGTGTGACGCATCCAGTGTAATGACGGATGCGTCGTCCACAAATTCCAGTAAGTAAATGTCCGGGGACAAGTGAGCGAGAGAGGGAGAGAGAGATTTTTTTTCCCGGATTTGAAAACCCTTCCGGGCATGCTCAGAGGGGAAAAACAGGATCTGTCGCTGGATTCCTGTGTGTGACGGTCAGCAATGGATCTTGTGTCCATAGTCTTCCATTGTAGCCGACGGCGGGCAGCGCAGGATGCGTCGCTGACCGATTTTCTGACTAGCAGAAAAACCGTTCCTATGAACGTTTTCTCCGCACGACGGACCGCTATTTTCCGACAGATCCAGTGTACGACAGATGAAATGGATGGCCATCCCTCGCTAAGGCTGCTTTCACACAGGCGTCATCTGGCAGCCGTTACAATGCGTCGGCATGACGTATTGACGGATGCGTCAAAAAAAGGGAAAAACGGATGCAACGCATACAGTATTTCGATGGATCCGTCGTAGATCCGCTAGACGGTTCCATCGAAAAACTGGATCCGTTGCATCCGTTGTGTCCGTTTTTACCATCCGTTTTCCCTGCCTAAAAATGGGAGTCTCCTAAATGTGAATGGCTACTGGAAAATAGGGAAAACTATATATTGTACGGTGTTCATTTTAGGACATGGTCACAAATCAAAGTCAAACATCAGAAATACTCTGTCTGATACCTCATTCTGATACCTGACTCTGATACCTGACTCTGATACCTGACTCTGATACCTGACTCTGATACCTGACTCTGATACCTGACTCTGATACTTGAGTCTGATACTTGACTCTGATGCATGAAATTAGTAAAATTAGCTAAAATTAGTACCTGGGATCACTTGAGCTTGTGGTGCAATGGTAAGGCCGACGGCTGTAGTGTCTAGACGCAGGATCCGTTTTTTTTCTGCCGGATCGGTTTCATTTTTCTGCCTGATTCGTTTTTTTACGCCGGATCCGATTTTTTTTTACGTCGGATCTGTTTTTTTACGCCGGATCCGGGTGTTTTTACGCCGGATCCGTTTTTTTTGCCGGATCCGTTTTTTTACGCCAAATCCGTTTTTTTTTCGCCGGATCCGTTTTTTTCCGCCGGATCCGTTTTTCTTTCGCCGGATCCGTTTTCTTCGCCGAATCCATTTTTTTACGCCGGATCCGGGTTTTATTTTACGCCGGATCCGGTTTTTTTACACCAGATTTTTTTTTTCGCCGGATCCGTTTTTTTTCGCCTGATCCATTTTTTTACGCCGAATCTGTTTTTTTTTGCCTGATCCATTTTTTTCTTCCGGATCCGTTTTTTTACGCCTGATCAGTTTATTTTTCCGCGGGATCCGTTTCTCTTCCGCCGGATTCGTTTTCTTCGCCGTATCCGTTTTTTTACGCCGAATCCGTTTTTTTCGCCGAATCCTTTTTTTCTGCCGGATCTGTTTTTTTTAAGCCATATCCATTTTTTTACGCCGGATCCGTTTTTTTTTTTTACGCCGAATCCGTATTTTTTTACCGGGTTCCGTTTTTTTCTGCCGGATCTGTTTTTTTACACCATATCCATTTTTTACACCGGATCCGTTTTTTTTTTTTTTTTTACGCGGGATCCGTTTTTTTTTATTCCGGATTTTTTTTTCCGCCGGATCTGTTTTTTTTCTCCGCCTGATCCATTTTTTTACGCCGAATCTGTTTTTTTTTCGCCTGATCCATTTTTTTCTTCCGGATCCGTTTTGTTTACGCCTGATCAGTTTATTTTTGCGCCGGATCCGTTTTTTTTAACGCCGGATCCGTTTTTCTTCTGCCGGCGTAAAAAACGGATCCGGCGTAAAAAAATGGATATGGCATTAAAAAAAAACAGATCCGGCCGAAAAAAACGGATCCAGCGAAAAAAACGGATTCGGCGTAAAAAAACGGATCCGGCGGAAAAAACAGATCCGGCTGAAGAAAAACGGATCCGGCGGAAAAAGAAAACGGATCTGGCGTTAAAAAAAACGGATCCGGCGGAAAAAGATGGATATGGCGTTAAAAAAACAGATCGGGCAGAAATAAACGGATCCGGTGAAAAAAACGGATTCGGCGTAAAAAAACGGATCTGGCGGAAGAAAAACGGATCCGGCGTAAAAAAAACAGATCCGGCAAAAAAAAAACGGATCCAGCGTAAAAAAAATGGATCCGGGGAAAAAAAACGGATCCGGCACAAAAAAATGGATCTGGCGTAAAAAAAACGGATCCGGTGTAAATAAAACGGATCCGGTGTAAAAAAAACGGATCCGGCAAAAAAAAAAAACGGATCTGGCAGAAAAAAAACGGATCTGGCAAAAAAAACGGATCCAGCGTAAAAAAAAATGGATCCGGCGAAAAAAAACGGATATGGCAGAAAAAAACGGATCTGGCGTAAAAAAAACGGATCCGGCAAAAAAAAAAGGATCTGGCAGAAAAAAAACGGATCTGGTAAAAAAAAAAACGTATCCGGTGTAAATAAAACGGATCCGGTGTAAAAAAAACGGATCCGGCGTAAAAAAAAAAGATTCGGCGTAAAAAACGGATCAGGCAGAAAAAAAACGGAGCTGGCAGACAAAAACGGATCCGGCGGACAAAAACGGATCCGGAAAAATAAACGGATCCTGAGGAAAAAAAACGGATCCTGCGTCTAGAGGCTGCAGCCGTCGGCATTACCATTGCACCACAAGCTCAAGTGATCCCAGGTTTTTTTAAATTTAAAAAATTTAAATTTAAATTTTAAATTTAAAATTTTAGCTAATTTTACTAATTTCATGTATCAGAATCAAGTATCAGACTCAGGTATCAATGTCAAGTATCAGAGTCAAGTATCAGAGTCAGGTATCAGAGTCAGGTATCAGAGTCAGGTATCAGAGTCAAGTATCAGAGTCAAGTATCAGAGTCAAGTATCAGAGTCAGGTATCAAAGTCAAGTATCAGAGTCAGGTATCAAAGTCAAGTATCAGAGTCAAGTATCAGAGTCAAGTATCAGAATGAGGTATCAGACAGAGTATTTCTGATGTTTGACTTTGATTTGTGACTTTGATATGTGAAAGTCAGGTATCAGAATCAAGTATCAGAATGAGGTATCAGACAGAGTATTTCTGATGTTTGACTTTAATTTGTGACTTTGATATGTGAAAGTCAGGTATCAGAATCAAGTATCAGAATGAGGTATCAGACAGAGTATTTCTGATGTTTGACTTTGATTTGTGACCATGTCCTAAAATGAACACCTTAATATTGACTGTTTTTACAGCCCATCTTTGAAAGTGTTTAGAGAAAGTGGCAGAGACGGAAGGAGTACTTGTGAGGATTGCGAACGTAGTTACTGATGTGATTTTTGAGACCAGTCGGCTGGATATAATGGTTCGGGAGAAGGAGGCGGCAAGACGGAGGATGCTTCAACCTCGACGTCGCAGACTATGGATTCATCCCATTAACGCACTGCGGATGACCCGGGGCGTCTATTCTACTCTCTACATGGAGTTGCACCAGAACCCGGAGAAGTTTTTTAATTATGTTCGGATGAGGCAGGAGCACTTTGATTTGTTGCTGGAACAAGTTGGGGATGTCATCCAAAGGCAGGACACACGCATGAGGTTTTCCATTTCACCGGTGGAGCGGCTGATGGTGACCCTGTGGTAAGCTTTTTTTTTTTTTTTAATCATTGTTCATATTTAATGGAAAACCACATCAGCAGTGAACATGATCCACAAAATACTGCGCTGAAACACTGCGTTGCATTTTCTGGAGCATGTTAATTTTTTTATTGTTTGTGGCCATTCCACTGTGTTTTTCACCTGCTCCATAATAGGAATGCACAGATGTAAAAATGCTGTTTTTAATGTGCACTACAACAGAACAAAAACTTCCGTAGTGCCATTTATTGAAACTTTAAAAAAAAAAAAAAAAAATGTTATGTTGGTCTTTGCAATTTTTACTAACATTTTTATTTGTTTTTCCCAGATTCCTGGCTACAGGAGAATCCCTAACTTCACTACACTACCAGTTCAGCCTTGGAGTATTAACTATTTCCAGAATTGTGAAAGTGACCTGCCTGGCTATATGGGATACCTTGTACACGGAGTACATTCCACAACCGACAAAGGACATCTGGCTGCAGAGTGCAGAACTGTTTGAGAAACTGTGCCATTTCCCACATTGCTTGGGTGCCGTAGATGGCAAACACATCCGTATTACAAAACCGGCAGGATCAGGCTCAGAGTACTTCAATTACAAGAAGTACTTTTCAATAGTACTCATGGGCATAGCAGATGCAAACTGTAAATTTCTGGCTGTGGACATTGGAGCCTATGGCCGGTCCAACGACTCCCAAGTCTTCAAAAGTTCACCGATGGGCCGTTGTTTGTATGGAGACACGTATGACTTTCCACCAGCAAGTCCACTCCCGGGAACAACTGGACCACCTATGCCTTTTGTCTGTGTTGGTGATGAGGCAATCCAGTTGTCCCCACATCCACTAAAACCGTATGCAAGCAGAGACTTGACCCGAACAAAAAGTTTTCAATTACCGCTTAACAAGAGCCAGACGAGTGGTGGAGTGTGCATTCGGCATTTTAACTGCAAAGTGGCGCATGGTGCTCACCGCCATAAGACTGCACACACAAACAGTGGATGAGGTTGTCAAGGCCTGTGTGGTCCTCCATAACTATGTACTTTCCAAGGAGCCTGTTTCCGTGGATGATGAGCACTTGGATACCACCTTGTGGGATTACCACAGCAGCTCTGTATGCTCTGCCGGTTCTGTTTCCAGAATGAGGGACCACTTTGCAGAGTATTTTGTGTCACCTGTGGGCAGGGTTCCATGGCAAGAGAACGTTGTGTGACATCTTTCTTTCATGTGTCTGTGATTTATGTTGGGTAATAAACCAAATATTTGGGTAATAAACCAAATGTTATACCTTCTAACATGTGGTGTATAATGTTTTTTTTTCATTTAGTTAACATACTTAGCGTATGTGCACACGTTGCAGATTCTGCTGCGGATTTTTCCGCAGTGGATTTGGAAAATCCGCAGTGCAAACTCACTGCGGTTTTCACTGCGGATTTTCTAGCGGTTACTTCTGCGGATTCCACTGCGGGTTTTCAACTGCACTTTCCTATTGGTGCTGGTCTAAAACCGCTGCGGAATCCGCACAAAGAATTGACATGCTGCGAAAATAATCCGCTGCGTTTCCGCGCGGATTTTTCCGCAGCATGTGCACAGCGGTTTTTTTCCCCCATAGGTTTACATTGTACTGTAAACTTTGTGAAAACTGCTGTGGATCCGCAGCATCAAATCCGCTGCGGATCCGCAGCAAAATCCGCAACGTGTGAACATGGCCTTAAATGAAGGCACTTCACAAAAAAATTGTTTTTAAACCAAATTTTATTTTACATATTACAATATAATGAACTTTTGTCATATCTTTTTTTTTTTTTTTTTTTTTAATTTTTGGTAAACTTTTTTTTTTGTTGGTAAACCTTTTTTTCTTTGGTAAAACTTTTTTTATAAAGCTTTTTCTTGAGTAAATCTTTCTTTTGTAAACTTTTTTTTTGTTAAACTTTATTTTGTTTGGTTACACCTTTTTTTTTTAATAAAAATATAACATCACAACTTTTTTACAAAACATTACAAATCTGTAAAGTGTGGGGTGGAGATACTAGCGGAGGTGCTGGAAGGTTGGACCACGTCGATAGTTGGGGAAAGCCTACTGGGTTGGGGTGTAGTGGAAGGGGGGGAATAAACAGGGGGCTGAGCAGGGGGGGTGGTGTTGGGGTAGGTGGAATACTAAATGGGGAAGGTAAGTTGGACAAGGAAGAAAACATTGGGGAAGACATTGGGATTTGGGGCCGGGATGGGAATTGGGACTGGGTTGGGTATTGGGCCTGGGCTGGGAATTGGGCCTGGGTTTGGTATTGGGACAGAGCTGGAAATTGGGACTGGGCTGGAAATTGGGACTGGACTGGGAAAGCTGTAGTGGTTGTGTGGGGAGGTGTGGGATTTTAGGTTTCATACATGACCTGCACTAGACCAGCTTGGCAGGCTTGCATTAACCGCATCTGCTGGTCAAGAGTTAGCTTTTCCATGCTCCTGAGCATGGATTGAAAAAAAAGGTTGTTTGGAGATTGACTTGCATCTGAATGCAGCCTATCCAAGCGACTGCTGTGTTCACTCATGCGTGTTTGCACAATGTTGAACCCAGCAGTCACTTGCACTCCCAAAATATTGAAAGAGCTTTGGAAGGCTGCATTCAGATGCAAGAACTCAGGAGCATAGCTCCTTTCCGGACCCCTCTGTCGCTGCCGCCACGAACCTATTGGTGGTCTAGAGGTGGCAGGATCAGAGGGGTGTGGTAAAGGGAATGCTAAGTCTTGACCAGCAGCTTCAAGTAACGAAGGCTGCGCTGATGCTCCAGTGCAGGCGGCGGTGGAAGTGGATGGGGCAGAGGTACCAGAAGGGTCAGACGAGGGGACAGAGGTGTGGGGTCTACCGACGTGGCCCTCGGTGGCGGACTCCTGAGAGATCGCTCCAGAGGGGTCCAAGGTAGATGCAGGCACCCGATGGCTACAGACGGTGCTGTGAAATAGAGAAAAAAACAATTAATATATTGATAGGAAAAAGCCCTGACTGAAACCAAACAAGTATTATATAGGTAAACATGTTGATTTACTCAATGGGCTGTTGAATACTTACCTTCTACTCAGCATTGTTTCCCGGAGGAAGGACAGGGCCCGGCCATATTTATACCGAGTCCTTCTCCATCGTGCTGAGCCACTCGGGGCCTGCATCTCCTCGTTAAAGGGAGGGTGCCGTGATTTTAGTTTTTGTATTAATAAATATTGATTATATAATCAATTATTTTTAATACAAAAGTAAATGTACTACTTTCATACTTTTTTATTTATTCATTTTTACTTTTACCACTGGAGGCCGCCATTTTTATTAGTGTGGGTGTAAGTGTCTGGGCACGACACTTGCACATCTCACTTACGGCAGCCATGGGCATAGGAGCCAACGGTCGGACCCGACCGCATCTCTTTCATTGAGGCCGCTTCTCCTGCCTCTCAGCTGTGACTTGGGCATGCCCACTGAGCTGCTACGTCACAGCTGTGAGAGGAGATCGCGGCCATTTTGTTTTTTATTTTCCTCTGTCATCGCACACACAGCTCAGTGTGTGCGATCATAGCAGGAGCTGCCAGGGAGAAGCTGCTGCTGGGAAGCGAGGGTCGGGGTGAGTATCTGCAGCCAGGAGCTGTGATTGCAGCCTGTACTTAGTATTACAGCACAGGCTGCAATCACTGCCGACCTGTTCAGAGCAGGGAGATCGTCACACTGCTCTGCCCTGAGCATGATTCAGCACTTCCTGGGAGAGGACTGAAGGTAAGTACAGAGTCTTTATTTTCTTATGCATCTACCACTGCCACCAGCCCCTATATACCACTGCTACCTGCCCCTATATACCACTGCTACCTGCTCCTATATACCACTGATACCTGCCCCTATATACCACCTACCACTGCTACCTGCCCCTATATTCCACTGCTACCTGCCCCTATATACCACTGCTACCAGCCCCTATATACCACTGCTACCTGCTCCTATATACCACTGCTACCTGCCCCTATATACCACTGCTACCTGCCCCTATATACCACTGCTACCTGCCCCTATATACCACTGCTACCTGCCCCTATATACCACTGCTACCTGCCCCTATATACCACTGCTACCTGCTCCTATATACCACTGCTACCTGCTCCTATATACCACTGCTACCTGCCCCTATATACCACTGCTACCTGCTTCTATATACCACTGCTACCTGCTCCTATACACCACTGCTACCTGCCCCTATATACCACTGCAACCTGCCCCTATATACCACTGCTACCTGCCCCTATATACCACTGCTACTTGCCTCTATATACCACTGCTACCAGCCCCTATATATCACTGCTACCTGCCCCTATATACCACTGCTACCTGCCTCTATATACCACTGCTACCTGCCCCTATATACCACTGCTACCAGCCCCTATATACCACTGCTACCTGCCCCTATATACCACTGCTACCTGCCCCTATATACCACTGCTACCTGCCCCTATATACCACTGCTACCTGCTCCTATATACCACTGCTACCTGCTCCTATATACCAGTGCTACCTGCCCCTATATACCACTGCTACCTGCCTCTATATACCATCTACCACTGCTGCCTGCCTCTATATACCATCTACCACTGCTGCCTGCCTCTATATACCATCTACCACTGCTGCCTGCCTCTATATACCATCTACCACTGCTACCTGCCTCTATATACCATCTACCACTGCTGCCTGCCTCTATATACCATCTACCACTGCTACCTCTGTCCTGTGTAGCTAATCCTGTCCTGTGTACAGTATCACACAAGATAGGATTAGATACACGGTGCAGCACAGTATCACACAGGACAGGATTAGATACACGGCTCAGCAGTCAGTATCTAATCCTCTCCTATGCACTCCTCTCCCCCTTGCGTGTCTTTCCCCATTGTGGTTTATTATTTTTGTTGTGGGAGATGAGGGAGTCGAGGATTATGCGTTCGGTATGGTTTAAAAAAGATTAATAAAGGACTTTATTCTGGCCGAGTATTTACAATACATGTGAGATCTATGTGGCGGCATTATGGGTGATCTATATGGCGGTATTATGTGAGAAGCATATGGTGGTATGTGAGAACACTGGCGGTATTATGTGTGATCTATATGGCGGTATGTGAGAACACTGGCGGTATTATGTGTGATCTATATGGCGGTATGTGAGAACACTGGAGGTATTATGTGTGATCTATATGGTGGTATTATGTGAGAACTGTATGACAGTATTGTGTGTGATCTATATGGCGGTATTATGTGAGAACACTATGGCAGTATTATCTTCAGAAAGCGGACCCATTCTATGGTGGTTCTGGCTGAGCACCTGCACGCGGGTCTGGGGTAATAGAGGGGACAGCATGACCTCCAGTTAAGTGTAGTCAGGGGAAGGCTGGTGAGGCAGCTGAAGAGAGGGGTCTCATTTTTATCGTTACTATATGGCTACATTTCCTTCCCAGCATCACCCCAGACTGCGCCTGTCGCCTCGCTTTCACACATTGCCAGGACGGGATGGGGAAGACAGGATCTGAGGAGGGGAATGGGGTCTGCATGCAAAGTCTGGATCAGACCAGGCCATCAATCCGCAGAAATGTTTCCTGGATTTCTGTGGAGCAGACAAGCAGACGGTCCATCCATGTGTATAAAAGACAGCGCCCTATGTACAATCCCTGGCTGCTCCGCACACCGAACAGGGGGCCCCCATAGACCAGCACACTGCTCTCCTGAAATACTCTGTGCTGCTGTCACCCTGCTCCCTCCACCACATATCTCCCAGAATCCTTGCTGCCTGCCATCCTCGGTGACTGTCTACTTGTCAGTATAAGGCTGCCTTCACACTAGCAGTATTTGGTCAGTATTTTACCTCAGTATTTGTAAGCCAAAACCAGGAGTGAGTGATATATACAGAAGTGGTGACGTGTTTCTATAAGGCCGGCATCACACTAGCGAGTTTTACGGACGTAAGATAGCAGAAAATACGTCCGTAAAACACGCCTAACAAACGTCCCAATTACCGTATTTTTCGGACTACAAGACGCACTTTTTCCCCCCCAAAAAAGGGGGGAATATGGGGGGTGCATCTAATAGTCGCAATGCAGGCTTACCGTGGCGGCAGAGGTGCGGTGGCAGAGGTGCAGCGGCAGAGGTGCAGCGGCAGAGGTGTGGGGGCAGAGGAGGCGCAGTAAGCGGGGTCCCTTTCTCCGGTGAGGTGATGCAGCAGCCCGGTATGCAGCAGAGCTGGGTGAATCCTGTTGATATCGGTGGTGGCGGCCATCTTCCTGAGGCCGCGCGTGCGCAGATGGAGCGCTCTGCTTCCCGGGGCTTCAGGAAAATGGCCACGCGATCTCCATCTGCGCACGCGCGGCCTCCCGCGGCCATTTTCCTGAAGCCCCGGGAAGCAGAGCGCTTCATCTGCACACGCGCGGCCTCAGGAAGATGGCCGCGCCCACCGATAACAACAGGATTCACCCGGCTCTGCTGCTTACCGGGCTGCTGCATCACCATACCGGGTAAAGGGACCCCGCTTACTGCGCCTCCACTGCCGCCGCACCTCTGCCACAGCACCTCTGCCACGGCACCTCTGCCGCCACGGTAAGCCTGCATTGCCTGCACGGTAAGCCTGGGACCCCTCTCACGCCATACCTCTCACTGCACCTCCTGATCCCAGCACCTCCTGATCCCAGCACCTCCTGATCCCAGCACTTCCTGATCCCAGCACCTTCTCATCCCAGCACCTCCTCATCCCAGCATCACCCCACCTCTGCCGACACCTTGCCTCCTGTGACCCTGCTCTGCCACCGCCAGCCCTCAGGTAAGATACTGTAAATAAAATACGGATTACACACAGACCAGCAGTGTGACTTGCGAGAAATACGCAGCGGTGTTAGAGAGAAAAGCCGGCAATTCAGCGCGGTGTACAGTAAAATCACACTGACAGCTTACAGTAGAATAAATGTGTACACATATATATATATATATGTCATTGAGACACATATATGTATATATATTATTATTTCATACAGCGCTAGATAGCTTTAAAGCCGGTAATTCAATTGCCGGCTTTGCCATCTCCTTCTAAAACCCGACATGATATGAGACATGGTTTACATACAGTAAACAATCTCATATCCCCATTTTTTTTTTGCATATTCCACACTACTAATGTTAGTAGTGTGTATATGCAAAATTTGGCCGTTCTAGCTATGAAATTAAAGGGTTAAATGGCGGAAAAAATTGGCGTGGGCTCCCGCGCAATTTTCTCTGCCAGAGTAGTAAAGCCAGTGACTGAGGGCAGATATTAATAGCCTGGAGAGGGTCCATGGTTATTGGCCTCCGCCCTGGCTAAAAACACCTGCCCCCAGCCACCCCAGAAAAGGCACATCTGGAGGATGCGCCTATTCTGGCACTTGGCCACTCTCTTCCCATTCCCGTGTAGCGGTGGGATATGGGGTAATGAAGGGTTAATGCCACCTTGCTATTGTAAGGTGACATTAAGCCAAATTAATAATGGAGAGGCATCAATTATGACACCTATCCATTATTAATCCAATACAAGTAAAGGGTTAAAAAAAACACAAACACATTATTAAAAATTATTTTAATGAAATAAAAACAAAGGTTGTTGTAATAATTTATTCTATGCTCAATCCATCTGAAGACCCTCGCTCTGTAACAAAAAAAAAAAAAACCAACAAAATACATACCTTCCGAAGATCTGTAAGGTCCCACGATGTAAATCCATCTGGAGGGGTTAAAATATTTTGCAGCCAGGAGCTCTGCTAATGCAGCGCTGCTCCTGGCTGCAAAACCCAGGGGAATGAAGGTAAAGTAGGCCAATGACCTATATTTACCTTCATTTGCGGTGAGGCGCCCTCTGCTGGTTGTTCCTGGAGCGTGGGAACTTTCCTAGAAAGCTCCCAGGCTCGAGTTCATATGAGGACAACCAGCAGAGGGCGCCTCACCGCTGTCCTCATATGAACTCGAACGCACGCACACACACACACACACACACACACACACACACACACACACACACAAGCACACAGCCGTACGCAAACACACACAGATGCACACAAGCTTATGCAAACACACACAAATGCACAAAAGCACACAGGCGGGCAAAACCACAAAGCCGCACACAGACACACACACACACGCATGCACCCACAGACGCAAGCAAAAATGGCAGGACACACACTGTCTGGATGCTGGCAGGCCTGAGACTGGAGCTGGACGCTGGCTGTCTTCACAGTGGCAGGCCTCAGGCTGGAGCTGGACTCTGGCAGGACGCTGGCTGTTGCAGGATGATGGCAGGCCTCTGGCTGTATTCAGGTTTAGCTCTCGCTGTATTCAGTATGTCATACAGACACAAACACATGCACACGCACACACAGACATGCACACAGACGCACACAAAAATGGCAGTACTCACTGGTTTGAAGGCTGTAGTGTGATGCTGGCTTCTGGCAGCACAGTCAGGCCTCTGGGTAGGATTTATAGCTGGCTGGCTGGCTGTATGCTGCCTGTATGGTGGCTGTATTCTGCCTGTATGGTGGCTGGAGTCTTGCTGGCTGGAGTCTTGTTGGCTAGAGTCTTGCTGGCACATGTGGGGGTGCCGCCCCAGGCCAGGTTTATATAGATTTGGGGGTGTCTGGTGAATTGGCAACAAAATCCTGAATCTGAGCATGCTCAGTGTAAAAAAAACGTATTGCAGCGCTGCATTCCGTCATACGACATGTCACGATGGATCCTGCTTCCATTCTAGCCAACGACGCATGCCGCAGGATGCGTTGCGACACGTTTTCCCAGCACAGACAAAAAACGTTACAATCAACGTTTTTTTCCAGTCGACGTGCCGCCAAATTTCGACGCATCTGTCGCACGACGTACACGACTGGTGACAATCCGTCGCGATGCGTCGCCAATACAAGTCAATGGGAAAAAAACGCAACCTGTGGGAGATTTTGCAGGATGCGTTTTTTTTCACAAAACGACGCATTGTGACATCCGCCGAACAACGCTAGTGTGAAAGTAGCCTAATACAAGTCTATGGGAAAATGGAGGATCCTGCAAAATTTTTTGCAGGATCCTGCATTCTCAAAAATCAACGGATTGTGACGGAAGCTGCAAACGGCAAGTGTGAAAGTAGCCTTATTCTGTAAAAAACATTTCCATACTTGGGTCAGTTTTACATGATCAAGGCCTTTTGGCATCATAATTTTTTGCACAAATATGCTGCCACTATACTAGTACTTATACGTACTCATTTTTGATTGTCACACATGCATATCAACTGTTAAGGCCATTTGGCATCTACCTTATGATATATACCTATGCTGTGATTATCCCTACCTGCATATTTTTGTGCATGTGTACTTACCTGTTACACTTGTTTCATTTACGATTTTGGTTGCCCAGGACTCTCTGCCTTGTTTCATACTCTTATCATTAATTTGTGTATTTTTTTTTTTAAATAATCCTTTTAATTTGTTTAACCAATGAAGGTTTAAAAGTGTCTACTTGGCTTGGGCAAGGTTTGTTAAAAGGTTGATTTTAACTACTTCCAATAGGTGACACCAGAGTTCAACCTTCTTCTCTCATTGAATGGCCTAAAAGTCTCTTTGGGCTGAATTGGTACTCTCCACAAAAAGAGATGTCACCCCTTAGATCCTTGTCAGAGGCCTATCATCCAGTTAAATTAATATTTCCTTTGCACTGATGAGGGTCAAACACCCCACAGCTCAAGGTTACAAGCCCATCTCCAGAGATCTTGATGTTGCTTTGCCCATATTGCACAACCTAAACAAGAAATGTACAACTAATGGTACTGTAGCTAATCTCCCTGGACATGGACGGCAGAGAAAAATTTATGAAAGTTTGCAACACATGATAGTCTAGATGGGGGGGAGGCAATTAATTTTCCCAAGGGGCCACATGAGAGACCATGAGTGTTGTGGAGGGTTGAACTAATAGCTTGAAATTAATTCTACTCAATATTAATTTATTAATATTAGTTGTATCACTTAATATTGAGCGTAATTAAGTCTGCTGACACCCCCCTATATATCTTTGAACCCCCCACAGCCCCTTATATACAGCATGAGCCTCACACAGCCTACTACATATGCGGCATGAGCCCCACACAGCCTCCCTATATACGGCATGAGCCAAACACAGTCTCCCTATATACGGCATGATCCCCACACAGCCTCCATATGTACGGCATGAGCCCCACAGAGCCTCCCATTTACAGTATGAGCCCCACACAGCCTCCCCATGAACAGCTTGAGCCCCACACAGCCTCCCCATGTACAGCATGAGCCCCATGCAGCCTCCCCATGTACAGCATGAGCCCCACACAGCCTGCCCATGTACAGCATGAGCCCCACACAGCCTGCCCATATACTGCATGAGGTCCCACACAGCCTCCCCATAAACTGCATGAGCCCCACACTTTCTCCACATACTGAATGAGGCCCCACACAGCCTACCATATACTGCGTGAGGCCCCCACAGGCTCCCCATATACGGATTGAGCCCCACACAGCCTCCGCATATATTGCATGACAGTATACAGCCTTCCCATAGCCTCACCATGTGCAGCATGTCACCCCCAAAGCCTCCCCATGTGCTGCATATCACCCCCATAAAATCCCCATGTTCACCCCATAGAATCCATATGTTCACCCCATAGAATCCCCATGTTCACCCCATAGAATCCCCATGTTCACCCCATAAAATCCCCATGTTCACCCCATAAAATCCCCATGTTCTCCCCCATAGAATCCCCATGTTCGCTCCATAGAATCCTCATGTTCACCCCATAGAATCCCCATGTTAACCCCATGGAATACCCATGTTCACCCCCATAGAATCCCCATGTTCACGCCCATAGAATCCCCATGTTCATCCCATAGAATCCCCATGTTCATCCACATGAAAAAAAAAACACCACATACTCAACTCAGTCCCATTCCCAGGCACCCTGCTTCTGCTTCTGTTGCTGTCTCCAATGCGCTAACTCTTTGGCAGTACATAGCTGATGCAATGACATGACGTCAACGTGTCAGCTGTTTTACACACTGATTGGTGGAAGAAGTGGCCGGAGGTCCCTCCTCCACCATTGCTGACTACGGGAGACAGCGAGCGAGGGGGCAGGAATGGTGCGGCCTGCGGACCTCAGGACTGAGACAGCCAGAGGGCCAGATGTGGCCCGCGCTTTGTCCAGATCTGGTCTAGATGGTAGATGTCACGATTCCGCCCCTCAGGGCGTCTGGGATGCAGTTACTGACAGTTCGGCTGTCCAATCCGGTACAGGAGCGTGCTGAAGCTGTCAGTACTTTGATTGACAGCATGGCCATATAATCTGGTTCAGGGGCATGCTGAGCTGTCAGTGTGTTGATTGACAGCTCGACTAGCCAATCTGTGACAGGGAGATGTCGGGTGTCGCCAAGCGTTCACTATCCTGGGTGATTGCCATGCCTACTTAAATGAGCAGCTTCTCCCAGACCACTGCCAGACATAAATTCAACAAGTAAGGTTTGTGCTCCCTATGCCTTGAGTACTGTATGTTTCATCTGCTGCCTGACCTTGGACTTCGTTCTGACCATCTGCCTGTTTTACCCCTTCTGCTCTTATCTGTTATCCTCCCAGTACTCAGACCTCAGAACATTAGCTGACTATGCTTTTCTCTCTTCCTTCTGTTTATGACCTACCCTCCTGGCTTCTAACCTTGGACTTCTTGACCACTCTGACTCATGGCTTGAGCGTGAGAAGTGACTAGCATCACAGTGGATAAGTAGCATGGTGGGGGCGGCACGGTGGCTCAGTGGTGAGTCCTGGGTTCAAATCCCAAAATGTATGTGAGTAAACCAAAATCTTACTGGGAAAGCATTTTGTGGAAAGGTTAGATTAAGATAGAGCTTTTTAGTGAAACACATCATTCTACTGTTTACCAACAACAAAATGAGGCCACAAAGATAAGAACACAGTACCAACAGTTAAATATGGTCGAGACTCAAATATGTTTTGGGGTTGTCTTCCTACCTCTGGCATTGGGTGTCTTGACTGTGAGCAAGGCATCATGAAATCTGAAGATTACCAAAGGTAATCTTCAAATATGAGAGACCTGGAGAAGTTTGCAAAAGAGGAGTGGTCAAAAATTCCACTTGAGAGGTATAAGAAGCTAGTTCCAAAGGGTGTGCAACCAAACATTATGTTGATGGTGTCAACAATTCTGACCATTTCCGTTTTGGGGTTTTGTGTGAAATTATGCCCAATTTGCCTTTTTTTCAGTTTTTTTTTTTGCTTTGTTTCAATACACTCAAAAGAAATAAACATGTGTATAACAAAACGTGTAATTCCAATAGTTTTCTGGGAGATATACGTCATATTCTGGGGTTTCTAGGGTGCTAACACTTTTGACCATGACTATATGTACATTTATGTAATGGGTGTGTAATTTGCACTAGTGAGTGTAATATGTACATTATGTATAATTATGTACATTTCTGCATGCATATTGTATGTGTGTAATGTTTATGTCCATTTGTATATTATGTATGCAATGTCTAAGTTTTTGTGTATTGAGTACATACATTTTTTAATTTGTACTTATACACATGTATTCATCCATGGAAACACAAAAAAAAATCTTACTATGATAATACCATATATAGAAGTCTGGAAAAAGTTATTTAAATAGCCCCATTGGTTGTCATAATACTTTGTTTTACCAATTATTTTATACAATGTACAATAAATGCTTTACTGTAATCTAAAAATGTGGAATCAAAATAAAATACACATTAAAAAAAACCATAAAATGCCATTTCTTGTTCAGATGATAGTGGCAAGGCAACCTTTGTATGAGTCTCTCTGCGCACCCAGGCAGGTCAGAAAAAAGGGTCTATAAAGCAATATCAGAGTGTACACTAATTATGTTTAATAATCCTTTCAAGTAATGCAGCCTCCCCATATCCCCTAGCTACAAATATTATACGCCAATCAATAGCTGTTAATTCTCTTATGTGAAAATGTAATGATATTTTAACAAACTGTAAAACGCGTTAACTGATGCATATTACTTTTATGAGATTTTTCTGGCCCGAAGAGGTTAACCGACTAACAAATACATTCTATCGATTAAATATGAGGCACTTAGTCTTCAATTTAGTTTGTACACAGAACAAATCTTTCACAGAAAGGGAGGTTTAGCTTAGGGGAGGACAAATGCATTTCACAATAAACCGAGCTCTCTGGCAGGCAGACACCCATAAACCATTCATGTCATAATAATAGTACTGTTGTGGGCTTTTCAGCCAGCTACATTGTTTGCTCAATTTAAGGGGTTTTAAACTTTTTAATACATTGCTAAACTAAGGACCTCTAGATGCGTCCTAACTTTGTGATATATATTTAGACAAAATCTGATCCCACCGCACAAATCTCTAGATGTAGCGCTGCAGGGAGGGCAGTCTAGGAGGCTCGCCTATAAACATACAAATAAAAATGTATTGATACACTTTAATATGAGAACTGAAAGGTACACATGAGACTATTGTCTATGTTCATTTTGGTAATGAGGGTTTTCAGAGACTTTAGAGAATATTGTATCAGACATTGAGATTTCATTTTGGCTTCCAAAGGGGACACTATGGTTGACACAGGGACAATTCTAGATGATTCTGAAGGGCCTGAACCTTGATTTTTGCAAGGAAGGTGATGAAGCAGATTTTTGCAAGGAAGGTAACATAGTTAGTAAGTAACATAGTTAGTAAGGCCGAAAAAAGACATTTGTCCATCCAGTTCAGCCTATATTCCATCATAATAAATACCCAGATCTACGTCCTTCTACAGAACCTAATAATTGTATGATACAATATTGTTCTGCTCCAGGAAGACATCCAGGCCTCTCTTGAACCCCTCGACTGAGTTCGCCATCACCACCTCCTCAGGCAAGCAATTCCAGATTCTCACTGCCCTAACAGTAAAGAATCCTCTTCTATGTTGGTGGAAAAACCTTCTCTCCTCCAGACGCAAAGAATGCCCCCTTGTGCCCGTCACCTTCCTTGGTATAAACAGATCCTCAGCGAGATATTTGTATTGTCCCCTTATATACTTATACATGGTTATTAGATCGCCCCTCAGTCGTCTTTTTTCTAGACTAAATAATCCTAATTTCGCTAATCTATCTGGATATTGTAGTTCTCCCATCCCCTTTATTAATTTTGTTGCCCTCCTTTGTACTCTCTCTAGTTCCATTATATCCTTCCTGAGCACCGGTGCCCAAAACTGGACACAGTACTCCATGTGCGGTCTAACTAGGGATTTGTACAGAGGCAGTATAATGCTCTCATCATGTGTATCCAGACCTCTTTTAATGCACCCCATGATCCTGTTTGCCTTGGCAGCTGCTGCCTGGCACTGGCTGCTCCAGGTAAGTTTATCATTAACTAGGATCCCCAAGTCCTTCTCCCTGTCAGATTTACCCAGTGGTTTCCCGTTCAGTGTGTAATGGTGATATTGATTCCCTCTTCCCATGTGTATAACCTTACATTTATCATTGTTAAACCTCATCTGCCACCTTTCAGCCCAAGTTTCCAACTTATCCAGATCCATCTGTAGCAGAATACTATCTTCTCTTGTATTAACTGCTTTACATAGTTTTGTATCATCTGCAAATATCGATATTTTACTGTGTAAACCTTCTACCAGATCATTAATGAATATGTTGAAGAGAACAGGTCCCAATACTGACCCCTGCGGAACCCCACTGGTCACAGCGACCCAGTTAGAGACTATACCATTTATAACCACCCTCTGCTTTCTATCACTAAGCCAGTTACTAACCCATTTACACACATTTTCCCCCAGACCAAGCATTCTCATTTTGTGTACCAACCTCTTGTGCGGCACGGTATCAAACGCTTTGGAAAAATCGAGATATACCACGTCCAATGACTCACCGTGGTCCAGTCTATAGCTTACCTCTTCATAAAAACTGATTAGATTGGTTTGACAGGAGCGATTTCTCATAAACCCATGCTGATATGGAGTTAAACAGTTATTCTCATTGAGATAATCCAGAATAACATCCCTCAGAAACCCTTCAAATATTTTACCAACAATAGAGGTTAGACTTACTGGCCTATAATTTCCAGGTTCACTTTTAGAGCCCTTTTTGAATATTGGCACCACATTTGCTATGCGCCAGTCCTGCGGAACAGACCCTGTCGCTATAGAGTCACTAAAAATAAGAAATAATGGTTTATCTATTACATTACTTAGTTCTCTTAGTACTCGTGGGTGTATGCCATCCGGACCCGGAGATTTATCTATTTTAATCTTATTTAGCCGGTTTCGCACCTCTTCTTGGGTTAGATTGGTGACCCTTAATATAGGGTTTTCATTGTTTCTTGGGATTTCACCTAGCATTTCATTTTCCACCGTGAATACCGTGGAGAAGAAGGTGTTTAATATGTTAGCTTTTTTCTCGTCATCTACAACCATTCTTTCCTCACTATTTTTTAAGGGGCCTACATTTTCAGTTTTTATTCTTTTACTATTGATATAGTTGAAGAACAGTTTGGGATTAGTTTTACTCTCCTTAGCAATGTGCTTCTCTGTTTCCTTTTTGGCAGCTTTAATTAGTTTTTTAGATAAAGTATTTTTCTCCCTATAGTTTTTTAGAGCTTCAATGGTGCCATCCTGCTTTAGTAGTGCAAATGCTTTCTTTTTACTGTTAATTGCCTGTCTTACTTCTTTGTTTAGCCACATTGGGTTTTTCCTATTTCTAGTCCTTTTATTCCCACAAGGTATAAACCGCTTACACTGCCTATTTAGGATGTTCTTAAACATTTCCCATTTATTATCTGTATTCTCATTTCTGAGGATATTGTCCCAGTCTACCAGATTAAGGGCATCTCTAAGCTGTTCAAACTTTGCCTTCCTAAAGTTCAATGTTTTTGTGACTCCCTGACAAGTCCCCCTAGTGAAAGACAGGTGAAACTGCACAATATTGTGGTCGCTATTTCCTAAATGCCCAACCACCTGCAGATTTGTTATTCTGTCAGGTCTATTAGATAGTATTAGGTCTAAAAGTGCTGCTCCTCTGGTTGGATTCTGCACCAATTGTGAAAGATAATTTTTCTTGGTTATTAGCAGAAACCTGTTGCCTTTATGGGTTTCACAGGTTTCTGTTTCCCAGTTAATATCCGGGTAGTTAAAGTCCCCCATAACCAGGACCTCATTATGGGTTGCAGCTTCATCTATCTGCTTTAGAAGTAGACTTTCCATGCTTTCTGTTATATTTGGGGGTTTGTAACAGACCCCAATGAGAATTATGTTACCATTTTTCCCTCCATGAATTTCAACCCATATGGACTCGACATCCTCATTCCCTTCGCTAATATCCTCCCTTAAAGTGGACTTTAGACAAGACTTTACATAGAGACAAACCCCTCCTCCTCTCCGATTTTTACGATCCTTTCTAAACAGACTGTAACCCTGTAAGTTAACTGCCCAGTCATAGCTTTCATCTAACCATGTCTCGGTTATTCCCACTATGTCAAAGTTACCTGTAGATATTTCTGCTTCTAGTTCTTCCATCTTGTTTGTCAGGCTTCTGGCGTTTGCTAGCATGCAGTTTAGAGGATTTTGTTTTGTTCCAATCTCCTCACTGTGGATTGTTTTAGAAATGTTCTTACCTCCCTTCTGAGTATGTTTTCCTGGGTCGTCTTTGTTCGAGTCTAATGTTTTTCTTCCTGTCCCCTCTTCTTCTAGTTTAACGCCCTCCTGATGAGTGTAGCGAGTCTTCTGGCGAATGTGTGTTTCCCAGGTTTGTTGAGGTGTAGTCCGTCTCTGGCGAGGAGTCCATCATACCAGTAATTCACACCGTGGTCCAGGAATCCAAATCCTTGTTGTCTGCACCATCGTCTTAGCCAGTTGTTTGCATCAAGGATCCTGTTCCATCTCCTGGTGCCATGCCCGTCTACTGGAAGGATAGAAGAAAAAACTACCTGTGAATCCAGTTCCTTTACTTTCTTCCCCAACTCTTCAAAGTCCTTGCAGATTGTCGGTAGGTCCTTCCTTGCCGTGTCATTGGTGCCAACATGTATCAGAAGAAATGGGTGGACGTCCTTGGAGCTGAAGAGCTTTGGTATCCTATCGGTCACATCCTTGATCATCGCACCTGGAAGGCAGCATACTTCTCTTGCAGTTATGTCCGGTCTGCAGATGGCTGCTTCGGTGCCTCTCAGTAGTGAGTCTCCCACCACCACCACTCTTCGTTGCTTCTTGGCTGTACTTTTTGCTGTCACTTGTTGCTGTGTGCCCTTTTCTTTTTTGCTTGCTGGTATTGCTTCATTCTTAGGTGTGCCATCTTCATCCTCTACAAAGATTTGATATCGGTTCTTCAGTTGTGTGGTTGGTGATTTCTCCATGGTCTTCTTGCTTCTTTTGGTCACATGCTTCCACTCATCTGCTTTTGGAGGTTCTCTGACACTTTTTGCACCTTCTGTGACCAGTAGAGATGCTTCTGTTCTGTCTAGAAAGTCTTCATTCTCTTTGATGAGTTTCAAAGTTGCTATTCTTTCTTCCAGACCCCGCACCTTTTCTTCTAAAAGGGCCACTAGTCTACACTTCTGACAGGTGAAATTGGATTCTTCTTCTGGTCGATCTGTGAACATGTAGCACATGCTGCAGCTCACCATGTAGGTTGTCACATCTGCCATGTTGCTCCTAGATCCTGCTGACTTGCTGTGTGTTTTCCTTCTTGTGTAATCTACTCAGCCAAGCTCTCTTGCAATAATGTCCTACAGGCAAAAATTCGCTTTTCCCAGAAGGCACCTGGAATATGCAAATTAGCCTCCTGAAGCTTGAATCCCTGGTTTGGTGATGCTTTCGAAGCAGCTGGTCCCGGCTGTACCCAACGATCTTCTAGCTTAGGGAGACTTCGCTTCTCCCAGAAGGCACCTAGAATATGCAAATTAGCCTCCTGAAGCTTGAATCCCTGGTTTGGTGATGCTTTCGAAGCAGCTGGTCCCGGCTGTACCCAACGATCTTCTAGCTTAGGGAGACTTCGCTTCTCCCAGAAGGCACCTGGAATATGCAAATTAGCCTCCTGAAGCTTGAATCCCTGGTTTGGTGATGCTTTCGAAGCAGCTGGTCCCGGCTGTACCCAACGATCTTCTAGCTTAGGGAGACTTCGCTTCTCCCAGAAGGCACCTGGAATATGCAAATTAGCCTCCTGAAGCTTGAATCCCTGGTTTGGTGATGCTTTCGAAGCAGCTGGTCCCGGCTGTACCCAACGATCTTCTAGCTTAGGGAGACTTCGCTTCTCCCAGAAGGCACCTGGAATATGCAAATTAGCCTCCTGAAGCTTGAATCCCTGGTTTGGTGATGCTTTCGAAGCAGCTGGTCCCGGCTGTACCCAACGATCTTCTAGCTTAGGGAGACTTCGCTTCTCCCAGAAGGTACCTAGAATATGCAAATTAGCCTCCTGAAGCTTGAATCCCTGGTTTGGTGATGCTTTCGAAGCAGCTGGTCCCGGCTGTACCCAACGATCTTCTAGCTTAGGGAGACTTCGCTTCTCCCAGAAGGCACCTGGAATATGCAAATTAGCCTCCTGAAGCTTGAATCCCTGGTTTGGTGATGCTTTCGAAGCAGCTGGTCCCGGCTGTACCCAACGATCTTCTAGCTTAGGGAGACTTCGCTTCTCCCAGAAGGCACCTGGAATATGCAAATTAGCCTCCTGAAGCTTGAATCCCTGGTTTGGTGATGCTTTCGAAGCAGCTGGTCCCGGCTGTACCCAACGATCTTCTAGCTTAGGGAGACTTCGCTTCTCCCAGAAGGCACCTGGAATATGCAAATTAGCCTCCTGAAGCTTGAATCCCTGGTTTGGTGATGCTTTCGAAGCAGCTGGTCCCGGCTGTACCCAACGATCTTCTAGCTTAGGGAGACTTCGCTTCTCCCAGAAGGCACCTAGAATATGCAAATTAGCCTCCTGAAGCTTGAATCCCTGGTTTGGTGATGCTTTCGAAGCAGCTGGTCCCGGCTGTACCCAACGATCTTCTAGCTTAGGGAGACTTCGCTTCTCCCAGAAGGCACCTGGAATATGCAAATTAGCCTCCTGAAGCTTGAATCCCTGGTTTGGTGATGCTTTCGAAGCAGCTGGTCCCGGCTGTACCCAACGATCTTCTAGCTTAGGGAGACTTCGCTTCTCCCAGAAGGCACCTGGAATATGCAAATTAGCCTCCTGAAGCTTGAATCCCTGGTTTGGTGATGCTTTCGAAGCAGCTGGTCCCGGCTGTACCCAACGATCTTCTAGCTTAGGGAGACTTCGCTTCTCCCAGAAGGCACCTGGAATATGCAAATTAGCCTCCTGAAGCTTGAATCCCTGGTTTGGTGATGCTTTCGAAGCAGCTGGTCCCGGCTGTACCCAACGATCTTCTAGCTTAGGGAGACTTCGCTTCTCCCAGAAGGCACCTAGAATATGCAAATTAGCCTCCTGAAGCTTGAATCCCTGGTTTGGTGATGCTTTCGAAGCAGCTGGTCCCGGCTGTACCCAACGATCTTCTAGCTTAGGGAGACTTCGCTTCTCCCAGAAGGCACCTGGAATATGCAAATTAGCCTCCTGAAGCTTGAATCCCTGGTTTGGTGATGCTTTCGAAGCAGCTGGTCCCGGCTGTACCCAACGATCTTCTAGCTTAGGGAGACTTCGCTTCTCCCAGAAGGCACCTGGAATATGCAAATTAGCCTCCTGAAGCTTGAATCCCTGGTTTGGTGATGCTTTCGAAGCAGCTGGTCCCGGCTGTACCCAACGATCTTCTAGCTTAGGGAGACTTCGCTTCTCCCAGAAGGCACCTGGAATATGCAAATTAGCCTCCTGAAGCTTGAATCCCTGGTTTGGTGATGCTTTCGAAGCAGCTGGTCCCGGCTGTACCCAACGATCTTCTAGCTTAGGGAGACTTCGCTTCTCCCAGAAGGCACCTAGAATATGCAAATTAGCCTCCTGAAGCTTGAATCCCTGGTTTGGTGATGCTTTCGAAGCAGCTGGTCCCGGCTGTACCCAACGATCTTCTAGCTTAGGGAGACTTCGCTTCTCCCAGAAGGCACCTGGAATATGCAAATTAGCCTCCTGAAGCTTGAATCCCTGGTTTGGTGATGCTTTCGAAGCAGCTGGTCCCGGCTGTACCCAACGATCTTCTAGCTTAGGGAGACTTCGCTTCTCCCAGAAGGCACCTGGAATATGCAAATTAGCCTCCTGAAGCTTGAATCCCTGGTTTGGTGATGCTTTCGAAGCAGCTGGTCCCGGCTGTACCCAACGATCTTCTAGCTTAGGGAGACTTCGCTTCTCCCAGAAGGCACCTGGAATATGCAAATTAGCCTCCTGAAGCTTGAATCCCTGGTTTGGTGATGCTTTCGAAGCAGCTGGTCCCGGCTGTACCCAACGATCTTCTAGCTTAGGGAGACTTCGCTTCTCCCAGAAGGCACCTGGAATATGCAAATTAGCCTCCTGAAGCTTGAATCCCTGGTTTGGTGATGCTTTCGAAGCAGCTGGTCCCGGCTGTACCCAACGATCTTCTAGCTTAGGGAGACTTCGCTTCTCCCAGAAGGCACCTGGAATATGCAAATTAGCCTCCTGAAGCTTGAATCCCTGGTTTGGTGATGCTTTCGAAGCAGCTGGTCCCGGCTGTACCCAACGATCTTCTAGCTTAGGGAGACTTCGCTTCTCCCAGAAGGCACCTGGAATATGCAAATTAGCCTCCTGAAGCTTGAATCCCTGGTTTGGTGATGCTTTCGAAGCAGCTGGTCCCGGCTGTACCCAACGATCTTCTAGCTTAGGGAGACTTCGCTTCTCCCAGAAGGCACCTGGAATATGCAAATTAGCCTCCTGAAGCTTGAATCCCTGGTTTGGTGATGCTTTCGAAGCAGCTGGTCCCGGCTGTACCCAACGATCTTCTAGCTTAGGGAGACTTCGCTTCTCCCAGAAGGCACCTGGAATATGCAAATTAGCCTCCTGAAGCTTGAATCCCTGGTTTGGTGATGCTTTCGAAGCAGCTGGTCCCGGCTGTACCCAACGATCTTCTAGCTTAGGGAGACTTCGCTTCTCCCAGAAGGCACCTGGAATATGCAAATTAGCCTCCTGAAGCTTGAATCCCTGGTTTGGTGATGCTTTCGAAGCAGCTGGTCCCGGCTGTACCCAACGATCTTCTAGCTTAGGGAGACTTCGCTTCTCCCAGAAGGCACCTGGAATATGCAAATTAGCCTCCTGAAGCTTGAATCCCTGGTTTGGTGATGCTTTCGAAGCAGCTGGTCCCGGCTGTACCCAACGATCTTCTAGCTTAGGGAGACTTCGCTTCTCCCAGAAGGCACCTGGAATATGCAAATTAGCCTCCTGAAGCTTGAATCCCTGGTTTGGTGATGCTTTCGAAGCAGCTGGTCCCGGCTGTACCCAACGATCTTCTAGCTTAGGGAGACTTCGCTTCTCCCAGAAGGCACCTAGAATATGCAAATTAGCCTCCTGAAGCTTGAATCCCTGGTTTGGTGATGCTTTCGAAGCAGCTGGTCCCGGCTGTACCCAACGATCTTCTAGCTTAGGGAGACTTCGCTTCTCCCAGAAGGCACCTGGAATATGCAAATTAGCCTCCTGAAGCTTGAATCCCTGGTTTGGTGATGCTTTCGAAGCAGCTGGTCCCGGCTGTACCCAACGATCTTCTAGCTTAGGGAGACTTCGCTTCTCCCAGAAGGCACCTGGAATATGCAAATTAGCCTCCTGAAGCTTGAATCCCTGGTTTGGTGATGCTTTCGAAGCAGCTGGTCCCGGCTGTACCCAACGATCTTCTAGCTTAGGGAGACTTCGCTTCTCCCAGAAGGCACCTGGAATATGCAAATTAGCCTCCTGAAGCTTGAATCCCTGGTTTGGTGATGAGGCATATCTTGGCAATTGAACATAAAAGGGAAGGTAGATTTAACAAACAATGGGTAGCATAGTGGCTGGCATTGGAAAGGGATTTTGAATGACCTCAGTATTGACACCCTTTGGGCTTTGACTAACACAAGTCATTGAGGTTGACGGTGAATTTGTATTATACCTTGATGGGATTCTGGAACACAATGGATGGCATACTTGCTTGCAATAGTATCCTTGACTGATTCTAGCTGGCATTCAGCCGGATAGATGATATTCTAGTTTTCCAAGAAGTGAGTGACTATGGCTGTCTATGACTGACAGTTAGTGAAGACTGTAGAATCTAATAGGTCATTCTGGCTGGAAGGAGGAGAAATTTTTCAAATAGTAATCAGGGCTTTGACTTGGAGGCTATTGTGGCTACCCAGCAGTTGTTGAATTAGTTACTGACACCGAGAAGGAGCCTGGGGCCATTACATTTTGTACATGAAATGTAGTGCTATTATTAATGCAGTCACGTTGATTGTTTATGTTCTATAGAAGCTCGTGTAGACTGAAGCCCAAGAAACAAATACTTTAATGGTAGTTTTACTTGGCTGTCATTACATTGGGGTTAGAAGGTAGGTGTTTGGCATTGTAACTAAAACTAAAACCAGTCTAGAGAAAGCGGGGCTCACCTAATATTAGGTTGCATAAATAAGTTGTTGAGTGCACTGGCCTAGGAATTTTCCTGTATCCATGAGATTATGTATAAAATCTAATATATAAAGCTGAATGTGTGTATGTGTGTGTGTGTGTGTGCGTGTGTGTATGTCCGGGATTGGCATCTGCACCGTCGCAGCTACAGCCACAAAATTTCGCACAGTCATGCGTCTGGACCCCGAGAGCATCATAGGTTATGTTGTGAGGCGAAATTTTAACCCCGCGCTTTCCAATTCACCAAACAATTTTGCCCCTATCTACATAATGGGGAAAAAGTGAAAGGAAAAGTGTTGGAGGCGTCACAGCTACAGCCACAAAATTTGCACAGTCACACATCTGTACCACAAGAGAGTCATAGGCTATGTTGTGAGGTGAAATTTTAACCCCGCGCTTTCCAATTCACCAAACAATTTTGTCCCTATCTACATAATGGGGAAAAAGTGAAAGGAAAAGTGTTGGAGGCAAATTGACAGCTGCCAGATGTGAACAAGGGGGAATTAAAGAGTGAGAGCGATGGCACCAAAGAGTATATACCGTACAGTTGCTAAGGTGGGGCCCCGACACGGGATACTCACCACACACAGGGATATGAACACACACACAAAATGCGCCACACACTTCCACGTGCTTGAACACATATTACCCTCAGCACACATTTCACCACACATACACCAACCTCACCACATAAAAGTCAAAACACAAAAGTCGCCGCTCAAAACTTGCCACGCGCAAAACTCACCACATGCAAAACTAGGCTCACGCAAAACTCGCCACACGTGCAAAACTCACCTCATGGGAAAACTCGCCACACTCAAAACTTGCACCCGCGGAAAAATTGCCACATGCACGAAAGTTGCAACACATGCTAAAGTTGCCTCACACAAAACTTGCACATACCCAAAAGGCACCACACATAAAACTCGCCACGTGCAAAACTCGCCATGAGCAAAACTTCAAAACTTGCTGCACACAACTTGCTACACTAACCTGTCACATGCAACTTGACACACAAAAAGTTGCTACACACATGTCGCCACACAAAACTCATCTCACAAAAGTCGCTGCATGCATGTCGCCACACGCAACTCAACACACACAACTTGACACACGAAACTCGCCCTAAAACACACACAAGTCTGGTATTATCCTTCAAAAATAAAAATCTGATTAATAAGCAGACAAACTACAAGAGCAACAAATGTACCATATAGGAAAGCTGTCAGTCACATGACCTGTCTATTATGTGTATGTGTGAGCTAATAAATACTGCCAGGGGGGAGGGCTTCCTGTTGGCTGGGGATTTATCAGGCTGCCAATTTAGCTTACAAATACTGAGGTAAAAATATTGACCAAATAACGTGTGAACGAGGTCTAATACAGGAGGAAATGACATACAGATATATACTATGTACAGGGGAGATAACACACAGGTATATACTATATACAGGAGAGATGACACACAGGTATATACTATATACAGTAGGAGATGACATACAGGTATATACTATATACAGAAGGAGATGACACACAGATATATACTATATACAGGGGAGATGACACACAGGTATATACTATATACAGGAGGAGATGACATACAAGTATATACTATATATAGGAAGAGATGACATACAGGTATATACTATATACAGGGGAGATGACATACAGCAGGTATATACTATATACAGGGGAGATGACATACAGGTATATACTATATACAGTAGATGACATACGGGTGTATACTATATATAAGGGAGATGACAAACATGTATATACTGATGTGAAAATGAGAGGTGTGAGGTGAAAATGAAAAGGTGTGAGTGCAAAATGAGAGGAGTGAGGGAAAATAATGGACTGATCGGAAAATGACAGATGTGAGGTCGAAATGACAAGTGTTAGGGGGGAATGAGAGGAGTGAGGGGGAAAATGAGAGGTGTGAGGGAGAAAATGAGAGATGTGAGAGGGAAAATGAAAGATGTGATGGGGAAAATGAGAGGCGTGATGGGAAAATAAGAGAAGTGAGGTGCTATAACTAACCACAGATATTTACTATGCCCAGGCAACGGCGGGCTCTTCAGCTAGTTGTATATAAAATATAAATGTCTGACACTCAAAATGACTTATGTGACATATACAAAAATGTGATATCATGTATACAACAAATTATATTATGTAGCATTAGTAAGCACTTAATGCAGAATTATAATTGATAGAATAACAGTATTAAGGAATTTCATACATACAGCATACATTACAGTACAGTTATGCCAGCGGGAGGTACACTACAGTATAAGGCGGAGTATAGCTGACTTGGAAGTACACAACAGCATTCTGTGAATATCACTGTATAGGAGGTACAAAACGGCATACAGTGGAGTGTACCTGTCAACTGGGAGGTACATAACAGCATAGAGCGGAGCATAGCTTCACAGGAGGTACACAACTACATAGTGAAGTACAGTCAATTGAGGGGTACAGAACAGCGTGTAGTGCAATATAGCCAAGTGGAAGCTAAAGAATAGCACACAGGGAAGTACAGTCATGACGAAATGTTTTGAGATTAGCAAATTTAGGTTTTCACAAAATTTGCTGCTTCAGTTTTTAAAGTGACAATTTGTATTAACTTTAGATTGTTATGGAGTGTGATGATCTGTATTGCAAAAAATCTAAAAGTCATTCCTTGCCATGAAAATCAACAATCACAAAAAACTAATTATCACTGATTGAAACCACTTGTAGCAAACTTGTCTGGGCACATAGCCAATGGAATAGACCCTCTTTAATACTTGGGAGACAGTGACCTCCTGTTACTAGAGAAGAGCAGCAGCCCAATGTAACAATTAGGGGAGGTCCTCATCAGTAATAGCACCCGGAAAGAGCGGCGTAACCATGTGTTGCCAACAGTAAACCAATCATGATCCAGGAAGCAGAGCATGCATGGTCGGCACCCTCCACGGTGGACCCACCTCCAGCAGGGACTGCTGCCGGAGCATGCAAAGTCTCCACAAACTGTTTCCAAGGAGACACAAGCACACAACAGCAGCGATGGCAGGCAAGGAGGCGGATCGAGAGAGAAAGCATGAGCACCAGGGACTCTAATTGGAAGCAGAATGTTTTCTGCTTGGTCAAAATATATACTGATAGCCAAAAAAAGAATGTTTGCTGCCCAAAAGGGGATATACTGATGATACATAAATATCTAAGTTTATATTAAATTATTGAGAATATATTATTTTGAAGAAGGCATGAATAAATAGAAGTGAGAGGAGTGTGTTTTGCTAAGTAATAAGTGCAATAAACTCTATCTTAACCCCTTAACGACCGCCAATACGCCTTTTAACGGCGGCAGTTAAGGGTACTTAAACCACAGCGCCGTTAATTAACGGCGGTGTGGAAAAAGTGAATAGCGCCCCCACAGAGTCGGATTTTCTCTGGGGTCTCGGTTACCGGGGGTAGCCGAGACCCCAAAGAAGATGATCGGGGTCGGTTTTTACCGACCCCTGTTTTGCGATTGCCGGTAATTAACTCTTTACCGGCGATCGCCAAAAAAAAAAGCGATGTAATTCTCTGTCCTTTTGATGTGATCGCACATCAGAGGACAGAGAAATAGGGGGTTTCGGGGACCCTATCATACTTACCGGTGTCCCTGGGTCCTCCTGCATCCTCTCCTGCCCGCCGGCTTCTTCATCTGGTAAGAAAATGGCGGGCGCATGCGCAGTTCGCCCGCCATATTCTGATGGCCAGCAGGTGGAGTAGTTGGGGCTAAATTTAGGGTTAGGGTTAGGGTTGGTGCTAAATTTAGGGTTAAGGCTAGAGTTGGGGCTAAATTTAGGGTTAGGGTTGGGGCTAAATTTAGGGTTAGGGTTGGGGCTAAAATTAGGGTTAAGGTTGGGGCTAAATTTAGGGTTAGGGTTAGGGTTGGGGCTAAATATAGGGTTAGGGTTGGGGCTAAATATAGGGTTAGAGTTGGGGCTAAATTTAGGGTTAGGCTTCTTTCACACTTGCGTCGGCCCGACATACTGACGCACATTGTGAAAATTGTGCACAACGTGGGCAGCATCCGCTGCCCAGTCTATGTCCTGGGGAGGAGGGGGCGGAGTTACGGTCACGCATGCACAGTCGGAAATGGCAGACACGACGTACAAAAAAAGTTACACTGAACGTTTTTTTGTGCCGATGGTCCACCAAAACACAACTGATCCAGTGCACGACGGACGCGACCTGTGGCCATCCGTCGCGATCCGTCGGCAACACAAGTCTATGGGCAAAAAACGCATTCTGCGGGCACATTTGCAGGATCCGTTTTTTGTCCAAAACGATGGATTGCGATGGATGCCAAACGACGCAAGTGTGAAAGTAGCCTTAGGGCTAGGGTTAGGGTTGGGGCTAAAATTAGGGCTAGGGCTAGGGTTGGGGCTAAATTTAGGGTTAGGGTTAGGGTTGGGGCTAAAGTTAAGGCTAAGGTTGCGGCTAAAGTTAGGGTTAGAGTTGGGATTAGGGTTAGGGTTTGGATTAGGGTTGGTATTAGGGTTAGAGTTGGCATTAGGGTTACGCTTGGGATTAGGGTTAGGTTTGGGATTAGGGTTAAGGTTAGGGTTGGGATTAGGGGTGTATTGGGATTAGGGTTAGGTTTGAGGTTAGGGTTGAGATTAGGATTAGGGGTGTGTTGGATTTCACGTTTTGATTAGGGTTATGGTTAGGGTTGAGATTAGGGTTGTTTTGGGGTTAGGGTTGTGATTATCGTTAGGGTTGTGATTAGGATTATGGATCGGGTTGGGATTAGGGATAGGGGTGTGTTGGGGTTAAGGTTGGAGTTAGAATTGGGGTGCTTCCACTGTTTAGATACAGTACAGACCAAAAGTTTGGACACACCTTCTCTTTTGAAGATTTTTCTGTATTTTCATGACTATGAAAATTGTACATTCACACTGACGGCATAAAAACTATGAATTAACACATGTGGAATTATATACTTAACAAAAAAGCGTGAAACAACTGAAATGATGTCTTATATTCTAGGTTCTTCAAAGTAGCCACCTTTTGCTTTGATGACTGCTTTGCACACTCTTGGCATTCTCTTGATGAGCTTCAAGAGATAGTCACCGGGAATGGTCTTCCAACAATCTTGAAGGAATTGCCAAAGATACTTAGCACGTGTTAGCCCTTTTGCCTTCACTCCGCGGTCCAGCTCACCCCAAACCATCTCGATTGGGTTCAGGTCTGGTGACTGTGGAGGCCAGGTCATCTGGCGTAGCACCCCATCACTCTCCTTCTTGGTCAAAAAGCCCTTACACAGCCTGGAGGTGTGTTTGGGGTCATTATCCTGTTGAAAAATAATTGATGGTCCAACTAAACGCAAACCGGATGGAATAGCATGCCGCTGTGGTAGCCATGCTGGTTCAGTATGCCTTCAATTTTGAATAAATCCCCAACTGTGTCACCAACAAAGCACCCCCACACCATCACACCTCCTCCTCCATGCTTCATGGTGGGAGCCAGGCATGTAGAGCCCATCCGTTCACCTTTTCTGCGTTGCACAAATTCACGGTGGTTGGAACCAAAGATCTCAAATTTGGACTCATCAGACCAAAGCACAGATTTCCACTGGTCTAATGTGCATTCCTTGTGTTCTTTAGCCCAAACAAGTCTCTTCTGTTTGTTGCCTGTCCTTAGCAGTGGTTTCCTAGCAGCTATTTTACCATGAAGGCCTACTGCACAAAGTCTCCTCTTAACAATTGTTGTAGAGATGTGTCTGCTGCTAGAAATGCTGTGTGGCATTGACCTGGTCTCTAATCTGAGCTGCTGTTAACCTGCGATTTCTGAGGCTGGTGACTTGGATAAACTTATCCGCAGAAGCAGAGGGGACTCTTGTCTTCCTTTCCTGGGGCGGTCCTCATGTGAGTCAGTTTCTTTGTAGCGCTTGATGGTTTTTGCCACTGCACTTGGGGACACTTTCAAAGTTTGCCCAATTTTTCGGACTGACTGACCTTCATTTTTTAAAGTAATGATGGCCACTCATTTTTCTTTACTTATCTGCTTTTTTCTTGCTATAATACAAATTCTAACAGTCTATTTAGTAGGACTATCCACTGTGTATCCATCACACTTCTGCACAACAGAACTGATGGTCCCAACCCCATTTATAAGGCAAGAAATCCTACTTATTAAACCTGACAGAGCACACCTGTGAATTGAAAACCATTCCAGGTGACAACCTCTTGAAGCTCATCAAGAGAATGCCAAGAGTGTGCAAAGCAGTCATAAAAGCAAAAGGTGGCCACTTTGAAGAACCTAGAATATAAGACATAATTTCAGTTGTTTCACACTTTTCTGTTAAGTATATTATTCCACATGTGTTAATTCATAGTTTTGATGCCTTCAGTGTGAATGTACGATTTTCATAGTCATGAAAATGCAGAAAAATCTTTAAATGAGAAGGTGTGTCCAAACTTTTGGTCTGTACTGTACATCAGGGGGTCTCCAAACACGACAGCCAATTTTGCGCTCAAAAAGTCAAATGGTGCTCCCTCCCTTCTGAGCTCTGCCGTGCGCCCAAACAGTGGGTTACCCCCACATATGGGGCATCAGCGTACTAGGGATAAATTGGACAACAACTTTTGGGGTCCAATTTCTCCTGTTACCCTTGTGAAAATAAAAACTTGGGGGCTACAAAATCTTTTTTGTGGAATAAAAAAATAATTTTTATTTTCACGACTCTGCATTATAAACTTCTGTGAAGCACTTGGGCATTCAAAGTTCTCAAAACACATCTAGATAAGTTCCTTGGGGGATCTAGTTTCCAAAATGGGGTCACTTGTGGGGGGTTACTACTGTTTAGGTACATCAGGGGCTCTGCAAACGCAACATAACGCCCACAGACCATTCTATCAAAGTCTGCATTCCAAAACGGCGCTCCTTCCCTTCCGAGCTCTCCCGTGCGCCTAAACAGTGGTTTACCCCCACATATGGAGCATCAGCATACTCGGGATAAATTGGAAAACAACTTTTGGGTCCAATTTCTCCTGTTACCCTTGTGAAAATAAAAACTTGGGAGCTACAATATCTTTTTTGTGGAAAAAAATTTTTTTTTTCACGACTCTGCATTATAAACCTCTGTGAAGCATTTGGACATTCAAAGTTCTCACCACACATCTAGATAAGTTCCATGGGGGGGTCTAGTTTCCAAAATGGGGTCACTTGTGGGGGGTTTCTGCTGTTTAGGCACATCAGGGGCTCTCCAAACACGACATGGCGTCCGATCTCAATTCCGGCCAATTCTACATTGAAAAAGTAAAACGGCACTCCTTCTCTTCCAAGCTCTGCGGTGCGCCCAAACAGTGGTTTACCCCCACATATGGGGTATTTACGTACTCAGGAGAAATTGCAAAACAACTTTTGTGGTCTAATTTCTCCTGTTACCCTTGTGAAAATAAGAATTTGTGGGCGAAAATATCATTTTTGTGTAAACAAATGCGATTTTTTATTTTCACGACTCTACGTTATAAACTTCTGTGAAGCACTTGGGGGCTCAAAGTGCTCACCACACATCTAGATAAGTTCCATGGGGGGTCTAGTTTCCAAAATGGGGTCACTTGTGGTGGGTTTCTACTGTTTAGGCACATCAGGGGCTCTCCAAACGTGACATGGCATCCAATCTCAATTCCAGCCAATTCTGCAATGAAAAAGTCAAACGGCACTCCTTCTCTTCCAAGCTCTGCGAAGCGCCAAAACAGTGGTTTACTCCCACATATGTGGTATCGGCGTATTCAGGAGAAATTGCACAACAACTTTTGTGGTCTAATTTCTCCTGTTACCCTTGTGAAAATAAGAATTTCCAAAAATTTTCTGATGTAAAGTAGACATGTGGGAAATGTTATTTATTAACTATTTTTCATGACATATCTCTCTGATTTAAGCGCATAAAAATACAAAGTTTGAAAATTGCAAAATGTTAAAAAATGTTGCCATATTTCCATTTTTTTCATAAATAATCGCAAGTAATATCGAAGAAATGTTACCACTAACATGAAGTACAATATGTCACGAAAAAACAATCTCAGAATCAGCGGAATTCGGTAAAGCGTTGCAGAGTTATAACCTCATAAAGTGACAGTGGTCAGAATTGTAAAAATTGGCTCAATCATTAAGTACCAAATTGGCTCTGTCACCAAGGGGTTAAAGTGATCCTAGGTCAGAGTAAATGATGGCTGATATGGTAATATATTATGAGAAAAATGCAGGGTGAAATATATGCACCTCATCGATAAAAAGCATGTGATGAATAAATAAAAATATGTGAAGCATGAGGTATAATGATAAATATGTCTTATACAAAATACATAAACAGCATAAAATGATAAGTGCATGTTTGTAATGAGAAATGTATCCATAAAGTGCAGTTGTATATACAAAAATGCGTGTCCTGTTTGAATATACTGTGTACTGATATGTGAACACATGAATAAATAAATAAAATTCATGTGACAAGATTAGGAATGTATGAAACATAAGGTCTAATGTGAAAGATGAATTTTCCTTACATACTAGTAATATGCAACAAAAATTAATATATATATATACTGTATAATTGTTTAGGGGTCACTTCCGTCTGTTTGTCTGTTTGTCTGTCTGTCATGGAAATCCCGCGTCGCTGATCAGCGACGGGCACAGTCCGGCCGCGAATTCGCCCCTTCCTACTCTGTCCGTGCCCCCTCCAGTCAGCGCTCACACAGGGTTAATGGCTGCGTTACACCGCGTTATGCCGCGGTGTAACGCAGTCCGTTAACGCTGCTATTAACCCTGTGTGACCAACTTTTTACTATTGATGCTGCCTATGCAGCATCAATATTAAAAAGTTCTAATGTTAAAAATACTAAAAAAAAATAAAAAATCATTATATACTCAACGTCCGGCACCTTTCCCGCTTATCGCGACACTCCGGGCCGTGCATTGCGGAATCGCGAGATGATGACGCAGCGGTCTCGCGAGACCGCTAAGTCATCTGGGTAATTTCGCAATGCATCGCTGGGAACGGAAGCTGGCAGCCGCATCGCGCGCATAGGGACAGCTTCGCTGGACACCGGAGGTTGAGTAGATAACTATTTTTTATTTTCATTCTTTTTTTTAACAGTGATATGGTGCCCACAGTGCTATATAGTACTTAGTGTTATATACTGCGAGGCTGCTATATACTACATGGGCAGTGTTATATACTGTGTGGCCTGTGTTATATACTACATGGGCAATTTTATATACTATGTGGGATGTGTTATACACTGTGTGGATGCTATATATTATGTGGGCTGTGTAATATACTACGTGTGCAGTGTTATACTAAGTGAGCTGTATTATATACTACGTGGTAGTGTTATATACTACGAGTGCAGTGTTATATACTATGTGGGCTGTGTTATATACTACGTGGGCTGTTTATATACTGTGTGGATGCTATATATTATGTGGGCTGTGCTATATACTACGTGGCAGTGTTATATACTACGTGGGCAGTGTTATATACTACGTGGGCAGTGTTATATACTACGTGGGCTGTGTTATATACTACGTGGGCTGTGTTATATACTACGTGCACAGTGTTATATACTACTTGCGTAGTGTTATATACTACGTGCGCAGTGTTATATTCTACGTGGGCTGTGTTATATACTACGTGGGCAGTGCTATATACTATGTGCGCAGTGTTATATTCTACGTGGGCTGTGTTATATACTACGTGGGCAGTGTTATATACTACGTGGCAGTGTTATATACTACGTGGGCAGTAGTGTTAAGCCACCTCCCTAGTGTTCGGGTTCGGTTCGGTTCGTCGAACAAGGACGTGTTCGATGAACACCGTCGAACCCCATTGAAACCAACGGCAGGCAAACACAAATACATACAAACACATGGAAAACACATAGAAAACACCTTAAAAGGTGTCCAAAAGCTGACAAACTGCACAGAAGACACAACAAACACATAGAAAAGTCACAACTACATATTGTCATGCAAAAAGAAAAGAGGTGGAGGAGTAAAAGGAGGAGGAGACACAGATATAGGCATGTCATGCCCTTCTAAGATTAAGAAAGGCTGGAGTAAAAATGTAAACTCACTCTACCAACACCCAGACGTCTTGACAAAAAAAAATAATATCTTTAGGTAGAATGGCGGCGGGTCCATTCAGAACACTTTCCTTAGAAGACATAGTGGTACCCCCGTTGGGAGTTGCGCCAAAAAATGAACCCAATATATACAGACTAATCCACCATTTGTCATATCCAAGGGGCAGGTCAGTAAACTACAACATCGACGCAGAACCAAGTACAGTACTATGTACTGTACCTCCTTTGACGAGGCAATCAGGCGGGTCAAGAAGATGGTAAGGGGCACCCTAATGGCCAAAACAGACATTGAGGGGGCGTTCCGGTTACTACCTGTGCCTCCGAATAGTGTCCTCCCATTGGGCTGCTTCTGTGAAGGCGCATACTACATAGATCACTGTTTGCCCATGGGGTGCTCAATATCCTTCTCACTATTTGAGGCGTTTAGTTGCTTCCTTGAATGTGTCGTCATGGACTTTTGTAAGGCGGCACATATTATCCATTACCTCGACGACTTCTTATGCCTGGGCCCAAAATTCGCCACAGTGTGAAAACACGCGGTAGTCCACCTGTGAGAAGGAGAGAGCTGGAGGGAGAGTGGACACCCCAGAGCCGAGGGGTTAGATTGAGAAAGAAAGAAGGCGGTGTAGCTTGTTTCATGGGTGGGGTACTTTGCTGAGTAGCAGAAATTGCTACTAGGCCCAAAAGGATTTCCTGGGCTAAATGCCGTTAAAAAATAGTACTTAGGTAAACAGGCAGTGTAGCTTGCTTCATGGGTGGGGTACGCTGCTGAGTTGCACTAAATTCTACTAGGCCCAAAAGGATTTCCTGGGCTAGATGCCATTGCAAAATAGTAGTTAGGTAAACAGGCGGTGTAGCTTGCTTCATGGGTGGGGTACGCTGCTGAGTTGCACCAAATTCTACTAGGCCCAAAAGGATTTCCTGGGCTCGATGCCGTTACAAAATAGTAGTTAGGTAAACAGGGGGTGTAGCTTGCTTCATGGGTGAAGTACGCTGCTGAGTAGCACCAAATTCTACTAGGCACAAAAGGATTTTCTGGGCTAGATGCCATACAAAATAGTAGTTAGGTAAACAGGTGGTGTAGCTTGCTGCATGGGTTGGGTACTCTGCTGAGTAGCACAAAATGCTATTAGGTTCAAAACGATTTCCTGGGCTAGATGCAGTTAAAAATTAGTAATTAGATCAACAGGCGGTGTTGCTTGCTTCATGGGTGAAGTACGCTGCTGAGTAGCACCAAATTCTACTAGGCCCAAAAGGATTTCCTGGGCTAGATGCCATTACAAAATAGTAGTTAGGTAAACAGGCGGTGTAGCTTGCTTCATGGGTGGGGTACGCTGCTGAGTAGCACCAAATTGTACAAGGCCCAAAAGGATTTCCTGGGCTAAATGCCGTTAAAAAATAGTACTTAGGCAAAAGGGCAGTGTAGCTTGCTTCATGGGTGGGGTACACTGCTGAGTTGCAAGAAATTCTACTAGGCCCAAAAGGATTTCCTGGGCTAGATACCGTTAAAAAATAGTACTTAGGAAAACAGGCGGTGTAGCTTTCTTCATGGGTGGGGTACACTGCTGAGTTGCATGAAATTCTACTAGACCCAAAAGGATTTCCTGGGCTAGATGCCGTTAAAAAATAGTACTTAGGTAAACAGGCGATGTAGCTTGCTTCATGGGTGAAGTACGCTGCATCGTAGCACCAAATTCTACTAAGCACAAAAGGATTTCCTGGGCCAAATGCCGTTAAAAATAGTACATAGGTAAATAGGTGGTGGGTGGCTGGGCTACTCTGCTGACTAGCAGACACTGAAGCTTTGGAGCAGACCTCTGAATCCCAGCCCATAGTATGAGGAAACAACTCTGCAGACGACCCCACCCACCTGGAATTGACGATGGCAACGTCATGTAAAACTTAGCAAGGGGACTAAATAAAAGAGTCTCCATTTTTTCCATATGCAAATTGCCTCTTCTGAGAAAAAGAGGACTTAAACTCTATAGCGCCACCTGTTGGAAGTAGCGATCCTACAAGTCACAATCAACCCTTTAACGAGTCGTGCAATATGACTTAGGATAAAAGCCAAATCAGTATCTCAATTCGCAGACACAGTGTTTCGCGCTGTTGGCCCTCGTCAGTGCGAAGCATGAGAACTAATTTGGCTAGGTGAGAGGCTCTGGACTGGGGTCTAAGGGGTATCTAAGGAGAAACGATATCCATTTTTTCCAAAAATTCGGCCACAGACACCACTTAAGTGGCATCAATTTCGCCAGAGTTTTTTTTAAACGGATGGTGAGGTGATTTTCAAAAATCATCAAGCTTTTAGTCTCCCTAAGATGACACAGGGGTAGAAAAGTCCTTGCGGATCCAGGATTTGTTCATCTTGATGAATGTTAGTCTGTCTACATTGTCACTGGACAGCCGTGTGCGCTTATCTGTCAGCACACCACCAGCAACGCTGAACACACGTTCAGAGAGAACACTGGCTGCGGGGCATGACAAGATCTCCAAGGCGTGAGTGGCGAGCTCAGGCCATTTTTCAAGATTGGAAGCCCAAAATGAGCAAGGGTCCAGTTCCACAGTCATGGCATCGATGTTAACTTGGAGATACTCTTGTACCATCCTCTCTAGGCATTGGCTGTGCGTCAGACTTTTTGTCTCCTGTGGCCTTGCAAAGGATGGTCTAAAAAATCTTGAAACGATTGGAAAACATTGCTGCTACCACCAGATACAATGTTACTGTTATGGTTGAAGTGATGACTCGATAGTCCCACGGTTGGCAAGTTAGAACTCAGAGATTGACTACGTGCACCACTGGTGTTTTGTGGATAAGCAGATGTTAGATTCTGTAACAGTTTCTGCTGATACTCCTGCATGCATGAATCCCTTTCTATGGCAGGAATTATTTTGCCAAATTTGCTATTGTACCGGGGATCTAAGAGTGTGGCAACCCAGTAGTCGGCATTGGTTCGGATTCTGACAATCCAAGGGTCATGTTGCAGGTAGTGCAGCAAGAAGGCACTCATGTGTCTTGCGCATCGAGGAGGACCAAGTCCTTGTTGTCTTGGTGGTGGCGAGGTGAGAATCATGCTTCCTTCATCAGCCCTCTCCCCCCAACCTCGCACAAGTTCGTCATCCACTTCTTCCTCGCCTCCTGCACCTTCCTCAACAGTTTGGCTGCTACCATGCACCCTCGGTAATCCCTCTCCCCCAGCCTCCAATGCCAGCCGCCTTGGTGCTGCCAACCTTCTTGACCTTGGAGGTATGATCTATTCCGCATATGACTCCTCCTGTTCCTCCTTCTCTGCCTCCTCCTCCTCTTGTTCCACCACCTGACTCCGAAAACTGTAAGGTGTGCTCCAGCATGTAAATCACCAGAATGGTCATGCTGATAATGGCATCGTCAGCACTAAACATCTTCGTCGCTATTTCAAAACTGTGCAGAAGGGTGCATAGGTCCCTGATCTGAGACCACTCCTGCAGCGTGATTTGCCCCACCTCTTGATCTCGTTGGCCCATGCTATACGTCATGACTAGGGTTGAGCGAAACGGGTCGAACATTTTCAAAAGTCGCCGACTTTTGGCTAAGTCGGGGTTTCATGAAACCCGATCCGACCCCTGTGCGGGGTCGGCCATGCGGTACGCGACTTTCGCGCCAAAGTCGCGTTTCAATGACGCGAAAAGCGCCATTTCTCAGCCAATGAAGGTAAACGCAGAGTGTGGGCAGCGTGATGACATAGGTCCTGGTCCCCACCATCTTAGAGAAGGGCATTGCAGTGATTGGCTTGCTGTCTGCGACGTCACAGGGGCTATAAAGAGGCGTTCCCGCCGACCGCCATCTTACTGCTGCTGATCTGAGCTTAGGGAGAGGTTGCTGCCGCTTTGTCAGAAGCAGGGATAGCGTTAGGCAGGGTCCATTAACCACAAAACCGCTTGTGCTGCAGCGATTTGCACTGTCCAACACCACCCTCGGTGTGCAGGGACAGTGGAAGTTTTTTTTTTTTTTTTTTTTCCCCTCAGCGCTGTAGCTCATTGGGCTGCCCTAGAAGGCTCCCTGATAGCTGCATTGCTGTGTGTACGCCGCTGTGCAAACCAACTGCTTTTTTCAAAGCACAAATCCTCTTGTTCCTTCCTTTCTGCACAGCTATCTTTTTTGTTTGTCCACACTTTTTATTTCATTTGTGCATCAGTCCACTCCTTATTGCTGCCTGCCATACCTGGCTGAGATTACTGCAGGCAGGGAGATAGTAGCTGCCTGCCATACCTGGCTGAGATTACTGCAGGCAGGGAGATAGTAATTGTAGGACATTCCCTGTTTTTTTTTTTTTTGTTTTTTTTGGTGGGAGATTAAGATTGGCAATTTGGCATTTCTGCTAGAGTGCCATCCCTGTGTGTGCCATCTCTCTCACATAGTGGGCCATAGAAAGCCTTTTCATTTTTCTGTATTTTTTTTTGTGGGGTGTATAAATTCTCCCTGATAAAAATACAGTGGGAGATTAATATTGGCCTTTGGGCTTGTGTGCCAGTCCTGAGTGTGCCATCTCTCTCACAAATAGTGGGCCATAGAAAGCCTATTTTATTTTTTTTTGGGTTTTATAAATTCTCCCTGAAAAAAAGGGAGATTAATATTGGCCTCTGGGCTTGTGTGCCAGTCCTGAGCGTGCCATCTGTGCCAGCCCTGAGCGTGCCATCTCTCTCACAAATAGTGGGCCATAGAAAGCCTATTTATTTTTTTTTTTGGTTTTATAAATTCTCCCTGAAAAAAAGGGAGATTAATATTGGCCTCTGGGCTTGTGTGCCAGTCCTGAGCGTGCCATCTGTGCCAGCCCTGAGCGTGCCATCTCTCTCACAAATAGTGGGCCATAGAAAGCCTATTTAATTTTTTTTTTTGTTTTATAAATTTTCCCTGAAAAAAGGGAGATTAATATTGGCCTCTGGGCTTGTGTGCCAGTTGTGAGCGTGCCATCTGTGCCAGTCCTGAGCGTGCCATCTCTCTCACAAATAGTGGGCCATAGAAAGCCTATTTAATTTTTTTTTTGGTTTTATAAATTTTCCCTGAAAAAAGGGAGATTAATATTGGCCTCTGGGCTTGTGTGCCAGTTGTGAGCGTGCCATCTGTGCCAGTCCTGAGCGTGCCATCTCTCTCACAAATAGTGGGCCATAGAAAGCCTATTTAAATATTTTTTTGGTTTTATAAATTCTCCCAGAAAAAAAGGGAGATTAATATTGGCCTCTGGGCTTCTGTGCCAGTCCTGAGCGTGCCATCTGTGCCAGTCCTGAGCGTCCCATCTCTCTCACAAATAGTGGGCCATAGAAAGCCTATTTTTTTTTTTTTTTGGGTTTTAGAAATTCTCCCTGGAAAAAAAAAGGGAGATTAATATTGCCCTTTGGGCTTGTGTGCCAGTACTAAGCGTTCCATCTCTCTCTCTCTCTCAGTCAGTGGGCCATAGAACGCCTATTTTTGGTTTTATTTGTTTTCTAAATTCTCCCTGAAAAAATCATTTTATTTTATTTGGTTTCTAAATTCTTCCTGATAAAATCATATTTTTTTTATTATTTTTTTTTCTAAAGTCTCCCTGAAAAAAAAAAAAAAAATCAGTGGGAGATTAATATTGGCCTTTCTGCTTGTGTGCCAGTCTTGACTCCTGGGTGCGTCATCTCTCAGTCAGTGGGCCATAGAACGCCTATTTTTGGTTTTATTTGTTTTCTAAATTCTCCCTGAAAAAATCATTTTATTTTATTTGGTTTCTAAATTCTTCCTGATAAAATCATATTTTTTTTATTATTTTTTTTTCTAAAGTCTCCCTGAAAAAAAAAAAAAAAAAACAAACAAAAAAAACAGTGGGAGATTAATATTGGCCTTTCTGCTTGTGTGCCAGTCTTGACTCCTGGGTGTGCCATCTCTCTCTCTCTCTCTCTCTCTCTCCAATTGTGGTCCATAGAAAGCCTATATTTTTTTTCCTTGATTTGGGTTCCAAAATCTACCAGAGAAAATAACTACATCAATCATTGGTAGAAAAATATTGGCCTCTGGGCTTGTGTGCCACTCCTGACTCCTGTGTGCGTCATCTCTCAGTCAGTGGGCCATAGAACGCCTATTTTTGTTTTTATTTGTTTTATAAATTCTCCCTGAAAAAATCATTTTATTTTATTTGGTTTCTAAATTCTTCCTGATAAAATCATATATTTTTTATTATTTTTTTTCTAAAGTCTCCCTGAAAAAAAAAAAAAACAAAAAAAAAAAACAAAACCCCCAAAAAAATGGGAGATTAATATTGGCCTTTCTGCTTGTGTGCCAGTCTTGACTCCTGGGTGTGCCATCTCTCTCTCTCTCTCTCTCTCTCTCCAATTGTGGTCCATAGAAAGCCTACATTTTTTTTCCTTGATTTGGGTTCCAAAATCTACCAGAGAAAATAACTCCATCAATCATTGGTAGAAAAATATTGGCCTCTGGGCTTGTGTGCCACTCCTGATTCCTGTGTGCGTCATCTCTCACTCAGTGGCCCATAGAAAGCATATAGTTTGTTACATTTGTTTTCTAAATTCTCCCTGCAAAAATCTATTTTTTTTTTTTTGGGGGGGTTTCTAAAGTGTTCCTGAAAAAAATAAAAATAAAAAAAAAATAATAGTGTGACATTAATATTAACATTTGTGCTTCAGTGACAGTCCTGCGTGTGGGGCATCTCTCTAATTTGCAGCCACCAAAAAAAGAGTGTGTAACATTGGGCCTGATTTTCGCTGTGGTCTCACCAACCTGTAAAGGGGTAGCTAAATCATACTGAAGTTATAGCTCACCGTGTAAGTTGTGTGACTGCAACAAATAACGTTAGTTTGGTTACGTTTTTAAAACAATGAGGAAGTCTAGTGGAAGAGGTCGTGGCCGGGGGCGTTCATTGTCAGCTGGTAATGAGGGTAGTGTTAGTGGTGGAGCATCAGGTGGTCGTGGGGAAAAAAATATTGCACCTAAGTCTGGAGCTGTGGAGCCAGGTTCGTCGTCCGGCTACACAAGGCCTCGAACGCTCCCTTTTCTGGGATTAGGAAAACCGCTTTTAAAGCCGGAGCAGCAAGAGCAAGTTTTGGCTTATCTTGCTGACTCAGCCTCTAGCTCTTTTGCCTCATCTCGTGAAACTGGTAAAAGTAAAAGCAGCGCGTCGTTAGTGGATGTTCACGGTCAGGGACAAGTCACTTCCTTGTCCTCTTCAGCAAAAACAACAACAGAGAAGAATGCAGCAGGCGACACAACGGGTTACTCCATGGAGCTCTTTACACATACCGTCCCTGGCTTAGAAAGTGAAGCAGTTAACAGTCCATGCCCATTACAAATTGAATCTGACATGGAGTGCACTGACGCACAGCCACAGCCAGACTACTATGCTGGTCCTTTGACTCAGACCACAACATTGCCCTCGCAGGGTGCTGATCAAGAATCAGACCCTGATGAGACTATGTTGCCCCATCACGAACGCTATACCACCGAACGACACGGTGACACAGACGAAGTTGCGCAGGAGGTACAAGAAGAGTTATTAGATGACCCAGTTCTTGACCCCGATTGGCAGCCATTGGGGGAACAGGGTGCAGGCGGCAGCAGTTCTGAAGCAGAGGAGGAGGAGGGGCCGCAGCAGGCATCAACATCGCCACAGGTTCCATCTGCCGGGCCCGTATCTTGCCCAAAACGCGTGGCAAAGCCAAAACCTGGTGGAGGACAGCGTGGCCATCCGGTTAAAGCTCAGTCTGCAATGCCTGAAAAGGTATCCGATGCTAGAAAGAGTGCAGTCTGGCATTTTTTTAAACAACATCCAATTGATCAGCGCAAAGTCATCTGTCAAAAATGTTCTACTTCCTTAAGCAGAGGTCAGAATCTGAAAAGTCTCAATACTAGTTGCATGCATAGACATTTAACCACCATGCATTTGAAAGCTTGGACTAACTACCAAACGTCCCTTAAGGTTGTTGCACCCTCGGCCAATGAAGCTAGTCATCAACGCAACATCCCTTCCGGCAGTGTAGGACCACCATTTAGCGCACCACCTGCTGTATCTGTGCAGGTATCTTTGCCAGGCCAAAGCAGTCAGGGTCAGGGAATCACCAGTTTCGTAGTAGGAAACACTGCATCTAGGGCACCGGCGGCAACAATACCATCTCCCACCGTCTCTCAGTCTGCCATGTCCACCGGCACCCCCGCTAGTTCCACGATCTCCAGCTCTCCAGTCCAGCTCACCCTACATGAGACTATGGTTAGAAAAAGGAAATACTTAGCCTCGCATCCGCGTACACAGGGTTTGAACGCCCACATAGCTAGACTAATCTCGTTAGAGATGATGCCCTACCGGTTAGTTGAAAGCGAAGCTTTCAAAGACCTGATGGACTACGCTGTACCACGCTACGAGCTACCCAGTCGACACTTTTTTTCCAGAAAAGCCATCCCAGCCCTCCACCAGCATGTTAAAGAGCGCATCGTCCATGCACTCAGGCAATCTGTGAGCACAAAGGTGCACCTGACAACAGATGCATGGACCAGTAGGCATGGCCAGGGACGTTACGTGTCCAACACGGCACACTGGGTAAATGTGGTGGATTCAGGGTCCACAGGGGACAGCAAGTTTGGGACAGTTCTGCCTAGCCCACGGTCTAGTAAACAGTTGTCTGTAGCCGTTCGCACCCCCTCCTCCTCCTCCTCCTCCTCCTCGTCCTCCTGCAGAAGCAAGAGCTCGTCCACAGACCGCAGTCGCACAAACACTCCATCCGCACCTGCCACTGTTGCACACCAGGTCTCCCATTATGGGGCAGCTACTGGCATACGTCAGCAGGCTGTATTGGCTATGAAGTGTTTGGGCGACAATAGACACACCGCGGAAGTTCTGTCCGAGTTCTTGCAGCAAGAAACGCAGTCGTGGCTGGGCACTGTAGATCTTGAGGCAGGCAAGGTAGTGAGTGATAACGGAAGGAATTTCATGGCTGCCATCTCCCTTTCCCAACTGAAACACATTCCTTGCCTGGCTCACACCTTAAACCTGGTGGTGCAGTGCTTCCTGAAAAGTTATCCGGGGTTATCCGACCTGCTCCTCAAAGTGCGTGGACTTTGCGCACATATCCGCCGTTCGCCTGTACACTCCAGCCGTATGCAGACCTATCAGCGTTCTTTGAACCTTCCCCAGCATCGCCTAATCATAGACGTTGCAACAAGGTGGAACTCAACACTGCACATGCTTCAGAGACTGTGCGAACAGAGGCGGGCTGTTATGTTTTTGTGGGAGGATACACATACACGGGCAGGCAGTAGGATGGCAGACATGGAGTTGTCAGGTGTGCAGTGGTCGAAGATTCAAGACATGTGTCAAGTCCTTCAGTGTTTTGAGGAATGCACACGGCTGGTTAGTGCAGACAACGCCATAATAAGCATGAGCATCCCCCTAATGCGTCTGCTGATGCAAAGTTTGACGCACATAAAGGATCAGGCGTCTGCACCAGAGGAAGAGGAAAGCCTTGATGACAGTCAGCGATTGTCTGGTCAGGGCAGTGTACATGACGAGGTACCGGGCGAAGAGGAGGTGGAGGATGAGGAGGATGATGGGGATGAGTATATTTTTAATGAGGAAGCTTTCCCGGGGGCACGGGAAATTGGTGGCGTGGCAAGGCCGGGTTCTGGTTTTTTGAGGGACACAAGTGACGTAGATTTGCCTGCAACTGCCCCTCAACCAAGCACAACCGCAGATTTGACAACGGGAACTTTGGCCCACATGGCGGATTATGCCTTGCGTATCCTCAAAAGGGACACACGCATTACAAAAATGATGAACGATGACGATTACTGGTTGGCCTGCCTCCTTGATCCTCGCTATAAAGGCAAATTGCAAAATATTATGCCACATGAGAACTTGGAACTAATATTAGCAACAAAACAATCAACTCTTGTTGACCGTTTGCTTCTGGCATTCCCTGCACACAGCGCCCGTGATCGTTCTCACACGAGCTCCAGGGGCCAGCAGACCAGAGGTGTTAGAGGGGCAGAAATCAGAAGTGGCGTTGGCCAGAGGGGTTTTCTGACCAGGTTGTGGAGTGATTTTTCTATGACCGCAGACAGGACAGGTACTGCAGCATCAATTCAAAGTGACAGGAGACAACATTTGTCCAGTATGGTTACAAACTATTTTTCATCCCTTATCGACGTTCTCCCTCAACCGTCATTCCCATTTGATTACTGGGCATCCAAATTAGACACCTGGCCAGAATTGGCAGAATATGCATTGCAGGAGCTTGCTTGCCCGGCAGCTAGTGTCCTATCAGAAAGAGTATTCAGTGCTGCAGGTTCAATACTAACAGAAAAAAGGACTCGTCTGGCTACCCAAAATGTAGATGATCTAACCTTCATTAAAATGAACCACAACTGGATTTCAAAATCTTTTGCCCCACCCTGCCCGGCTGACACCTAGCTTTCCTATGAAAAGGTCTTGCCTGTGGACTATTCTGAATGACTTTTCCAATCTCGTAATTTTCTTCACCTGATTGTCCAGCATACGACATGTTTCCACCTCACGAAATGGCCAAACTCCCCACACGGGGCCGTGCTATCGCCACTTTGCGCTTGGACCCTTGAGAGTGCTGTTTGTCTGAAGAGGTGGGTGTGGCCGCTTTTGGTCGACGGCACTGCCACTGGGTCCCTCATAGTACAATAAAGTGTCTCTGGCGGTGGTGGTGCGCACCCAACGTCAGACACACCGTTGTAATATGAGGGGCCCTGTGCCTGTACCGCCGGCCACAAGACAGTTCCCCCCCCCAGCTCAAACAGTGCTCTACCACTAGCAAAATTATCTCTCACAGCTTCACCAATGTGTAGTCTAGGCGCTGACATCCTTCAATGCCTGGCACTGACAATACCATTGTTTTGACATTTTTGTTATGTTAGGCCTTCGAAGCCTGTCTGCGGTCCCTTCTTTCTACAACTACTACACTGACCAGGCCACTGCTGGCCATGTTACCCTGGAACCAATTTAAAAGTGCCTACAGTCAGCCCAATTTTGTTATGTTAGGCCTTGGAAGCCTGTCTGCGGTCACTCCTTCCACTAGACTTCCACTGACCAGACCACTGCTGCCCGTGTACCCCTGGAACCAATTTAAAAGTGCCTACAGCCAGCCCAAGTTTGTTATGTTAGGCCTTGGAAGCCTGTCTGCGGTCACTCCTTCCACTAGACTTCCACTGACCAGACCACTGCTGCCCGTGTACCCCTGGAACCAATTTAAAAGTGCCTACAGCCAGCCCAAGTTTGTTATGTTAGGCCTTCGAAGCCTGTCTGCGGTCACTCCTTCCACTAGACTTCCACAGACCAGACCACTGCTGCCCGTGTACCCCTGGAACCAATTTAAAAGTGCCTACAGCCAGCCCAAGTTTGTTATGTTAGGCCTTGGAAGCCTGTCTGCGGTCACTCCTTCCACTAGACTTCCACTGACCAGACCACTGCTGCCCGTGTACCCCTGGAACCAATTTAAAAGTGCCTACAGCCAGCCCAAGTTTGTTATGTTAGGCCTTGGAAGCCTGTCTGCGGTCACTCCTTCCACTAGACTTCCACTGACCATACACTGCTGCCCATGTACCCCTGGAACAAATTTAAAAGTGCCTACAGCCAGCCCAAGTTTGTTATGTTAGGCCTTGGAAGCCTGTCTGCGGTCACTCCTTCCACTAGACTTCCACTGACCAGACCACTGCTGCCCGTGTACCCCTGGAACCAATTTAAAAGTGCCTACAGCCAGCCCAAGTTTGTTATGTTAGGCCTTGGAAGCCTGTCTGCGGTCACTCCTTCCACTAGACTTCCACTGACCAGACCACTGCTGCCCGTGTACCCCTGGAACCAATTTAAAAGTGCCTACAGCCAGCCCAAGTTTGTTATGTTAGGCCTTGGAAGCCTGTCTGCGGTCACTCCTTCCACTAGACTTCCACTGACCAGACCACTGCTGCCCGTGTACCCCTGGAACCAATTTAAAAGTGCCTACAGCCAGCCCAAGTTTGTTATGTTAGGCCTTGGAAGCCTGTCTGCGGTCACTCCTTCCACTAGACTTCCACTGACCAGACCACTGCTGCCCGTGTACCCCTGGAACCAATTTAAAAGTGCCTACAGCCAGCCCAAGTTTGTTATGTTAGGCCTTCGAAGCCTGTCTGCGGTCACTCCTTCCACTAGACTTCCACAGACCAGACCACTGCTGCCCGTGTACCCCTGGAACCAATTTAAAAGTGCCTACAGCCAGCCCAAGTTTGTTATGTTAGGCCTTGGAAGCCTGTCTGCGGTCACTCCTTCCACTAGACTTCCACTGACCAGACCACTGCTGCCCGTGTACCCCTGGAACCAATTTAAAAGTGCCTACAGCCAGCCCAAGTTTGTTATGTTAGGCCTTCGAAGCCTGTCTGCGGTCACTCCTTCCACTAGACTTCCACAGACCAGACCACTGCTGCCCGTGTACCCCTGGAACCAATTTAAAAGTGCCTACAGCCAGCCCAAGTTTGTTATGTTAGGCCTTGGAAGCCTGTCTGCGGTCACTCCTTCCACTAGACTTCCACTGACCAGACCACTGCTGCCCGTGTACCCCTGGAACCAATTTAAAAGTGCCTACAGCCAGCCCAAGTTTGTTATGTTAGGCCTTGGAAGCCTGTCTGCGGTCACTCCTTCCACTAGACTTCCACTGACCATACACTGCTGCCCATGTACCCCTGGAACAAATTTAAAAGTGCCTACAGCCAGCCCAAGTTTGTTATGTTAGGCCTTCGAAGCCTGTCTGCGTCCCGTTCTTTCAACTACAACTACACTGACCAGGCCACTGATGGCCGTGTTCCCCTGGAACCAATTTTAACTTGCCTACAGCCAGCCCAATGTTAGGCCTTTGATGCCTGTCTGCCGTCACTCCTTCCACTAGGCCTCCACTGACCTGTCTATTGCTGCCCGTGTACCCCTTGAACCAACATCATTAAATATAAAAAAAATTAATTTGATTATAAAAAATAAGATCGTGTTGAGATCTCAAATGCAGACATTTTAACAATCAAAACAAACACACAACAAATATCTGGAACTGTACTACAAAGGTCCAACAGCTACAATTTCTTTCTCCTGCAAGAAGTTAACTGAAAGTTTTTTGGAGTTGTTAACACAGATATGGCATCCACCGAGTGTTGTCCTGTCGCGTCTCCTTTAAATTATTTCCAATAAGATGTTAAACTATTAATTTAATAAAATCAATAATTAAAAAAATAATTGAGTAAGTCAAAAGCACATTGCAAATAAACATTAATTACAAATCAAGAAGCATGGCGCGTCCGAGGGTGAGTAGATACCGAATAAGAATATAATCACCCTCGGACGCGCAATGCTTATTTACAACAGCCTTCCTTCCTAAGAATCAGCCCTTCCGTGGTGTAGAGAGAGGTTGTGTTACACTCCAAGGTGTTCCCCAGGTTGCCTTTCCTGAGCTTCGATCTTCCGGCTCTCGTTTAGTAGCTGTTGGAAACTACGCTGCATTAGGCCTACTAATTGTGTATGGGTGAAACAGTGGCGCATCTGCGGTCCCTCCTTCCACTAGGCCTCCACTGACCTGTCTACTGCGGCCCGTGTACCCCTTGAACCAACCTAATAAAATATTTAAAAAATTAATTTGATTATAAAAAATAAGATCGTGTTGAGATCTCAAATGCAGACATTTTAACAATCAAAACAAACACACAACAAATATCTGGAACTGTACTACAAAGGTCCAACAGCTACAATTTCTTTCTCCTGCAAGAAGTTAACTGAAAGTTTTTTGGAGTTGTTAACACAGATATGGCATCCACCGAGTGTTGTCCTGTCGCGTCTCCTTTAAATTATTTCCAATAAGATGTTAAACTATTAATTTAATAAAATCAATAATTAAAAAAATAATTGAGTAAGTCAAAAGCACATTGCAAATAAACATTAATTACAAATCAAGAAGCATGGCGCGTCCGAGGGTGAGTAGATACCGAATAAGAATATAATCACCCTCGGACGCGCAATGCTTATTTACAACAGCCTTCCTTCCTAAGAATCAGCCCTTTCGTGGTGTAGAGAGAGGTTGTGTTACACTCCAAGGTGTTCCCCGGGTTGCCTTTCATGAGCTTCGATCTTCCGGCTCTCGTTTAGTAGTTGGTGGAAAAGTACACAGCATTAGGCCTACAAAATGGGTATGGGGTGGAGAGAGATGGTGTGTTACACTCCAAGGTGTTCCCCAGGTTGCCTTTCCTGAGCTTCGATCTTCATGCTCTCGTTTAGTAGGTGTCGGAAAGTAGGCTGCATTAGGCCTACAAATTGGGTATGGGGTGGAGAGAGATGGTGTGTTACACTCCAAGGTGTTCCCCAGGTTTCCTTGCCATTGCTTCGGTCTTCCGACTCTCGTTTAGTAGTTGTAGAAAAGTACACAGCATTAGGCCTACAAAATGGGTATGGGGTGGAGAGAGATGGTGTGTTCCACTCCAAGGTGTTCCCCAGGTTGCCTTTCCTGAGCTTCGATCTTCCGGCTCTCGTTTAGTAGTTGTTGGAAACTACGCTGCATTAGGCCTTCAAATTGGGTATGGGGTGTAGAGAGATGGTGTGTTCCACTCCAAGGTGTTCCCCAGGTTGCCTTTCCTGAGCTTGGATCTTCCGGCTCTCGTTTAGTAGTTCTTGGAAACTACACTGCATTAGGCCTTCAAATTGGGTATGGGGTGTAGAGAGAGGGTGTGTTACACTCCAAGGTGTTCCCCAGGTTGCCTTTCCTGAGCTTCGATCTTCCGGCTCTCGTTTAGTAGTTCTTGGAAACTACACTGCATTAGGCCTTCAAATTGGGTATGGGGTGTAGAGAGAGGGTGTGTTCCACTCCAAGGTGTTCCCCAGGTTGCCTTTCCTGAGCTTCGATATTCCGGCTCTCGTTTAGTAGTTGTTGGAAACTACACTGCATTAGGCCTACAAATTGGGTATGGGGGAAACATTGGCGCATCTGCGGTCCCTCCTTCCTCTAGGCCTCCACTGACCTGTCTACTGCTGCCCGTGTTCCCCTGGAACCAATTTAAAATTGCCTACAGCCATGTGTTATTATTTTAGGCCTTCGAAGCCTGTCTGCGGTCCCTCCTTCCACTAGGCCTCCACTGACCTGTCTACTGCTGCCCGTGTACCCCTTGAACCAACATCATAAAATAAAAAAAAAAGTATTTTGCTTATAAAAAAGAAAATACTGGTGAGATATCAAATGCAGACATTTTAACATTAAAAACAAACACACAACTAAAATCTGGTACAGTACTAAAAATGGCCACCAGCTACAATTACTTTCTCCTGCAAGTAGTTAACTGAAAGGTTTTTTCAATTGAAAACACACATATGGCATCCACCGAGTGTTGTCCTGTCGCGTCTTCTTTATATTATTGCCGAGAAGATGCAAAACAATGAAAATAATAAAATCATTAATTACCAAAATAATAGAGAAAGTCAACACCACATTGCAAATAAACATTCATTCCAAATAAAGAAGCAGGGCGCGTCCGAGGGTGAGTATATACCTAATAAGAATATAATCACCCTCGGACGCGCAATGCTTATTTCCAACAGCCTTCCTTCCTAAGAATCAGCCCTTCCGTGGTGTAGAGAGACGTTGTGTTACACTCCAAGGTGTTCCCCAGGTTGCCTTTCCTGAGCTTCGATCTTCCGGCTCTCGTTTAGTAGTTCTTGGAAACTACACTGCATTAGGCCTTCAAATTGGGTATGGGGTGTAGAGAGAGGGTGTGTTCCACTTCAAGGTGTTCCCCAGGTTGCCTTTCCTGAGCTTCGATCTTCCGGCTCTCGTTTAGTAGTTGTTGGAAACTACGCTGCATTAGGCCTTCAAATTGGGTATGGGGTGTAGAGAGAGGGTGTGTTACACTCCAAGGTGTTCCCCAGGTTGCCTTTCCTGAGCTTCGATCTTCCGGCTCTCGTTTAGTAGTTCTTGGAAACTACACTGCATTAGGCCTACAAATTGGGTATGGGGTGGAGAGAGATGGTGTGTTACACTCCAAGGTGTTCCCCAGGTTTCCTTGCCATTGCTTCGGTCTTCCGACTCTCGTTTAGTAGTTGTAGAAAAGTACACTGCATTAGGCCTACAAAATGGGTATGGGGTGGAGAGAGATGGTGTGTTACACTCCAAGGTGTTCCCCAGGTTGCCTTTCCTGAGCTTCTATCTTCAGGCTCTCATTAAATTGTGGTTAAATGGAACAACTGCATTTGGCGTACTAGTTGGTTTGGGGCCTACTATCGGTGTCTGCCACTCCTTGCTGTTCTCCTGGTTTCCTGTCCTGAAATTCCATTTTCAGGCTCTCGTTAAGTAGTTGTTAATGTTAGACTGCATTTGGCCTACTAGTTGGGTTGGGGCCTACTATCGGTGTCTGCCACTCCTTGCTGTTCTCCTCCACTGAACAAAGCTGTGCCGCCTGTTTACTACGGTTGCCAATTTTGAACTGCATTTCGACTACTTACTGATTTGGCCCTACTCTCTGTGTCAGCCTCTCATTCCAGTTGTCCTCCACTGCAATGCCCCCTTGTTATTCCTGTGTTACCAATTTTGAACTGCATTTAGCCCACTTTATTCTTTGGGCCTATATCTGTGTTTCCACTTCATCGTGCCCATTGCCCAGCCAGTGATAGATGAGTCTGCTGGTACATTGACCCATAACGCAACATTCCCCGTGCATGCTACACAACAACATTGTGACCCTGCTGAAAGTCAGGTTGCTCTTCCCGCATACCATACCACCTTACACGGGGACAAAGAGGAAGGTGCCGATGAAAGTGCAGGTTCCTTCATCAGGTGGGGGGAGGAATACTAGTTGGCGACGTCACTGGCACAGGGCCTCTCATAGTACGCAAAAGTGTTGCTGCCGGTGGGAGGCGCCCCCGCCGTGCAAACACACCGCTGTACTTTGAGGGGCCCTGTGCCAGTGCCAATGCCAACAAGTGGGCCCCCCCTGCTTGCTCAGGATCACAGCACTTGCAAAGTTGAAATACTTACCTCTCCCTGCTCCACTGCCGTGACGTGGTCCAGATTTACTGGGCCCACTAATTACTTGAACCAGCCCTACCCCACACAACTTTAGCCAAATGACCCCCAATTTCAAATGCCTTCCAATTATTATAAGGTAAATTACGCTTGACAAGCTTCATTAAGAAGAATGGATGGTTTTTACATTAAAATGGGCACTCTAGGTGTTTTCCTGGCCCCCACTCACTGCCGACTATGCTGCCCCATTGACTTGCATTGGGTTTCGTGTTTCGGTCGATCCCGACTTTACGTCATAATCGGCCGATTTCACTCGACCCGACTTTGGACATAGTCGGGTTTCGCAAAACCCGGCTCGACTCTAAAAAGGTCAAGGTCGCTCAACTCTAGTCATGACGTGTTGCACTAGGGCTCGTCGGTGCTGCCACAGTCACTGCAACATGTGCAGAGTTGAATTCCACCATGTGGGCACATCGCATTTTAGCCGGTGAACTGGCAGGCCCAACGACTTCTGTAGAGATGCAAGTCGTCGAGCTGCGGGATGCGAACGGCGGAAGTGAGCACACAGCAACCGTGCCCTCTGCAGAAGCCCATCTAGTCTGGGATGGTGGGATAAAAATTGCTGGACAACCAGGTTCAAAATGTGAGCCATACAAGGCACTTGTGTGACATTGCCCCGGCGAAGGGCCGCACCCAGGTTTGCAGCATTGTCTCACACAGCCTTCCCTGGCTGCAGGTTGAGTGGAGGCAACCATTGATGGAACTCGGTTTCCAGAGCTGACCACAACCCCTCAGCTGTGTGACTCACATTTCCCAGACATTTCAATGTAAACACTGCTTGATGCCGTTGAGCCCTGGTGACAGCATAGTGAGGAGGTGTGCAGGATTCCTTCTGCGCAGTTACAATGTGGGTGGCATTACCAGACAGGCTTTGGGTGCAGGTGGAGGACCGAGAGGAGGTTGAGGAGGCAGAAGCAGTGGAGGAACTTCTAGATACAGAGGATCAACGAGCAACTCATGGCGATGGCAAGACTTGGACAGCAGCCCCTTCTCTTGATGTCGCCGTAGTTACCCAGTGCCCAGTCACCGACATGTAACGCCCCTGTCCATGTCTACTCGTCCAAGTGTCTGTGGTAAATTGCACCCTGTCACACACAGAGATTCTCAAGGAAGCGGTGATGTTGTGTGCGACATGCTGGTGTAGCGTAAGGCACAGCTTTCTTTGAGAAGTAGTGGTGACTGGGCATCTGGTACTGGGGCACTGCGACGGACATAAGGTCTCGAAAATCCTCTGTGTCCACCAGGCGGAAAGGCAGCATTTCTGTAGCCAACAGCTTGCAGATGGAGAAATTCAACCTCTTAGCTTTGTCATGGCTAGGAGAAAATGGTCTTTTACTTGTCCACATCTGAGGGACTGAGGGCTGGCTGCCGTGCTTAGACGGAGTTGAGTAGGGTGTCCCTGACAAACTGCTTGTCTGTGAGGAAGGTGCAGGTGAAGATGTTATGTTGCCTTGATCAAAATATGGTGTCAATGTCGGAGAGCGCTCAACACCAGCAGGTGTTTCCACTTGCAAATGTCCTGACGACCTGCCAATCACACTAGCTGTTGCGGGTAAAGAGGTGGACGGTCTGCATCCAAAACCATGTGTGACTGCTGTCCCCACAGTCACAGAGGATGAAGAGGATGCAGATGCACTTGATGGGGCAGACGGTGGTTAACCCGTCCTACTAGGCCGCATTGTATTGTAGCACAGTGAGCTTCCCACTGCAACTTATGCCTCATATCCATGTGACGGTTCATGCATGAAGTACTCAAGCTAGTGATTTTTTGGCCTCTACTGAGATTTTGATGACAAATCTTACAGACAACATGAGTTGGGTCATCCTTTGCGATGTCAAAAAATGCCCAGGCTATGCAAGGCTTAGAGCCCGTGCGACCTGAAGAGCCACCATGACTTCTGGTCTGAGGCACAGTTGCGGGTTGAGGGTGCAGTTGTTGACGTGCTTCCAGTACTCCATCTCTGTCCAGGAAGGCGCACCATTACCTCTTTGTCAGACTCATCTCTAGCATCCTCCTCCACCACCTCTGCTGACCTCATGGACTGGCGGACTGGGGGTTGACAGTAAGGGGGGTCTACAACCTCTTCATCATCATCCTGTGTGTTCTCACACCCGTCGTCCTCAGAGACAACCTCTTCCTGCCCCGACCGAAAAGTCAAGTTTTCGTTCCAATCAGGTATCTCAGTCTCATCATCATCTTCCTCATTGTCTCCACCAACAGGAGTTACAGTTTGGGAACAAGGGTCTACATTATGCTCAGATCCTTCTTCTGGGCCTTGATCTGACTCACAAAGATTTTGGGCATCAGTGCAGATCATTTCCTCATCTGGATTCACAGAAGCTCTGGAGCAGACCTCTGATTCCCAGGCTATAGTATGCGTAAACAGCTCTACAGACTCAACCATGTGTGTTACCCCATGCTCAGACAGGCAGCTGGAGACTTGGGAGCTGTGAGGAAGCAAGTGCGATTGGGGTGACAACTCTGAGGACTGGAGTAGTTGTGATGTTGAAGTTGACACAGAGGAGAGCCCACTTGAACGAGCAATTGAAATCCATTCAAGCACCTGCTGTTTTTGTGCCCCATCTGGAATTTTTGCCGATGCTTGTAGCGATGGTCGTAAGAAAGGGATTATATCAGATTGTCCACGAAAAGAAGTAGACATCTTACTTTGGCTGGAAGATGGTCTTTCTTCTGCAGATGTTACTGTTGCTTTACCACCTACCCCACAGACACAACCTTTTTTTCCCTTTCCAACACGCCTATTCCCCTTTCCACCAGCAGCAGGCCTTTTGCTACTCATTTTAGTGGTTAACTAATTGGCAACTCTGTATCTGTAGTTGTTGGCACAACAACCGATGGATGAAAACCGAGCAGAACTGAGTGGCCAAACTGTGGTACTAGGCCCAAAACTAATAACTGGATTAGATGCAGTGAAAATTGAGATACACAGGTGGTGTAGTTAGTTTCACAGGCGGGCTACTCTTCTGACGTGCAGACACTGCTCCTAGCCCCTAAACTATTAACTGGATTAGATGCAGTGAAAATAGAGATACACAGGCGGTGTAGTTAGGTTCACAGGTGGGCTACTCTGCTGACGTGCAGACACTGCTCCTAGGCTCTAAACTAATAACTGGATTAGCTGCAGTGAAAATTGAGATACACAGGTGGTATAGTTTGTTTCACACACAGGCTACTCTGCTGACGTGCAGACACTGCTCCTAGGCCCTAAACTATTAACTGGGTTAGATGCAGTAAAAATTGAGATACACAGGCGGTGTAGTTAGCTTCACAGGCGGGCTACTCAGATGACTATCAGACAATGCTACTAGCCCAAAAGGATTGGCTGAGCTAGATTACACCAAATGCTGTGACAAACACTTGCACAGCACTGGCACAGACCTGCCTAGCAAACAGTGCTATGAACTGCTGTATCCTACCCTGAAAAGGGCTGATATTACAACTAGTCCTGACTCCTCCCGACTCCCTAAACCTATCTCTCTGACAATTCGCTCAAAAAACACTCTTAGTCTGTATAGCGCCCACAGCAGCAGCGGTGCCGTCTAACACTAAGCTGCAGCAGTGAGGAAATGGTGGTGACAGGGCAAATGGCTGGTTCTTATAGGGCAAGGAGGACATATGACATACACAGCCAATGACACATGCCCTTGCTGTGTGTGTGCGCACTGCTGATAGGCTGAGAGACTGCACCGCCCCACTGTAAATGTGGGAAAGAAAAAAAATGGAGATCGGCATTATTTCAGCACAGATCTATCCCCCGCCCACTATACACTGAAACAGTCTATTAACAATAATAAACTGTTTAAGGGTATGTGCACAATATGCGCATTTTGCTGCGTTTCCGCAGCCGCTGATCCACAGCAGTTTCCCATGAGTTTACAGTACAATGTAAACCTATGGGAAACGAAATCCGCAGTGCACATGCTGCGGAAAAAAACGCGCGGAAACGCAGCATTTTATTTTCTGCAGCATGTCAATTCTTTGTGCGGAATCCGCAGCGTTTTTACACCTGCTCCAATAGAAAACTGCAGATGTAAAACCGCAGCGGAATCCGCAATAGAAACCGCGATAAATCCGCAGGAAAAACTGCAGCGGTTTTGCACTGCAGATTTATCAAATCCGCTGCGGAAATATCCGCAAAGGAGCTTTCTACGTGTGCACATACCCTTAATGTGCAAATCAAGCTAGGCTTTTGGTGAACGAACAGTAATCGAACAGAAACTCGAACAGCTGAATTTTAAGCAAATTGTTCGGGTTCGACGAACGACTCGAACACCGCCCAAAACAGGTCGAATTTGAAATTGGCGAACAGTTAGACTCGAACACCGCTCATCTCTAGTGGGCAGTGTTATATACTACGTGGGCAGTGTTATATACTATGTGCGCAGTGTTATATACTACATGCGCAGTGTTATATACTACGTGCTCCTATATACTACATGGCTGTGCTATATACTACGTGGCTGTCTGTCTTACGTGGCCTCTACTGTATGCTATGTGGCTGCTATATATATACATACATACATATTCTATGCGTTAGAATCGGGCCACCATCTAGTAGTGCATATTACTATAAGAATGCAAATTGTCTCTTTAGAGAGGAAGAGGACTAGAACTCTAGTGCCACCTATTGGAAGTAGCAATCCTAACAGTCAATGTCGACCCTTTAACAAGCCTTTGCATATTTCCCAGATGAGTTTTGCGGCTTTAAGTCTCCTCACCTTGACATGCTTAACATGTCACTCTCCGCAAGGAGAAACGATACTTCTTGGATCCCGATATTACCATAAGAGGCATGGGTACATAAAGTGCGTCTAGTTAAAAGTGCAATGGTGCATATGAAAGATGAATGTCTATCTCATTGTGTTCAAAGTAACCTAAAATGTTCAGAAGTAAATCTAAGATGCTAAGTAAAATATATATACCAAGAATAAAATTGTACCAATGTGAAAATTGGCCAAAAAATACGTGTGCTAAAGTGTGAGATGATATGGCTGAATATAATTAAGTGCCAATACTGTCCAAACATTTCAAGTTGTCACATGTTTATATACTTAAAAAAGTACAATATTTCACCACCATCTCCTTGGTTGGAAATTCTTTGAATTGTCCAAGATGGAGAACTGTTGTATCCACTAATTACAAACTCACTCTACCCTTCCGTTCAACTTCAGTGTCATTCTTCGGAGATGTAAGATCCTAATGTGGTATGCTATAAGTTAGGAGGGGTAAGGGGAAAATCTCAAGGGCATAGCTTCTGTTAACCCTGTCTTCCAAAGGGTGGGTAGGAACTTCTGCTAGCCAAGACCACTGGAATGTCCACTAGACAAACTTGAGATGACATCCAGAAGGGATGACATGAAAATCTTGGACTCCACTATAACATACCTCTTACCGCTGATTAATGTAACACAATAAAAGAGAAATAAGTTAAAAGCAGGAACTCTAAAAACATTGCTTAATACAAAACAACATTGAATTTTAAAGAATCCCACCCATAAAAGAATTCCTACAAAAAGGCAATGCAGCCAAAATTTTCATTCAAGCCTCCAGGGGCTACTGTGAATAGTCGATATATCCATTTACTTTCAGTTTTTCTTGCCAATGTCACCCCCTCTGTTGGATGAGTGAAGTCTATCAATACCTTGAATCTTGAGGCCTCTCTGATCACTCTGATGATGAATACAGAAATGTCTGGGCAATGTTTTAGGGCATTTGGTTGGTTAATTGCTTTAGATTTCTCAACGTTCCTAATATGTTCTCTTGTCCTTATCTTTAGTTCTCTTGTGGTCATGCCCACATATATTTTGCCACAAGAGCATTCAGCATGGTAGATAACCGCTTTGGTGTTACAGGTAATATGATGCAGAATATCGAATGTTCAAATGTACAGCATTGTCAAAACGCTCAGTGCCGACAATGTTAGGGCAAGCTTTGCAAGAGTTGCATGGGAAACAACCCTATGGTGGACCAAAAGTGTTAAAAAAAAGTTTGTGCGGGGTGGAACATAGTGACTATGTACTAAGATATTTCTTAATTTTCTGTTCCTTTGTGCTGTCATTGTTGGATGGTCCTGTAGGAATTTTTTCAGAGTGCAGTCACTTCATAATATGCCTAATGCTTTTTCAAAATTCTCCTTATCTGGTACCACTGGTTACTGTACATTGTTATGAATTTTACCTTGTTCGATGATTTTCCTTCCCTATATTGTTTGTTGGGATTAAGATTTGTCTCCCTGAGTGTGTTTTCGGCCCTGTTTTATCTCTTTTTGATTATACGGTTCAGAGCCAACATTTTTACAAGATGGATTTTTCAATGAACTTTTCTTATGGGGTTTATGGGCTGGGCTAAAGACCTGAGCCCACTAGATATGCGATAGTTGCCAGCTGTGTTATACAGTCATCATTTGCCTCCTGTAGTTGTGACAGAATGACACTGCCAGCAAGGTACAGCAGACGAGGAGGCAGAAACAAAACATCGGCTTTATTGAAAGAGGATTTTATGCCAGAAAATGAAACTGACAGTTCTTATAATGGTAACAGTGATACAAGGAGGGATAGCTGGAATGTTCCACACAAGCTGCACTCTATTGCAATACAAGGTTCAATACACACAGTATGAGCAATTTCTACATACTACTCTCTTGAAAATTCCTACCTGGCTTCTGCTAACCAGGCCGTGCTGCTAGAGCACACTAAAAAGAGAAACCTGCTCTACACCCTAAGGCCAGGTTCATATTGCGATAGGGCAGTCCGTTCAAAGCATGCGTTAAACAGACTGTGTTAATGCAAGTGCTGTTAAGGATCGCGTTATGCGATAGCGCTAGCGCAGATGCTTCATCTGCGCAAGCGGTGACAGACTCTGAAATACTCCAGACCGCATCCGAGGGTCCATCACAGAATGACGGCACATCACTAACGCATGCCGATTATGACATGCGTTAGCGATGAGCTACATAATTGCAGTCAATGAGTTCTCTAATGCATCCGTTACATAGTGTTAGTGCCGCTATGTAACGGACGCCGTCAGCGCATTGCCATGCAATGTGAACCCGGCCAGTACACTGGTGTCGCATTCACAGTTCTGCAGTGCTGAGGAGAAAGTCTGCTGGCTTCTGCTTGGTCCCAATGTAGCGGAGAGAGTTTGCTGTGTTTCACTCTTCCTTCAGATTAACCATTCAGTCTTCTTCCAGGAATGGGCAAGTCTCATCCCACTTCAATGTTGAAGGGTCACTGGTACTACAGCATTGCTTCCTCTCTACAAGTTACAGGTAATTGGGGCAAACCACCTTGGCTCTGCTATGTGACCCTTTCTTTCTGACATGGTCCTGCTAGACGATCCTGCAGTAACCGGGCATTGCAGGATCCAGACACTTCTTGCTCAGACCAATACACAGCAAGCTGCATGGGAAAAGGACTAGTCCAAGTGCAAACAAATCAGAGGGGAGCATTGTCTGTTAAAGTCACAGTTTAATTCAGTTCTTAGCAGGGGCTGACCACCTACACTTTAATAGCAGCAACTGGTGGTAGCTTAGATTGCGAGATTCCAAGGTGCCATTGGGATATTAAAGCTGCTGGGAGTGTTCTGAAGGCCCCTGAAGCTGCCATAGTGTCTCTTCTGAGAAGTCAAGTAATAGGCTTGGCTTTATTGGAGACTGGAATTTGTACTATTTACTGCAAAGCTAAAGTCTTTCAGTACATAATACAAGCATTCAACTGATCACAGTTTCAAATCCCCTAGGACTCAAGCAAATACAGGGAAAAGAAATAAAAATGTATTTAACTTAACCCTGCTGTTGTCTTCGGTCTGGGGAGACCGATTTTGAACTTTGGTATTTTTTGGGGTGTTCAAGATGCGGTTCTGAGACTTGTGGTTGATTGACTTAAATGAGGATGGGTCGGTCGGCCACGGGTTTCAGAGCCGCATCTTGAATATTTTAAAGAATATTGAAGTTCAAGGTCGGTCGTTTTTGACCGAAGACAACAGCAGAGTTAAAAAAAGGTAAAAGAAATGTTAAAAATCTAAGTTTAAATCATCTTCCTTTTATTACCCTATTTATAAAAAAAACAAATATACACTCTACCATAAACAAACCCTCACCCTACTCCATCATCCTTTAAAGACAATCTGTCAGCAGGTGTTTGCTATATATTCTGAAAACAGCATGAGGTAAGAGGTAAAGCATAGATTTCAGCTATACCATTCTTATCAAACTCTGTCCTGTTGTTTACTTGCAATTATTGTTTTAGCACTAGGAGCTTATCATTGCTTGGACACAGCAGCACATGAGCCCAAGTCTGACTCCACCTCCTCCTGTTATAAGGATAGAGCCTGGTGTGGGCGGGGTTAGCTTTCTCAGCTCTGCTGCATTTCTAAAGCTAAAAACTCTGATTGTATCAGAATGGCTTTTCCCAGTAAATGAAGTGATAAATCCATGGATTAAAGGTCTCTTTGTCTACATTATGCTGATGCAGTAGCAAAAACTTGCTGATAAATTCCCTTTAATAAAAGTTAGGAGTCTCGAAAAAAGGCAAAACAAGCCAAAAGTTATATTTACAAATATCAGAATCTTTTTATGCATCTAAAAAAAATATACAGTGTTATTTTTTCCATTGTTGTACTGAACTAAAGAATTTTGTTGGCAGGCCATTTTTTTATGCAACGAACAATGTAAAAAAAACAAAATTCAGCAACCAATGGCAAATTTTTGACATATGATATCAAGTGTGTGTAAATGTTCCATGAGGGATCCAAGAGTCAGTCGTTTGCATTTTAAATGCAATGTGTAAAATCGAATACAGCAATGTCAAGTAGCCTCCTGTAACATGAAGTAGACAAGCTGTAGCATGTCTGTGCTGTTGTAGTTGGGACCACTTGTACCTTTGCATACTTGGCAGAACAATATAAATTCATTTTCTGTTCTTTATGTCTTGCAGCTGAGGCTTACATTTGCGCCTTTACACAAGAAAACTGATCATGTGCTGAATAATAAAAGCTTTTTACAGAATTTATAGATATTTTATATGATATTCAAATATTTTAAAGATAATTAGAATCATACATGAGTTTCAGGAGGTCTGATAATGTTTCCTCTGCTTTTATGACTATATGTCTTAAAATGGAATAGCTCAGAATCCAATTAGAGGTGATTGGAAACTAGATCTGGCTGCTACGAGGAGTTATATAGGTAATTTAAGGAAATAATTAGCATGGAGATGGATACTGTGTGAACATGATATACTGTGCCGGTATAAGGAGGGGGACTCCTGAGCTCAGAGCATTTTGGCAAAGAGAAGAAAATCTTCTACAGGTCATTATGTTTTAATGGTGGTAAGATGGCATTGATCCAATTCAATGTTGAGCTCACTTCCCACTAACTTAAAGAGAAGTAAGCATTTTATCAAGGACATTGGAAAATATATTACTACAAAATGCAAAAATTACAAAAGCGCAAGTGGTATATTTAGGAAAATCAAAGCAATGCACCACCAACCACAACACCAATGTTATACAAAATAAGAAAGATCATAAAAAGTTTTCCAAAGCAAATTCACAAAATAAGGGTGTGTACACAATGTCTTTTTCAGGCGGATTCCGCTAATAAAAACCGTTTGAAAAAACAGAAAGTATTTTAAAAAAATCAACATATGTTTTTCTATGTAAAAACAATTTGCTATGATCATTCTTTTGAATTATTTGCTAACCACTTCAGAGTTCTAAAAACACAAAGCGGTGAAGTGACATGTCCAATATTCTGGTGTTTTCCGACTCTGTAAAAGGGTGGGATATCCTCCCCAAAACACTAAATTTATAGTTATCAAAGGAGGAATTCTCCCTACACCTCTATTGAGGTCCGATATTGACTATTAACGCCGAACTTGACTATTAATAATTAATATCCACTAAATATGCCTCAACATTATCTTTTCCTTATACTAGATACTAACTAATACAAAACAGTCTAACAATAAAGGATATGTATTAGACACACAAGTCTGCAGTCTATAACATACATATATATTTATAACCAAGCTGGTGTCTATAAATATATATATATACAAATATATGGATACTAGGATACTACAACTCTAATACAGTAATATAACTACAGTATACAGTAATAGCACAATAATATCACGCAGTAAAAACCCACAATTAAGATATGACACAGTAAAAACCCACAATTAACTGCCCGAATAACCAAAATCGCCCAAATCACACATTCAATATCAGCATTCCAATCTATAGCTTACTATCCCTAATGAGGAGTACAGGGCCTAGTAAGAAAAGGGGATACAGAGTATACTTATCCACCATGTAAGTCCATGATTGTCCCAGCAAGCAAGAGAGGTAAAAGAAAAAGAATGTGCGAGTCACATGATCTTGTCCCTTTTATCTGACCATCTAAAAGAGGTGTGTCCAGCCCCAGGGGGTTGGTGATGATGTCACAGTATATTGTCCACTAAGATATATCCCCTCAGTCCTAAATGAAACATGTTTTTCCAGCACATTGCAGCTTTGTTTTACAGCAAGCTGGAGGAGGGGGCTTACAGGAACACATGTGGGGGAATTATATCTCTAAACACATCTCTATGTAAAGATATACATTTTGGGGCACTTCCCTTCTACAGACTCAGAAGACTATTCACACTTTTAATACAAGTCAATGGGAAAGCTCAAAAGATGCTTGGATGCCCAGATGCTTTTTAGTTTTTCATTTTTGATTAATAAAACAAATTCTAGAAGTTCCTTCATTATTCAATGGAGTGAATAAAACAGCTGGAAAACAACAGTAAAAAAATGTCACAAAAATTATTGGACAACCCTCCAAAAAATGGTGGAAGCCAAAACCATACGAATAACGCCCAGGAGTTGATTGAAAAAACAGCACAGAAGATTCTTCAGGAAAAAAAGAGTTTCCTAAAGTGTCTTCTTCTTAGCAAACATGGTGGGTTCACCTGAGTTTAAAATACTTTGTGTGTCCATAACGTAAAGGAGTAGTATGGAATTTGAAAAAGATTTGCTTCTTTTTCCCCCCCAAAACAGCTCCATATCTGTCAATGAGTAAATGTTGAAGAGTTGCAAAGCCAAACACAGACAGCAGACAAATAGGAGCTGGAGGACAATTTTGTTTATGCTGGCAATAAGCCCAGGGTTTAATTTCAGTAATTCTAGCTCTTAAGCTAACATATTGCAGATTTTATTAAAATCTCATTCACAGCACTGCTACTGCAATATGCAGTGGATTTTCCAAATGAAAATTCCATTGTGTATACAGCTCATGAGAAAGTACCCCAACCCCTTGGGCCAAAGTGCAAGTATTACAGTATATGGAGCTAGTTCAAGAACTGAACCTGCTCTATAAAATGCAGATGCTGGCTGTGTTAGATATCCAACACCTTCTAGTAACTGAGGTGATTGGAGCTGGCACCTATCACATCAGTTCAAACTTCTTAAATAATGCCATCCAACATGGCGGCCATCAGTTCAGAGCCCATTGGCACCTGTGCAACACGATAACATCTCTAAACATGAGTCTGATTTGGCTTTTTATCCTAAGTCCTGTGGCAGGGTATGCTCACTATGAAGCACAAGTGAAATGGTGGGCACCACAAAATAAGAGGGATCCACCTGTAGCATATCATAATAAACCATAATGAAAAAGAGAAAAGAAACATGCCACATACCCAGAAATCACCTAAAAATACAACAGTATTTTATTGGTGCTACAACAAGCCAGAAAAAAAGACAATTAAAAACATTTAAAAAGTCAAAATGACAAACAATGTATACAAAAGCTCACAATATAGCTACAGCCCTCAGCCAAATGACACAAAGTACAATTTAATATTATGATGTTGAACTCTAAATACAAGACTTATATATATTGGTCAGCACACTTGCAGTGGATTAGTCCTCTAAATATAGATATGCACAAATTAGGTGTAGGTAGGTGTATTAAGCTAGATACATTGTTTCTTATGCACTGGATTATATACTGTATGTTTTGCGCATCTTTTATACGAACTCTGGTTATTTTTTCCATTGTTCCTTTATAAGTCTAATAGTTGTGCATGGGTGCTTATTTTGGGACAAGAGATATACACTTCTCTGGGGGGATTATCCCTTGTTTTTCATCTTCTGAGGGGCTGTACATGATATATACAGTGGGGCAAAAAAGTATTTAGTCAGTCAGCAATAGTGCAAGTTCCACCACTTAAAAAGATGAGAGGCGTCTGTAATTTACATCATAGGTAGACCTCAACTATGGGAGACAAACTGAGAAAAAAAAATCCAGAAAATCACATTGTCTTTTTTTTTTACATTTTATTTGCATATTATGGTGGAAAATAAATATTTGGTCAGAAACAAAATTTCATCTCAATACTTTGTAATATATCTTTTGTTGGCAATGACAGAGGTCAAACGTTTTCTGTAAGTCTTCACAAGGTTGCCACACACTGTTGTTTTGTATGTTGGCCCATTCCTCCATGCAGATCTCCTCTAGAGCAGTGATGTTTTTGGCTTTTCGCTTGGCAACACGGACTTTCAACTCCCTCCAAAGGTTTTCTATAGGGTTGAGATCTGGAGACTGGCTAGGCCACTCCAGGACCTTGAAATGCTTCTTACGAAGCCACTCCTTCGTTGCCCTGGCGGTGTGCTTTGGATCATTGTCATGTTGAAAGACCCAGCCATTTTTCATCTGCAATGCCCTTGCTGATGGAAGGAGGTTTGCACTCAAAATCTCACGATACATGGCCCCATTCATTCTTTCATGTACCCGGATCAGTCGTCCTGGCCCCTTTGCAGAGAAACAGCCCCAAAGCATGATGTTTCCACCACCATGCTTTACAGTAGGTATGGTGTTTGATGGATGCAACTCAGTATTCTTTTTCCTCCAAACACGACAAGTTGTGTTTCTACCAAACAGTTCCAGTTTGGTTTCATCAGACCATAGGACATTCTCCCAAAACTCCTCTGGATCATCCAAATGCTCTCTAGCAAACTTCAGACGGGCCCGGACATGTACTGGCTTAAGCAGTGGGACACGTCTGGCACTGCAGGATCTGAGTCCATGGTGGCGTAGTGTGTTACTTATGGTAGGCCTTGTAACATTGGTCCCAGCTATCTGCAGTTCATTCACTAGGTCCCCCCGTGTGGTTCTGGGATTTTTGCTCACTGTTCTTGTGATCATTCTGACCCCACGGGGTGGGATTTTGCGTGGAGCCCCAGATCGAGGGAGATTATCAGTGGTCTTGTATGTCTTCCATTTTCTAATTATTGCTCCCACTGTTGATTTCTTCACTCCAAGCTGGTTGGCTATTGCAGATTCAGTCTTCCCAGCCTGGTGCAGGGCTACAATTTTGTTTATGGTGTCCTTTGACAGCTCTTTGGTCTTCACCATAGTGGAGTTTGGAGTCAGACTGTTTGAGGGTGTGCACAGGTGTCTTTTTATACTGATAACAAGTTTAAACAGGTGCCATTACTACAGGTAATGAGTGGAGGAAAGAGAAGACTCTTAAAGAAGAAGTTACAGGTCTGTGAGAGCCAGAAATCTTGATTGTTTGTTTCTGACCAAATACTTATTTTCCACCATAATATGCAAAAAAAATGATAAAAAAACAGACAATGTGATTTTCTGGATTTTTTTTTCTCAGTTTGTCTCCCATAGTTGAGGTCTACCTATGATGTAAATTACAGACGCCTCTCATCTTTTTAAGTGGTGGAACTTGCACTATTGCTGACTGACTAAATACTTTTTTGCCCCACTGTAAGTGCTTATCACTAAATTAGAATATCATCAAAAAGTTAATTATTTCAGTTGTTCAATGCAAAAAGTGAAACTCATATATTAGATAATCATTACAAACAGAGTGATCTATTTCAAGTGTTTATTTCTGTTAATGTTGATGATTATGACTTACAGCCAACACAAAAACACAAAAGTCATTATCTCAGTAAATTAGAATACTTTAAAACAGGGGAGGGGAACCTCTGGCATGCAGGGCCCTTTCATGCTGTCCGCGGGCAGGTCCCCGAAGTCCGCAATGCTTGGGCGGCAGCCGTATCCTGCCGGCTGCAGGCCCTTTAACCACCAAGTGCAGGGCACGCAGCGTTCATTATAGAACACTAGAGCAAAAAAAGGGGAAGAAAATCCAGCTTCCAAAAATTCCAGATTTATTAAGAATAAAATGCAAAGTCCAGTCAATTCATTCAAATAATAGTGAGTTGCAGGCAACACGTTTCGAACAATAACATGTTCTTTCTCAAAGCTTTTGACTGGACTTTGCATTTTATTCTTAATAAATCTGGAATTTTTGGAAGCTGGATTTTCTTCCCCTTTTTTTGCTCTATCATCCACGTGATGACTACACAATATCCGTGCTTCCCCACAACACATGCCTAATAGGTGAGCTGGTTTTACTCTTTTTTTCTGCTCTATTATAGAACACTGCCTGCCCTGCACATGAAAGATGACATCGTCTGGGTGGGCGGGGTTATCGCCTGGGTGGGCGGGGTTAGCGCCCAATGCTTTCCTGTCCCAGAAGAGGAGCTGCTGCTGAGTCGATCTCTGTGCCGGCAGCTCTGTGCTTTTCAACTGGTGATATGTTCCCGCCTGTGATCTATGTGCTTCCCCAGCTATGTGCACCCCTGTGATATCTGTGGCTCCCAGCTTTGTGCACCTTGTAATCTGTGCCCCTCAGCTATATGCCCCCCTGTGATCTCTGTGCCCCCAGCTATGTGCACCCCTGTGATATCTGTGGCTCTCAGCTTTGTGCCCCCTTTGATCTATTCCCCCCTATTATCCCTGTGCCCCCCTGCTATGTACCCCCTGTGATATTTGTGCTCCTATGTGATATCTGTGCCCCCTGTGATCTCTGTCCCCGCCAGCTATGTGCCCTGTTGTGAGTTCCGTTCTGGAGCTCCCTCCTGTGGTTGCTAATGGTATGTTTGCGAGTTCTGCCCTTGGGCTCCGTCTGGTGGTTTCGAGTGGAACTGCTGCTCCGTTAGGTAGCTGTAGCAGCTGCTTTCACTAATCGCCTTGCCTGGGTTTGTTATTTAAACCTGCTCTGGGCTTTTGTCCATGCCTACTGTCAATGTTCTTGGTTGGATTTGATTCTTCCCTTGGATTTCTCATATGGCCAGTCCTTGTCTGCAAAAGATAAGTTTTGCTAGTTTGTTTGTCCATTTGTTTGGACTCTATTGCTTTGCATTTTGTCTCTTTTGTCCAGCTTGTCACTATGTCTTATTTAGGCTAGCTGGAAGCTCCGGGAAAGCAGATTTGCCCCTCCATACCGTGAGTCGGTGTGGAGTTCATTTTTGTAAACTCTGCGTGGATTTTGTAGTTTTTATACTGACCGCACAGTATCCTTTTCTCTCTGTCTATCTAGTTTAGTATTGGCCTCCCCTTTGCTGAATTCTAATTTCATTTCTGTGTTCGTCATTTCCCGCCCTCCTTTCCCAGTCAATATTTGTGGGGGGCTTTCTTTCCTTTTGGGGGTTTCTCTGAGGCAAGATAGCTTTGTATTTCCTTCTTTAGGGGTAGTTATATCTTAGGCTGTGACGAGGTGTCTAGGGAGTGTCAGGAACATCCCACGGCTATTTCTAGTTGTGTTGTTAGGATTAGGGACTGCGGTCAGTAGAGATACCACCTTCTCAGAGCTCGTTCCATGTTGCATTTTAGCCACCAGGTCATTTCAGTGTGGCCTCTTAACCACCAGGTCATAACAGTACAGCAGGCCAAGAATGAATTGAATGCATCTCAAAAGAAGGAAAAAAAAAAGAGTTCTGAACCATTTTTTTTTTCTCTGCTCTGTTCTGTCTTTTTTTTCCTCTTGATATCTGGGTGGTGCTGGATATATGCTCTGGTATGGAGGTTCAGGTTTGTTTTCTTGTGTGGATCAACTTGCTGCAAGAGTCCAGAGTATCCAAGATTATATGGTTCAGACTCCGGCTCTAGAGCCTAGAATTCCTACTCCTGATTTGTTTTTTGGGGACAGATCCAAGTTTTTGACCTTTAAAAATAGCTGCAAATTGTTTTTTGCTTTGAAACCCCGTTCGTCTGGTGATCCCATTCAGCAAGTGAAAATCATCATATCCTTACTGCGTGGTGATCCTCAAGACTGGGCATTTGCTCTTGAAACAGGGAATCTGGCATTATTGAATGTAGATGCATTTTTTCAGGTGCTCGGATTGATGTATGACGAACCTAACTCTGTAGAGAGCCTTCAGAAATTTTTGGGCTTTGCCAATTTTTATCGTCGCTTTATTGCTAATTTTTCTAGTGTGGTGAAGCCTCTGACCGATTTGACGAGGAAGGGCGCTGATGTGGTGAATTGGTCCTCTGCGGCTGTTGAGGCCTTTCAGGAGCTTAAACGTCATTTTACTTCTGCCCCTGTGTTGCGTCAGCCAGATGTTTCTCTCCCTTTTCAGGTTGAGGTTGATGCTTCTGAGATTGGGGCAGGGGCCGTTTTGTCTCAGAGAAATTCTGATGGCTCTTTGATGAAACCATGTGCCTTCTTCAACAGAAAATTTTCGTCTTCTGAGCGTAATTATGATGTCGGCAATCGGGAGTTGTTGGCTATGAAGTGGGCATTTGAGGAGTGGTGACATTGGCTTGAGGGAGCCAAGCATCGCGTGGTGGTCTTGACTGATCCCAAGAATCTGATTTACCCCGAGTCTGCTAAGCGGTTGAATCCTAGACAGGCTCGGTGGTCTTTGTTTTTCTCACGTTTTGATTTTGTGGTCTCGTATATTCCTGGATCTAAGAATGTGAAGGCTGATGCCCTTTCTAGGAGTTTTTTGCCTGATTCTCCGGGAGTTCTTGAGCCGGCTGGGATCCTCAAGGAGGGGGTGATTCTTTCTGCCATCTCCCCTGATTTACGGCGGGTACTTCAGGAGTTTCAGGCTGGTAAACCTGACCGCTGTCCTGTGGGGAAATTGTTTGTTCCTGATAGATGGACTAGTAGGGTAATTTCTGAGGTTCATTGTTCGGTGTTGGCTGGTCACCCTGGGATTTTCGGTACCAGAGATTTGGTGGCTAGGTCCTTTTGGTGGCCTTCCTTGTCGCGGGATGTGCGTTCGTTTGTGCAGTCCTGTGGGACCTGTGCTCGGGCTAAGCCTTGCTGTTCCCGTGCCAGCGGGTTGCTTTTGCCTTTGCCTATTCCTGAGAGGCCCTGGATGCATATTTCCATGGATTTTATTTCTGATCTTTCTGTTTCTCAGAAGATGTCTGTCATCTGGGTGGTTTGTGACCGGTTTTCTAAGATGGTCCATTTGGTGCCGTTGCCTAAGTTGCCTTCCTCTTCTGATTTGGTTTCATTATTTTTTCAGCATGTGGTTCGTTTGCATGGTATTCCGGAGAATATTGTGTCTGACAGAGGTTCCCAGTTTGTTTCTAGGTTTTGGCGGTCCTTTTGTGCTAGAATGGGCATTGATTTGTCTTTTTCTTCTGCATTCCATCCTCAGACAAATGGCCAAACGGAGCGAACCAATCAGACCTTGGAAACCTATTTGAGATGCTTCGTGTCTGCTGATCAGGATGATAAGGGTGACCTTTTTGCCGTTGGCCGAGTTTGCCCTTAATAATCGGGCTAGTTCGGCTACCTTGGTTTCGCCTTTTTTTTGTAACTTTGGTTTTCATCCTCGTTTTTCTTCAGGGCAGCTTGAGCCTTCTGACTGTCCTGGTGTGGATTCCGTGGTGGACAGGTTGCAGCAAATTTGGACTCATGTGGTGGACAATTTGATGTTGTCTCAGGAGAAGGCTCAGTGTTTTGCTAACCGTCGTCGGTGTGTTGGTCCCCGGCTTCGTGTTGGGGATTTGGTCTGGTTGTCTTCTCGTCATGTTCCTATGAAGGTTTCTTCCCCTAAGTTCAAGCCTCGCTTTATTGGGCTTTGTAAGATTTCTGAAATTATCAATCCAGTGTCTTTTCGTTTGGCCCTTCCAGCTTCCTTTTCCATTCATAATGTGTTCCATAGATCCTTGTTGCAGAGATATGTGGTACCTATGGTTCCCTCCGTTGATCCTCCTGCTCCGGTGTTGGTTGAGGGGGAATTGGAATGTGTGGTAGAGAAGATTTTGGATTCTCATTTTTCGAGGCGGAAGCTTCAGTAATTCTTGTGTTGTTACCTCCGATGTTCATGCTCCCGATTTGGTTCATGCTTTCCATTTGGCTCGTCCTGATCGGCCTGGGAGCTCTGGTGAGGGTTCGGTGACCCCTCCTCAAGGGGGGGTACTGTTGTGAGTTCCGTTCTGGAGCTCCCTCCTGTGGTTGCTAATGGTATGTTTGCGAGTTCTGCCCTTGGGCTCCCTCTGGTGGTTTCGAGTGGAACTGCTGCTCCATTAGGTAGCTGTAGCAGCTGCCTTCACTAATCGCCTTGCCTGGGTTTGTTATTTAAACCTGCTCTGGGCTTTTGTCCATGCCTGCTGTCAATGTTCTTGGTTGGATTTGATTCTTCCCTTGGATTTCTCATATGGCCAGTCCTTGTCTGCAAAAGATAAGTTTTGCTAGTTTGTTTGTCCATTTGTTTGGACTCTATTGCTTTGCATTTTGTCTCTTTTGTCCAGCTTGTCACTATGTCTTATTTAGGCTAGCTGGAAGCTCTGGGAAAGCAGATTTGCCCCTCCACACCGTGAGTCGGTGTGGAGTTCATTTTTGTAAACTCTGCGTGGATTTTGTAGTTTTTATACTGACCGCACAGTATCCTTTTCTCTCTGTCTATCTAGTTTAGTATTGGCCTCCCCTTTGCTGAATTCTAATTTCATTTCTGTGTTCGTCATTTCCCTCTTCTTTCCCAGTCAATATTTGTGGGGGGCTTTCTTTCCTTTTGGGGGTTTCTCTGAGGCAAGATAGCTTTCTATTTCCTTCTTTAGGGGTAGTTATATCTTAGGCTGTGACGAGGTGTCTAGGGAGTGTCAGAAACATCCCACGGCTATTTCTAGTTGTGTTGTTAGGATTAGGGACTGCGGTCAGTAGAGATACCACCTTCTCAGAGCTCGTTCCATGTTGCGTTTTAGGCACCAGGTCATTTCAGTGTGGCCTCTTAACCACCAGGTCATAACAGTGCCCCTCAGTGATCTATGAGCCCCCCTGGTGATCTACATGCCTCCCCAGTAATGCCTGTCCCCCCGTGCTATATATCCCCCCCAGTGCTGTATATCCCCCCCACAGCTATATGTGTCCCCAAGTGATGTGTATATTCCCCAGTGCTGCATTTACCCCAAAAGTGCTGTATATCCCCCAAGTTCTGTATATCCCCCCACCTGTGATATATATAGCCCCAGTGATGTTTCTGACCCCTCCAGTGATGTATATTCCCTCCAGGGACATATATACCCCCAGTGCTGTCCGTGCTTTTTAGTGATATATATAGCCCCTCAATGATGTCTATTCCCCCCAGCATCCCCGGTGATGAATATGTCCCAGCATCTCCTGTGATGTCTATGCCCCCAGCCTCTCCTGTAATTTATATGACCCCTGAGTCTCCTGTGATGCATATATAGCAGTCTCAATGTTTCCTATGTGATGTATTTACAGCAGTCCCAGCATCTCCTGTGTGATGTATATACAGCAGTCACAGGGTCTCCTGTGTGATTTATATACAGCAGTCCCAGTGTCTCCTGTGTGATGTATATACAGCAGTCCCTGCATCTCCTGTGTGATGTATATACAGCAGTCCCTGCGCCTCCTATGTGATGTATATACAACAGTTTCTGTCTCCTATGTGATGTATATACAGCTGTCTCAGCATCCCCTATGTGATATAGATACAGCATTTTTAGCGTATCCTGTGTGATGTATATACAGCAGTCCCAGCATCTCCTATGTGGTGTATATACAACTGTCTCAGCATCTCCTATGTGATGTATATACAGTAGTCCCAGCATCTCCTATGTGATGTATATGATTTGCAAAACATATTCTGAAAAAAGGTTGACTGCTCTCAGCCGTCACATCAATGGTGAGTTACCGTAATTAATTGTTAAACTAAATATACCGGGGTAATTTTCAAGGTGATCATTTTTGTGTGGCCCCCGAATGATGGTAGAAATTTTCAAATGGCTCCTGGCTGGAAAAAAGGTTTCCTACCCCTGCTTTAAAACATCAGCTTGAAGTTGATTTTAGAATTTTTCTGACTTTTTGTAGTACCAATAAAATATTGTATTTTTAGGTGATGTGTATATTGCATGTTTCTTTTCTCTTTTTGTTTAGGGCTTGCTAACTATTTACTTTTAGAATTTGTAACCTGAATTGGTGGCACTAGAGTTCAAGTCATCTTCTGAAGATATTTACATATACACAATAAAATACACCACAAACATAGAATTTTACCTTGGTTTGATGCAGTGTCAATAACATTTTGTTTAACACTTGCAGCATTTTTCTGTTCCACTATTTTCTTTCAAAATTCAATTACCGTGGTAGCAATTTACCCAAGATGAACTGCATCTAATGTGATGTGTGTCTGGAGAACGATTAGTTAAGCAGGGCTGAGGATTTACAGTATGCTTAGGGGTGTTTGGCATTATTAGTCTAAGCAAGAAATGCATTTATTTCATAAAGTATGATGTCTGATAATAAGAAATGCAAATAACATGCACACAAGACCAACATAGCTGATTCCTAAAAGAATCATGCTAAACCAAGAACAATAATAATGTCTTAGGCTGGTTTCACACGTCATGATATTTTCAGTACCAGAAAAAACAGTACCAGAGATGACAGTGTCTGTGTGGTCGTGTGTGTAATACTTGCGGCACTGCTCCCAGGCGCCGGGTGCTGAAAACGGCTCACATTATTCTCCCCTGTTCTGCCGGCAATCAGAGTGAACAGGGGAGAATGATGAAAGTTGTATTCAAGTGAGAACAATGAGAGCAGCTGGCAGCTGATGGGACTATTACTCGCATCAGCTTACATCTGCTGCCCCTAATAACAGTGAGAGCAGGCATCGGCTGATGGGAGTATTCATCAGCGCCGCTTGTGCTATAAATAAATAGATAAATGAAAAAAGAGTGGGTTCCCCTGTATTTTTGATAACCAGCCAAGCAAAACTCACAGCTGAGGGCTGCAACCCTCACCTGTCAGCATTAGTAAGGCTGTTTATCAAGAATAGAGGGGTCACCACGCTGTTTTTTTTTAATTATTTATTTCAATAATTACCAAAAAACAGTATGGGGACCCATGTATTCATGATAACCAGCCTTGCTGAAGATGACAGGTGAGGGTTGCAGTCCACAGCTGTCAGTTATGGCTGGCTGGTTATAGAAAGTACAGGGGAACCCATGCCGGATTTTTTATTTATTTATTCATTTATAGCGCAGCAGGGGGCGGGTGATGAATACTCCCATCCGCCGCTCCTGTTCTCACTGTTATTAGTGGCAGCAGGTGTAGGCTGATGGGTGTAATAGTCCCATCAGTCACCGCCTGCTCTCATTGTTAGAACTTGAATATAAAGCCAGTGTCACACTTGCAACGGCAATGTGAGAAATTCACAATAGTTTCCTGCCTCAATATCTAGCACTGTCGCCGGCACTCGGGACCGGAGTGTGCGGCTGCATGTATTTTTATGCAGCTGAACGCTCTGGTCCCAAGTGCCGGCGGCAGTGCCAGGTATCGAGGCGAGAGATTCACATGAGTTTCTTGCATTGCAGATGCAATTTGACACCGGCCTAACTCTCATCATTTTCTCCTGCTCATGCTGATCGCCAACAGAGCAGGGGAGAATGACAAGAGCCGTCTCCAGCACCTGGCGCTGGGGAACAGTGCTTATTGTACCGTTGCTTATCAGGCACTGGAACATGTCACACAGATGACATCCCAGTGTGTCATCCATGTGCACATGTGCGGGACGATTTGCAGTTCCTGCTGACGGTAAAAAACTAACATGTCTATGTGGGTCACACAGACACACGGTCTGTGGAAACACACTGACTGGCACATACCCATTCACTTGAATAGGTCTACGAGTATAAGTGTCTCCAGTATTTGTGAAAACTGTCACCACATGTAACAGACACACTGATGTCTGAAAGAGCCCTTAGGCTGGCCATTTAAATCAGATAGCTGTCAGCCAAATGATGGTTTCCCCAACAGCTGTTTCTCCTTACTCCCCCTCCCTACACAGGAACACGGTGGCAGTGGCTTAACTCCAGACCAATCAAAACATTCTTCCATTGAAGTTCCAAGAGCTGGTTCTTTTCTCTCCAAGCATCACCATTCGTTGGACAGTTAGGAGGCTTTCATACATATGGTATTAGATAGTCCAACGATCCTGCTGAAACCGTCAGGTTTGCCAACCTTTATCTAATAAAACCAATAGAGAAAATACCCAATATGGGTCAAGGAAGAGTCAAATAAAGAATGAAATGAAATAGGTTGAAAATAAAACACCTTTATTTAGGACAATTGGTGAAGTGGTGGCACAACTACTTGGAGTGACTGCACGCACAAACAGCAGAAAGCCATAAAAGACATATACAATGAGATTGCATGCAAAATAATACACCAAGATAGAGACTGGTAGTGTAAAAAGAGCAATAATGTAGGATAGATGTAGTGGTGTCCAAGTGGAAAGAACTTACAAAGTGTAGGACTAGTAACAAACCATTAGAGTAGATAGAATAGCTCAGATTTAGATGTCGATCAGCAGCATTTTTGGCCACACGGATTTGCATCAAATCCGCAGTGCAATGCAATGCCAATGTTAGTCTATGGGAAATGGAGATTTGTTGTGCAGCATGTCAACTCTTTTTGCGGATCTGCAGCATTTCTGCACCCATTGACTTCCATTGAGTTAGGCACAACCGCAGAAAAACCGCAGGTGTAAGCGCTGTGAAAGCACACTGCGCCGCACTGGCGGTCACAGCAATCTGACGCTGTATTGTGTGTCACGTGCTGATGGCTAAGTCGGGCGCTAAATAGCAATCATCAACCTTACGCGAGCAGTCATACAAAAGGGAGGGGATAATTAATGAATGACTTTCACACATCAACACACACGCGTGTACACTAGAGCAGGGGTCCCCAACTCCAGTCCTCAAGGCCCACCAACATGTCATGTTTTCAGGATTTCCTTAGTCTTGCCCAGGTAATAATTGCATCACCTGTGCAATGCAAAGGAAATCCTGAAAACATGACTTGTTGGTGGGCCTTGAGGACTGGAGTTGGGGACCCCTGCACTAGAGCATGGCCGTGTGGCCATGCAAACCTTTTATAGCTGCAGCAAGTACAGGACCTTCCCAGAGGGACCAATGGGAGGCTGCCACATAAGTTGAGCACCTTCAGGACCTTCCTAAAGGAACAATGGGATTTTCTGCAGTATCTAAGCATGTGACCCTTGATCTCCAACAAGAGATCTTGCCCTGGGCACGCTCAGAAGGGGAAAAGCAGGACTTAGTCCGAAAAACGTCTGCTCGCCGCTGCCCAGTACTGCCTACAATGGCAGAAGCTGGAAAGGCAGCAGTAACCCTTTGCACAGTCAGAAGCGAGACATAGGGACCGATGTCTCCGCTAAGCAGACTACACTGTGGCTGGAGAAGAATGGGAGACCGCAGCGGACATGGTTCAAGTTTCCCCCTGTGTAGAGGCGGGAACCCGACACCTACCAATGGGTTCACTGACCTTGTCTACACGTGCAGCACCATACTGTATTTGACATACTGTTATTGCAATATTTGCATCTAGGTCTTCACATGTATACTTAACCCATAGTGTACCCTCCCTCAGCTTTGGCTTGTGCTTACTTTTCCTATACCTTTTCAGCACCTTAACACATTTGCACTTTTTACACCAATGATGTATACTGTACATTCAGCATTTAGAGCTTTGAATTTAAGTTTAAATTAAGGTGAGGCAGGTTAGGGACCGCTGTTGGCCTGCTTTGCTGGCAGCCCTGATATCTCATGCATCAGCTGAAACAGGTTTTTTGTTTATCCACACTCAGGTGGCACAAATTTCAGCTTCGTAGACTACTATGTTAGGCTGGTTTCTCATGTCACTGGCTCCGGTACGTGAGGTGACAGTTTCCTCACGTACCGGAGACACTGAGTCACGTAGACACATTAAAATCAATGTGTCTCTGCACATGTCAGCGTGTTTTCACGGACCGTGTGTCCGTTTGGAAAACACGGAGACATGTCAGTGTTCGTGGGAGCGCACGGATCACACAGACCCATTAAAGTCAATGGGTCCGTGTAAAACACGTACCGCACACAGATGTTGTCCGTGTGCAGTCGGTGTGCCGTGCAGGAGACAGCGCTACTGTAAGCGCTGTCCCCCCACGTGGTGCTGAAGCCCCATTCATTTCTTCTCTCCAGCAGCGTTTGCTGGAAAGAAGGTATGAATAATCTTTTTTTTTTTTTTAAATAAAGTTGCCGGTAATCTGCCCCCTCCCACCCCCTGTGCGCCCCCCGCTGGCATTAAAATACTTACCTAGCTCCCTCGGCGCTTAAATCCTCTCAGCGTCGCTGCTTGTCCTGTATGAGCGGTGGTGCCGCACATTACAGTGATGAATATGCGGCTCCACCTCCCATAGGGGTGGAGCCGCATATTCATTACTGTAATAATAATTACTGTAAATAGTATAATAACGCTCTGACATCCCTTCCACTACAAGCAACCCACCAGATGGAGACAAAACTTGGAGTCTCCACATTTCAAAAAATTATTGTCACGCACAACTAAAGTGGCATCAATTTCTCTAGAGTAGAAATAGTATAATAGGCCTCTGACACCCTTTGAACTACAGGCAAATCGCCAGATGGAGACTCAACTTGGAGTGTCCACATTTCAAAAAATTGTTTGAAACATCAGCAGCATTAGCAACAGCAGGCACAGAAACTACGACAAAGGTGTCACAGATTGCAATAATGCAAGATCAATGCATTACACTAAAAACTATTCCATCGCCTAGTATGCCCAGTCTGCGAATGTGGTGCAAAGTCATGGGAGATCCATGACTTATTCATCTTCATGAAAGTTAGACAGTCTACACTTTCAGGGGACAGCTGGATGCGCTTATCCGTTAGGACACCATCAGCAGCGCTGAAGACACATTCTAAGAGAACACTGGTCAAAAAAATGTGTGAAATGACTCACAGAAATTGCTTCTACTATTTACACTGCTGTTGCTAATGTTTTTCTGTTGACGATTCAACATTTTACAGGGTTGGAAGTGAATAACTGTGATGCATACAGTTTGCGTCACTGCTGTCATGGGGAAAACCACACTCAAGATTGTATACTAGTGTGTTTTGATACTCCAACATGCGTGTCCCTTTCCAGGGTGAGAAGCATCCTGGCAAAGTTTACTCTTGTACCGTGGATTTAACAAAGTGGCAACCCAGTAGTTAGCACTAATTCTAATCCAAGCAATACTGGCACAATGTTGCAGGTAGTGAAACAAGAAGGCACTCATGTGACGGGCGCTTCCATGAGATCAAGTCAATGATGTGTTGGTGGCAGAGTAACACTCAACCATGGAAAACAGAGAGGTGATCATTTGTTCATCTTCTGACTGTTTTGCACCCATCACCTGTTCCTCCTCCATTTGTTCTTTGGCTCCTGCACCTTCACTAACAGTTTGTCTGGTACCATGAGCCCCCCTTGATCACTGTAATCCACCCTCACATGTCACCCACCTGTGCAACCACCACAGTCTGGAACTTAGAGATACTGTATTGCTATCCCATCTGCATCCTCCTTTGCTTCCAACACTTCCTCTGGAACCCACCACCTTATCCTGCAGACTATTAAAAGTGTGCTCCAGCATGTAGATAACCGGAATAATGATGCTGATGATGGCATCATCAGCGCTACCCATCTTAGTAGCCATTTAGAAACTGTGCAGGAGGGTGCAGAGGTCCTCCATCTGTGCCCACTCCACAAGCATGATTTGCACCGCGTCCGGACTGCACTGGCCCAGTCTATGCAAAAGTATTTACTGCACCAGGGCTCGTCGCTGCTGCCACAGTCACCGCAACATGTGCAGAGTGCAATTCCACCGTGTCAGCACGTTCAATATCAAATGGTTAACAGGTAGACCAGGTGGAGATCTTAGAGGAGGTATAGGAGGCAGAAGCATTGGAAAAAAGTGTTAGATACTGAGGTTTGTCCCGCAAGCCTTGAGGATTCCAAGACTTGTGGAGCAGCCCCTTGCATACAAAGCCACCAGAGTCACCCAGTGCCCAGTCACCAAGATTTAATGCCCATGGCCATGTTTGCCCATCCAGGTATTAGTAGTAAAATGCACCCTGGCAGACATAGATTTCGTTCAAGGAAAGGGTGATGATGTCTGTGACATGTTAGTGTAAAACAGGCACAGCTTTCTTAGACAAGTAATGGCAACTTGGCAACTGGTACTGGAGGACTGCGGCAGCCATCAGCTTTCAGAAACTGTGAATCCACCAGGCAGAAAGACAGCATTTCCATGGCCAACAGATTGGAGATAGTGGAGCTCAAGCTCTTAGTTTGGCATGTGGAGGATGAAACATTCTTTTACGTGATCACAATTGCGGGACTGAGGACTGGCTGAAGTGCTGAGAGAGGTTGGAGTAGGGTGCAGACGACAAACTGCTGTACTGTGAGTGAGGTGCATTCAGAGATGCTATGGTGGATTGAGAAAGAAGTGGTGTGCTCGGTGAAGCCAAAACAGTGGGCATCTCCACTTCTGTAACACCTGAGAGGCTCTCACTCACCCTGAATGTAGGGGGTAAACAAATGGAGGTTCCGTGACCAGAGACCTGTGTGTGAATACTTTCCATGGTGACAGTGGAGGAAGAAGCAGCAGATGTGATTGATGGGGCGGTGGGTGGTTGGTGAGGCCCTCTAGTCTGCATTTTAGCGCTGAGAGATTCCCAGACTAAAGCATGATGATCTCACATGTGCCAGATCATGTATGTAGTAGTCAAATTATTGCAATTTTTGTCTCTACTAAGTTGTTTTTTGCAAAGTTGGCATATCAAGTGCGTTGATTCTCAAAAAAGGCCCAGGCTAGGCAACCCCTTCCGCCCCTGCAAACTGCATACTCGTGACTGCTGTGGCTAAGGATGCAGTGCTTGTCGTGGTGCATCACTCCATGTCTGTATGGCAAGCCACAGCATAACCTATTCGTCTTCCTCTTCCTCCACCTCCTCTGTTGAGCTACTCAGCTGCAAGCCAGCATCTATGTTCTCCCACTTCTTGCCCTGAAAGACACCCTCCTCCTCTTCCTGCCCTATCTACAAAGTACAGTCCATGTGCACCTCAGCAATCTGAGTGTCATCAGATCACCCCCAGGGGTTAACATCTGGTGACAAGGGTCTGGATTCTGCTCTCACCCTACTTCGTTCACCCTGAATCCAACAAGAAAAAATTTGGGGCATCAGTGCAGATGCTTTCCTCCTCATGATTCTGTGAATCTTTTGAGCACATCTCTGATGCCTATTGAATAGAATGTGTTAACAGTTCTGCAGACTCGCCCATCTGTGGTTCCCCAATGTCAGTTCAGCAGTTGGAAAATTGTAATGCAAGGGGAATCAAGGGTAATTGGGGGTGCCACCTCTGAGGATTGTACTCTATGTATTGTTAGGGTGGAGGAAGAGGAGGAGATGCCACTTTATGCCACGCTTGCCATCCACTGGAGCACATGCTCTTTCTGGCCCTCATCTACAAGGCATTTCTGTGTGCGCCTGCCAAAGAAAAGGAATGGAATAGCCTGTCCAGTAACAAATGTTGTCAGTTGTCTTTGGATATTATGAGACAGTGGTTTTTCAGTAGAGCTTTTAGTATCATTACCACCTCACCCATGTATACGTTGAACACTAAGCCTATTCCCCCTTTCACCACAACCTTGCGTTTTCACACTCATGTTCGATGTACCTTTTCCCTCTTTTAACCAGCTGTTTCACAACAATAGGCCCAGACTTGTCAGTCACTTGTCACTAAATTAGCAATCAGTATTTATTTGCTGAGATAGTATGGCTGCAACATAATATTACCCAAAAGTATTTTGATTACGAAATGTGTCCTGGTGCCTACACACCAATATTAGCCCAAACGATTTTTATTAGGAAAAGTGGCCTGGTGCCTGCATCACTCTATTAGCCCAAACAATTTCATTAGGAAATGTGGCCTGCTGCCTGCACAGCAATATGAGCCCAAACTATTTTGACTAGTAAATGTAGCCATTTGCCTCCACCACAGTATAAGCTCAAACTATTTTGATTAGGAAATGTGGCCTGGTACCTGCACAACAATATTAGGCCAATCTATTTTGATTGGGAAATGTGGCCTGGTGCCTGCACAACAATATTAGCCGATAGGATTTTAATTATGAAATTTTTCCTGGTGCTTGAACAACAATATTAGTCAAAACAATTTTAGTTAGGAAATGTTGCCTGGTGCCTGCACAACAATATTACCCCAAATGTTTTTGTTTAGGAAATGTGGACAGGTGCCTGCACAACAATATTAGCCCAAACTATTTTGATTAGGAAATGTGACGTGGTGCCTGTACCACAGTATTAGTCCAAATGATTTTGGTAAGAAAATGCGGCCTGGTGCCTGCACAACACTATTAGCACAAACTAGTTAAATGATGGAAGGTCGATTTCACACAGGATCCTATCTAACTGAAGTAGCTGACAATAAACTGCCTAACTATCTGACAACTTGCAGCAGCAACAGCAGGAGCAGCCTCTCTGCACTGTTATACTGTCAAAATGGTGCAATCAAAACATGTCCGCTTTTTATATGAAGAAGTACATGTGACTTTGGCAGCCAATGACAGAAGCCCTTGTCTCTGGACAATGTGTATGGTTTCTGTACCCTGATTGGCTGCCAGAATCTCCACATATTAAGTTAATAAAAAAATAAAGTAAAAATAACTGTCTGCTGCTCCTCTGACCTCTCCCCATCCCCTCCCCAGATGCACCCACCGGTCATCATACAGCACCACTATCCTAACCAAAGTACTAACAAAAGCATTAGAGGAAACCCAATCATTTACTGAACTATGCCTGAATTTTGCTGACTTTGAGGGAAAATGCTCGGGAATCCAAACACAAATACGAATGAGTGATGTACATGACGAATTTGAGATTGGTGAACGTTTTCCGAACAAATTTGCTCATTTCTATATATCACCAATGATAACCACTGCCATTAGTCAATCCAGTTTTATCCAGAAAGTCATTCCAAGAACATTATGGTCTATGATGCGTACAACCACCACTCCTTATTGATAGAATGTTTGATCACCCAACGAAATGTCCACTTGAGTTCCTCCACCTATAGGTATCGGCTTCTGAAGTAAAGCTAATTTTCCTCTTAGTTTGACCCTCTAACGCAGACTAATTTAGTTTAAACTCTTCTAGCTATCATCTTCAGAGACATGGGCAGTCTTGGGCATAGTGTCCCACCTGGCTGTACTCTCAGCACTCTCACTCTCTTCATTAGTTGTTTCCTTACAGTTAGCTTTCAGCAACCTGGCATTTGTTACTCTCTGCCCTCTAGGCCGCCATCTCATCTTTCTATAGTGTAAACATTTATTTAACCTTCCACACCAGCACTATAGGGAGTCATCTCGAGTTTCAGGCACTTTTCCCAAAACAATATTGGGTCACATGAACAGCTCTACACTATTCCTCATTTTCCCTAATGACTTGGGTACCGTACATTTAGGTTTCCTTTCTACTTTAATCAGTAAATTAAATGGCATAATGGAATACTTTTGGGCCTTGTTTCTTCTTGCCTTTGAGAATCATTAGCTCTTGAAGGTTGCTAGCTAGATAAGGTACTATGACAGTATGGTAGTTGATTAGGCTTTTTTTTTTTGGGGGGGGAGGGCACATTTCAGCCCAACATGTGTTCTCATCCTCCTGCTTTGATTGTATATTTTGCAATTGTCAGATTAGTTTTTGCATTAGGGCCCACACCCATATGTGTGAAAAAAAAAACGTTTCAATATCAGGATAAAAAAAAGGGAAGAGTGTCATGGGAGTACAATCCAATTTCACACACCAAGTATGCGATCTACATCTGAATGTGGTGCATTTGCTATCCGATTACAATGCGATTTTAACATGAGCTTTTACATAGAAAATTATCTATGACATTTACACATCGTTTTCAAAGGAAATATTCTTCAAAACACACATATATACAGTTGTGCTCAAAAGCTTACATACCAAGGCAGAATTTTTGCTTTCTTTGCCTTTTTTCAAAGAATAGGAATGATAACACCAAAACCTTTTCTCCACTCATGGTTAGTGGTTGGGTGAAGCCATTTGTTGTCAAACTGCTGTGTTTTCTCTTTTTAAATCATAATGACAACGCAAAACATCCAAATGACCCTTATCAAAAGTTCACATACCCTGGTGATTTTGGCTTGATAACATGCACAGAAGTTGACACAAATGGGTTTGAATGGCTACTAAAGGTAAGATCCTCGCCTGTGACCTATTTGCTTGTAATCAGTGTGTGTGCATAAAAGCTGAGTGACTTTCTGGAATCCAGACAGACTCTTGCATTTTTCATCCAGCCACTGACGTTCCTGGATTGTGAGTCATGGGGAAAGCAAAAGAATTGTCAATGGATCTATGGGAAAAGGTAGTTGAACTGTATAAAACAGGAAAGGGATACAAAAACATATCCAAGGAATTGATAATGCCAGTCAGCAGCATTCAAACTGTGATTAACAAATGGAAAATCAGGGGCTCTGTAAAAACAAAACTACAGTCAGGTAGACCAACAAAAATGTTGTCCACAACTGCCAGGAAAATTGTCCGGGATGCAAAGAAAAATCCACAAATAACATCAGTTGAAATACAGGACTCTCTGAAAACTAGCGGTGTGGCTGTTTCAAGATGCACCCTCAGGTGGGTAGGTGCAGCATTTGTACCTTATTCATTTGAGAGGAGGGTGGCACACGTTTGTGATGGCTCTAGCTCTTGTGTACATGTGCCGTTGTTACATGGGTCACCTAGGCAACCATTACGTTTAGTCGGCGTTTGCGCAGTTGAACTTCGGGTGGCGCCTGCGCACACGGTCTGTGCCGACGCCATTGCCTCGCGCCGCTTGCTTGTGAACCTCATGTTTATCTGGGTTGCCTTGGTAACCTTATATGCCAACAGATGCTTGCGCAGTGCACTATGGTTATTGTCTCTTGCGCCTGCGCCCTGTGGTTATGTGCACGCCATTTGGACTTCCTGTAAGCCGCGGCTGCAACCTTGCTGCTCACCTGGTATGTGTTATCTAATCTTATGTATATTATATAAAGTAGGTCCACGCCACCAGACGATTGTGGACCTTGAGGAAGACGCCTCTAGCGTCGATACGCGTGGGTCATGCATTATTAGGGTCTTGGAATTTATTTAAATCGGCTATATGTTCTTGCTGTGGGTAGGGTACTTTACTCTGGGCGGCTCTTTTTTCATCTTGTAGTCGATCCCAGTCAGGTCCCTCTGGATTTTTTAGCACACCCTTATAAGTCTGCATAGGCAGCATGTGTCCCATACCTTTGAAATATAGGTGGGGAGGCTAACCAGATTATTATAGGTGACACAACATGCACATAGGGGTTGTGTTTTATGTATATCTCACAATTGTCTTTTTATCCCATTATCCAGACTGTTTAGCCGGCACTATTTTGTTGTGATTAGACTCTAATATGCTTTTGTAGTATTATACTGTGTATTGCATGGACCCTTATCTCCCATTGTTTGTGGGAGTTTTTAATTGTTTTTACTACGGTTGTTTGTGTGGTGTGGTTCTAATAAAATTTGATATATTTTTGTGTAATCGATTTGTGGTGATCCCATTCTTGTGATGCTGCCTTTTTTCTGGTTTTGTGTTTGATGACTTTTGCATGCATCAGGTGATCCCCTTTTTAATTTGATAGTGGATGGTGCCCGCTCTACCTTTGTTATCTTATCGTTTGCGTATAACTGACTGCTTTAGTTGGTTCTTCTGAGCGGTGGCACATCCGGGCATTGTATTTCATATGGATTTAAATTCTAGGGAGGCAGCTTTGCGGAGCCAAGTTGTGGACATTTTTGGTTTACCTGAGGGGCCAAAGGAGGCTTCAGCCCCAAGTGATGGAGGCTTTGAGTCTCTCACAACCGACATAATTAATTTATATAAAAGTCTCACCAAGACATGGTGGAACCTCAAGACACTGGAGGAATACAAAAAACAAAATCTGGTACCTAGGGGTTTGCGGGTACATATATTCCCTGCTTGGGAGGTGGACACAGACTTTAAGGCGAAATGGGAAGGTGGCCTGCATAAGTGCTCTTTCCTATTGATTGATTTATTGATTGACCACGACCACCAGGTCTTGTCGAGCCTCAAAGAGGAGATTAGGAGTAAAGAGGGGAAGCTTGACTCCTTTGAAAATAAGAAAGACTTGGTTATCCCCTTTAAGGAGAGACTCAAATTGATAGTTGACCGTTTTGAGAAAGACATTATTAGGGGCAAACGTGACAAGTTCCAGAGGGACAAGTCGGATTATGCAGAGGGGAAAGCATTAAGGTGGACGCATCAAGGCAACAGGAGGAGGACTTTTGGGAGACAACAGACTACACTAGCTAATGGTCCAGGGAACCTGGATATTGTCTCCAGTGATTTTTTATCTACGGACACCAGCGACCGCAAAAGCGGCGCCGACGGGGGAGAAGAAGACGCACGAGCAACAAGGAAGAGGAACAGGAGACACAAGGAATGGTCTCCGAGTTTCAGGAGGGTGACCCGCCTCAACAATCGCAGGAGATAGACTCGGAGATGGCGCGGCCTAGTCACCTGGAGAAAGAGACTGGTGAGTTGAACATCATCAATTTGTCTTCCCATATCCTAACTAGTACAGAAAGATCTGTGTTGGCTAAGGGCTTGTCCTTCTCCCCTATGAGTACTTTAGACAAATTTGAACTTACAAAAGATTTGTATTTGTTCTGCAGGCAATTGACCTTCAAACTACTATACCAACATCCCTCTATAATGGACGGGATGAGCGACCTTGATAGACAAGCTCTCCAGGACTTATCTGATTTACTAGTTGAGAATGAGAACTGTCAGGGTATGAGGAAATTTAGTGGCCGCCTACCATCACAGGCCACACCGTCCTTCTCGCTCTTCCCGGCCATTAAAATTTTCTTCGATAAGACCAGTAGGGATATTCGTGAGTTGAGGGTTCACAAATACCGTCAGAACAATTTGTCTAGGGAGGAGAGACAGGCCCTGGACAATTTAAAATCAAATGACTTGTTTGAAATTAAGGAGGCGGACAAGGGGGGCAACATAGTGCTGTGGCCGAAAGACATGTACTGCTTGGAGGCCAGACGTCAGTTGGGCAATGCGCAGCACTATGTTGCCCTACCCTCTGATCCCACGTCGGTATTTAAGTCCAGTCTTGATAGGTTACTTATGAATGCTTACACTCGGGACATTATTGATAAGAGGGAATTGGATTATTTAACGGTTAAATTTCCAGTAATTCCGACTTTCTGTATGCTCCCAAAAGTGCATAAGTCATTGTCCAATCCCCCTGGCAGACCTATTGTCTCGGGGATTGGTGGACTTTTTGAGAGAGCCTGCATTTACCTGGACTTTTTTCTACAGCCCATTGTTCTTGGTTTGGAGTCCTATATCCGTGATTCCTCGTTTCTAATCCAGCAATTGGATACATTGGAGATACCGGACAACACCATTCTCGCAATGTTTGACGTAGAAGCACTTTACACGAACATCAACCATGAATTAGGCATTATGGCCGTATCTTTCTTCTTGGATAAACACTCTACAGTTAATAGGGGGCACGACTCCTTCATCCTAGATTTACTAAGGATGATTTTGGAAAAGAACTACTTTGTTTTTGATAGAGTGTATTACAAACAAGTTTCAGGTACCGCGATGGGGGCTAGGTGCACGCCGTCATACGCAAATTTATTCATGGCATGGTGGGAGGAGACCCAGGTCAAGAACAACCCACTTTTTTGTCATAATGTTTTGAAATGGTATCGTTTTATAGACGATATTGCTGTCTTATGGACAGGCTCTGCTGTGGAATTGGAGACCTTTGTGGAAGAGTTGAATAGCAATTGTGTGAATATTCGGCTTACCTCTCATTTCTCCACCAGTACTGTAGATTTCCTGGATCTAAAGATCATGCTCCAGGACAAGCGCATCTACACGACCCTTTTTAGGAAAAGTACGGCTACAAACAACCTCCTACATTATTCCAGTTTCCACCCATGCCATTTGTGTAACAGCATTCCATAGGGCCAGGAGGTGCTTAAGGAGAAATTGCAGCCAGTTAACAGACTTTCAAGCAGAGTCCAGAATGCTTACAGACAGATTCCGGGAATGTGGGTATCCCAGGAGGATTATTGCTGAGGGCTTTGAACACTCCCGCTACAAGTCGAGGGAGGACACTTTGAAACCACGGGTGAGAAACAATGCATATTCCTCCAGTTTGATCACCCAATTTAACAATCAATGGGGGGACGTACGTAGGGTCATGGAGGACAACTGGGGAATCCTATTAAGTGACAGTAGGCTTAGATTGGTCATCCCAGATAAACCCAGGATTGTGGCCAGGAGGGCAAGAAATCTTAAAGACTGTCTATCGAACAGTCATTTCAGATGCCCCACAGAGAGGATTCGGGTGAATCGTCCGACTTTTGGCTCGTACCCATGTGGGGGATGCTCCGTTTGCATATATATGATATCAGAGACGGGTGTGTCGTTACCATCTTTACCCTTTCAGGTGTCCCCTAAGTCTTTCTTCAACTGCCGTACCCGTAATTTTGTCTATGCCCTGATCTGTGGATGTGACAAAGTCTATGTTGGACAAACCACCCAAGAGTTGCGCCGGAGGATTCAGCAACATGTGTCCAACATCGGCATGGCCAGGACGGACAGGAGTAAGGGTAAGCAAATCACCTCAGTGGCAGCCCATTTTTTGGACAGACACAATGGGACCCCCAGGACCCTTAGGGTCATGGGATTGGAGAGTATCCCCCTTAGTATTAGGGGCGGGAGAATCACGGACGAACTACTGAGGAGGGAATCCCGGTGGATCTACAAGTTAAACAGCCTGGCACCCTGTGGCCTAAATGAGGAGCTACTATATACGGGCTTTTATAGGAGACTATAACGTGGATCGGCATGACTGAGGGGAGGGGGGTATGGTTTTATTTTATTTTTATTTTTCCCCTTCTTTTTTTTTTTCCCCCTATATATTACCTTGTTTTTCTATGTAGGTTGTTATCTTTTTTATTTAGTCCACTGCTTTATTCCTGTTTTTTTTTTAAATATTTTTGATGTTCTTGCAGCAGTCTCTTTTTTCCTTGCGCTTGGACATCGAGGACCATGGATGGCTACTAAGTCCCATTCCGGGGCCAACACAAATATGAGTGCATCAAGATATTCGCCACATTTTCATGGGGATGTGACCCTGGACTTAGACCTGTTTCCTTCTGAAGATCTAGCAAAGGATGGGGACTTTCCCATGGACTCCGATGCCTTTATTTATTAATTATATATACATCACTGATTGTTGTATTTATTTGGTGTCTTATTTCCACCCCCCTTTCCCCCCCCTCCCTTTTGTGCATGCTGTCCCACTAGCTATGTATATTATCTGTCTCCTTGAGTACCTCACCTGTTATCCTTAGGGCCCCTTGGCCTATGTCTGGTTTAGCCTCCTGGAGTCTCCACTGTCATTAGTAATGGTCTCTATGTGGCCTTCTTTTTGTGATCTTCATCCGTCTTCTGCCACCTTTATTTCACCCCTTGAGAAAGGCAATAGCCGAAACGCGCGTCGGGGGGGACAGGGGTGAGGTGCCAGTCCACGCCGGGATTCTTTCTACACTGACTGGTATGTATATTAGTTTTACTCATTGTGTATGTGCTCCTTTATACAATCCTCTGGACCTGTGTGTTTAATGCAGGTGTTTGAACTTTATTTACTTGCACAGTCACTTTGATTTTTCTGTGATACCTGTCTCGGTTACAATGTGGATATATTTATACTGTAGGCACCTGTCCCCTGTTCATGTAGGTGCGTGCTGAGTACAGCACGGGGATTATTTCCCCCTGTCGTTTTTAAACCTGGAATTATCATTAATAAAGTTTGTTCTACATATTTATCTGGACTTTATGCTGCTTCCTTTCTATTGTTTTTTGTCGATTTGAGTGCAGTGGTCCAATATGGTCCTTTCTTTGGTCCCATTTTTTCTGGATTAAATATACCCTATTTGGGTTCTATTACGATGCTGGTGACCTTACACTGTTCCACCTTAGTGCTCCACCTTTATTTCTGTATTGTGGCCTGGGAGAGGGAGTTCCCTTATGCTATTCCCCGTGTACTACTGGCTTGCCAGATTACACCTAGCCCATTATTTAATATTTGTCCTTTTAGGCTCCTTGGATACCCATATTGGTGTGTATTTGCCCTTACTTTGGGCCCTGTGTTCTTTCTATTTATGCTAGGCCATAACGTGTAAAGTTAAGGTATCCATACTATTGGCAATTGGTTGCTAAGTAGTGGACTGCATGAGTATGTCTCCATCTTTTGATGGACACAATTAAATGGGATCTCAGTTTTAAATATCATATCAAGTGTATATTTTTTCAGATGATTCCTCACTGTAACATAATGTACTCTTTTACATACCTCGCCGTATACTAGTGCAACCTTTGCCTAGCTATTAACTGCGCTTGCGCATAAGGTATGGGGTTTACTTGTGATAATAATACTTGCTTGACTAGTTCCTAGCAAATGTTACATGGGGTTACGCTGGGGGCGCGTTCACATGGGTACTGGATGTCTTATTTTAAGGGCCCTGTGTACTGTGTCACTTCCTTGGGCCAGGTGACTTAGTGTGACCGGATGTAATTTCTGCGCGTTTGTGATCTTTGGCAGTGTACTAAAGGTACCTTCACACATAACGATATTGTTAACGATATCGTTGCTTTTTGTGACGTAGCAACGATATCGTTAATGAAATCGTTATGTGTGACAGCGACCAACGATCAGGCCCCTGCTGGGAGATCGTTGGTCGCTGAATAAAGTCCAGAACTTTATTTCGTCGCTGGACTCCCTGGAGACATCGCTGGATCGGCGTGTGTGACACCGATCCAGCGATGTCTTCACTGGTAACCAGGGTAAACATCGGGTAACTAAGCGCAGGGCCGCGCTTAGTAACCCGATGTTTACCCTGGTTACCATCCTAAAAGTAAAAAAAAAACAAACACTACATACTTACCTACAGCCGTCTGTCCTCCAGCGCTGTGCTCTGCTCTCCTCCTGTACTGGCTGTGAGCGTCGGTCAGCCGGAAAGCAGAGCGGTGACGTCACCGCTCTGCTTTCCGGCCGCTGTGCTCACAGACAGTACAGGAGGAGAGCAGAGCACAGCGCTGGAGGACAGACGGCTGTAGGTAAGTATGTAGTGTTTGTTTTTTTTTTTACTTTTAGGATGGTAACCAGGGTAAACATCGGGTTACTAAGCGCGGCCCTGCGCTTAGTTACCCGATGTTTACCCTGGTTACCGACATCGTTGGTCACTGGAGAGCGGTCTGTGTGACAGCTCTCCAGCGACCAAACAGCGACGCTGCAGCGATCCGGATCGTTGTCGGTATCGCTGCAGCGTCGCTTAATGTGAAGGGGCCTTAACTTATATGCTCGCTGATGTGGTGGACTGACGCCTGCGCAGTTTTGACCTCTCCCTAAGTCTGACGCCAGCGCAGCACAATGACTACTCTCATGTATCTGGTCTGGGATTTAGAACAGATCGATCATGATATCCCTCAGGCGGGTAGGTGCAGCATTTGTACCTTATTCATTTGGGAGGAGGGTGGCACACGTTTGTGATGGCTCTAGCTCTTGTGTACATGTGCCGTGGTTACATGGGTCACCTAGGCAACCATTACGTTTAGTCGGCGTTTGCACAGTTGAACTTCGGGTGGCGCCTGCGCACACGGTCTGTGCCGACTGTTGTGAATTCTGTTGTCAAGCTCCCTCCTGTGGTCATGAATGGTACTTCGGCTGGTTCTGTCCATGGGCTTCCTCTGGTGGTTGTGAGTGGAGCTGCTGCTTCTGAGTTTCCTTCCACAGGTTAATTCGTTAGCTGGCTGCTCTATTTAACTCCACTTAGATCATTGCTCCATGCCACCTGTCAATGTTCCAGTATTGGTCTAGTTCTCTCCTGGATCGTTCTTGTGACCTGTCTTCCCAGCAGAAGCTAAGTTCCTGCTTGTTTTTCTCTGGTTTGCTATTTTTCTGTCCAGCTTGCTATTTTGATTTTTGTCTTGCTTGCTGGAAGCTCTGGGACGCAGAGGGAGCGCCTCCGCACCGTGAGTCGGTGCGGAGGGTCTTTTTGCGCCCTCTGCGTGGTCTTTTTGTAGTTTTTGTGCTGACCGCAAAGTTACCTTTCCTATCCTCTGTCTGTTCAGTAAGTCGGGCCTCACTTTGCTAAATCTATTTCATCTCTGTGTTTGTAATTTTCATCTTTACTCACAGTCATTATATGTGGGGGGCTGCCTTTTCCTTTGGGGAATTTCTCTGAGGCAAGGGAGGCTTTATTTTTCTATCTCTAGGGCTAGCTAGTTTCTTAGGCTGTGTCGAGTTGCATAGGGAGCGTTAGGAGCAATCCACGGCTATTTCTAGTGTGTGTGATAGGATTAGGGATTGCGGTCAGCAGAGTTCCCACGTCTCAGAGCTCGTCCTATATTATTAGTAACTATCAGGTCATTCCGTGTGCTCTTAACCACCAGGTCCATTATTGTCCTTACCACCAGGTCATAACAGCCGACGCCATTGCCTCGCGCCGCTTGCTTGTGAACCTCATGTTTATCTGGGTTGCCTTGGTAACCTTATATGCCAACAGACGCTTGCGCAGTGCACTATAGTTATTGTCTCTTGCGCCTGCGCCCTGTGGTTATGTGCACGCCATTTGGACTTCCTGTAAGCCGCGGCCGCAACCTTGCTGCTCACCTGGTATGTGTTATCTAATCTTATGTATACTATATAAAGTAGGTCCACGCCACCAGACGATTGTGGACCTTGAGGAAGATGCCTCCAGCGTCGATACGCGTGGGTCATGCATTATTAGGGTCTTGGAATTTATTTAAATCGGCTATATGTTCTTGCTGTGGGTAGGGTACTTTACTCTGGGCGGCTCTTTTTTCATCTTGTAGTCGATCCCAGTCAGGTCCCTCTGGATTTTTTAGCACACCCTTATAAGTCTGCATAGGCAGCATGTGTCCCATACCTTTGAAATATAGGTGGGGAGGCTAACCAGATTATTATAGGTGACACAGCATGCACATAGGGGTTGTGTTTTATGTATATCTCACAATTGTCTTTTTATCCCATTATCCAGACTGTTTAGCCGGCACTATTTTGTTGTGATTAGACTCTAATATGCTTTTGTAGTATTATACTGTGTATTGCATGGACCCTTATCTCCCATTGTTTGTGGGAGTTTGTAATTGTTTTTACTACGGTTGTTTGTGTGGTGTGGTTCTAATAAAATTTGATATATTTTTGTGTAATCGATTTGTGGTGATCCCATTCTTGTGATGCTGCCCTTTTTCTGGTTTTGTGTTTGATGACTTTTGCATGCATCAGGTGATCCCCTTTTTAATTTGATAGTGGATGGTGCCCGCTCTACCTTTGTTATCTCAAGATGCACAATGAGGAGGCACTTGAGCAAAAATGGGCTGCATGGTCGAGTCGCCAGAAAAATGCCATTACTGCGCAAATGTCACAAAGTATCTCGCCTACAATACGCAAAACAGCACAGAGACAAGCCTCAAAACTTCTGCAACAAGATAATTTGGAGTGATGAGACCAAAATTTTACTTTTTGGCCACAACCATAAACAATACATTAGTACAGAGGTCAACAAGGCCTATGATGAAAGGAACACCATTCCTACTGTAAAATATGGAGTTGGATCGCTGATGTTTTGAGGATGTGTGAGCTACAAAGGCACAGGAAACTTGGTCAAAGTTGAAGGAAAGATAAATCCAGTATGTTATCAGCAAATACTAGAGGCAAGTTTGCACTCATCAGCCCGGAAGCTGCGCATGGGACGTACTTAGACGTTCCAACATGACAAAGTACCAAAACACAAGGCCAAATCGACCAGTCATTAGCTAGAGCAAAACAAAGTGAGGGTTCTGGAGTGGCCATCTCAGTCTCCTGATCTCAATATTATTGAGCCACTCTGGGAAGATCTCAAGCACGTAGTTCATGCTAGACAGCCCAGAAATTTGTAGGCTTTTCTCCAAGAAGAGTGGGCAGCTTTACCATCTTAAAAAATAGAGAACCTCATCCACAACTACCACAAAAGACTTCAAGTTGTCATTGATGTTAGAGGGCGCAATTCATGGTATTAAGAAATGGATTATGTGAACTTTTGATCAGGGTCATTTTTTGGGAAGTGCATTGAACAGCAAGGTAGATTGCTGCTGAGGGGAAAAATAAAAAAATTTCCTTAGCTCATTCACACTCACTAAGCTGAAGATTTAAGTGTGACCTGAGCGTAAGTGCAAATTGTGGTAAGTGTGTGACTTGTGATTCAGTGACTTTGGATTCAGGGAGTTTTCAAAGGAGGAATTACCGAATTGCCGTCTTTATTTTATTAATACTTTGCATTTATTTTTTATTTAACTTTTCTGTCTGGTGCAATCCCCATTAGGAAATGTGCTCCACTATTGTTAATGCCATCCAGTGCACATCTTGCCACATGTATGAATCCTTGATCAGCCCGTCTAGGGTGCATACTGCTGTGTGACATGTGAGCACGTTGTGCATTTGGAAGCCCAGATTCTGGATTTAAATGTCCAGCTGGCAACACTGAGATCCATTGACAACATGGAAAGGAGCCTTCTGCTCACTGAGCAGACACTCAATAGGATAGATGAGGGGGGGGTGTTAGGATGGAGCAGCAGGGCAGTGGAACAGCCAGCTGGGTGACAGATAGAAGGCCGGGTAAAGGGAAGAGTGCCAGGGAGGCTAGTCCTGATCTGGCACACCCCAAAAAGTTTGCTAAGTTGGCAGAGGGGATGACAGTACAAGGGTAGCACTGCTGCAGCCAGGCATGTCCTCTGAAAGTCAGAGGAGTAACTGCTACAGTAAGGAGGTAAATAGGAGAGCAGTGCAGGCCAGACAGGTGTTGGTAGAAGGGGACTCAATTATTAGGGGAACAGATAGGGCAATCTGTGACAAAGACAGGGATTGTCGAACGATGTGCTGCCTACCTGGCGCTCGAGTCCCACACATCGCTGATTGGGTTGACAGATTACTGGGAGGGGCTGGTGAGGACCCAGCAGTCATGTTGCACATTGGCACAAATGACAAAGTTAGAGGTAGGGGTAAGGTCATTAAAGATGATTTCAGGGAATTAGGCTGCAAGCTGAAAGTAAGGACCACCAAAGTGGTATTTTCCAAAATACTGCCTGTACCACGTGCCACGCCAGAGAGGCAACAGGGGATTAGGGAGGTTAATAAGTGGCTCAAGAATTGGTGTAGGAAGGAGGGGTTTGGGTTCCTGCAGAACTGGGCCGACTTCTCAGTTGGCTACAGGTTCTATGCTAGGGACGGGCTGCATCTCAATGGGGAAGGTGCAGCTGTGCTGGGGGAGAAAATGGCTAGAAGGTTGGAGGAGTGTTTAAACTAGGGATGGGGGGAGGGTATTCATTTTTTGGAGGGGAAGAGCAGATAAAGACCTGGGCACAAATAAGGAAGTTGGGGGTGGCGGCGGCATGGGGGGTGGGGTTAGAACAATTAATAATTTAAGAAAGAATAGAGGTACAGAGAGATACCGTATATACTCGAGTATAACCCCTCGGCTTATACTCGAGTCACGGTAGCGGTGGGGTCGGCAGGTGAGGGGCTGAGGGCGCTTGGGTATACTTACCTAGTCCCAGCGATCCTCGCGCTGTCCCTGCCGTCCCACGGGCTTCGGCGCTGCAGCTTCTTCCTCTCTTCAGCGGTCACGTGGGACCGCTCATTACAGAAATGAATAAGCGGCTCCACCTCCCATAGGGGCGGAGCCGCTTATTCATTTCTCTAATCAGCGGTGCCGGTGACCGCTGATAGAGAAAGAAGCTGCAGCGCCGAAGACAGGAGGGGTCAGCGCGAGGATCGCCAGGACTAGGTGAGTATGTTATATTCACCTGTCCTCGTTCCAGCCGCCGGGCGCCGATCCATCTTCCCGGCCGGCGCCTCCATCTTCCCGGCGTCTGCGCTCTCTGACTGATCAGGCAGAGGGCGCGATGATGCATACAGTGTGCGCGGCGCCCTCTGCCTGATCAGTCAGAGCAGAGACGCCGGGAAGATGGAGGCGCCGGAACGAGACGCTGGGAGCTGCAATCAAGGGAGGTGAGTATGTGGTTTTTTTTTTTTATTGCAGCAGTAGCAGCGGCAGCACAGATTAATGTGGAGCATCTATGGGGCACAGTGAACGGTGCAGAGCACCGTATATGGGCACAGCTAGGGGGCACAATGAACGGTGCAGAGCACCGTATAAGGCACAGCTAGGGGGCACAATGAACGGTGCAGAGCACCGTATAAGGCACAGCTAGGGGGCACAATGAACGGTGCAGAGCACCGTATAAGGCACAGCTAGGGGGCACAGTGAACGGTGCAGAGCACCGTATAAGGCACAGCTAGGGGGCACAATGAACGGTGCAGAGCACCGTATAAGGCACAGCTAGGGGGCACAGTGAACGGTGCAGAGCACCGTATAAGGCACAGCTAGGGGGCACAATGAACGGTGCAGAGCACCGTATATGGCACAGCTAGGGGGCACAATGAACGGTGCAGAGCACCGTATATGGCACAGCTATGGGGCACAGTGAACGGTGCAGAGCACTATATGGGGCACAGCTATGGGGAAATATGAATGGTGTAGAGCACTATATGGCACAGCTATGGGGAAATAATGATCTATTTTTATTTTTGAAATTCACCGGTAAATGCTGCATTTCCACCCTAGGCTTATACTCGAGTCAATAAGTTTTCCCAGTTTTTTGTGGCAAAATTAGGGGGGTCGGCTTATACTCGGGTCGGCTTATACTCGAGTATATACGGTACATAAAGTGCATGTATACTAATGCCAGAAGCCTCGCCAACAAAATGGACGAATTAGAGTTAATGTTGTTGGAGCATATTTATGACATAGTAGGGATATCTGAAACATGGCTGGATGAGAGCCATAACTGGGCTGTTAACTTTCAGGGCTATAGTCTGTTCAGAAATGACCGAACGGATAAGCGAGGGGAGGTGTGTGTCTATATGTAAAATCATCCTTAAAACCCATCCTGCGTGATAACATAGGTCAATCTAATGAAAATGTAGAGTCCCTGCGGGTGGAGATAAGGGGAGGAGGAAAAAATAATAAATCACTGATAGAGGTCAGTTATAAGTCTCCAAAAATAATGGAAGCAACGGAGAATATCCTCGTAAAGCAAATAGATGAAGCTGCGACTCAAGGAGAAGTCTGTTATGGCTGGCAATCAGGCAACACAGCGTGCAGTAATCAGCGCACATACAGAGATCTGGCAATAGCCCAAAACAATAGGACGAGCTCTGAGACGTGGAATCTCTGTAGACTGCAGTACCTGATCTATCCTCACACAACTGGAAGCAGCAGTGGATTGCGCCTATCACTACCTATGCAACTCGGCACTGCCTGAGGAGCTGACTAGCCTGAAGATAGAAATACAAGCCTGACTTACCTCAGAGAAATACCCCAAAGGAATAGGCAGCCCCCCACATATAATGACTGTTAGCAAGATGAAAAGACAAACGTAGGAATGAAATAGATTCAGCAAAGTGAGGCCCGATATTCTAGACAGAGCGAGGATAGCAAAGAGAACTATGCAGTCTACAAAAAACCCTAAAACGAAAACCACGCAAAGGGGCAAAAAGACCCACCGTGCCGAACTAACAGCACGGCGGTGCACCCCTTTGCTTCTCAGAGCTTCCAGCAAAAGATAATAACAAGCTGGACAGAAAAAACAGAAAACAAACTAGAAGCACTTATCTAGCAGAGCAGCAGGCCCAAGGAAAGATGCAGTAGCTCAGATCCAACACTGGAACATTGACAAGGAGCAAGGAAGACAGACTCAGGTGGAGCTAAATAGCAAGGCAGCCAACGAGCTCACCAAAACACCTGAGGGAGGAAGCCCAGAGACTGCAATACCACTTGTGACCACAGAAGTGAACTCAGCCACAGAATTCACAACAGTACCCCCCCCTTGAGGAGGGGTCACCGAACCCTCACCAGAACCCCCAGGCCGACCAGGATGAGCCACATGAAAGGCACGAACAAGATCTGGGGCATGGACATCAGAGGCAAAAACCCAGGAATTATCTTCCTGAGCATAACCCTTCCATTTGACCAGATACTGGAGTTTCCGTCTAGAGACACGAGAATCCAAAATCTTCTCCACAATATACTCCAATTCCCCCTCCACCAAAACAGGGGCAGGAGGCTCCACAGATGGAACCATAGGTGCCACGTATCTCCTCAACAACGACCTATGGAATACATTATGTATGGAAAAGGAGTCTGGGAGGGTCAGACGAAAAGACACCGGATTGAGAATCTCAGAAATCCTATACGGACCAATAAAACGAGGTTTAAATTTAGGAGAGGAAACCTTCATAGGTATATGACGAGAAGATAACCAAACCAGATCCCCAACACGAAGTCGGGGTCCCACACGGCGTCTGCGATTAGCGAAAAGCTGAGCCTTCTCCTGGGACAAGGTCAAATTGTCCACTACCTGAGTCCAGATCTGCTGCAACCTGTCCACCACATAATCCACACCAGGACAGTCCGAAGACTCAACCTGTCCTGAAGAGAAACGAGGATGGAACCCAGAATTGCAGAAAAATGGAGAGACCAAGGTAGCCGAGCTGGCCCGATTATTAAGGGCGAACTCAGCCAACGGCAAAAATGACACCCAATCATCCTGGTCAGCGGAAACAAAACATCTCAGATATGTTTCCAAGGTCTGATTGGTTCGTTCGGTCTGGCCATTAGTCTGAGGATGGAAGGCCGAGGAAAAAGATAGGTCAATGCCCATCCTACCACAAAAGGCTCGCCAGAACCTCGAGACAAACTGGGAACCTCTGTCAGAAACAATATTCTCAAGAATGCCATGTAAACGAACCACATGCTGGAAGAACAAAGGCACCAAATCAGAGGAGGAAGGCAATTTAACCAAGGGCACCAGATGGACCATTTTAGAAAAGCGATCACAGACCACCCAAATGACAGACATCTTTTGAGAAACGGGAAGGTCAGAAATGAAATCCATCGAAATATGTGTCCAAGGCCTCTTCGGGACCGGCAAGGGCAAAAGCAACCCACTGGCACGTGAACAGCAGGGCTTAGCCCTAGCACAAATTCCACAGGACTGCACAAAAGCACGCAGTACCTGGAAAACCATTCTGACTTGCTTCACATGAGACTCCCAATCATCTGAGAAGATCAAAATGTCATCCAAGTAAACAATCAAGAATTTATCCAGATACTCACGGAAAATGTCATGCATAAAAGACTGAAAAACAGATGGAGCATTGGCAAGTCCGAACGGCATCACCAGATACTCAAAATGACCCTCGGGCGTATTAAATGCCATTTTCCATTCATCTCCCTGCCTGATTCTCACCAGATTATACGCACCACGAAGATCAATCTTAGTAAACCAACTAGCCCCCTTAATCCGAGCAAACAAGTCAGAAATCAATGGCAAGGGATACTGAAACTTAACAGTGATCTTATTAAGAAGGCGGTAATCAATACACGGTCTTAGCGAACCATCCTTCTTGGCTACAAAAAAGAACCCTGCTCCCAATGGTGACGCCGATGGGCGAATATGTCCCTTCTCCAGGGACTCCTTCACATAACTGCGCATAGCGGTGTGTTCAGGTACGGACAAATTAAATAAACGACCCTTAGGGAATTTACTACCAGGAATCAAATCGATAGCACAATCACAATTCCTATGCGGAGGAAGGGCATCAGACTTGGACTCTTCAAATACATCCTGAAAGTCCGACAAGAACTCTGGGATGTCAGAAGGAATGGATGACGAAATAGACAAAAATGGAACATCACCATGTACTCCCTGACAACCCCAGCTGGTTACCGACATAGAGTTCCAATCCAATACTGGATTATGGGTTTGTAGCCATGGCAACCCCAACACGACCACATCATGCAAATTATGCAGTACCAAAAAGCGAATAACTTCCTGATGTGCAGGAGCCATGCACATGGTCAGCTGGGCCCAGTACTGAGGCTTATTCTTGGCCAGAGGTGTAGCATCAATTCCTCTCAACAGAATAGGACACCGCAAAGGCTCCAAGAAAAATCCACAACGTTTAGCATAATCCAAATCCATCAGATTCAGGGCAGCGCCTGAATCCACAAACGCCATGACAGAATATGATGACAAAGAGCACATTAAGGTAATGGACAAAAGGAATTTGGACTGTACAGTACCAATAACGGCAGAGCTATCGAACCGCCTAGTGCGTTTAGGACAATTAGAAATAGCATGAGTAGAATCACCACAATAGAAACACAGTCTGTTCAGACGTCTGTGTTCTTGCCGTTCTACTTTAGTCATAGTCCTGTCGCACTGCATAGGCTCAGGCTTACTCTCAGACAATACCGCCAGATGGTGCACAGATTTACGCTCGCGCAAGCGACGACCGATCTGAATGGCCAAGGACATAGACTCATTCAAACCAGCAGGCATAGGAAATCCCACCATTACATCCTTAAGAGCTTCAGAGAGACCCTTTCTGAACAAAGCCGCTAGTGCAGATTCATTCCACAGAGTGAGTACTGACCATTTTCTAAATTTCTGACAATATACTTCTACATCATCCTGACCCTGGCATAAAGCCAGCAGATTTTTCTCAGCTTGATCCACTGAATTAGGCTCATCGTAAAGCAATCCGAGCGCCAGGAAAAATGCATCAACATTACTCAATGCAGAATCTCCTGGTGCAAGAGAAAACGCCCAGTCCTGTGGGTCGCCGCGCAAAAAAGAAATAATAATCAAAACCTGTTGAATAGGATTACCAGAAGAATGAGGTTTCAAGGCCAAAAATAGCTTACAATTATTTCTGAAGCTCAGGAACTTAGTTCTGTCACCAAAAAACAAATCAGGAATCGGAATTCTTGGTTCTAGCATCGATTTCTGATCAATAGTATCTTGAATCTTTTGTACATTTACAACGAGATTATCCATTGAGGAGCACAGAGCCTGAATATCCATGTCCACAGCTGTGTCCTGAAGCACTCTAATGTCTAGGGGAAAAAAAAGACTGAAGACAGAGCTAAGAAAAAAAAATGATGTCAGGATTTCTTTTTTCCCTCTATTGGGAATCATTGGTCGTCTCCTTGTACTGTTATGGCTGGCAATCAGGCAACACAGCGTGCAGTAATCAGCGCACATACAGAGATCTGGCAATAACCCAAAACAATAGGACGAGCTCTGAGACGTGGAATCTCTGTAGACTGCAGTACCTGATCTATCCTCACACAACTGGAAGCAGCAGTGGATTGCGCCTATCACTACCTATGCAACTCGGCACTGCCTGAGGAGCTGACTAGCCTGAAGATAGAAATACAAGCCTGACTTACCTCAGAGAAATACCCCAAAGGAATAGGCAGCCCCCCACATATAATGACTGTTAGCAAGATGAAAAGACAAACGTAGGAATGAAATAGATTCAGCAAAGTGAGGCCCGATATTCTAGACAGAGCGAGGATAGCAAAGAGAACTATGCAGTCTACAAAAAACCCTAAAACGAAAACCACGCAAAGGGGCAAAAAGACCCACCGTGCCGAACTAACAGCACGGCGGTGCACCCCTTTGCTTCTCAGAGCTTCCAGCAAAAGATAATAACAAGCTGGACAGAAAAAACAGAAAACAAACTAGAAGCACTTATCTAGCAGAGCAGCAGGCCCAAGGAAAGATGCAGTAGCTCAGATCCAACACTGGAACATTGACAAGGAGCAAGGAAGACAGACTCAGGTGGAGCTAAATAGCAAGGCAGCCAACGAGCTCACCAAAACACCTGAGGGAGGAAGCCCAGAGACTGCAATACCACTTGTGACCACAGAAGTGAACTCAGCCACAGAATTCACAACAGAAGTCATTATTATGGGGGACTTCAACAACCTTGAAATAGATTGGGGAACAGAAACCTGCAGTTCCAGCAAAGGTGATCAGTTTTTGACAACTATGAGAGACAATTATCTTTCACAACTGGTTCAGGACCCAAGAAAAAGGGGGGCACTGCTAGACCTAATATTAACAAACAGGCCAGACCGCATATCAAATATAAGGGTTGGGGGTCACTTGGGGAATAGTGATCACAAAATAATAAGTTTTCATTTGTAGTAGAGGGGTTACAAGGACATTAAACTTCAGGAGGGCAAATTTCCAACGGATGAGAGAGGATCTTGGTGCAATTAACTGGGACGATATCCTGAGACATAAAAATACACAAAGAAAATGGGGGACGTTTATTTGCATCCTGAATAGTACCTGTGCACAGTATATACCGTATGGGAATAAACATACTATAAATAGAGCTGTAAAGGATGCAATAAGTGACAAAAAGAAATCATTTAGAGAATTAAAGGAAGTAGGTAGTAATGAGACATTAAATAAATACAGAAAATTAAGTAAATTCTGTAAAAAGCAGATCAAGGCAGCAAAAACTGAGACAGAGAGACTCATTGCCACCGAGAGTAAAAATAATCCCAAAATATTCTTTAACTATGTAAATAGTAAGAAACTAAAAAATGATAGTTTTGGCCCCCTTAAAAATAGTCTGGGTGAAATGGTAGATGAGGATGAGGAAAAAAGCCAATATGCTAAATAACTTTTTTCATCAGTATTTACACAAGAAAATCCCATGGCAGACAATATGATCAGTGATAACAAAAATTCCCCATTAAATGTCACCTGCTTAACCCAGCAGGAAGTACGGCGGCGTCTAAAAATCACTAAAATTGACAAATCTCCGGGCCCGGATGGGATACACCCCCGAGTACTGCAGGAATTAAGTACACTCATTGATAGACCATTTTTTTTAATCTTTAAAGACTCCATAATAACAGGGTATGTACCACAGGACTGGCGTATAGCAACTGTGGTGCCAATATTCAAAAAGGGGAGAAAAACTGAACTCGGAAATTATAGGCTAGTAAGCTTAACCTCCACTTTGGGTAAAATCCTGGAGGGTTTTCTAAGGGATGCTATGCTGGAGTATCTGAAGAGGAATAACCTCATGAACCAACATCAATATGGGTTTACTAGGGACCGTTCCTGTCAGACTAATCTGATCAATTTCTATGAAGAGAGAAGTTCTGGACTGGACCAAGGGAACGCAGTGGATGTAGTGTATATGGACTTTTCAAAAGCTTTTGATTCAGTTCCACACAAAATGTTGATACATAAAATGAGAATAATGGGGATAGGGAAAAATATGCGTAAGTGGGTTAAGAGCTGGCTCAGAGATAGGAAACAAAGGGTGTTTATTAATGGAGCACACTCGGACTGCATCGCGGTTAGCAGTGGGTACCACAGGGGTCAGTATTGGGCCCTCTTCTTTTTAACATATTTATTAATGGCCTTGTAGGGGGCATGCAGAGCAGAATTTCAATATTTGCAGATGACACTAAACTCTGCATGGTAATCAATACAGAGGAGGACAATTTTATATTACTGGATGATTTATGTAAACTAGAAGCTTGGGCTGATAAATGACAAATGAGCTTTAATGTGGATAAATGTAAGGTCATGCACTTGGGTAGAAGTAATAAGATGTATAATTATGTGCTTAATTCTAAAACTCTGGGCAAAACCGTCAATGAAAAAGACCTGGGTGTATGGGTGGATGACAAACTCACATTTAGTGGCCAGTGTCAGCCAGCTGTTACAAAGGCAAATAAAATAATGGGATGCATTAAAAGAGGCAAAGATGCTCATGTGGAGAACATAATTTTACCTCTATACAAGCCACTAGTTTGACCACACTGACATGTGCAAGAAAAGAAGTGGGCTCGGTGCCGGAGCCCACATCAAAGAGAGGGAGTCTGGCTTCGGCGTACTATTACGCCCGATGTCAGAAAGGGGTTAAAAGATTATTTTTCTGGAAAAAAATTGGCATGGGTTACTGCATAATTTTCTTAACCAGAGGGAAAGCCGACGGCTGGGGGCAGATGTTTACCGCGCTCGTGCTGATGTCAGAAAGGTGAAGTGAATTCATTGGCTGTGAACTCCCAGGACCTTTCTAACGGCACCACGAGCATGAGAACTTTCTTAAGTTAGCGGTTCTGTCAGACAGATAATAGGAGTTCACAGGGAGACACTGATTACATGCTGCTTAGTGTCTCAGCTGGATGACAGACTGTATGGTCGCATCATGCAACTATGCAGCCTGCCATCTAGATGTAGCAGAACTAGACCCATCGTGGAACAAATGCATTATCTTCTCTGCAGAAAGGTAAGAAATATTGTTCTTTGTTATTTTAACTCTTTTGCAGGAGACAATGGAGTTTGTGGAATTGGCATTGTTATGGAAATGGTTTAATTAACCCCTTCCCGACCCATGACGCCACGTAGGCGTCGTGAAAGTCGGTGCCAATCCGACCCATGACGCCTATGTGGCGTCATGGAAAGATCGCGTCCCTGCAGATCGGGTGAAAGGGTTAACTCCCATTTCACCCGATCTGCAGGGACAGGGGGAGTGGTAGTTTAGCCCACCCCCCTGTGGCTACGATCGCTCTGATTGGCTGTTGAAAGTGAAACTGCCAATCAGAGCGATTTGTAATATTTCACCTATTATAACTGGTGAAATATTACAATCCAGCCATGGCCGATGCTGCATTATCATCGGCCATGGCTGGAAACACTAATGTGCCCCCACCCCACCGATCGCCCCTCCAGCCCCCCGATCTGTCCGGTATACTGCTCCGGCTCCCTTCCGTCCTGTGCTCCGCTCCCCCCGTGCTCTTGTCCGCTCCCCCCGTGCTCCAATCACCCTCCCCGTGCTCCAATCACCCCCCCTGCACTCCGATCCACCCCCCCCCGTGCTCCGTTCCACCCCCCCGTGCTCCGTTCCACCCCTCCGTGCTCCGTTCCACTCCCCCGTGCTCCGTTCCACCCCTCCTGCGCTCCGATCCACCCCCCCATGCTCCGATTCCCCCCCCCCCGTGCTCCCCCCCACCCCATCATACTTACCGATCCTGCCGGGGTCCGTCCGTCTTCTCCCTGGGCGCCGCCATCTTCCAAAAGATTCGTTCCAAAATGCATTTTGATCACTGAGATATAATCTATCTCAGTGATCAAAATAAAAAAAATAATAAATGACCCCCCCTTTGTCACCCCCATAGGTAGGGACAATAAAAAAATAAAGAATTTTTTTTTTACCCACTAATGTTAGAATAGGGTTAGGGTTAGGGGTAGGGTTAGGGTTAGGGGTAGGGTTAGGGTTAGGGCTAGGGTTAGGGGTAGGGTTAGGGCTAGGGTTAGTGGTAGGGTTAGGGTTAGGGGTAGGGTTAGGGCAAGGGCTAGGGCTAGGGTTAGGGCTAGGGTTAGGGGTAGGGTTAGGGGTAGGGGTAGGGCTAGGGTTAGGGGTAGGGTTAGGGTTAGGGCTAGGGCTAGGGTTAGGACTAGGGCTAGGGTTAGGGTTAGGGCTAGGGTTAGGGGTAGGGTTAGGGTTTCGGTATGTGCACACGTATTCTGGTCCTCTGCGGATTTTTCCGCTGCGGATTTGATAAATCTGCAGTGCTAAACCGCTGCGGATTTATGGCGGATTTACCGCGTTTTTTCTGCGCATTTCACTGCGGTTTTACAACTGCGATTTTCTATTGGAGCAGTTGTGAAACCGCTGCGGAATCCGCACAAAGAAGTGACATGCTGCGGAATGTAAACCGCTGCGTTTCCGTGCAGTTTTTCCGCAGCATGTGTACAGCGATTTTTGTTTCCCATAGGTTTACATTGAACTGTAAGCTCATGGGAAACTGCTGCGGATCCGCAGCGTTTTCCGCAGTGTGTGCACATACCTTTAGAATTAGGCTATGTGCACACAGTGCGGATTTGGCTGCGTATCCGCAGCGGATTGGCCGCTGCGGATTCGCAGCAGTGTTCCATCTGGTTTACAGTACCATGTAAACCTATGGAAAACCAAATCCACTGTGCCCATGGTGCGGAAAATACCGTGCGGAAACGCTGCGTTGTATTTTCCGCAGCATGTCAATTCTTTGTGCGGATTCCGCAGCGTTTTACACCTGATCGTCAATAGGAATCCGCAGGTGAAATCCGCACAAAAAAACACTGGAAATCCGCGGAAAATCCGCAGGTAAAACGCAGTGCCTTTTATCCGCGGATTTTTCAAAAATGATGCTGAAAAATCTCACACGAATCCGCAACGTGGGCACATAGCCTTAGAGTTAGGGTTGGAATTAGGGTTGTGGTTAGGGTTGTGATTAGGGTTATGGCTACAGTTGGGATTAGGGTTAGGGGTGTGTTGGGGTTAGTGTTGGAGGTAGAATTGAGGGGTTACCACTGTTTAGGCACATCAGGGGTCTCCAAACGCAACGTGGCGCCACCATTGATTCCAGCCAATCTCGTATTCAAAAAGTCAAATGGTGCTCCCTCAATTCCGAGCCCCGACGTGTGCTCAAACAGTGGTTTACCCCCACATATGGGGTACCAGCATACTCAGGATAAACTGCGCAACAATTACTGGGCTCCAATTTCTCCTGTTACCCTTGTGAAAATAAAAAAATTGATTGCTAAAACATCATTTTTGAGGAAAGAAAAATGATTTTTTATTTTCACGGCTCTGCGTTGTAAACGTCTGTGAAGCACTTGGGGGTTCAAAGTGCTCACCACACATCTAGATAAGTTCCTTTCGGGGTCTAGTTTCCGAAATAGGGTCACTTGTGGGGGGTTTCTACTGTTTAGCCACATCAGGGGCTCTGCAAACGCGACGTGACGCCCGCAGAGCATTCCATCAAAGTCTGCATTTCAAAACGTCACTACTTCAATTCCGAGCCCCGGCATGTGCCCAAACAGTAGTTTACCCCCACATATGGGGTATCACCGTACTCAGGAGAAACTGGACAACAAATATTGGGGTCAAATTTCTCCTGTTACCCTTGGGAAAGTTAAAAAATTCTGGGCTAAATAATTATTTTTGAGGAAAGAAAACGTATTTATTATTTTCACGTCTCTGCATTATAAACTTCTGTGAAGCACTTGGGGGTTCAAAGTGCTCACCACACATCTAGATAAGTTCCTTTCGGGGTCTAGTTTCCAAAATGGGGTCACTTGTGGGGGGTTTCTACTGTTAAGCCACATCAGGGGCTCTGCAAACGCAACGTGACGCCCACAGAGCATTCCATCAAAGTCTGCATTTCAAAACGCCACTACTTCAATTCCGAGCCCCGGCATGTGCCCAAACAGTGGTTTACCCCCACATACGGGGTGTCAGCGTACTCAGGAAAAACTGGAGAACAACTTTTGGGGTCAAATTTCTCCTGTTACCCTTGGGAAAATAAAAAATTGCAGGCTAAAAGATCATTTTTGAGAAAATAATTTTTATTTTTTATTTTCATTTCTCTGCGTTATAAACTTCTGTGAAGCACTTGGGGGTTCAAAGTCCTCACCACACATCTAGATTAGTTCCTTTTGGGGTCTAGTTTCCAAAATGGGGTCATTTCTGGGGAATCTCCAATGTTTAGGCACACAGGGGCTCTCCAAACGTGACATGGTGTCCGCTAATGATTGGAGCTAATTTTCCATTTAAAAAGCCAAATGGCGTGCCTTCCCTTCCGAGCCCTGCCATGCGCCCAAACAGTGGTTTACCCCCACATATAGGGTATCAGCATACTCAGGACAAACTGGACAACAACATTTGGGGTCCAATTTCTCAATTTCTCCTATTACCCTTGGCAAAATAGGAAATTCCAGGCTAAAATATCATTTTTGAGGAAAGAAAAATTATTTTTTATTTTCATGGCTCTGCGTTATAAACTTCTGTGAAGCACCTGGGGGTTTAAAGTGCTCAATATGCATCTAAATAAGTTCCTTGGGGGGTCTAGTTTCCAAAATGGGGTCACTTGTGGGGGAGCTCCAATGTTTAGGCACACAGGGGCTCTCCAAACGCGACATGGTGTCCGCTAACAATTGGAGCTAATTTTCCATTCAAAAAGTCAAATGGCGCGCCTTCCCTTCTGAGCCCTGCCGAGTGCCCAAACAGTGGTTTACACCCACATATGAGGTATCGGCGTACTCGGGAGAAATTGCCCAACAAATTTCATGATCCATTTTATCCTATTGCCCATGTGAAAATGAAAAAATTGAGGCGAAAATAATTTTTTTGTGAAAAAAAAAGTACTTTTTCATTTTTACAGATCAATTTGTGAAGCACCTGAGGGTTTAAAGTGCTCACTAGGCATCTAGATAAGTTCCTTGGGGGGTCTAGTTTCCAAAATGGGGTCACTTGTGGGGGAGCGCCAATGTTTAGGCACACAGGGGCTCTCCAAACGCGACATGGTGTCCGCTAACGATGGAGATAATTTTTCATTCAAAAAGTCAAATGGCGCTCCTTCCCTTCCGAGCCTTACCATGTGCCCAAACAGTGGTTTACCCCCACATGTGAGGTATTGGTGTACTCAGGAGAAATTGCCCAACAAATTTTAGGATCCATTTTATCCTGTTGCCCATGTGAAAATGAAAAAATTGAGGCTAAAAGAATTTTTTTGTGAAAAAAAGTACTTTTTCATTTTTACGGATCAATTTGTGAAGCACCTGGTTGTTCAAAGTGCTCACTATGCATCTAGATAAGTTCCTTGGGGCGTCTAGTTTCCAAAATGGGGTCACTTGTGGGGGAGCTCCAATTTTTAGGCACACGGGGGCTCTCCAAACGTGACATGGTGTCCGCTAAAGAGTGCAGCCAATTTTTCATTCAAAAAGTCAAATGGCGCTCCTTCCCTTCCAAGCCCTGCCGTGCGCCCAAACAGTGGTTTACCCCCACATATGAGGTATCAGCGTACTCAGGACAAATTGGACAACAACTTTCGAGGTTCAGTTTCTCCTTTTACCATTGGGAAAATAAAAAAATTGTTGCTAAAAGATAATTTTTGTGACTAAAAAGTTAAATGTTCATTTTTTCCTTCCATGTTGCTTCTGCTGCTGTGAAGCACCTGAAGGGTTAATAAACTTCTTGAATGTGGTTTTGAGTACCTTGAGGGGTGCAGTTTTTATAATGGTGTCACTTTTGGGTATTTTCAGCCATATAGACCCCTCAAACTGACTTCAAATGTGAGGTGGTCCCTAAAAACAATGGTTTTGTAAATTTCGTTGTAAAAATGAGAAATCGCTGGTCAAATTTTAACCCTTATAACTTCCTAGCAAAAAAAAAATTTGTTTCCAAAATTGTGCTGATGTAAAGTATACATGTGGGAAATGTTATTTATTAACTACTTTGTGTCACATAACTCTCTGGTTTAACAGAATAAAAATTCAAAATGTGAAAATTGCGAAATTTTCAAAATTTTCGCCAAATTTCCGTTTTTATCACAAATAAAGGCAGAATTTATTGACCTACATTTACCACTAACATGAAGCCCAATATGTCATGAAAAAACAGTCTCAGAACCGCTAGGATCCGTTGAAGCGTTCCTGAGTTATTACCTCATAAAGGGACACTGGTCAGAATTGCAAAAAACGGCAAGGTCTTTAAGGTCAAAATAGGCTTGGTCATGAAGGGGTTAAGATTTATTAACCGCACAGCAGGGGCCTGATCGCTGCTGCCTGTCACACTGGACGATATCGCTAGCCAGGACGCTGCAACGTCACGGATCGCTAGCGATATCGTCCAGTGTGACGGTACCTTTAGAGTGGCTGTTTCATCGGTATTGCTACACCTGTGTTGCTGCCATCTTTAACCCCTTTCTGACCTCGAACGGGATAGTACATCCAAGGTCAGACCCCCTTCTTTGATGCGGGCTCCAGCGGTGAGCCCGCATCAAAGCCGGGACATGTCAGCTGTTATGTACAGCTGACATGTGCCCGCAATAGCGGCGGGTGGGATCGCGATCCACCTGCCGCTATTAACTAGTTAAATGCCGCTGTCAAACGCTGACAGCGGCATTTAACTAGTGCTTCTCGCCATCGGGCCGGAAATGCTTGCATCGCTGACCCCTGTCATGTGATCGAGGGTCACTGATACATCGGCATGACAACCAGAGGTCTATTGAAGACCTCTATGGTTGTTGATGCCGGATTGCTGTGAGTGCCACCCTATGGTGGGCGCTCATAGCAATGCAGTAAAGCTACTATATAGGAGCGATCTGAGCATCGCTCCTATGCAGCAGAGCCGCTCAGGCTATGCCAGCTTCTAACCTCCCATGGAGACTATTGAAGCATGTCAAAAGTAAAAAATAATGCTTTTCAAAATCTGAAAAAACTGAAAAAAATATAAAAGTTTAAATCACCCCCCTTTCGCCCCATTAAAAAAAAAACAATAAAAATTCAAACCTAGACATATTTGGTATCGCCGTGTTTAGAATCACCCAATCTATCAATAAAAAAATGGATTAACTTGATTGCTAAATGGCGTAGCGAGAAAAAATTTGAAACGCCAGAGTTACTTTTTTTGTCGCCGCGACATTGCATTAAAATGCAATAATGGGCGATCAAAAGAACGTATCAGCATCAAAATGGTATCATTAAAAGCATCAGCTCGGCATGCAAAAAATGAGCCTTCCCCCAACCCCAGATCACGAAATATGGAGACACTACGGGTATCGGAAAATTGCGCAATTTTTTTTTTAGCAAAGTTTGGAATTTTTTTACCACTTAGATAAAAAATAACCTAAACATGTTTAGTGTCTATGAACTCATAATAACCTGAAGAATCACAATGGCAGGTCAGTTTTAGCATTTAGTGAACCTGCCAAAAAACCCAAACAAAAAACAAGTATGGGATTGAACTTTTTTTTGCAATTTCACCGCACTTGGAATTTTGTTCACGTTTTCTAGTACACAAAATGCTAAAACCAATGATGTTGTTCAAAAGTACAACTTGTCCAACAAAAAATAAGCCCTCACATGGCCATATTGACTGAAAAATAAAAAAGCTCTGGGAAACAGGGGAACGAAAACGCAAAACCGAAAAAAGCTGGGGTTATGAAGGGGTTAAAGTAGCTTTTGTCATTCTTTCAAGCAAATGACTTTATTTTGAGTGTCTGTGTTTTCATACAATATAACTGTGGGGTTACTAATTGGGCCGTCTTATAGACACCTTTCCATTACTAACCCATTACTAACCTCTGGGCTTGATGTCACCTGAAAATACAAAGGTGACATCAACTCCCCCCACTATTACCCCACTTGCCACCGCTACAGGGCAAGTGGGAAGCGCGAGTCTAAGGGCTCATACTCACATGCGAGAAACTCGGATGAGTTTCACATATCAATACCCGGCACTCAGGAGTGTTCAGCGCATGTATTGCTATGCGGCCGCACGTTCCAATCTGAGTGCCAGGTATTGACGTGCGAGACTCATCCGAGTTTCTCGCATGTGAGTATGAGCCCTAAGTGCTAGAATTGGCACATCTTATAGATGCGCTTTTTCTGAGGTGGCTGAGAGCTGATGTTTTTAGCCTGGGTGGGGGGCCAGTATCTGTGGCCCCTTCCTAGGCTATTAAGCCCGCAATTCTCTGCATAGCCTTTGCTGGTTATTAACTATAGTGGACCCTATGTCATTTATTTGGGGGTCCCCCATTTTAATAGCCACTAAAGGCTAAATATACAGCTGTGAGTTGATGTTAATAGTCTGGGAAGCTCCATGGGTATTACCCCCTTTCCAGGCTATAAATATCTGCCCCCAGCCATCAGCTTTCCCTCTGCTGGTTAAGAAAATTATGCGGGAGCCAACACAATTTTTTTCAGAAAAATAATGTTTTAATAATTAAATACATGTACAGTAAGCTGCACATGCACTGTACTAATTATATATGTTACCGACATCTGTATAGCTATCTATTCCATGTGTATATACTTATGTAAGTATGTAATCCATGTATTGTCTCCTGTCGGGTCCCACTGTGATTCTGCAGTACGCGGCTGCTGAACTGCCGGCTTCTTTTCTGTCTTTGTAATAGATAGATAGATAGATAGATAGATAGATAGATATAGATATAGATAGATAGATAGATACATATATATATATATATGTGTGTGTGTGTCACTGACATTTATATATCTCCCTATTCTGTGCGTATATATCTATTCTATTTAATCTATTCTAACCTGTCAAGCTGTGATTTTACTGTACAAGGCAGATGAATTTTTCCAATGTCCAGAAGGTTTTTCCAAGGACATCTGTGCATAAAAAATCAATCAGCACTCGCATGGTCCAAGTGCTTTGCTATTTTTTTCTCACACTCATAGGCTTGCATTGGCGAGTCTCATCCGAGATATGCCGCAAATCGCAGAATGCTACGATTTTTTTCTCAGTCCGATTTCAGCTGAGAAAAAATAGCAGATGAGATGCAATCCATTGAATAACATTGGTGGTCAGATTGCAATCCAATTTTTTATCACTCGTCCATTTTTCTTGCAAATGAGTATGTGCCCTAAGAACCAGAATTATTAGGTTTAAGGGCTTGTTCGTGTGCTGCGTTTTTGTTGCAGTTTAAAATGTTGCAGACTAATGCAGTGTTTTGCATTACGAACAAAGTGATTGAGATTTCTGAAGTCTCATGCATATGCTGCATACTTCTTAGTTGCAGATTGTATATTCACAATATTTTGCTCAATATTCTCAATGTCCTCCCCATTTGGGGGACTTAGTACCACCACAATAATTATATCACATAAGACTTGATCACCTAGTATGAAAAAATAAGTGACCTAGACTGTGGTACTGATAAAAACTGACAGTTTATTGAAGATAATTAAAAACAGTATGTAAATACTACAAAAAGAAAGGTATTGGACCTAAAAAGAGGGACACAAAAAAGCCATAGGCTACATCCAAATCGTGGACCAACATTACATATATGCATAATAAATACACCAATAAGAACTATACCCTATGTGCATAATAACATGTGGTAAATAAGTCATCCACAGGAATGTGCTTATATTGTCTATATCATTCAGAGGTGGACTGTACTCATCCTCTAATGTGGCACATGATTATCAATATCAGGCATAGGATCTTATATTGGCCTCCCGAAGAAGCAGTGCGAAACGCGCGTCGGGGCAGAGGGACGCCGGGGCATTCACCCACGTGGCTGACTTTAAGGTAATATACCTATTCCAATATACGATCCTATGCCTGATATTGATAATCATGTGCCACATTAGAGGATGAGTACAGTCCACCTCTGAATGATATAGACAATATAAGCACATTCCTGTGGATGACTTATTTACCACATGTTATTATGCACATAGGGTATAGTTCTTATTGGTGTACCGTATATACTCGAGTATAAGCCGACCCGAGTATAAGCCGACCCCCCTAATTTTGCCACAAAAAACTGGGAAAACTTATTGACTCGAGTATAAGCCTAGGGTAGAAAATGCAGCATTTACCGGTGAATTTCAAAAATAAAAATAGATGCTCCATACCGTTCATTATTGCCCCATAGATGCTCCATATACAACTGTGCTATATAGAATGCTCTGCACCGTTGATTATGGCCCCATAGATGCTCCTTATAATGCTGTGCCATATATGCTCTGCACCTTTGATTATGGCCCCATAGGTGCTCCTTATAATGCTGTGCCCCATATATGCTCTGCACCTTTATGGCCCCATAGGTGCTCCTTATAATGCTGTGCCCCATATATGCTCTGCACCTTTATGGCCCCATAGGTGCTCCTTATAATGCTGTACCCCATATATGCTCTGCACCTTTATGGCCCCATAGGTGCTCCTTATAATGCTGTGCCCCATATATGCTCTGCACCTTTATGGCCCCATAGATGCTCCTTATAATGCTGTGCCCCTTATATTCTCTGCACCTTTATGGCCCCATAGGTGCTCCTTAGAATGCTGTGCCCCATTTATGCTCTGCACCTTTGATTATGGCCCCATAGGTGCTCCTTATAATGCTGTGCCCCATATATGCTCTGCACCTTTATGGCCCCATAGGTGCTCCTTATAATGATGTGCCCCATATATGCTCTGCACCTTTATGGCCCCATAGGTGCTCCTTATAATGCTGTGCCCCATATATGCTCTGCACCTTTATGGCCCCATAGGTGCTCCTTATAATGCTGTGCCCCATATATGCTCTGCACCTTTATGGCCCCATAGGTGCTCCTTATAATGCTGTGCCCCTTATATGCTCTGCACCTTTATGGCCCCATAGGTGCTCCTTATAATGCTGTGCCCCATATATGCTCTGCACCTTTATGGCCCCATAGGTGCTCCTTATAATGCTGTGCCCCTTATATGCTCTGCACCTTTATGGCCCCATAGGTGCTCCTTATAATGCTGTGCCCCATATATGCTCTGCACCTTTATGGCCCCATAGGTGCTCCTTATAATGCTGTGCCCCTTATATGCTCTGCACCTTTATGGCCCCATAGGTGCTCCTTATAATGCTGTGCCCCATATATGCTCTGCACCTTTATGGCCCCATAGGTGCTCCTTATAATGCTGTGCCCCTTATATGCTCTGCACCTTTATGGCCCCATAGGTGCTCCTTATAATGCTGTGCCCCATATATGCTCTGCACCTTTATGGCCCCATAGGTGCTCCTTATAATGCTGTGCCCCTTATATGCTCTGCACCTTTATGGCCCCATAGGTGCTCCTTATAATGCTGTGCCCCATATATGCTCTGCACCTTTATGGCCCCATAGGTGCTCCTTATAATGCTGTGCCCCTTATATGCTCTGCACCTTTATGGCCCCATAGGTGCTCCTTATAATGCTGTGCCCCATATATGCTCTGCACCTTTATGGCCCCATAGGTGCTCCTTATAATGCTGTGCCCCTTATATGCTCTGCACCTTTATGGCCCCATAGATGCTCCTTATAATGCTGTGCCCCATATATGCTCTGCACCTTTATGGCCCCATAGGTGCTCCTTACAATGCTGTGCCCCATATATGCTCTGCACCTTTATGGCCCCATAGATGCTCCTTATAATGCTGTGCCCCATATATGCTCTGCACCTTTATGGCCCCATAGATGCTCCTTATAATGCTGTGCCCCATATATGCTCTGCACCTTTATGGCCCCATAGGTGCTCCTTATAATGCTGTGCCCCATATATGCTCTGCACCTTTATGGCCCCATAGGTGCTCCTTATAATGCTGTGCCCCATATATGCTCTGCACCTTTATGGCCCCATAGATGCTCCTTATAATGCTGTGCCCCATATATGCTCTGCACCTTTATGGCCCCATAGATGCTCCTTATAATGCTGTGCCCCATATATGCTCTGCACCTTTATGGCCCCATAGATGCTCCTTATAATGCTGTGCCCCATATATGCTCTGCACCTTTATGGCCCCATAGGTGCTCCTTATAATGCTGTGCCCCTTATATGCTCTGCACCTTTATGGCCCCATAGGTGCTCCTTATAATGCTGTGCCCCATATATGCTCTGCACCTTTATGGCCCCATAGGTGCTCCTTAGAATGCTGCTGGTGCTGCCATAAAAAAAAAAAAAAATCACATACTCACCTCTCTTCTCAGGACGCCGGCGCTTTCAATAATTACCTGCTCCTCTGCGGCTCCGTCTCCAGCACTGACGCTCAGCAGAGGGCGCGCACTGACTACGTCACCGCGCCCTCTAACCTGAGCGTCACTGCTAGAGGACGCTGCAGACGGAGCCGGAGCGAGGAGCAGGTAATTATAGCGCTGCGCTCCCCTTACCTGCTGCGGCGCGGTCCCTGCAGTCCCTGGCTTCTCCGGCGCTGCAGCTTCTTCCTGTAATTGAGCGGTCACATGGCACCGATCATTTACAGCAATGAATATGCGGCTCCTCCCCTATGGGGGTGGAGCTGCCTATTCATTTCTGTAATGAGCGGTGCCATGTGACCGCTCAGTGCAGGAAGAATCTGCAGCGCCGGAGAAGCCAGGGACTGCAGGGACCGCGCTGGGAGCAGGTAAGTATGATTACACAGCCCCCGCTCCCCCTCCCCTGCTGACACCCGGGTATATGACTCGAGTATAAGCCGAGAGGGGGACTTTCAGCCCAAAAAAATGGGCTGAAAATCTCGGCTTATACTCGAGTATATACGGTATTTATTATGCATATATGTAATGTTGGTCCACGATTTGGATGTAGCCTATGGCTTTTTTGTGTCCCTCTTTTTAGGTCCAATACCTTTCTTTTTGTAGTATTTACATACTGTTTTTAATTATCTTCAATAAACTGTCAGTTTTTATCAGTACCACAGTCTAGGTCACTTATTTTTTCATACTAGGTGATCAAGTCTTATGTGATATTATTAGTTGCAGATTGGAAGCATTGATGTGTTTTTCATATCTGCAGCATGTCAATTCTTTCAGCATTTTTGTAGGATTTTTCATCCGTTCAAATGAATGAGGTAAAAACACATTAAAAATATGGAATTTTTTTATCAGCATTTTTCCTCTTAAAAATCTGGTTTTTGCTGTAGAAAAATCTGCTGCAAATACTCATCCTGTACACATACCTTAGGCTTTATTCACATGCAGCATTTTTTGCAGCATTATTTATGTAAATAAGCTGTTTTTTACAATACCTGCAAAAGCTATGACTTTTCAGAAATGTCATGTGCATGCATGGTTTTTTTTTTACTGAATTTGTGAACTGTAGCTGTGTTTAAGGTGAATTACCGTATTTTTTGGATGATAAGACACACTTTTTTCCCCAAAATTTTGGGGAAAATGGGGGTGCATCTTATAATGCGGATATACCTTACCGGCCACAGGCCGGGATGAGGGGTGTTCGGATGTGCGGTGCTGTGCGCCGCTGCGGGTGTCCGGTGCTGCGATATCTTGTGAAAGCCCACATGGTTTCTTATGCAGTGGACTGGACTCTGGGAAAATGGCTGCCGGCCGGGAGCATCCCATGCACAGATGGAGATCTCGGCACCAAGATCTCGGGAGATGAGATCTCAGCACTGAGGTCAGCCATGTTCCCGGAGTCCAGTCCACCGCATAGGAAACCATGTCACTGTGGGGCTCTGGGCTTTAACAAGATGTCGGCAGATCCCCGCAACACCGGACACCCACATTACCACTGAACATCCGCAGCGGCGTGCCGCACAACCGAACACCCCCTCATCCCAGCCTGCAGCCTGCAGCAACACTCCACTCTTACCTCCTCCAGCAGTGAGCCTAGGACCCTGCTTCAACGCAGACACCACCCCCAGTAAGCAATAAGATGCATGGATTATAACAAGCACCACCATTTTATTAAAAAAAAATTTTTTCCTATTTTTCTCCTTAAAATTTGGGGTGCGTCTTATAATCCGGTGCATCTTATAATCCGCAAAATGCGGTAAACTAAGTTTATTGAACATGTACTACATTACAAATTTAATCCGGACCCCAAAAAAGTCTGAAAAACACAGTGAAAACACTGTAAAACGTGCAGTTTAACTGCCAAGAGAACAGGTTTTGGCTGTAGAAAAAAATACAGCAACAACTGTGCATGTGAACATAGCCTAACAGGGATAGAAAGAAAAAATGTTTCTATTTTGCCAGCCTGTTTGCTTACAAATTTGAGATTCCTATGTATTATTCCTAGTCAGCAGATAAAAAAATGCAATAAAACATTTTCATGTGTCATGGTTAGCAAGATAGTTCAACTTTTAATTCAATTTGGTACTGTACTTTGAAATGTGAGATGCACAAGCTCTTAATTAGCAAATATCACAAATGACTCAATGCTTAACAAACTAAATTAAATATATCTGCAAAAGCTTTATTAGCCAAGAAATCCAAGTAAGATTAAGTTAATGAATATGTCTCTTTTTATTATCTTTTTGCTTAGCATTCTATATGTGTGCATAACTAATCAGTTCTGCATTCAGCTAATACAGGACTGGGTCCTTTTGACATGTATCTCACTCTCAAAAAGTTATTTCTTGTTACTATACAGACACAGTATTATATTACTATCAGCTATTATAGTCTTTCTCTCCACTTTTGGGACTTATTATTTCTACAGTGACTCGCGTCACATTACGATTCACAGCTAAATTTTTCTTTTCCCACCTATGGATCCTTTATGTACTTTGTGTGATCAGATGGTGAATCTGACTCCGTTATTCCAGGATCTGGCCTTGGAACAACACAAACTGGCATCCTCACAAACCCAGGTACAGGGTCAGATTTCTGCTACTTTTACTGCCCCTCAAAATCCCTCTCCTCCAACCGCTGTCATGACTTCTGAACCTGAACCTGTTGTAGCACTCCCTGACAAATTTTCAGGAGAAAAAGACCGGTTCAGAATTTTCAAAGAGAGTTGTAAATTATTGTTTACCTTGTGCCCTCAGTCATCGTGGAATGAGTCATAGCTGGTGGGAATTATATTGTCAATTTTGTTGTGGGGGTCCTCAGACTTGTGCATTTTCCATACCCTCTTTTGCTCCTGAACGTCTTGCTGTGGATGCCTTTTTTGACGCTTTAGGACAGATCTATGACGAACCTGACAGGTCAAGGTGGCTGAGACAAGGATTATGAACCTGAAATTCAAGGGAAAAGAAAGCGGTCACTAGGGAGCGCTGTGAGGGTCACAGTTACAATTGAAAGCAAAAGGTCCACCGCAGCTCCAGCCGTTAACCTTCAAGGAGAATACAAAATGCAGTAAATAGTAATAACGGTCCTAGGAGCGCTGGGAATGAGACCAAAACAAGGATTTTAGTGTTGAACCACAACGCGTTTCAACTGTTAAACCGTCTTCATCAGGTGGAAGTTTATTAAAGGAGAACAGGAAGGGGTATTTAAACAAATAGCAACCAATAAAATTTGCAGTCAGCAGGTCACATGATAAGAACAAGTCACATGATAAAATAGTAAGATCACATGGTAAAAACACAATAGGAACAAAACTATGTATATATAAAAAAAGATTAAATAAAGCCCCTAGACCTGATTAAAATATAAAACATGGTAAAATGCAAAAAATAAGACAACATATAATAAAATGACACTATAAAAACACTATAAAATGATTAAAAACAGATAGATCACTTGTAAACCCTTTCAATGGTAACATAGTAACATAGTAACATAGTAACATAGTTAGTAAGGCCGAAAAAAGACATTTGTCCATCCAGTTCAGCCTATATTCCATCATAATAAATCCCCAGATCTACGTCCTTCTACAGAACCTAATTGTATGATACAATATCGTTCTGCTCCAGGAAGACATCCAGGCCTCTCTTGAACCCCACGACTGAGTTCGCCATCACCACCTCCTCAGGCAAGCAATTCCAGATTCTCACTGCCCTAACAGTAAAGAATGGTAAGATTTAACCCCTCAGGCACCAGAGTCCCCAACTTAAAAATCCAGAAACTTTCCCTCTTAATCAAGCTCCCATACCGATCAGATACATTTTCTGGTATAAAATCTATAATCGTCAGTTTCAGAGATTCTAAATTTTTTTGGTGCTTGGTTAAAAAATGCTTTGATAGGCTATGCAACATAAAACCATTCCTAATATTTTGGCGATGCTTGTTCAGTCTTGCGTGCATGGTCTGTATAGTCCGTCCAACATATTGGAGCCCACATCCACATTCTATTAGATATACTACAAATGAGGATTGACAGTTGACATGGTAGTTGATTCTGTAATTAATATTAGTAGTTTTGGATGTGACGATAAAAGAAAAAGAACTTTTTTGTTGGATGCTATTAAGTTTGTTCTACATAATAATATTTTCACTTTTGAGCATTTCTTTTATCGCCAGATAAAGGGCTGCGCGATGGGGACGAGATTCGCCCCTAGTTACGCAAATCTGTTTATGGGGGCTTTTGAGTCTGTCCTCATCGCGCAGTCCCATTTGGCTGCTGGTAAGCTTGTTTTTTATCGTCGCTTCATAGACGATCTCTTTTTAATTTGGACAGGCACTGAATTGGAAGCCCTTGAATTTGTTCACAGTCTCAACTCTAATTCTTGGGGTCTTACCTTCACAGCTAATTTCTCATGCTCCTCAATTCAATTTTTAGATCTAATGGTACATGTTGACACTGAGGGCTGTTTCTCCACCACTACACACTTCAAAAAGGTGGATGTGAATAGTTACTTGAATTTTAATAGTGGACACCTTCCCAAATGGATCCGTAACATCCCGTATGGGCAGTATTGGCGCATAAGAAAAAATTGCACAAGAGACAAGGATTTTTTTTTTGAAGAGGCCAAAGTCTTAGAGCAACGTTTTTTACAAAAAGGCTACCCTAAAAAACTGGTTCAAGACGCCCTTTCTAAAACAGGAATATTGTCCCAATATGAATGTATACAGAAAATTAAAAGTAAAACTAGTCGGGGTGCTAAATCCGTGACCTCTGAATTTGCCAAGTGGAGCTTGGTTACAACCTTTAATCAATCTCATGCTACTATCCAGAGACTTTTGAAAAAATATTGGTTCATATTGGAAGGTGACCCGATATTCTCAGGTCACATCCCTACCCACCCCAGAATAATTTATAGGCGGAATCGCACACTCCGTAACCTAGTTGCACCCAGCAATACAGTTATTAGCCCCAGTGCCACATCTGCGACCCAGCTAACAAAAAATCCCGGCTGTTTTGCTTGCAGATCTGCAAAATGTGTGTGTTGTAACTCCATCAGAAATGGTGTTAAAGAATTCACATCCAAAACTACTAATATTAATTACAGAATCAACTACCATGTCAACTGTCAATCCTCATTTGTAGTATATCTAATAGAATGTGGATGTGGGCTCCAATATGTTGGACGGACTATACAGACCATGCACGCAAGACTGAACAAGCATCGCCAAAATATTAGGAATGGTTTTATGTTGCATAGCCTATCAAAGCATTTTTTAACCAAGCACCAAAAAAATTTAGAATCTCTGAAACTGATGATTATAGATTTTATACCAGAAAATGTATCTGATCAGTATGGGAGCTTGATTAAGAGGGAAAGTTTCTGGATTTTTAAGTTGGGGACTCTGACGCCTGAAGGGTTAAATCTTACCATTGAAAGGGTTAAAAAGTGATCTCTCTGTTTTAATCATTTTATAGTGTTTTTATAGTGTAATTTTATTATATGTTGTCTTATTTTTTGCATTTTACCATGTTTTATATTTTAATCAGGTCTAGGGGCTTTATTTAATCTTTTTTTATATATACATAGTTTTGTTCCTATTGTGTTTTTACCATCTGATCTTACTATTGTATCATGTGACTTGTTCTTATCGTGTGACCTGCTGACTGCAAATTTTATTGGTTGCTATTTGTTTAAATATCCCTTCCTGTTCTCCTTTAATAAACTTCCACCTGATGAAGACGGTTTAACCGTTGAAACGCGTTGTGGTTCAACACTAAAATTCTTGTTTTGGTCTCATTCCCAGCGCTCCTAGGACTGTTATTACTATTTACTGCAAGGATCATGAACCTGACACAGGGGAACCGCACAGCAGATGACTATTGCCCTGAGTTTCATCAGTAGTCTACTGAGGTCCTTTGGAACGACGCAACTTTCAGATGCCAATTTATCAGGGGTCTTTCGGATTCTCTAAAGGGTGTTCTGGCTCCACATGCTTCACCTGGTTTTTTGGTGGAGCCCATGAATCAGGCTATCCACATGGATCGGAGGCGGGAGAGAAATGAGGTTCAACAAGAGGTTCCATTCTGACCGACTGGCCTGATTCGTTTACCTGAGACGGAACCTATGGAGGTTGGTGCTGCCAGCTCAAGGATTAATGAGAGTAGACGCCGCCAAGAACTTGGACTTTGTCTCTATTGTGGCCGAGATGGACATTTCTTAAAGGATTGCTTGGCATGACCTGCAGCAAACAAGCCATTGGGAAATGCCTAAAGGTACCGTCACACTAAGCGACGCTGCAGCGATACCGACAACGATCCCGATCGCTGCAGCGTCGCTGTTTGGTCGCTGGAGAGCTGTCACACAGACAGCTCTCCAGCGACCAACGATGCCAGTAACCAGGGTAAGCATCGGGTTACTAAGCACAGGGCCACGCTTTAGTAACCCGATGTTTACCCTGGTTACCATCGTTAAAGTAAAAAAAACAACCACTACATACTTACCTACCGGCGCTCACAGCCAGAGCAGAGAAGCACAGCGCCGGGGACAGACAGCGGTAGGTAAGTATGTAGTGGTTGTTTTTTTTTACTTTAACGATGGTAACCAGGGTAAACATCGGGTTACTAAGCGCGGCCCTGCGCTTAGTAACCCGATGTTTACCCTGGTTACCAGCGAAGACATCGCTGAATCGGCGTCACACACGCCGATTCAGCGATGTCAGCGGGACGTCCAGCGACGAAACAAAGTGCTGGACTTTCTGCCCTGACCAGCGATATCACAGCAGGGGCCTGATCGTTGCTGCCTGTCACACTGGACGATATCGCTAGCCAGGACACTGCAACGTCACGGATCGCTAGCGATATCGGCCAGTGTGACGGTACCTTTAGTCTGGGTGATTGTCAAGGAGTTCACTCAGACTTACAGGTACCCTTTTACTTCTCCAATAAAGTGTTGTTGAATGCTGAACTTCTCTTTCAAAATCAGTGTCTGTTAACATTTTCCTTTATTGACTGTGGATCTGCAGCTAATTTTGATTTCAATTTTTTGATTCGGGACTTGTTTGGAAGTTAGAATTAGGGACAGTTAAGCTAGAAAGCCCTGTTCAAATTGTGGCCATTGATAGAACACTGTTGCTCAAAAATCTGGTTCAGTTAGTTACTGTGGAGTTCACACTCAAGGTGGGTCTCTTCATAAGGAATTAATCTCCTATTACATTTTAGACAATTTACCTGCTGGAATTGTGTTGGGTATTCCTTGGTTGCGCATGCATAATCCAATTATTGACTGGAATCTGACAGATATTGTCAAATGGGGTTCTTATTGTGTTGACTAATCTCTTAAATCTGTGCATGTATGCTCCGTTAGTCTGGAGGGTCTTCCAGAGTACCTGAAAGACTTCGGAGATGTTTTTTCAGAAAAAGAGTCTGAGATCTTACCTCCTCACTGACCCTATGATTGTGCTATTAATCTAATTCCAAATTGCACAAGGCTCGCTTGTATAACTTATGTGACCCTGAGCGGACAGCCATGAAAGTTTATATTAACGAAAATTTATGAAAAGGTCATATTTGTCCTTCTCATCACCGGTAGCCGCCAGATTCTTTTTTGTTAAAAAGAAAGATGGAGGTCTCTGTCCCTGCCTCAGTTTCCAAGAATTAAACAAAATAACGGTTAAAAATACTTACTCGCTTCCACTTATCCACGATCTATATAATCAACTTTCCGGGGCCAAATGGTTTTCCAAATTAGATCTCAGAGGGGCATATAATTGTATACGCATTCGTGAGGGTGATGAGTGGAAGACAGCATTTTTTACATCTAAAGGTCTCTTTGAAAATCTTGTTATGCCTTTTAGTCTATCTAATGCACTCACGGTTTTTCAGAATTTTATGAATGATATTTTCTCTGATTATATTGAGAGATTTATTGTGGTTTATTTAGATGATATTCTGATTTCCTCACCCGACTTGGATTCACATTATAAACATGCCCTTTTGGTTCTGCAAAGATTGAGAGATAATTGTTTGTTCGCTAAAATTGAAAAATGTACTGTTAGGAGTCGAGTTTCCTCTGCTGCACAGGGGGAATCTCGATCCGTCTCCGCTGCGGTCTCCCATTCTCCTCCAGCCGCAGTGGAGTCTGCTCAGCAGGGATGTCGCTCCCAGTGTCTTGCTCGCTCTCACTCTGTACAGAGAGTTACTGCTGCTTCTTCAGCTCCTGCCATTAAAGTCAGTGCTGGTCAGCGGCGAGCGGACTTCCATGGGACTAAGTCCTTGTTTGCGCACACTGAGCATGCCCAGAGCAAGATCTCCCGTTGGAGATCGAGGGTCATGTGCTCTGGCTCTGCAGCGCATTCCATTGGTCCTCTTGGCAGGCCCTGGAAGGGCAAAGTTTCTGTGGCCACTTCCTGTCCTGCAATTATATAAACTGCGCATGACCGCACGGCAATGCGCTAGTGTACAATTGAATACGTGTGTTTGTTGTGAGTGCAAGTCGTTCATTAAATACCCCTACCCTATTGTATGACTGTTCGTGTATGGAGTATGGCTGCTATCTAGCGCCCGACAAATCACTCAACGTGTCACACACGTATCAGCGTCTATTGCTGTGACCGCCAGTGCGGCGCCACGCGCCAGTAGTGCGCTTCCTGACCCACGTCTGGGTGCTTAGTGGTGCCTGCCAGCACGGCACAGTTCGCACTTCGGTGCTCTAATTATAAGAGTTGCCTAACACACCCTGTTGCGGTGTTGTGCCAGCAAGTGGTCTAATCGGACTTCAATCCTAGTTGGGGTTAAGCTCGCTGACTGCTTGCTCGCCTTCTATGTGCGGTACCGCGATCCTGTGACGCAACAGGATCGCTTCCTTCACGTTGGGTGAAGTTTAACCAACGCGAGTATACTTATGAGTACCGCCATATAGTCCGTCATTACTCAGCAGCAGGTTCCATCTCTGCACGGTGGACCCCGGGCTACGAACGCACCGTACACTATCAGTCTTATTATTTGGTGCGTTCCGCTAGCCCTAACATTACACTAGCGCCAGGGTCTGGCTAGTGATGACGGACAAACAGCAATCCCTGCGGTATATACAGCAGCTGGAGGGTAGGTTGGCGGCTCTCGAGAGCGCAACCCCAGCTGTGGATGTTACCGCAGTTGCTGTACAGGCTGCCAGCATGGCTGCAGCAACTTTGTCCATTGCTACCCCTGTTCCGACATTTTCTCGCCTCTCGCTGCCAGAAAAATTTTCTGGTAATAGCAAATTTTGTAGGGGATTCGTGAGTCAGTGCTCTATTCATCTCGAGCTTCTGGCTGCACGTTTCCCCACAGAGCGGGCTAAGGTGGGATTTATTGTGTCTCTATTGTCGGACAGGGCGTTGGAATGGGCTACGCCGCTGTGGGAGCGTGGCGATCATGTGGTGCAGAGTGCTCCTCTGTTTTTGAGCACTTTAAAACAGGTCTTTTTAGGACCTCAAGTCACCCATGACACTGCGCTCCAACTGCTGGCATTAACTCAGGGTGAGTCCTTGGTCAGTCATTTTGCCGTCCAATTCCGCACTTTAGCATCTGAGCTGGAATGGTCGGATAAAGCTCTTATCCCCATATTTTGGAGGGGCTTGGCTGACCATGTAAAGGACGCTCTGGCCACTAGGGAGATTCCTGCCACACTGGAGGAGTTAATAACAGTCTCCACTCGAATTGACCTCCGTTTTAACGAGCGGAGGTTAGAGCAAGCCCAGTGTAGGCAGAGGTTTCGGCTGGCTCCTACTTTCGCCAAACCTCTGGAATCTCCGGTCCTGGTTCCTGAGTCACATGAGGCCAGGGAAGTGTCACAAGCGGGACCTAAGTCCCGGACTGCTTGTGCACTCAGGGTCTGTCATGTTTGCCAGCAGTCTGGACATTTAGCCACCAGATGTCCTCAGCGGTCGAGGAAACGTCAGCGTCTAGTGGTCGTAGGTGGAGGTACACTAGACACGGCGACGTTTGCCTCTAAATTGTCCTTTAAGGGGACAATTACTTTAGGCTCATTCTCCCACTCGGTAGAGCTCTGCGTGGATTCTGGGGCGGAGGGCAATTTTATGTCTTCTGCCTTCGCCCAACGCCACGCAATACCTCTGGTTATGCTAGCTCAACCTGTAACGGTACGAGTGGTGAATGGGTCGACTCTGCCCTCACAGATAACTCACCAGACCATCCCTTTTACTCTGTCCATGTCGCCATCTCATCAGGAGATTATTTCTCTGCTCGTCATTCCAGAGGGAATTGATGAAGTCCTGTTGGGAATACCTTGGCTACGGTACCACTCTCCTCATATCGAGTGGTCCTCAGGCAGAATTCTGGGATGGGGTGAATCTTGTGAGGGTAGGTGTCAGAGGGAGTGCATTCAGGTAGCTACAACTGAGGTACCCACAGATCTTTCCTCTCTCCCCAAGCAGTATTGGTCGTATGCAGACGTATTCTCCAAAAAGGCGGCGGAGACCCTTCCGCCCCATCGCCCCTATGACTGTCCTATTGACCTCTTGCCTCCCCGGGGTCGAGTCTATCCGCTATCTCTCCCGGAGACGGAGGCAATGTCACAGTACATCCAGGAAAATCTGGCAAGAGGGTTCATCAGGAAGTCAGTGTCTCCTGCTGGGGCAGGGTTCTTCTTCGTGCAGAAGAAGAGTGGGGAATTGCGTCCATGCATAGACTACAGGGGTCTTAACGCCATCACCTTTAAGAATAAATACCCTTTGCCTTTGATATCTGAACTGTTTGATAGGCTTCGGGGAGCAAGGGTATTTACTAAATTAGATCTGCGGGGTGCTTACAACCTGATTCGCATCCGTGAGGGGGACGAATGGAAGACGGCTTTTAACACCAGGGATGGGCACTATGAATATCTGGTGATGCCCTTTGGGCTCTGTAATGCCCCAGCCGTTTTCCAAGACTTTGTGAACGATATCTTCCGGGATATGCTTTCCACCTCGGTCGTAGTCTATCTGGATGATATTCTCATCTACTCTCCAGATATTGACTCCCACCGGAGAGATGTTTGCAAAGTCTTCGACCTCCTATGGGCAAACTCCCTCTATGCCAAGTTGGAGAAGTGTATGTTTGAGCAGGAGTCCTTACCTTTCCTAGGCTACATCATCCCAGCCCAGGGATTGGCTATGGATCCTGCCAAACTACAGGCTGTGATGGACTGGCAGGAACCCCATTCTCTTAAAGCGGTGCAGCGCTTTATGGGGTTCATCAATTATTATCGCCAGTTCATCCCGCATTTCTCAACTTTGGTAGCTCCCTTGGTTGCCCTCACCAAGAAGGGGGTGAATCCCAAATTGTGGTCTGAGGAGGTCTCCAAGGCTTTTATCTCTATAAAGTCACACTTCGCTAGCGCTCCCATTCTTCATCGCCCCGATGTTGATAAGCCATTTATCATGGAGGTGGATGCCTCTTCTGTTGGTGCTGGAGCAGTCCTCTTCCAAAAGGATGCTCAAGGTCGGAAGCATCCTTGCTTCTTTTTCTCCAAGACCTTCGCACCAGCAGAGAGGAATTATTCCATCGGGGACAGGGAGTTGCTAGCCATGAAGTTGGCTTTCTCGGAGTGGAGACATCTCTTGGAGGGAGCACGTTTTCCCTTCCAAGTCTTCACAGATCACAAAAATTTGGTGTATCTGCAGACAGCTCAGCGGTTGAATTCTCGCCAGGCCAGATGGTCCTTGTTCTTCTCCCGGTTTCATTTCACCCTCCATTTCCTTTCTGGGGAGAAGAACATTCGGGCCGACGCTCTCTCTCGCTCCGTTGTGTCATCTGCGGAGGAGGAGGAGGAGCCTCGGCTTATTGTCCCCACCGAGAGTTTGAGAACCGTGGCCCCGGTTTCGCTGGAGTCTGTGCCCCCGGGCAAGACTTTTGTTCCATCTAGTTTGCGACCGGAGGTTCTCTCTTGGGCGCACTCGTCCAGGGTGGGTGGACATTTTGGTACTAAAAGGACATCAGAGTTACTGGCGAGGACATACTGGTGGCCGCATATGGCTCGTGATGTCGCGGAGTACGTTCGGGCGTGTGTCTCTTGCGCCAGGAACAAGACTCCTCGGCAACGGCCAGCTGGTTTGCTATATCCTCTGCCCGTGGCTGACAGGCCCTGGGAGATGGTCGGGATGGACTTTGTGGTTGGCTTACCCAAGTCTCGTAATTGCACCATTATCTGGGTGATCACCGATCATTTTTCCAAAATGGTGCATTTGGTGCCTCTTCCACGGCTACCATCTGCACGGGCGTTGGCTGTCTTGTTTATCAAGCATATCTTTCGCTTACACGGTATGCCAGACAAAATTGTTAGTGACCGGGGTCCCCAGTTTGCGTCTCGATTCTGGAGGGAGCTATGTCGTCTACTCAGTATTGAGTTAAATCTCTCTTCGGCATATCATCCCGAGACGAATGGGTTGGTAGAAAGGGCCAACCAGACCTTGGTCACATATCTGCGACATTTTGTTTCTGCCAGACAGGATGACTGGGCATCCTTGCTACCGTGGGCAGAGTTTGCACTTAACAATGCCGTAGCCGACTCCACCGGTCAGACTCCATTCCTCTTAAATTACAGCCAGCATCCGCGTGTTCCTGTGCCCATGCCTGTGTCTTCCGCTGATCCCAGGGTGGCAGACTGGGCTGTGGAGGCACGGGACATTTGGGATCGCACGCAGGATGCCATTCGGGCCTCCAAGGAGAGAATGAGGTCCTCCGCCGATGTTCATCGGCGCCCCGCTCTGACTTTTGCCCCTGGCGACTTGGTGTGGCTCTCCGCCCGTAACATCAGGCTGCGAGTTGAGTCCACTAAGTTTGCTCCTCGCTACTTGGGTCCCTTCAAGGTTCTCGAACAGGTTAATCCTGTGGTCTACCGCCTGGCTCTTCCTCCACGCTTGGGTATCACCGACACCTTTCATGTGTCCCTCTTGAAACCCGTATACATGTCCCGGTTTTCCGAGTCATCTGCCGGGACATCGGGTTCGTCTACGGATGATTACGAGGTGAACGCTATTTTGGGGTGCAAGGTGGTACGCGGCAAAAAGTTTTATTTGGTGGATTGGAAGGGTTATGGTCCAGAGGACAGGTCTTGGGAGCCTGCTGAAAACATTCGGGCCCCACAGCTCATTGCTGCCTTCGAGCGTAGCGAGGCCCAAAGAGGGGGGGCCATGTTAGGAGTTGAGTTTCCTCTGCTGCACAGGGGGAATCTCGATCCGTCTCCGCTGCGGTCTCCCATTCTCCTCCAGCCGCAGTGGAGTCTGCTCAGCAGGGATGTCGCTCCCAGTGTCTTGCTCGCTCTCACTCTGTAGAGAGAGTTACTGCTGCTTCTTCAGCTCCTGCCATTAAAGTCAGTGCTGGTCAGCGGCGAGCGGACTTCCATGGGACTAAGTCCTTGTTTGCGCACACTGAGCATGCCCAGAGCAAGATCTCCCGTTGCAGATCGAGGGTCATGTGCTCTGGCTCTGCAGCGCATTCCATTAGTCCTCTTGGCAGGCCCTGGAAGGGCAAAGTTTCTGTGGCCACTTCCTGTCCTGCAATTATATAAACTGCGCATGACCGCACGGCCATGCGCTAGTGTACAATTGAATACGTGTGTTTGTTGTGAGTGCAAGTCGTTCATTAAATACCCCTACCCTATTGTATGACTGTTCGCGTATGGAGTATGGTTGCTATCTAGCGCCCGACAAATCACTCAACGTGTCACACATGTATCAGCGTCTATTGCTGTGACCGCCAGTGCGGCGCCACGCGCCAGTAGTGCGCTTCCTGACCCACGTCTGGGTGCTTAGTGGTGCCTGCCAGCACGGCACAGTTCGCACTTCGGTGCTCTAATTATAAGAGTTGCCTAACACACCCTGTTGCGGTGTTGTGCCAGCAAGTGGTCTAATCGGACTTCAATCCTAGTTGGGGTTAAGCTCGCTGACTGCTTGCTCGCCTTCTATGTGCGGTACCGCGATCCTGTGACGCAACAGGATCGCTTCCTTCACGTTGGGTGAAGTTTAACCCACGCGAGTATACTTATGAGTACCGCCATATAGTCCGTCATTACTCAGCAGCAGGTTCCATCTCTGCACGGTGGACCCCGGGCTACGAACGCACCGTACACTATCAGTCTTATTATTTGGTGCGTTCCGCTAGCCCTAACGTACCTTTTCTGTTCAAGAAATATTCTTGGGTTTCATTGTGTCAGCCTCTGGGTTTAAGATGGATCCTGGGAAAGTTCAGGCCATCATTGATTGGGTTTAACCCAGCGACTTTAAGACTCTGCAGCGCTTTTAGGGTTCTCAAATTATTACAGAAAATTTATTAAAGGATTTTCTCAGATCGTCAAGCCTCTTACGAACCTCACTCATAAAGGGGTGGAGCTAAAGGTCATCAGAAGCGATTGAGGCTTTTGAAAATTTTAAGAAATGTTTTATGCCTGCTCCTGTTTTGTTCAACCAGACCTCCAGAGGCCATTCATTGTGGAGGTAGATGCTTCTGAGGTCGGGGTGGGGGCTGTATTGTCTCAAGGTCCTGAGACTGTAACTAAACTGTGACCATGTTCCTTTTTCTCTAAAAAAATGTCTCCTGCTGAAAGAAACTATAATGTGGGTAAACGAGAGTTACTTGCTGGCAAGTTGGCTTCTGAAGAAAGGAGGCATTTTTTGTAAGGAGCCGTTCATCCAGTCACTGTGGTGACAGATCACAAAAATCTAGCTTATATTGTACTGCGCCCTTTCCTGGACCTGACCTCAGATCGTTTGACCTCCCTTTACTTATCCAGTAAGTAGTATTATATTACTATCTGTTATTGTAGTCTTTCTCTCCACTTTTGGGACTTACCGTATATACTCGAGTATAAGCCGACCCGAGTATAAGCCGACCCCCCTAATTTTGCCACAAAAAACTGGGAAAACTTATTGACTCGAGTATAAGCCTAGGGTGGAAAATGCAGCAGCTACTGGTAAATTTCAAAAATAAAAATAGATGCTCCATACCGTTCATTATTGCCCCATAGATGCTCCATATACAACTGTGCTTTGTGGGCAGCACGGTGGCTCAGTGGTTAGCACTACAGCCTTGCAGCGCTGGGGTCCTGGGTTCTAATCCCACCCAGGATAACATCTGCAAACACCATTGATTATGTTCTCTCCGTGTTTGCGTGGGTTTCCTCCGGGCACTCCGGTTTCCTCCCACATTCCAAAGACATACTGATAGGAATTCTAGATTGTGAGCCCAATCAGGGACAGTGATGATAATGTGTGCAAAATTGTAAAGCGCTGCGGAATATGTTAGCGCTATATAAAAATAAAGATTATTATTAATGCTCTATACCGTTCATTATGGCCCCATAGATGCTCCATAGAAAGCTGTGCCACATATAATGCTCTGCACCGTTGATTATGGCCCCATAGATGCTCCTTATAAAGCTGTGCCCCATATATATTGCTCTGCACCATTGATTATGGCCCCATAGATGCTCCATATAAAGCTGTGCCCCATATACGGTATATTGCTCTGCACCATTGATTATGGCCCCATAGATGCTCCTTATAAAGCTGTGCCCATATACGGTATATTGCTCTGCACCATTGATTATGGCCCCATAGATGCTCCATATAAAGCTGTGCCATATAGAATGTTCTGCACCGTTCATTATTGCTCCATATAGAATGCTGCTGGTGCTGCAATAAAAAAAAATCACATACTCACCTCTCTTGCTCAGGATGCCAGCGCTTTCAATATTTACCTGCTCCTCGTGCGGCTCCGTCTCCAGCACTGACGCTCAGCAGAGGGCGCGCACTGACTACGTCACCGCGCCCTCTAACCTCAGCGTCACTGCTAGAGGACGCTGCAGACGGAGCCGCACCGGAGCGAGGAGCAGGTAAATATAGCGCAGCGCTGCGCTCCCCTTACCTGCTCCTGGCACGGTCCCTGCAGTCCCTGGCTTCCCCGGCGCTGCAGCTTCTTCCTGTAATTGAGCGGTCACAGTTACCGATCATTTACAGCAATGAATATGCAGCTCCTCCCCTACGGGAGGTGGAGCTGCCTATTCATTTCTGTAATGAGCGGTGCCATGTGACCACTCAGTACAGGAAGAATCTGCAGCGCCGGGGAAGCCAGGGACCGCAGTGACCGCGCCGCAGCAGGTAAGTATAACTACACAGCCCCCGCTCCCCCTCACCTGCCTACCCCCGGGTATATAACTCGAGTATAAGCCGAGAGGGGGACTTTCAGCCCAAAAAAATGGGCTGAAAATCTCGGCTTATACTCGAGTATATACGGTATTATTTCTATAGTGACTCGTATCAAAAAGGTACTCAACTTTGAGTCTAAATATTTCCATATATTAGGGTCAGACACCAGGAAAAGTTGCATCAATTGATCCACAGTAGAAATTTTATAATGGCACAGCAGCAGTCAGCCATAGGCCATGCATAAGTGATCAGGGCCAGTATTTAGAGCTCTGAATTTAAGTTTAAATTAACAAGAGGTGGGAGAGGGACCGGTGTAAGCCTGCTTTGCTGAGAGTCCTGATACCTCATGCAACAGCTCAAACTGTTTTTTTTGCTCAGCCACACTCAGGTGGCACATATATCACCTAGAGAGATCACTAATGTTAGAAAAATTGAAGGACAGAAACACAGGTAGATGACTGATCAATTCATCCACCGTAGAAATTTGATAATAGCACAGCAGCAGTTAGCCATGGGCTATGTATGAGGTATCAGGGTCTGGGTCAGCATTTACAGCTTTGAATTTAATTTTAAATTAAGACTAGGTGGGGAGGGACCGGTGTAAGCCTGATTTACTGGGGGCCCTGATTTTTCATGCAACAGCTAAAACTGTTTTTGTTTTTGCTCAGCCACACTCAGGTGGCACAAATATAGCTTGGTAGACCACTAGTCTTAGAAAAATTGAAAGATAGTAGCACAGGTTGTTGACTGAAAGTAAGAGCAGGCCTGCCACTCTGGGTACCCTACCTGCTACAGGCAACACATGGAGGAGACCCAACTTGGAGTCTCTTCACATTTCAAAAAATTATTGTCACACACCACTAAAGTGGCATCAATTTCCCCAGAGTAGACATAGCATAATGGGGCTCTGACACTCCATCCACTATAGGCAACCCACCTAATCGAGACCCAATGTGGAGTATCCACTTTCAAAAAATTAATGCCACACACCGCTAAAGTGGCATCAATTTTTCCAGAGTATAAATAGTATAATAGGTGTTAAGATCTGGTGGCCTAGGAGCAACATATGATGTACTCTGGAGAAGGTGGTACCTGTACTGACCGCAGACCCTGAACTTAGCAGCGCAACTAGAAATAGCCGTGGGATGTACCTAACACTCCCTAGACACCTCGACACAGCCTAAGGACTAACTACCCCTAAAGATAGAAACGGAAAACTATCTTGCCTCAGAGAAAATCCCCAAAGGATAGACAGCTCCCCACAAATATTGACTGTGAGAGGAGAGGGAAATGACAAACGCAGACTGAAATCAGGATTAGCAAAGGAAGCTTTACTAGCTAAAAAGAAAGAATAGGACAGAGAACTATGCGGTCAGTATTAAAACACTAGAAAATATCCACCACAGAAAATACAAAACTCCACATCTGACTAAAGACATGGAGGGTATATCTGCATCTCCAGAGATACCGCTTGGCTGCAAAAAATCCTTTCACAGACAAGCTGGACAAGACAAAACATGAAAATGCACTGAACTATAAGGCCCACAGCATGTGGACAGCAGAAACAAAGCCAGGACTTATCTTTGTTGAAAAACACAGCAAACAGGAGAGACCAGAAAGGGATGTGAATCCTCCAAAAACAATGGACAACTGGCACTGACTAAAGGATCAGGCAGGACTAAGTAGCTGAGTCCAAATTGCAAAAAGTGAACACACCTGATAAATGCTGTGATCCACAGACAGCAGCACTACCACTCATAACCACCGGAGGGAGCCCAAGAGCAGAATTCCCAACAAATAGGACTTTGACACCCTTTCCACTAAATTACACCCACCAGACAGAGAAGAGACCCAACTTGGAGCCTCCATATTTAAAAAATATTATTGCCACACACCACTAAAGTGGCATCAATTTCCCCATAGTTGAAATACTATAACGGGCCTCTGACATCTCTTCCACTACAGGCAACCCACCAGATGGAGACCCAACTTGGAATCTCCACATTTAAAACAAATTATTGCCAAACACTACTAAAATGGCATCAATTTCCACAGAGTATAAATGGTATAATGGGGCTCTGACACCCCTTCCAATACAGGCAACCCATCAGATAGAGACCCAAATTGGAGTCTCCACATTTCAAAAAATTGTTTGTAACATTAGCTGCAATCGGAACAGCAAGCATAAGCTACAACAAAGATGTCACAGACTGCAATAATGCAAGATCAAAGAAGCACACAATCGTCTAGTCTGCCCAGTCTGCGACTGCTGTGGAAAAGTCATTGGAGATCCATGACTTATTCATTTTTATGAAAGTTATACGGTCTACACTTTCAGGGGACACATGGATGAGCTTATCCATCAGGACACCACGAGCAGTGCTGAAAACACATTCTGAGAGAAAGCTGGCTCCCAGGCATGACAAAACCTCAAAGGTGTGCAGGTGAGCTCAAGCCACTCATCCATTTTTGAAGACTAAAATGCGAAAGGGTCCAAATTCTCCCTGATGGCATTGATATTGATCTTGAGATGCTCCTGTACCATCCTCTCCAGTCATTCACAATGTGTCAGACTTGTACTCTTTTCTGCTGGTGCACAGGCTGGTCTAAAAAATGTGTGAAATGACTCACAGAAATTACTTCTGCCATTTACACTGCTGCTGACAACTCGATGATCCCGGGATTCGAAGTCTATAACTGTGATGTACACAGTGTGCCTCACTGCTGTCTTGGGGAATCCCTCTCTTAAGATTGTCTACAAGCGTGTTTTGAAACTCCAGCATGCGGGCATCCCTTTCCAGGGGAGGAAGCATCTGGCAAAATTCAATCTTATACCGTGGATCTAACAGAGTAGCAACCCAGTAGTCAGCACTATTTCTAATCCTAACAATATGGGCATCATGCTGCAGATAGTGCAGCAAGAAGGTGGTCATGTGTCGGCCTCTTCCATGAGGTCCAAGTCCATGGTGTGTTGGTGGCGGGGTAACACTCAAACCTCCGTCCCCTCCAGTCAAACATGGACAACAGAGAGGGGCATTATCCTCATCTCCTGACTGTTGAGTGTCCATCACCTCTTCCTCCTCATCCTCCTCCATTTGTTTCTCACCTCCTACACATTCATTAACAGTTTGTCTGGTACCATGAGCCCCCTTGATCGCTGTAATCCACTCTTCCATAGCACTTGCCTGTGCGATGACAGTCCGGAACTTAGAGATCTTCTTATCCCTCCCACATACTCCTCTGCTTCCACTTCTTCCTCTGGAACCACCACCTCCTCCCGCAGACTTTTCAAAGTGTGTTCCAACATGTAAATGACTGGAATAATAATGCTGATGATGGCATAATCAGCGCAAACCATCTTAGTAGCTATTTTGAAACTGTGCAGAAGGGTGCACAGGTTCTTCATCTGTGCCCACTCAGCAAGCGTGATTTGCACCACATCCATACTGCGTTTGCCCAGGCTATAGAAAAGGACATACTGCACCAGGGATGAGCGCTGCAGGAAAAGTCACTGCAATATGTGGAGTGGAAACTAATAACCAGTAAGCTGGTAGACCTTTGTAGCAATGCAAGTCGATTTCCTGTGGGATGCGCACAGCGACCGTGCCTTCTGCAGTAGCACATCCAGGTCAGGATAGTGGTGGAGAAATTGCTGTACCACCAGGTTGAGGACATGAGCCATGCAAGGCACGTGTGTTAGGTTACCCAGACATAGCTGTCCACAACTCTTGAGGTATGTGACTGCAATCTGCAAGGCATATTAATTTAAATACTGCCATATTGCAGTGAGCCTTGGCTTCTCAGTGTGGAGGTGGGGGATTCTCTCTGCACTGTTGGAACGTGTGTCTCATTAAGGGAGAGGCTGAGGGTGCAAGTGGAGGCTCTAGAGAAGTTGGAGGAGCCAGAAACAGTGGATGAAGTTTTAGATACAGATCTTTAACCCACAAGCCTTGGGGATTCCATGACTTGTGGAGCAGCCCCTTGCACAGCTGCCCACAAAGCCACCAGAGTAATCCAATGCCCTGTCAGCAAGATATGACATCCTTGTCCATGTTTGCTCATCTAGGTATCAGTGGTGAAATGCACATTGGCAGACCTAGATTTTTTTCAAACAACGGGTGATGTTGTCTGGGACATTCTGGGGTAGCGCAGGCACAGCTTTCTTAGAGAAGTAATTGCAACTGAGCAACTGGTACTGGGGAATTGTGATGGCCATCAGCTTTTGGAAACCATCTGTATCCACCAGGCGGGAAGGCAAGATTTCCGTGGCCAACAGATTTGAGATGGTGGAGTTCAATCTCTTAGCTTTAGCATGTATAGGAAGAAACATTCTTCTTTTATGTGACCACAACTGCTGGACTGAGGGCTGGCTGCTGTGCTGAGAGAGAGTGGAGTATGATGAACACAATAAACTGCTGTACTGTGAGTGAGGTGCAGACAGAGATGTTATGGTGGATTAAGAAACATGTGGTGTGATCGGGGAAACAAAAACAGCAGACATCTCCTGGGCTCTCACTCACCTCGACTGTAAGGGGTAAAGAAGTGGAGGTTCTACGGCCAGAGACCTGTGCGAGAACACATGCCTTGGTGATTAAGAAGAAAGAAGCAGCAGATTCAGTTGATGGGATCGGTGGTTGGCAAGGCACGCTAGTCCGCAGTGAGATTCCTAGTCTCAGCACACTAATATTCTCTTTAGTTTTGTTCTTTTTGCGCAAATTTGTATTTTTTGCACCCAATTTGTTATTTTATTTGCACCCTTTTTAAAGTTAATTTTATTTGTGCTGGCAGATTTTTACTTTCTAATAGCAGTTTAGCAATTCCAGATGTTTTTCCTGATTCATCACTTTTTATACTGTTGCAAAAATTTCACTCCCCACCTCCTTACTCCGGTGTATTTTTGAGAATGTCAGTATTTTGGTGCAATTTTTGATTTACTTTGCGAAATCTGCAACTTTTTTCACTAAAAAGTAGCAGAAGCAGTTCAAGACAGAAAAAAGGGCATTTTTTCAACTTTGCTCCAAAGTCATGCATTGTGTGTGCCATTTTGAAGAGTTTGGTGCAAAAAAACTGCTATTGATACTGCAAGACAAAAAAGCAAAATGATGTAAAAAAAATGCAAATGATGATTCAGGGCTGTAGTATCTACAAAATAATGCTATTCAGTGAGGACATTATAGAACCATACAGCCCTGAAGTAGGAGTGCCATATAGTAAGCGAATAATACCAATATAAGGTGCATAAATATAAATATTTATGAAGATTTTCAAGGGTGGAATTTTAGCATCATACCTAAGTGGATTGGTGACGAAGACCCATAAATTGTCCAAAAAGGAAATGAAAAATGTCCCTTTTTGTGTGTGCTTTAATCCGGCCGTGTATAGAAACAACATGTTTAGGTTACATTTAGTATGTGACTATCTGTCTTTAAAACCTATTAGATGAAATTGGTTTATACTGTTTGTTCTCAGGAGGATGATAAGGGCACATGTTTCAAATCAAAAGAAGTGCAAACATTTGTGATCACTTAAACACATTGCTGAGCTAATGCAAAGATTTTATCCTCTTTCCAGATAAATTTGTATACCCATTTTGCCAATACCCAAAAGCATAATTTAAGCCAACTAGTAAACCTCAGCTACTTTATTGGCTTATGCTGTAATAAATGTATACCTGTTTGTGCACCCTTTGACATATTTTTCACTACAAACATTACTGCAATTCAATTTTATAGAGGTTAAGGCTATGTGCACACGTTGCGTTTTTTTCGCGTTTTTTCCCGATAAAAACGCTATAAAACCACAAAAAAATGCATACAATAAGCATCCCATCATTTAGAATGAATTCTGCATGTTTTGTGCACATGATGCGTTTTTTCCATGAAAAAAACGCATCGCGGTAAAAACCGCAGCATGTTCATTAATTTTGCGTTTTTTTTGCGGATTTCCCACTACAAAATGCATTGGGAAGTGTTTGGAAAAAAACGCGGCAAAACCGCGGCAAAAACGCATGCAGTATTCTTGCGGGTTTCTTGCAAAAAATGTCCGATTTTTCTCAGGAATTTTCTGCGAGAAATCCTGAACGTGTGCACATAGCCTAAATTTTCTGCAATTTTTCTATACAATGGTTTATGTTAAATAGCGATGCATTTCATAACTATTCCTAAATTACTAATATGCCTACTTTTCAGTTTTATTGTTGTGCATAGCACTAATGCCACTAAATTCAGGTGCAAATGGTTCAAAAGTATCTATAGTGCAGCAAAAGTGCCACACAGCAGATAAAACATCTATTAGGCCGGCTTCACACTTGCGAGTTTTACGGACGTAAGAGCGCAGAAACTACGTCCGTAAAACTCGCAAAAAATACAGCACAATTATTCTCTATGCCCCTGCTCCTATCTGCCGTATTTTACTGATCAGTATTGTACGGCTTTCTACGGCCGTACAAAATCGCAGCATGCTGCGTTTGTCACCGTACTGCGCAAGAAATACGCCAATGAAAGTCTATGGAAGCGTGAAAAATACGGATTACACACGGACAAGCAGTGTGACTTGCGAGAAATACGCAGCGCTGTTAGAGAGAAAAGCCGGTAATTCAGTGCGGTGTACAGTAAAATCACACTGACAGCTTACAGTCCAATAGGTAGAATAAATGTGTACACATAGAATAGGTATATATATATATATATGTCAGTGAGACACATATATGTATATATATTAATATTTTTTCCAGCGCTATACAGCTTGAAAGCCGGTAATTCAATTACCGGCTTTTTCTTTCTCCTTCCTAAACCCGACATGATTTGAGACATGGTTTACATACAGTAAACCATGTCTTCTCTCCATTTTTTTGCAGATTCCACACTACTAATGTCAGTAGTGTGTATCTGCAAAATTTGGCCGTTCTAGCTCTTAAAATAAAGGGTTAAATGGCGGAAAAAATTGGCGTGGGCTCCCGCGCAATTTTCTCCGCCAGAGTAGTAAAGCCAGTGACTGAGGGCAGATATTAATAGCCTGGAGAGGGTCCACGGTTATTGGCCCCCACCTGGCTAAAAATATCTGCCCCCAGCCACCCCAGAAAAGGCACATCTGGAAGATGCGCCTATTCTGGCACTTGGCCACTCTCTTCCCATTCCTGTGTAGCGATGGGATATGGGGTAATGAAGGGTTAATGCCACCTTGCTATTGTAAGGTGACATTAAGCCTAATTAATAATGGAGAGGCGTCAATTATGACACCTATCCATTATTAATCCAATTGTAGTAAAGGGTTAAATAAAACACAAACACATTATTTAAAATTATTTTAATGAAATAAAAACAATGGTTGTTGGAGTATTTTATTCTACGCCCAATCCAGTCACTGAAGACCCTCGTTCTGTAAGTAAAAAAACATAATAAACCAACAATATACTTACCCTCCGCAGATCTGTAACGTCCAACGATGTAAATCCTTCTGAAGGGGTTAAAACATTTTGCAGTAAGGAGTTCCGCTAATGCAGGCTGCTCCTTGCTGCAAAACCCCGGGGAATGAGGCTAAATATAGATCAATGATCTATATTTAGCTTCATTTGCGGTGAGGCGCCCTCTGCTGGATGTTCATAGATCGTGGGAACTTACCTAGAAAGCTCCCAGGCTTTCTAGGTAAGTTCCCACGATCTATGAACATCCAGCAGAGGGCGCCTCACCGCAAATGAAGCTAAATATAGATCATTGATCTATATTTAGCCTCATTCCCCGGGGTTTTGCAGCAAGGAGCAGCCTGCATTAGCGGAACTCCTTGCTGCAAAATGTTTTAACCCCTTCAGAAGGATTTACATCATTGGACGTTACAGATCCTCGGAAGGTAAGTATATTGTTGGTTTATTATGTTTTTTTACTTACAGAACGAGGGTCTTCAGTGACTGGATTGGGCGTAGAATAAAATACTCCAACAACCATTGTTTTTATTTCATTAAAATAATTTTAAATAATGTGTTTGTGTTTTATTTAACCCTTTACTACAATTGGATTAATAATGGATAGGTGTCATAATTGACGCCTCTCCATTATTAATTAGGCTTAATGTCACCTTACAATAGCAAGGTGGCATTAACCCTTCATTACCCCATATCCCACCGCTACACGGGAATGGGAAGAGAGTGGCCAAGTGCCAGAATAGGCGCATCTTCCAGATGTGCCTTTTCTGGGGTGGCTGGGGGCAGATATTTTTAGCCAGGGGGGGGGCCAATAACCGTGGACCCTCTCCAGGCTATTAATATCTGCCCTCAGTCACTGGCTTTACTACTCTGGTGGAGAAAATTGCGCGGGAGCCCACGCCAATTTAACCCTTTATTTTAAGAGCTAGAACGGCCAAATTTTGCAGATACACACTACTGACATTAGTAGTGTGGAATCTGCAAAAAAAAAATGGAGAGAAGACATGGTTTACTGTATGTAAACCATGTCTCAAATCATGTCGGGTTTTAGGAAGGAGAAAGAAAAAGCCGGTAATTGAATTACCGGCTTTCAAGCTGTATAGCGCTGGAAAAAATATTAATATATATACACTAGATGGCAGCCCGATTCTAAAGAATCGGGAGTCTAGAATCCATATATACTTTATTTATTCAAATGTAAGAATAATACAATTAATAAATAATAGTAAGAAAGAACAAAAATAATAGGCAGTATATTGAGAAAACACCAAACAAAAGTTCAAAATTGGTGTGAAAATGTCACTGAACCACTTCACAACTAAATATATATAGTTTTGGTAAATGGTATTATCATTTTTTTGATGAAATTCGGCAGGAGCTTGAAGAGCAACGTCACTGGGCCCGCCTCCACGCAGTAGAAACTTGCTGTGAGGTAAAAATTCAAAAATCACACCAAAATGGCGGGTGGAGTGTGTCACAGTACGGCACGTTTCTGATTGGTCGCTCGCAGCAGGCGGCAACCAATCAGACACTGGACACTGTTGACGTCACTTATCTCCGGACATTAGCTCCGGACATTAGCTCCGGACAAAGCCACGGAAGTTGGCACAAATTGCAGGAAGTAGTATTCTAGGCAATTATATATTAGATATATGTGTCTACTGACATATATATATATATATATATATATACATATATATATATATATAGACAGTATATATTTTTTTTTTTTCTTTTTGGGACACATGGATCACTTCTATAGCGGTATGTTGGTTTTGCAAGCCTGCGAGAAAACCACGCAGTACGGATGCCATACGGATTACATACGGAGGATGCCATGCGCAAAAAACGCTGACACACCCTGCCTACGGAGGAGCTACGGACCACTATTTTCGGGACTTTTCAGCGTATTACGGCCGTAATATACGGACCGTATTTTCATACGCTGAGTGTGAAGCCGGCCTTAGAGTTAAAGAGTTAAATTCAACAGTGTTAGTGTACTAAAGCGAACCTGTCATGTTGAAAATGCTATCTGATCTACAGGTATGATGGTATACATCAGAAGAAGCGGATCAGAGAGACATACAGATACATTACTATGCAAAAGGTTTAGGCAGGTGTAGAAAAATGCCTTAAGAAAGAAAAATGTAAGATTGCTTTCAAAAATACAAATGTTTATGGGTTATTTTTATCTGTTAAAAAATGCAAACTGAATGAACATAAGAGAATATAAATCACATCAACATGTGGTGTGAAGAGGACCATTTGCCTGCAGAACAACATCAATTCTTCTGGGTACAATTGCATGAAAATATAGGAACAGGGGTGCATAAAAATGGCAGCAAGTGCTCTGGGCTGAATAGTCAAAATGTGACATTTTTGGCTGTAACAGAAGACAATTTATTCTGCAGAGGGCTGGAGACTGGTACAATAATCAGTGTCTACAGGTATTAGTAAAGCATAGTGGAGGGTCCTTGCAAGTTTGGGGCTGCATTTCAGCAAATTAAATTGAGGATTTGATTAGAAATAATAGTGTCCTCAATGATGAGACATACAGACAGCTACTTATCCATCATGTAATATCATCAGAGAGGCATCTGACTGGCTCCAATTGTATTCTCTACCAAGAAAATAAACCCATTCATATAGCCTATGTCATTAAGAACTATCTTCAGCATAAAAAGAACAAGAAGTTCTGGAATTGATAATATGGCCCCATAGAACCCTGATCTCAACATGGAGTCTGTCTGAGGTTGCATGAAGAGACAGAAGAATTTGCATCAGCCTACATCCATCCAAGATGTTTGGAGCAATCTTCCTGCCTAGATCCTTCAAAAATTGTGCATAAGTGTCCCGAGAAGAAATGATGAAGGCAAAAGGTGGTCACAGGAAATATTAATTTGATTTACAACTTAAGTTTCCTTTCAAATTCAAGTTACATAAAAATGTCTATTAGGCTATGTGCACACGGTGCGGATTTTGCCTCGGATCCACAGCGGTTTTGACGCTGCGGATTCGCAGCTGTTTTCCATGAGTTTACAGTACCATGTAAACTTATGGAAAACAAAATCCGCAGTGCACATGCTGCGGAAAAAACTTGCGGAAACGCAGCGTTGTTTATTCCGCAGCATCTCAATTCTTTGTGCGGATTCCGCAGCGGTTTACACCTGCTCCATAATAGGAATCCGCAGGTGTAAATCGGCAGGTGGAATCAGCACAAAAACCACATAAAATCCGCAGTAAATCCGCAGGTAAAACACAGTGGTTTTTACCTGCGGATTTCTCAAAACAGGTGCGGAAAAATCCGCAGAGGTTCCATCTACGTGTGCACATACCCTTAGGGTCACTGTCAATAAATGCATGCTCTATAGAATGCTGCAAAATATGTTGACGATTTATAAGCAAAAGAAATAAATTAGTACAGTCCTGCTCCTCGTTATTCGCACCCATGAAGTGTAAGTACTAGTGATGAGCGAATATACTCGTTACTCGAGATTTCCTGAGCACGCTCGGGTGTCCTCCGAGTATTTTTTTAGTGCTCAGAGATTTTGTTTTCTTTGCCTCAGCTGAATGATTTACAGCTATTAGCCACCTTGACTACATGTATGGATTCTCTAGCAACCCGGCAACCCCCATATGTACTTAGCCTGGCTAATAGCTGTAAATCATTCAGCTGAGGCAATGAAAACTAAATCTCTGAGCACTAAAAAAATACTCGGAGGACACCCGAGCGTGCTCGGGAAATCTCGAGTAACGAGTATATTCGCTCATCACTAGTAAGTACATAATGTGGAATATCTCCTGAAAAAAAATAACCAAGTGAAAGCGTTTTTTTTGTACAGAGCACTCGTGTTAAATACAAAAGAGCAAATGATAAACAATAATTTAAAAAAAATAATTGGAGGGAAAAATAGAAAAATGTAAAGTTTGCTGTCACACTGGTATTGGCACTCTTTATATTAAATTAGTATGGAAACACATTTTGACTCACCTGTTGTAAATCACAAATGAGAATCACCTGTGATTAATTGTCGTTGCCCATGTGACATGAATTAGCCAATTAATGATGACTTCAGTGTTTTAAAAAGCCACATGGTAGGCCCTGTTCCTTTGTCATAATGGAGAGGACATCAGAACTGCTATTATTAGCAAACACAAGACTTCCAAAGGGTTTAAGGCAATCTCCAAAGACATTGGTATTTCAGTTTCAACAGTGTGCAATGTTATTAAGAAGTTTGCCAAGCATATAACTGACAAGAACCTCCCTGGATGTGGGGAAAGAGGAAAATTGACAAGAGATGTCTTCAAAGGTTGGTGCTAAAGGTGCAAAAAACATGACAACAAACATCCAAAGATCTGAAGGTCATCCTGGAACAGTCTGGGGTCATGGTTTCAACAAGTACCATACACCACACACTAAACCAAGCAGAGCATTATGGGCGAAGGCCAAGGAAGAATCCATTGCTGAAGAAAAGACATAAAAAGGATCAACTGATCTTTGCCAAAGAGTTACTTGACAAAGCACAATCCTTCTGAAAAAATGTTCTGTGGACAGATAAAACAAAAATAGAGCTTTTTGGCAATGCAAAGCAACAGATTATTTACAGAAGACCCAATGAAGCTTATAAGGAAAAGAAGACCCTACCAACAGTTAATCATAGTGGAGGATCCATAATGCTGTGGGGTTGCTCTGCTGCTTCTGGTACTAGAGGTCATGACTAGGGTTGAGTGACTTTTAATTTTTCAGGGTCGAGTCGGGTTTCACGAAACCCGACTTTCTCAAAAGTCGGGTCGAGTGAAATCGGCCGATCCTATTGAAAAGTCGGGGTCGGGGATCGGCCAAAACTCGAAACCCAATGTAAATCCACTCGCTGGAGACCTTCGCTCTGTAACAAATAAAAAATAATAAACCAACAATATACATACCTTCCGTAGATCTGTAACGTCCCACGTTGTAAATCCATCTGAAGGGGTTAAAATATTTTACAGCCACGAGCTCTGCTAATGCAGCGCTGCTCGTGGCTGTAAACCCCAGCGAATGAAGGTAATGTAGGTCAATGACCTGCAGTTACCTTCATTCGCGGTGATGCACCCCCTGCTGGATGTCCCTGGAGCGTGGGAAAAGTTCCCAGGCTCGAGGTCATATGAGGACATCCAGCAGGGGGCGCATCACCGCGAATGAAGGTAACTACAGGTCATTGACCTACATTACCTTCATTCACTGGAGTTTACAGCCACGAGCAGCGCTGCATTAGCAGAGCTCCTGGCTGTAAAATATTTTAACCCCTTCAGATGGATTTACAACGTGGGACGTTACAGATCTACGGAAGGTATGTATATTGTTGGTTTATTATTTTTTATTTGTTACAGAGTGAGGGTCTTCAGCGAGTGGATTGAGCGTACAATAAATTATTACAACAAACGGTGTGTTTATTTCATTAAAATACTTTTTAATATTGTGTTTGCGTTTTTTTTAACTCTTTCATACAATTGGATTAATAATGGATAGGTGTCATAATTGACGCCTCTCCATTATTAATCTGGCTTAATGTCACCTTACAATAGCAAGGTGGCATTAACCCTTCATTACCCCATATCCCACCGCTACACGGGAATGGGAAGAGAGTGGCCAAGTGCCAGAATAGGCGCATCTTACAGATGTGCCTTTTCTGGGGTGGCTGGGGGCAGGTGTTTTTAGCCAGGGGGGGGCCAATAACTGTGGACCCTCTCCAGGCTATTAGTATCTGCCCTCAGTCACTGGCTTTACTACTCTGGCGGAGAAAATTGTGCGGGAGCCCACGCCAATTTTTTCCGTGATTTAACCCTTAAACTTAAGAGCTAGAGCGCTGAAATTTTGCACATACACACTACTAACATTAGTAGTGTGGAATATGCAAAAAAAGGGGGATATGACATGGTTTACTGTATGTAAACCATGTCTCAAATCATGTCGGGTTTTGCAGGAGAAATGAAAAGCCGGTAATTAAATTACCGACTTTTCTGCTATATCGCGCTGAAGTTAATGTAAATATATATATATATGTATATATATATATATGTGTCTGAATGACATGTATATATATATATATATATATATAAAACGAAATCCGACTTTTAATTAGAGATCGCCGACCGCCGACCCTAGTCATGACCATATCAAAGGAATCATGAAATCAGAGAATTATCAAGAGATTTTCGAGCAAAATGTCTTAGCCAGTGTAATAAAACTTGGTTTGAGTTGAAGATCATGGTCATCTAACAAGACAATGACCCAAAGCACACATCCAAAAGAACACAGGAAGGGTTGAAAAAGAAAAAATGGACTGTTTAAAATGGCCAGCAATGAGTTCTAACCTCAATCCTTTTGAAAATATTTGGAGTGAGCTGAAATCTGCCATTGGGAAAAAAGAAATCTGTAAACATTCAAGAGCTTGAACATAGTAACATAGTAACATAGTAAGGCAGAAAAAAGACATTTGTCCATCCAGTTCAGCCTATATTCCATCATAATAAATCCCCAGATCTACGTCCTTCTACAGAACCTAATAATTGTATGATTATTATTATTATATGAACAAACTGTAAAGGAAGAGTGGGAGAAAATACCATCTGAGAAGTGCAAGAAGCTTATAGATAGATACAAGAAACATTTTGAGGCTGTCATCAGTACCAAAGCATTAGCTAAGGGTACCTTTATTGCTGCACGTGCTGTTTATTCTGTTTCTTATTGACATTGCAACATGTAAGTTGAAAAACAATGTTTTGTTGTTGTATTACTTTGGACCACTACGGTAATTAAAAAATCATGAGGATATAACTATGGCACATTTTCATTCACTCCTGGAGATATTGTATTGTCTAAGAAAAAAATTAAGGTGTGTCAATAAAGGTGAGCAGCACTGTATGCCGATCTTCTCCAGTCTGTACAACCGGGGAAAGTCTCCTTACAAGTCAATAGTGGAGTAATAGAGTATACAACACAAGTTCCCCAAAACATTGGGACTTTCTGTATAATGTGTAGAAAACAAGAATCAAGCAATCAAAACAAGCTATCAACATGCAGCATGCCAATAGTTAACTCTCATTCTGGCTGATATTGCTTACATTGCTACATTTAGGCTTCATGTAATAGGAGATCGGTTCAAACACTACAAATCAACTTACATACTTAGTCTGAGGATTGTTTCTGATGCGATTGGTGGGAGAGATTGTGGGAGGGGAAAGGGTGCATATTTAATTTTTATTTACATACAGTACTCTTGACTACCTGGAGCACAACTCTGAGTTGTCCAAAACTTATAGAAAAAAAACGGGACAAGGTACAGCAATAAACGTTACATATTCTAAAAGGGCTGCCCAAGTCATATTTCAGGATACTTTTAGTATGCTATAAAAAAAATCACCTAACAAGTTCCCTTTAACACAATAAAAGTTACTTATTTTTCAGTTCACATTATTTTCTCTCCATTTTCCCTCCCTTTTTCCCTTAATTTATTGTGCTGACATATGAGAAATGTATAATCACATTTCAGGCCCAGAGCATGGTCACCATAAGTGTCTGCCTCCCTAAGTGTGACCCATGGGCTTTTTTAACCCAGGGCTTGCCTTGCGTGTGGGATATCTATTGAAGCTGTCTGTTCATCAAAATGAACCTTGCTAGGTGGATTTAATATGAATGTATACCAATGTAACTTTAATGCAAATGAATGAATTCATGAAAGGTACAGGAATATTCCTATAAGCACAATGTTTTATTTGGATTTTCATCACGGCTATCATGTAATACAGATTGGGAATGATTCAAGTTATAGTTTGTTCAGAAGTCCAATTTTCGGGTACGAGCACTATCCATTAGTGATGAGAGAGCACTCGTTACTCGAGTCGAGCACATCGTAATGCTTGGGTGCTTGACCTGAGTAATGAGTATAAGGGAAGTCAACAGGGAAACGCGAGTATTTTTTCGTTGGTCTACATGCCCCTCGGAGGTTTGGAGGGGTCTAAAAATTGCTGAAATCGATGGAAACAGTGCAGAAATGGTATGGGGACACCATGGGAAAGACCCCTGTACACATTTCTGAATCCCATGTCGCTGCTGGGAACAATGTTGCCAGAATATTACGCCACTTTTACAGACTGACAAAAAAATATGTTGCTGAAGTTAAAATGGATTTATGTTAAGAAATGTTAAAAAAACATTCTTTCCAGGATAATGACTTGCATATAAGACAAAATAAATAAGAGAAAAAAATGCTCCTCCACACTCTGGGCTTTTTTCCCACGTAGGGCTTGTGCTGCGCTTTTGCTTGTTTGTTTTGCTTTCAATTCTGAAAAAAACAGTCACCAAGAAATGTAGTTTTAACATTTTACTACCTTATCTGGCCATGTGGTGTGTGAGACATGATCAGACACATCCTGTTAATTTATGATGAAGGGACGCTGAAAGTCACAAAAAAACTGTTTTCAGGGCCATCAGGCTGCACCCACTATTTGTAGTGGGCCATCAGGCGGCCCTTACCATTGCTAGATGGCCAGCAGTTGGCCCTCACTATTGTTGGAGGGCCATCAGGTGGCCCTCACTCTATTTGTGGAGTGCCAGCAGCCAGCCCTCACAATTTATAGAGGACCAGCAGAAGGCCCCAACTATTTTTAGAGGGCTATCAGGCATCTTGTGGACAGATGAGACCAACATAGAGCTTTTTGGTAAAGCAAATCATTCTACTGTTTACAGTAAATGGAATGAGGCCTACAAATAAAAGAACACAGTAGTTACAGCCAAATATGGTGGAGGTTCAAACACATTTTGAGGTTGTTTTCTGCCTCTGGCACTATGTGCCTTGGCTGTGTGCAAGGCATAATAAAATGTGAAGAATTAAAAATGATTTAGGGTTGCAATGTAGTGTCCAGTGTCAGAAAGCTGGGTTTCCATCCTATGCCATGGGTCTTCCAGCAGGACAATGATCCCAAACATACTGCAAGAAGCACCTAGAAATGGATGGAAAAAAAAACACTGGAAAATTCAGAACTGATTATTCCATCTCCAGTTGCATAGCGTCTCCCAACACTACATCTAACATACAGCTGATACAGTGAAATTGCAAATAAACACATTAAATCAGTAAATTTTGCCTGTTTTGATAAATTTCTCAGTGCAGATCACCGTAAAAATCATGAATCTGTCAATGAATGTATTGAAAAAAGCAATCAAGTTATGGACTGTGGAAGAGATGTGCGTGACTAGAATGAACACTCATTTCCAGCAGATAATACCTAGCACCTATCCCTGCACCAAAGAAAGCTAACAGCAGTATTAATAGAGAATAGAATAGATGTTACCTTGATAATTTTTTTAGGTTCCAGCAACAAGGATTATAATTTATAAGGCAATAATCCCAGTATAGATGGCTCCAATACGCTATCCCTACTGCAACAGCTCACCATAGACAAATTACAGATAAGACCAGTATTGGTGAAGAATATAGGAGGGATTTGAATCGGTCCTGAAAATACTATTTTCTTGTATGTTCCATCAACAAACTCTATAGGACCTCAAGCAACACTGACAGATTTGATGAATTTCAGAGTACAGATCACAGTAAAAAACATGAATCTGTCAATGAGTGCATGGAAAAAAACAGCAGCAAGGATTATAATTTATAAGGCAATAATAATCTCTGACTAAATGCCTGTAATAAGCTATCACTACTGCGACATCTCACCGTAGATGAATTGCAGATAAGAGTGGTATTATTGCAGAATATAGAAGGGATTTGAAGTTTCCATGAAAAGATTTTTTGTTGTTTGTGACAGCAATAAACTCTGGAAAAATGCATGCAACACTGTCAGCTTTGATGAATTTCTGAGTACCGATCATTGTATAAAAGCATGAATCTGTCAATGAGTGCATGGAAAATAGCAACCAAGTTATGGACTGTGGAAGAGATTAATGTGATAGTTAATAAACACTCATTTCCATCAGATGATACCTAGCACCTATCCCTATACTAAACACAGCTAACAGTGGTATTAATAAGGAATAGAATAGATGTTACCTTGATTTTTTTTGTTAGGTTGCAGCAGCAAGGACTATAAGGAAATAATGCCTGACTAGATTACTGTAATGCACTATCATTGCTGCAACAGCTCACCGTACACAAATTACAGATAAGAGCGGTTTTATTAGAGAATAGAATCTATTTGAATTACCCCTGAAAAATGTATTAGCTTCACATAGCAGCATCAAGAACTGTTATTTCATCAACTCCGCTAAGGCTAAGGAATATAGTGGAGCGTTTTGCATCTGCTCAGTCTGATATGGAGGAGAACAAGATCTTCTGTACTTACTGTATAGTCTCCTGTCCAACTTGTGAAATCCTGTATGCAGTGTGACTACTCCCTATGTGATGACCATCCGACAGCCCACAACAAGGCACTGGATCATATACTATTAAGACCCACCGACTCTTTTGGTTGCGAAAAATGTACTCTCAACTAGAAGGTGGAGCCTCAGAAAAGTTTTTTTTCCCATTACTAAGGAGTGGGTCTCCTGGGTGGTATACACATATATCAAAGAATGTTAGAGGTAGGCCTCTCAAATTTCTTAATGCTGGTATCATAAACAACCTTAAAAAATTTATAGTGAGGGTAGCATAATCACCCTGTTGATATGGTGGAGGATGAGAAGGAAGAGGACGACACAAAAAAAACAAGATCCTGAAGAGTGTAAGCATGTTTGGGTGGGAAGGTGTGCATGGGAAAAGACCAGAAAATAAAAACACTGGATTTAAGTTTCTGTTCCGCTGCTGTCTTCCGATGATGTAGTAAAGTCTGGCACAATCCAGCCCTTGTTCATTTTGATAAGAGTCATCCTAGCATTTTCAGTTGACAGGCAGATGTGCCTATTGGTTATAATACCCCCAGTGGCACTAAAAACCCTCTCTGACAAAACGCTAGCAGCAGGGCTGGCCTGGGCCTCCAAGGCATAGAGAGTCAGGTCATGCCATGGATTGAGCTTGTATACCCAATAGTTGTAAAGCAGAGAGGAATCACAGAGGAAAATGGTATGGTCGGCAAGGTACTCCTTCAGCATTTTACAAAACTTCTCCCTCCTTGTCAGAGTACCCCACACACAAGGTCTGGGCACTGGGATGGTCTGAGAAAACTGTGTCAGACATTTGAAAGTGTTCCCTGTCTCTGCTGCATCTGATGTGAGTCTCCTTCGTCTCTATTCCTTGGTTGTCCAACGAACTGTGACCTCTGCAGCCAGCACTGTCACATGGGAATTGTTTGAATAATTCTTCAAATAGGGCCTTCTGGTACTGCAACATTTTATTACATCTCTGCGCCACGGGAAGGAGAGATGTAAAGTGGGTCTAGAAGGGTGACCAATCAGTAATTAGTGTTGGCCAAAATGCTTACAATGCGAGGGTCACGGGACAGGCAGCAGAACATAAACTCAGCCATTTATGCCAAGACTTCCCTGTCCACACCAAGAGGACGACTGTCCATCTTCTCCTCCTCTTCCTCCTTGCCCTACCTTCCCTCCTCGTCTTTAGGCCATCCACATTGAACAGATGGGATGAAGGTGGTGTGGGTTGTACAGTCTGTAGTGCAGGCAACAAGGCCCTGCTCCTCCTCCTCATTATTACTTAATCTGCGTTGAGAAGATGAGATGATCGTGGACCGTGTAGCATCACCCTGTATACTTTCTTGGTCCGTCTAAACTTTCTCTGCCTGCAAAGCCTCCTCTTTAATAGTGATCAGCAAGTATTTCAGTAGACATTGAAGTGGGATAGTTACGCTGATTGAGGCATCATTGCCGCTAACCATCTTGGTCGAGTCCTCAAAGTTTTGGAGAAACACACTGATGTCAGATATTCATGCCCCCTCATCAGCTCTTATGTGCGGAGGTTGACCGGAATACCAACGGACATGTTACCGCTGGTATTCAACTACTGCCCTCTGCTGCTCACAAAGCCTTGCCAACATATGAGTTGAGTTGACACGTGGTCACATTGCACATCAGTTGGTGAGCTGTAAGTTGCAAAAGCTGCTGCAGCACTGCCATGGTGGTGGCAACTGTAGTCCACTTGCGAAAATGTGCACATAAGCGATGTACTTTCAAAAGTAGCTCATGCAGATCTGGGTATGTCTTGAGAAACCGCCGAACAACTAAGTTGATCAAGTGGGCAAGGTATGCTACATGTGCAAGGTTGACAATCTTTAGAGCCGCCACCAAGTTATGGCCATTGCCACTGTCACAGTTCACGGGGAGGATACCCTTATCTTCCCCACCACTTACACCAATTTGTCATGAACCGGGGTTGTTTGGCTGCCCCTGGTTCCTTTCTGAAGGGGATTTATCTATATTCCTCTTCCCAGTTCCAGTTGGGAACTTGCAGCTCTCTGGAGCCCCCTTACCCTCAGGTCAGACAGGGTACTTCACCTAGAATAATTAGTCTCCAGAAAGGCTGCCTTACTTTGTACTGGCTAATGGGCACGCTGCAGCGAGGGCAATATAGCTACTCCCACTCAGGTGGGAACAATAAATATCAATGCCGCCATCGTTACAAAGCCTCCCAAAAGCACAGCACAAATCCGCTGCCATCAGCTCCGATTTCTTACTTAATAACGGGTCCAGACCCAACCCAGATTAGTAGTGTAATTCACTTCAGAGGACGTGACAGTTTGTTATAGAGCAAGAAGAAACAAAATTAGTAATTGTATATATTTTACTCCAAAAGGTTGGCAGTGTTTACAGAAGTATAAAAAGGTATTCTAAAAGTAGACAAGTAGCGCATGCACAGTACAATTACAAATAAAATGGGATTAAAGTTGAAAAACACTTACAGTTCATTCATATCATTTCATCTCATGGCTGACCGTGTGCTGTGGGGGAGGGGCGCACATCAAGATGCATCACGCATCTCTCTCGCAGCTAGACCCAGGACAAAGACTAGTGAAGACTGATGTCTCGCTCACTTATTTCCCAGCCCAAAACCAAGGCACTCCCCCTCCCCCTATGGTGATCTCACTCAGAGGCTGAATCCTCCCCTTTCTTACAGTTATGACAATCCATTTCTATACATAACTCACTGTATGAACCTCCTATAAGAACGACACAATGATCAGGATGTTCAGCACATCAGGGGGTTCTTTTAAGTATAAACACGGCGTAGATACATGACCCGCTTATGGAGAAATCCGCTCCTAGCGAATTCAGTGAGCTATAGATCTTTCGGTGGACATCCAGATTATATAATCCTTATATCTCTAGCCCTGGTCGGTGCCAGTATGCATAACTTTAAAAGAACAATAGAGTCCCATGCAGTTTAGGAATGGCTGTACCAGTTTTAGCTAGTATTAGGCGGGAGGGGTGTTGAGGGGTTTAGGGAGAGACGGGCTTTCTCAGCACAGAGCCATAATAATTCCTCTTGCTGGCACACTGGTCTCCCATTACACTATATAGCAGGGGGGAGGGAGTTGCCTGCAGGTTAAGAGAGCAGAAGAGCTTTCTAGGCAGAGTGAAGAGGGAGGTCGGAAAAGCTGGTTCCTCCTCCTCTCACCTTCCCCTAAAGGCCCCTTCACATTTAGCGACGCTGCAGCGATACCGACAACAATCCGGATCGCTGCAGCGTCGCTGTTTGGTCGCTGGAGAGCTGTCACACAGACCACTCTCCAGCGACCAACGATGCCGGTAACCAGGGTAAACATCGGGTAACTAAGCGCAGGGCCGCGCTTAGTAACCCGATGTTTACCCTGGTTACCATGCTAAAAGTAAAAAAAAACAAACACTAGATACTTACCTACAGCCGTCTGTCCTCCAGCGCTGCGCTCTGCTTCTCTGCACTCCTCCTGTACTGTCTGTGAGCCGGAAAGCAGAGCGGTGACGTCACAGCCAGTACAGGAGGAGTGCAGAGCACAGCGCTGGAGGACAGACAGCGGTAGGTAAGTATCTAGTGTTTGTTTTTTTTTACTTTTAGCATGGTAACCAGGGTAAACATCGGGTTACTAAGCGCGGCCCTGCGCTTAGTTACCCGATGTTTACCCTGGTTACCAGTGAAGACATCGCTGGATCGGTGTCACACACGCCGATCCAGCGATGTCTTCAGGGAGTCCAGCGACGAAATAAAGTTCTGGACTTTATTCAGCGACCAACGATCTCCCAGCAGGGGCCTGATCGTTGGTCGCTGTCACACATAACGATTTCATTAACGATATCGTTGCTACGTCACAAATAGCAACGATATCGTTAACAATATCGTTATGTGTGAAGGTACCTTTACTGTTGGGGTTCCTCAAGGATCAGTCCTAGGCCCCCTCCTTTTCTCTTTGTATACTGCCCCTATTGGACAAACAATCAGTAGATTTGGTTTCCAGTACCATTTCTATGCTGATGACACCCAATTATACACTTCTCCTATTATCACGCCGACCTTTTTAGTAAACACCAGTGATTGTCTTACTGCTGTCTCTAACATCATGTCCTCCCTCTATCTGAAACTGAACCTGTCAAAAACTGAACTCCTCGTGTTTTCTCCCTCTATTAACATACCTTTGCCTGACATTGCCATCTCCGTGTGCGGGTCCACCATTACTCCAAAGCAACATGCCCGCTGCCTTGGGGTCATACTTGATTCCGAGCTTTCATTCACCACCCACATCTGATCACTGACTCGCTCTTCTTATTTGCATCTCAAAAACATTTCTAGATTTTGCCCTTTTCTTACTTTCGACTCCGCAAAAACTCTTACTGTTTCACTTATTCATTCTCGTCTGGACTATTGTAACTCTCTACTAATCGGCCTCCCTCTTACAAAACTCTCCCCGCTCCAATCTGTCCTGAATGCTGCAGCCAGGATCATATTCTTCACCAACCGTTACACCGATGCCTCTACCTTGTGCCAGTCATTACACTGGTTACCCATCCACTCAAGAATCCAGTACAAAACTACTACCCTCATCCACAAAGCACTCCATGGCTCAGCACCACCCTACATCTCCTCTATGGTCTCAGTCTACCACCCTAGCCGTGCCCTCCGCTCCGCTAATGATCTCGGGTTAGCATCCTCAATAATCAGAACCTCCCATTCCCGTCTCCAAGACTTTACATGTGCTGCGCCGATTCTTTGGAATGCACTACCTAGGTTAATACGATTAATCCCCAATCCCCACAGTTTTAAGTGTGCCCTAAAAACTCATTTGTTCAGATTGGCCTACCACCTCAACGCATTAACCTAACTATCCCTGTGTGGCCCATTAAAAAAAAAAAAAACATAATCAGATTCCTCGCAACATGTTCTCATACACTTTATGCAGTTATTAGCCATCTGTGTCTGTACTGCTACATACTTAGGCAGTTAACTGGTTCATGCAGCTTTACATGAACACCTGAGCCTTACACTTGCTGGCCCGAATAACTAAAGCAATTGTTACCATCCACCTCTCGTGTCTCCCCTTTTCCTCATAGATTGTAAGCTTGCGAGCAGGGCTCTCATTCCTCTTGGTATCTATTTTGAACTGTGATTTCTGTTATGCTGTAATGTCTATTGTCTGTACAAGTCCCCTCTATCATTTGTAAAGCGCTGCGGAATATGTTGGCGCTATATAAATAAAATTATTATTATTATTATAAGCCCACAGCGTGTTTCTGAAAAGCCCTGGACCTTTTAGGTATATACTCAAAATATGGCATATTCACATTATCGTGACAGTCACACATGACCATACCTGGTTGTAAGTTCAAGAGAGACAGCCACCAATCAGTCTAGTCTAATAGACCTTTTAACAACTCTGCAGTGGTGAGTGGTTTGTCACATAAGTAGATTAGCTTTAGCAGAGCCTTTTACCGCTTGATTGAGGGAGCGCTTCCAGCTTGCCATTGATGTTGATATTTCTGAGATGGAGGGTGAGTAAGAGGAGGTGCAGGAACTGCTGAAGAAAGTGGGGGAAACCCTGACTGAACCAGGGCCCGCAATTCTCGGTGTCGGTAGCAGGTGTTCCGTCCCAAGGTACGACTGGGTCCCAGCTTCCACATTATTCACCCAGTGTGTCTTCAGGGAATTGTAGTATCCCTGGCAAGAAGCATTTGTCCAGGTGTCTGTGGTTAAGTGGACCTTCCTAGTCACAGCATTGGTCAGGGCATGGCTGACGTTATGGGACACATGCTTGGTTAAGGCAGGGGCAGCACATCTGGAGAAAAAGTAGTGGCTGAGTACTGACTGAGCCTCCACCAAGAGGTTGCAAAAAGCTTCTTTCTCCACAAGTCTAAACGGCAACATTTCCAGGGCAAGCAGTCTGGAAATGTAGCCATTTAGTATTGTGACCTGTGGGTGGGTGGCTGCATATTTATGCTTTTGTTAAAAGGACTGGGGTAAGGACAATTGAATGCTGCACTGGGACAAGGATGTGGACGTGGATGCTGACGACAGTTGCAAGTGTGCAATGATAGGTGCAGGGTGGGAGGCATCTTTGTCTATGTCATGGACAGGGGACTGGCATGCATGTAGAGCAGGGGAAGAGGCAGTGGTGTCGCCCACAGACACTATTTCTGGACGCTGGAATTTGGCCCAAATTGTAGGGTGCTTTGCTGTCATGTGGTGGTGGTCAGACTGGTAGTTGTGCTGCCCCTGCTGATGCTGGCATGGAAAATGTTGCAAATGGTATTTTTTGGGATAACTGGACTGTCTTTAAAAAGGTGCCTGACTCTGGAACACCTAACCCTTGGCTTGAAAACTTCACCCGTGTTGGTGCTATGAGGAATAGTTGCCCACCTTGTGTCTCTGGCCCCCCCCCACTACTTCTTCCTGCCTGTTGAGGTAATGCGGATTCCTCCCCCTGTGCCCTGCTGTCCTCACTCTGTATGTCACCTTCCCAGGTTGGGTCAGTGTCTTAGTCATCCAGCGCCTCTTCTTCCCCTTCCGCACCCTGGTCCTCTTCCTGAATTGCAAACTTAACAAAATCACTTGTTGGCAAAGTAAGTGCATTTTCTCAACATTGCCTTCTTGTGAGCATGGCTGCTGAAATATTTGGGCATCATTACATGCAATCTCCTTACTTCCCACTTGAAACAGGCAGGGCGAGAGGCAAGATTCTATAAATGAAAATGTGTACAGCTCTTTGGAAAGTGCAAGTGTGGGATCACTTGTCTCCAGTCTCTCTACATGGTGGGAGGAAGGAGGATTAGGGTGAGGGTTATGTGGTACAGAATCATGGCTATCATGACTAGACTGTGTGGTAGACAGGGTGGTGCTGGCAAAGTAACTGGAAGCAGTATTGTAGCTACTGGTGGGGCAGAGGGGGTGGTCTCCCCAGGCCCCACTCTCTGAGGTGCACACTCGGAGCTATGCTACTGTAACTGCATCAGTGTGCACAGCGTGCCCATACAGTTATAATCTGCAGCAGAGCAGGGAGCCACACTGGGGTCCTTGAGCAGGAGACCAGTGCACCAGGCCCCTTGCCCGTCATTGCATGTTCAACGGTATTTGCTTGCTGCCATTATAGTTGAAAGCAATGATGAGACAGGTAGTGACATGTGCCCTCTCCCCTCACTACCCCTCTGTGTCTGACGTCAATAACACAGATACTGACTGCGTGCACGATGACATCAGTTCATGGCGCCCACTGTGCTGAGATGAGCGGGTGCCCGGAGCAGCAGGGATGCAGGAGAAGCAAGTATTGAATTTTTTTTAATGGGAGTGCATTATATTGTATGGAAGTTTATGGGGAGTGCACTATACTATATGGAGGCCTATGGGCAGTGCATTATACTATATGAAGACCTATGGGGAGTACATTATACTATATGGAGGCCTGTGGGGAGTACATTATACTATATGGAAGACTACGGGGAGTGCTTTACACTATATGGGGGACTATAGGGCACAATACACTATATGGAGGACTATGGGGAGTCTATATGCAGCTACAACTATGTCCCTAGCTCAGCAGCGCAGCACCTCTCCCTGCTCTGCCTGTGTCTGTTGGCACACTGGCGAGCATAGCGTCACAGGTCTTATATAGACCTGATGACACTGTGCGGCCAGCCAATCACAGTAATGCCACAACCAAGATGGTTATGGCATTACAGTGACTGGCAGACAATTTCTGCATGTCTATTGGCTGTCTAAGAAGCGCCAAACAAGCGGAGAAGGGACTTGAGGTTGAGCGTGAACATTCAAAAATACTTGCCAAGTAACTAGCATCTCAAGCACATTGATACTCTAGCAAGTGACGAGCACACCTGCTCATTACTACTATCCGTGGTTTTCAAGAATAACACTCGTACTATGAGGCTGTGCACATGTCGGTGATTTTTCATGGGTAGGATCAATATCAGCAGTGCAAGTCTATAGGCACATGAAAATAACTCAGGTGGCATCTTCAGTGTGAACCAATTTTCACAGACTGTCATATAAAATTATGTGGAAAAACAGATGACACTTGGACCACACTCCTTTATTACTAAACACTCTGATATCAATATGCTCAATACGTGAGAAAAAGCGAATGTCTGAATGAGGTGTAAAGGTGAGGGAGATTTTGTTTAGTTCTGATCTCAAAGAATGGTTCATATTCAATAGTTATCCTAACAAGCAACCACAATGCACAAAGAGATTCCTCTTCAGACACATAAAAAAATAAATGCAATGGTATATGTATATTTTTATTCATTGTGTCTTAATAACTTAGAGAGATTTACATTTCTGAAAATGCTTAATAAGCTATTTGAATACAGTGTAAGTAATTAGTACATAAATTTAGCTTACTAACTTAACAAATTTACTGGGAAATGCCAAGATTTGCACAAATATGTACTTATGAAGCTTGTGTCAACATTCTGCTATGAATGACTCTGGTAAGATTAAAGCAGTATTTTGTCTTGTAAAGTGATGGCACATCATTATGATTTTACATACCTAAAGGTAATGTTGTTAGGGGTAAGTATAAATCATGTACCGAGGGTGTTGTTCAAAATATAGCGGAGTCACAGATGAGAAAATAAATAATTTCTACACAGCCCACTGTCAGCAACTATTTTACTTAGAAACAAAGAAAACGCATTAAACAAACATTTTGCTAAAAGGCTCTATCCACTGTACTGGACAGCTCGCCACTAGTGTTGAGCCACCTCCCTAGTGTTCGGGTTCGGTTCGTTGAACAGAGACGTGTTCGACGAAATGTTCGTCGAACGTTCGATGAACACCGTCGAACCCCGTTGAAACCAATGGCAGGCAAACAAAAACACATACAAACACATGGAAAACACATTGAAAACACCTTAAAAGGTGTCCAAAAGTTGACAAACTGCTCAGAAGACACAACAAACACAAGGAAAAGTTGCAAAGACGAATGGCACCAGGACTAAAAATGCTGTATTAGGAGCGCTGAATCAAATACACCTCTTTAGACTCACAGCATGCGGTATCCATGCAGTACTGGAGCGTGGTGCTCAGCATTAGAAGCCATAACAGCACGATATAACTTTGCACAAAAAGTAGAACAATGCGGCACTCACCCAGATTGCGTAGTGAATGTCTTTAATGAGTCTTCTACAGACTTTTCATAAAACACAAGCGGAAACCACGAGGGTGCGGGAAGAGTGAGCTGGACGACGGCCGTTTCGCGCAATTAGCGCTTCCATGGGTCCATTCAACCTCTCAACCTCTTAGCTTTGTCATGGCTAGGAGGAAATGGTCTTTTACTTATCCACATCTGAGGGACTGAGGGCTGGCTGCCGTGCTTAGACGGAGTGGAGTTGGGTGTCCCCGGCAAACTGCTGGTCTGTGAGGAAGTTGCAGGCGGAGATGTTATGATCAAAATGTGGTGTCAATGTCAGAGAGCGCTCAACACCAGCAGGTGTTTCCACTTGCAAATGTCCTGATGACCTGCCAATCACACTGGCTGTTGCGGGTAAAGAGGTGGAAGGTCTGCATCCAAAACCATGTGCGACTGCTGCCCCACAGTCACAGAGGATGAAGAGGATGCGGATGCACTTGATGGGGCAGACGGTGGTTGGCCCGGCCCACTAGGCCGCATTGTAGCACAGTGAGCTTCCCACTGCAACTTATGCCTCATATCCATGTGACGGTTTATGCATGAAGTACTCAAGCTAGTGATTTTTTGGCCTCTACAGAGATTTTGTGGACAAATCTTACAGACAACATGAGTTGGGTCATCTTTTGCGATGTCAAAAATGCTCAGGCTTAGAGCCCGTGTGACCTAAAAGCCACCACGAGTTCTGGTCTGAGGCACAGTTGGGGTTGAGGATGCAGCTGTTGACGTGCTTCCAGAACTCTGTCTCTGTCCAGGAAGGCGCACCATAACCTTATCGTCAGACTCATCTCTAGCATCCTCCTCCACCTCCTCTGCTGACCTCATGGACTGGTGGACTGGGGGTTGACAGTAAGTGGGGTCTACAACCTCGTCATCATCATCATCTTGTGTGTTTTCACACCCATCGTCCTCAGAGCCAACTTCTTCCTGCCTGGACCAAAAAGTCAAGTTTTTGTTCCAATAAGGTATTTCAGTCTCATCATCATCTTCCTCATTGTCTCCACCAACAGGAGTTACAGTTTGGGAACGAGGGTCTACATTATGCTCAGAACCTTCTTCATCTGGGCCTTGATCCGACTCACAAAGATTCTGGGCATCAGTGCAGATTATTTCCTCGTCTGGATTCACAGAAGCTCTGGAGCAGACCTCTGATTCCCAGGCTATAGTATGCATAAACAGCTCTACAGACTCAACCATGTGTGTTACCCCATGCTCAGATGGGCAGCTGGAGACTTGGGAGCTGTGAGGAAGCAAGTGCGATTGGGGTGACAACTCTGAGGACTGGAGTAGTTGTGATGTTGAAGTTGACATGGAGGAGAGCCCACTTGAACGAGCACTTGATATCCGTTCAAGCACCTGCTATTTTTGTGCCTCATCTGGAATTTTTGGCGATGCTTGTAGCGATGGTCGTAAGAAAGGGATCATATCAAATTGTCCACGAAAAGAAGTAGACATCTTACTTTGGCTGGAAGATGGTCTTTCTTCTGCAGATGTTACTGTTGCTTTACCACCTACCCCACAGACACAACCTTTTTTTCCCTTTCCAACACGCCTATTCCCCTTTCCACCAGCAGCAGGCCTTTTGCCACTCATTTTAGTGCTTAACTAATTGGCAACTCTGTATCTGTAGTTGTTGGCACAACAACGGATGGATGAAAACTGAGCAGTACTGAGTTTCCAAACTGTGGTACTAGGCCCAAAACTAATAACTGGATAAGATGCAGTGAAAATTGGTATACACAGGCGGTATAGTTTGTTTCACAGGCGGGCTACTCTGCTGACGTGCAGACACTGCTCCTAGGCCCTAAACTATTAACTGGATTAGATACAGTAAAAACAGAGATACACAGGCGGCCTAGTTAGTTTCACAGGTGGGCTACTTTGCTGACGTGCAGACACTGCTCCTAGGCCCTAAACTATTAACTGGATTAGATGCAGTGAAAATAGAGATACACAGGCGGTGTAGTTAGTTTCACAGGCGGGCTACTCTGCTGACGTGCAGACACTGCACCTAGGCCCTAAACTATTAACTGGATTAGATGCAGTGAAAATTGAGATACACAGGCAGTGTAGTTAGTTTCACAGGCGGGCTACTCTGCTGACGTGCAGACACTGCTCCTAGGCCCTAAACTATTCAATGGATTAGATGCATTGAAAATAGAGATACACAGGCGGTGTAGTTAGTTTCACAGACAGCCTACTCTGCTGACGTGCTGACACTGCTCCTAGGCCCTAAACTATTAACTGGATTAGATGCAGTGAAAATAGAGATACACAGGAGGTGTAGTTAGTTTCACAGGCGGGCTACTCTGCTGACGTGAACCAAAAGAAAATGGACACTAGAGCTAAAATTAAATATTTATTGAAGCATACGTATAAAATAGAAGAACAACACTAACAAAAATAATAATGAAAGATGCAAAAAACAAGAAAAAGGCTACACACTAGTGCCAAGTACTGATATCCATACCAATATTAAATACATAGGCAACAAAGATGTACACTACTCCTATCTTGGGACGTCGATGAAGATGGAAAATATATGCAATTTAATATTTAATATCCATAAATATAATCTAGAAACTACAGAATGTGTGAGAGACCATAATAATCAATAAATATATATAAGAAGTATCGGATAAAACAAGGCTTCACACAAAGTAGGTTTCACATAGGAGCAAGGCTCATGATAGCAAGGCTAAGTTTAAAGGGAGGTTCACACATCGGGGAGTATACAGTGCAGCATACAGATAAATATATAAGATGAGAATCCCATGTAATATAAATGCTGCATAAGTAATTATCGTAATATCCTGAGAACCAACCTGTAATAGTACATGGAACAGGAGGCCCCGACGCGCGTTTTGCACAATAGCTTCCTCGGGGAGCGTTAGTGTAGGGGTCTGGGGGTCCTGTTTTTATACCCAATGTGGATTATTGGAGCAGTGCGGCTGTAATGGCGCTTCCACCGGCGCCGCAGTGACTGGAAGCTGCGAGGTCACACTGACACGTCAGTGGGAGGGACCAGAAGTGCGACGTGTGCAGGACACATATCCCCGGCAACCAGGACACACAGGCCAGAGGGAGCGCACACCGCTGCAGAGGATGAGGGTAGGCAAAACCAATCGAACAGGGAGCAGCACAGTGAAAGAGCGATGCCTGGGTGAGTGCCAAACAGAGATAAACTAAACATACCTGTGAATGATATACCGGGATAGGAGTGAAGGGAAGTGGAGTAAAGTGCTCGAGGAAGTGCTGGTGTGAAAAAGAAAAAGATGGAGAAAGAAAATAATAAAGAATTAGTGATAACGCGCATAGACCTGAAATACAGGTAATAGGTGAGATTAATGCGATGAATTCTATAAATATAGTGAATACATAAATAATGCACGTATATATTAATGCGTACAGCATAAAAAAGGGAAAAACAATATAAGATTAGCCAAATGCTGTTAATATGCATTACCAACACTATGAACAAATGGAAAATAGAAATTTTAGATGACTACTGATAAGTAGAAAAAAGGGGAATAAAATATTAAAAAATAGAAAACTGAAAAATACGTGCATGCTATATACACATACACAGAAGGTGCTGATATAAAGCAGTGGAGATAAAAAACAGTAAGCCATACAAAATTAAGTGCATAATTACTAAAGAGTACATACCCATTGTGAGGTGCCAAGGGGAGAAGTACTAGAAAACAGATATGTTTCTCCCCGTTTCATTTCATATGTATCACGGTATTGATTGTGAAGCTGTTTATTTCTCTGTAATCCGGTCCTGGCTTCTTTAGTGATCAGCCTGAAAGCTCTGGTGCTTCCCTTACACACATACGATCCAGCTTTTGCTTCAGCTGATATAATCAAGGAACTGCTGGGATCTCAGTCTCTCATCTGCTGGTCTGGGAGCTGACACAGTAAGGTTGCACAAACTTCTTTCTTGTTATATAGGTTTATTTTGCAGTTAGTATCTTGTTGTTAGTGGCCAGACGGCCTTAGACATTTTATTTCATGTTTGGCACGTGTAACATTGTACGGCAAATGTGTACAATAAATACACCTGACACATACCTGTGTGGAACTCGCTAGCCTGCTATTGTTCGTTGTGACTCCATAGCCACCTGCTTGGGCCAAAGCAGAGATCCCTGATGAGCTATATTCCCACAAATGGTTTTGAGAATGCGGGCATAGTGGCTGTTGGACTGTGACTGCAGATAAAGTGCTCTGTGTATGTCCTGGCTGAAAGCTCATGTGCTTTTGAAGAGCCAAGAGTCCAGTAATATGGAGGAACTAGTGAAACAGTTATTGCAGGCAAATGTGCAACAGCAGCAGACCAATACTTACTTCCAGCAAGCCCTGGACCAGCAAAACCAGATTCAGCAAGAGCAGTTGAATGCAATAAAGCAGGCTTTGATTCGGCAGCCCCGAGATGAGAGGGATCATGCACAAAGTGTTGCTGGTGCACGGAAAGCCGTACAAAAAAACCCTGCTTAAAATGACTGCTGACGATGATGTAGAAGTGTATCTCACCGTATTTGAACGTATTGCAGAATGTGAGCATTTACCGGTGGACATGTGGGCTGAAGTGGTTGCGCCATTTCTGAGTGGAGATCCACAAAAGGCCTATTACGATTTAAGTGGAGTGGATGCTATGGACTATACCAAATTAAAAAGCGAAATCCTGGCAAGGCTGGGAGTAAACACATATGTACGAGCACAGAGGGTACATTTATGGACTTTTGTGGAAGATCAGCCAGCCCGCTCACAAATGCATGATCTTATCCATCTAGTAAAAAAATGGCTGCAACCAGAGATTTTGACATCTGCAGAGATGGTGGAACGTGTTGTTCTAGACAAGTACCTGCGGTCCTTGCCCCCTAAGTTACAGAGGTGGGTTGGACAAGGTGACCCATATACAGCCGACCAGTTGGTGAATATGGTCGAACGCTACAATGCTTCTGAAAGCCTACTCCAAGGGACGTTATCACCTCGCTGGGCTCCCAAGAAATCGCCAGAAAATACTGCGAGACCTACTTCATCTTCAAAAGAAGAGAACGTTACAATAAAGGGTAGCAGACCCACAAAGAACTATGGAGGCGGTACAGTCTCACAGCAATTCAGCAGACCCTATCTGGCGTCTCCGGCGAGGAAGCAAGGACCTATACAATGTTGGCGATGTCGCGGGCTTGGCCATGTAGCAGCTAACTGCCCAATGACTACAGAGCCAATGGACTGTAACGCTATGAGACGTCTTTCGTTATATGTACAGTCAGTCTGTGTTGCAGAGGTCCTCACAGGAAATGAACGACACGTGTGTTGCCTCGAGGTCGACGGCCATAGTGTGAATGCCGTCTTGGATTCCGGCAGTCAAGTAACTCTGGTACATGCCAGTTTGGTGGACTCTAGAGCCCTAACGAACTCAACCCTGGGCATTAGTTGCATCCATGGCGATATAAAAAACTACCCCACTGCCTGGGTCACCCTTGCCACGCCAGTGGGAACCAAAAGACATCAAGCGGCAGTCCTAAAGTCTATGGGACATGATGTAATATTGGGGAGAGACTTTCCCTTATTTTGGGACTTGTGGAACCTTAAAAATGGCATGAGCACTCTAGTTGAGGAGGGTGCCGTGGGGCTAACCCCTGAGCTATTGCAGCAAGAGGGGGGGGAGTCCATCTCAGAGGTAACTCCAGAATCTGTAGACTCACCTCTGGCTGTATATGCAGGCGACGCAAGTGAACTAGAGGAGGCTATAGAAATGCCAGGTCTTGAGGTGGCCCGTGGTAAGTTCGGGACCGCTCAACACCAGGACCCTACTCTGGCAAGGGCATGGGAAAATGTAAAGGTCTCTGAGGGAAGACCATTGTACCCAGGGGCTCAAAATGAGTTCCCACACCTAGCTGTGCAACAGGGTATGCTGTATCATATAGACAAAGTGCGGGGGTGGCGGTAGAGCAACTAGTGGTGCCCAAGTCCTTTCGCCAGGTAGTTTTGGAACTGGCACATAAACATCCCTTGGGGGGACACCTGGCCGGAGAAAAAACAAAACACCGTATTCTGCAGCGTTTCTTTTGGCCGGGTCTAGGGGGGGACGTGACCCGGTATTGTCAGTCCTGTCCTACGTGTCAATTGACCACACCTATGTCACATTTTAGAAGCCCCCTTGTGCCCTTACCAATAATAGAGGTGCCCTTCGAGAGGATAGCAATGGATATAGTGGGTCCATTAGTTAAATCTGCCAGGGGACATCAGTACATTTTGGTAGTACTAGATTATGCCACTCGTTACCCTGAAGCAGTGCCTCTGCGGAATGCCAATGCGAAAGCAATTTCAAAGGAGCTTGTTAATATGTTTTCTCGCACCGGCATTCCGAAAGAAATACTAACAGATCAGGGAACCCCCTTTATGTCTCGAATACTTAAGGACTTGTGTAAGCTCCTAAAAATCTCCCACTTGCGTACTTCAGTATATCACCCTCAGACTGACGGGTTGGTGGAGCGATTTAATAAAACCCTGAAGGGAATGTTGAAAAGGGTGGTAGATAAGGACGGGAGGGATTGGGATGCTCTCCTACCATATCTCCTGTTCGCTATACGGGAAGTACCCCAATCCTCCACAGGCTTTTCGCCTTTTGAGTTAGTTTACGGGCGATGTCCTAGAGGCCTGTTAGATATTGCTAAAGAGACTTGGGAACAAGAGGTGACTCCTTATCGCAGTGTAATTGAACACGTAATGCTTATGCAAGATAGAATTGAGGCGGTCATGCCAATAGTTAAGGAATGTTTAGAACGTGCGCAACAGGCCCAAAGCACGGTATATAACCGAGCGGCTAAAACACGAGTCTTTCAACCCGGAGACAGGGTGTTAGTATTAGTACCCACTGTAGAAAATAAATTTCTTGCGAAGTGGCAGGGCCCATACGAGGTGTTGGAGAGAATAGGTGAAGTGAATTATAAGATATATCAACCAGACAAGAGGAAAACCGAACAAATCTACCACATAAACTTGCTTAAGGCCTGGCGGGATAGGGAGAGTCTAATGACAAAAGCCACCCTTAATGATGGACCTCATAGGGCACCCCCATCTGTGGTAAATGACCCCCAGGTAGCATTGCCAGAGGTGGGTATTGCAGAGACACTATCCGAAAGTCAAAAACGAGAGACCAAGGAATTTATACAGAAAAACGCAGAGGTTTTTTCAGAGCTTCCTGGTCGTACTCACTTAATTAAACACGACATTGTTACTGATCCACAGGTCCGTGTACAACTAAAACCATATCGAATTCCGGAGGCTCGGAGACAAGCCATTGCCCAGGAAGTCGAGAAAATGTTAGAACTTGCAGTCATTGAAGAGTCCCGGAGTGATTGGGCTAGCCCAATCATGCTAGTGCCCAAACCCGATGGGACTATTAGGTTTTGTAATGATTTTCGGAAATTAAATGAGGTATCAAAATTCGATGCCTACCCGATGCCGAGAGTTGATGAACTTATAGAGAGACTGGGTTCGGCCAGGTACATATCTACTATCGACTTAACAAAAGGTTATTGGCAGATTCCCCTCACGGATTCAGCCAAAGAGAAAACGGCCTTTGTAACGCCCCAGGGACTGTTCCAGTACCGTGATATGCCATTTGGGTTGCATGGTGCTGCAGCCACCTTCCAACGTCTAACAGATATTGTCCTTAAACCCCACGTCCGGTATGCGTCCGCATACTTGGACGATATCATTGTCTTTAGTGACGACTGGGACACACATTTGTCAAAAGTACAAGCCGTCTTAGACTCGATAAAAACTGCTGGGTTAACTGCCAATCCTAAGAAATGTACCTTGGGATTGGAAGAGGCTCGCTATCTGGGATATAGCATAGGGCGAGGAGTCGTAAGGCCACAGACCAATAAAGTGGACGCTATTCAGAATTGGCTACGACCGGTCAACAAAAAACAGGTCGGAGCCTTTTTAGGGATCGTTGGCTATTATAGGCGCTTCATTAAAAATTTTGCCACCATTGCGGCCCCTCTCACAGAGCTTACCAAGGGCTCGAAATCTATCACAATAAAGTGGAATGCAGAAGCAGAGAAGGCCTTTCAGTATTTGAAAACGGTCCTCTGTGACCAACCAGTATTGGTTGCCCCTGACTTTAAACGGGAGTTTATTGTCCAAACGGATGCCTCTGGTGTCGGCCTCGGTGCAGTGTTGTCACAGGAAGTGAATGGCGAGGAACACCGAGTAAGCTATCTGAGTAGGAAGCTTACCAAGGCAGAAAAGAATTATAGCGTGGTTGAGCGCGAAGCCCTGGCTGTGAAATGGGCCCTATTCACCTTACGCTATTATTTACTAGGTCACCAATTTAGGCTAGTAACGGACCATTCACCCCTAACATGGATGTCCCGCGCAAAAGAGGGCAATGCGAGGGTGACACGCTGGTTCTTGGCATTACAACCTTTTAACTTTTCCGTTGAGCACAGGGCAGGCGCAGCGCACGGGAATGCAGATGCGTTATCCAGAACACACTGCTTAGTGACTCATCGTGTCCGACCCTACAGGCTCAAACAAAGGAAGGGGGTATGTGAGGTGCCAAGGGGAGAAGTACTAGAAAACAGATATGTTTCTCCCCGTTTCATTTCATATGTATCACGGTATTGATTGTGAAGCTGTTTATTTCTCTGTAATCCGGTCCTGGTTTCTTTAGTGATCAGCCTGAAAGCTCTGGTGCTTCCCTTCCACATACGATCCAGCTTTTGCTTCAGCTGATATAATCAAGGAACTGCTGGGATCTCAGTCTCTCATCTGCTGGTCTGGGAGCTGACACAGTAAGGTTGCACAAACTTCTTTCTTGTTGTATAGGTTTATTTTGCAGTTAGTATCTTGTTGTTAGTTAGTGGTCAGACGGCCTTAGACATTTTATTTCATGTTTGGCACGTGTAACATTGTACGGCAAATGTGTACAATAAATACACCTGACACATACCTGTGTGGAACTCGCTAGCCTGCTATTGTTCGTTGTGACTCCATAGCCACCTGCTTGGGCCAAAGCAGAGATCCCTGATGAGCTATATTCCCACACCATGTACAAAAATGTATGCAAATAGAAAAAAGGAAGCTAAGATTATTGTATATAATTATATATATATATATATATATATATATATATATATATATATAGATAAAATGATATGAAAATATCATGATAGTGAATACAATATAAAAAAACAAGCAAAACGCTGCAGAACCTACAATGCATATGCATAATAACTCTATAATGCTCAAAGATGATTTCTCTTTAGGAAAAGGGGTCCATCAACACATCCTGGGAACGAATTGGGTGAAACTGGATTAGATGCAGTGAAAATAGAGATACACAGGCGGTGTAGTTAGTTTCACAGGCGGGCTACTCTGCTGATGTGCAGACACTGCTCCTAGGCCCAAAACTATTAACTGGGTTAGATGCAGTAAAAATTGAGATACACAGGCGGTGTAGCTAGCTTCACAGGTGGGCTACTCAGATGACTATCAGACAATGCTACTACCCCAAAAGGATTGGCTGAGCTAGATTACATCCAATGCTGTCACAAACACTTGCACAGCACTGGCACAGACCTGCCTGGCAAACAGTGCTATGAACTGCTGTAATCTACCCTGAAAAGGGTTGATATTATAACTAGTCCCGACTCCCTAAACCTATCTCTCTGACAATTCGCTCCAAAAAAAACACTCTTAGTCTGTATAGCGCCCACAACAGTAGCGGTGCTGTCTAACACTAAGTTGCAGCAGTGAGGAAATGGTGGTGACGGGGCAAATGGCTGGTTCTTATAGGGCAAGGAGGACCAGGGCCGGCGTCAGCACCCTGCATACCCGGGCACGTGCCGAGGCCCTGGCGAGACAGGGGGGCCCATTCAAGGCCGATGTTAAGGGCAGGCAGCTGCCAGTGCCTAGGACCACCGCTCACCCAGGGGCCCTCAGCTAGCAGCACATCACGGAGCTGACTCGGCAGGGGAGGGGGAGTGGCCAGGGGCTGTCTAATTATACTCACCTACTCCTGGCAGCTGGCGCGGTCCCTGCAGGTCCCTAGCTCCCCAGCTTCTTCCTGTACTGAGCGGTACATGGTACCGCTCATTACAGTAATGAATATGCGGCTCCACCTCCCATAACGGTGGAGCTGCATATTCATTACTGTAATGAGCGGTAACGGTGACCGCTCAATACAGGAAGAAGCTGCCGGCGCCGGGAAGCAGGGACTGCAGCCAGGGCTGCCACTAGGAATTTTGGGGCCTCATACTGGCAAATTTTTGGGGCCCCTTGAGACTTCGCCCAGGCTCCACCCCAGCCCCACCTCCACTCCTCGAACTGTCCACAGTCAAAAGATTTTTTAAGCTGCCACCATGACAAGGTAGACTCTTTTGGCCAGGCCCTACTCTACTCTAACCTATTAAACATTTGTTAAAATATCCAATACAATTTAGGTACATTTTTATTTATTTTTCAATTTTTAAAATGACCAATAATATCACATTCAGGGGACAAATACCACCGCACCATTACCAGACACCATATTACCACCACATAGTGACCTATAATACCACATACAAGGAAAAAATACCGCCACACCATGGCCGGACAACATATTACCACCACATAGTGACTGAACACTACAATACTGATCAGTAATAAAAAAAACACAATACTAATATCACCATAAGCATCATTATACAAAGGAGATCTGTACTTGGTGTGCAGTGTCTGTGTACAGGTAATACAGTGATTACCAGTGACATTATACACTGGAGCTCTGTGTATAGTGTCAGTGTACAGGTAATACAGTGATCACCAGTGACATTATAGACAGGCGCCCTGTATATAGTGTCTGTGTACAGGTAATACAGTGATCACTGGTGTCATTATACACAGGAGATCTGTATATAGTGTATAATGTAAGGGTAATACAGTGATCATTGGTGACATTGTACACAGGACCGCTGTATATAGTGTCAGTGTACAGGTAATACAGTGATCACTGGTGACATTGTACACAGGAACTCTGTATACAGTGTATAGTGTCAGTGTACAGGTAACACACTGACTCACCAGTGACGTCTCTAGGTGAAGTCCTTCATCTTCGTTTTTAATCTTCATTCATCACAGACCGCCATCACTTCTTCCAGCCTTGGCTTGTCTCTGCAGGAAATAACACAGTTATCTAGAGCACCACTTGCAAAACACATTTTTTTCCCCAAATTCTAAACTACACCAGATGAAGAAAAAAAAGGTGACACTGTTGCTCTGCACAGTAACAGAACAGCTCCCCCATTTAAAACAGTATCCTCAAAAAATAAAATAAATACATCACTGCAGTAATAATATCCCTTAATTAGCCCCTATTGTGATAATATTCCCCATCCCAGCCCCTATGGGTCTCATTCCTGGCTCCAGCTGTATGTTCTCCTATCCTGCCCCCATGTGATGTCCCATCCTGCGCCATATGAGCTAACCATCCTGACCCATCTGTCCAATGATCCTGCCCAATCTGTCCCATGATCCTGCCCCATCTGCCCCATGATCCTGCCCCATCTGCCCCATGATTCTGCCTCATCTGCCTCCATCGTATCCATCCTGCCCCATGATCATACACCACCTGTCTCCATCCTGCCCCATGATACTGCCCCATGATCCTGCCCCATACGTCTCAATCGTATCCATCCTGCCCCATGATCCTGCATCATCTGTCTCCATCCTGCCCCATTATCCAGACCCATCTGTCTCCATCCTGCCCCATCTGTCTCCATCCTGCCCCAAATCCTGCCCCTGTGTCTCCAATCCTGCCCCCATGTCTCCAATCCTGTTCCCATGTCTCCCATCCTGCCCCCGTGTCTCTATTTTGCCTCCTTGTCTCCATTCTGCCCCTTGTCTACATTCTGCTCCCTTGTCTCCCATCCTGCTTCTGTGTCTCCCATCCTGCCCCCATGTCTCCCATCCTGCCCCCGTGTCTCTATTTTGCCCCCTGTCTCCATTCTGCCCCGTCTCTATTCTGCCCCCTGTCTCCATTCTGCCCTCTTTCTCCATTCTGCCCCTGTGTCTCCAATCCAGCCCCCGTGTCTCCCATCCCGCCCCCATGTGTCCATTCTGCCCCCTTTCTCCATTCTGCCCCCTGTCACCATTCTGCCCCAGTCTCCATTCAGCCCCTGTCTCCAATCCTGCCCCCATGTCTCCATTCTACCCCTTGTCTCCATTCTGTCCTATTTCTCCAATCCTGCCCCAGTGCCTCCATTCTGCCCCTTGTGTCCATCCTGCCCCATGTCTGCATTCTGCCCCGTGTCTCCAATCCTGCCCCCATGTCTCCATTCTGCCCTGGGCAGAATGGAGACACATGGTCCATGTGTCTCCATACTGCCAGTGAAACATAGTGCGGCATGCCGCATTCAATAAAAATAAAACCCTTTCCTCTTACCTAGCCACACTCCTGCGGCGATGATATATGTTCCCAGGGGGAGGCTATTGGGATAAAGTACAAAGAAAGAAAAAAGCCAGCTCACCGATATGTGCAAGGAGCACGGAACTTCGTCCTGACTCGACGTAGTGCAGATCCAAGTAAAAGAGAAAAATGTTCCAGCTTCTTGATAAAATGTAAAACTTTAATCCATCATATAAAATAGTAGAAGACACACTCCTGGGACAATGCCATGTCACAAGTGAAGAAAGCTACGCGTTTCGACCATACGGTCTTTGTCACAGCTGATCTACTCAGCAGTCCATCCAGTATAAGAAGGACTGACCTACCAATGGAAAGGTAAAAGAAAGAAAGAAAAAAAAAAAAAAAAAAGGGGGGCTCACCTGACCAAGAGTACTTATAATCACAAAAACATATAAACCATTGCCAGATATTCCAAAAAATATAAACAATATATATATATACAATGGTAAGATACAATAAATCCCATATATATGAAAATACAAAAAAAGAGACAGAAAAAAACACACAAAAAAAAAAAAAAAGGCTAAAAAACATGCAATATATAAATACATGAATCTGTGCCTGCACTGCAATTTACCATATCTAATAGTGAAACATAAGTTCACTCTTTTTATTCAAACCATGCGAAAATCTATTACCCAATTTAAACATCCAAAAGGCTTCCCGTGTGAGTAAAGACCTATGCATGTCTCCTCCCCGCGGAGGTTTTTTTATTTTTTCAATGTCCGTTACTCTTAAAGAATCAGTGCTGCGTGAATGCATTTGAATGAAATGTCTCGCCGCTGAGGAAAGGGTACGATTGCTGTTAGTTGTACATTTGATATCGAACAAATGTTCAGAGATGCGGTTTTTTAGTTTTCTAATTGTGCAACCGATGTATGATTTGTCGCAGGAAATGCAATCTATTTTGTATACTACAAATCGTGTGTTACAATTAATAAAAGTTTTAATTTTATATTTCTTTTCCATACCCCTGGTACCAAAAAATTTTGTAACTATTAAATGCTTACAGGTAGTACAATTAGTGATATTGCATTTATAGCAACCCGTACAACTAAGCCAGGTGCTATTAGGTTGTTTGGACATAAAGCAATTAGGGGATAATATGTTGCCTAGCGTAGGTGCCCTTCTTGCTACAACGTTGCAACCATTATTCAACAATACAGCAAGAGTGGCATCTTCAAAAAGAATTGGAATAGCCCGATTAATAATTGTTTTAATCTCATTAAATTGCGGGCTGAATTGTATACAGACATATGGCTTGGTTGCCACATTTTTATGATTGTCATTTTTATTTTTATTTATGACTAGATTCCACATCTAAAAGATCTGACTGATTCTTTTGTTTGGCAACATTTAATGCTCTATTGAGCATCCAGTTAGGGTACCCCCGCTTTCTGAATTTATTTCCTGCTTGAAGTAAATCATTATTAAAATTGCTATTGTTGTTGCAATTCCGCTTCAATCTTGTAAATTCCCCCACGGGGATGGCTTTGATTGTATGTCTAGGATGGCTACTTTTGGCATGGAGCACCGTATTCCCTGCCATTGGCTTTGTAAACGTACGTGTAGATACCAACTCACCTGGAATCCCTGTCAATTCCAAATCAAGAAATGAAATTCTGGAAACCGCATGCACAAACGTAAATTTTATGTTGAAATCGTTATTATTAATGTACTCCACAAATTTTTGTATGGCAGATACATCGCCCTTCCAGATAATCAACGTATCATCGATATATCTGCCATACCAGTGGATAAAAGAAGAAAAAGGATTTACTGCTGAAAATAAATATAAATATTCCCAATGGGCCATCACCAGATTTGCCAGAGATGGAGAAAATTTAGCGCCCATAGAAACGCCTGTGCGCTGCAAATAATACTCCTCATCAAAAGAAAAAAAATTATGTGTTAATAAGAAAAAAGTGACCTGTAAAATAAAATTAACCAAGTCCTCCGAATAAATGCTATATTTGTTGAGATGGAATTGAAGGGCTGACATCGCTATATCATGCGGAATACAAGTATACAATGATACTACATCGCAGCTTAGCCATGTAAAATCTGAATTCCACTGTTTTTGTGTTATGATACCCAAAACATCTTTGGTGTCTCTAATATGTCCAGGAGTTCTAGACACCAACGGCTGCAATACCGAGTCCAGCCACTGACCCAAAAACTCATTCAGTGAACCAATACTAGAGACTATGGGTCTCATTGGAGGAAATGCTGCTTGCTTGTGCATTTTAGGAAGCCCATATAATATGGGCGTTACAGGATGAGAGACGTGTAAATAATCAGCTTGTTTAGATGTTAAAACTCCCAAAGCTACACCTTCCTCTATCATTACATCAATCTGTTGTTTGAAAAGGATAGTGGGATCAGAACTTAATTTTTTATAGACATTACTGTCAGAGATTAATTTCAAGATCTCATTTTTATAATCAATAGAGTTCATTATAACAATAATCCCCCCCTTGTCACTTGTTTTTATCACTATGTCTTTCATAGCCTTAATTTCTTGAATGGCTTTTTTCTCCTTTCTAGATAAATTGTTTTTAATCGATAGTTTATTTTCATGTAGAGTTTTAAGATCTCGTTCTACTATTTCCTGGAATTTATTCATGCACTCTACTCGAGAGTTTATAGGATAAAAATAGGGGTTTTTTGTACTGAAATTATTTGCTTGATTAATAACTTTATTTTCTGTACCACGATCCTGTATATCCTGCAATATAACAAGTGACATTTGCTCGTGAAAGTCTAATGTGTGAAAGTCATTTGTAACTTTTTCCTCCCTTTCAGCACAATTTTCTTGATCAGTGGAAAAAAATGTTTTTTTATGGTTAAGTTCCTGATAAATTTATTGACATCCAAAATGGTGGAAAACAAATCAAAGTCTTGGTCCGGTGCAAAATTTAAGCCATAGGTCAAAACTTGCAATTGTTCTTCTGAAAAAGACTTGGAAGAGAGATTGACTATATTACGGCTTATCTCATCATGCCCTTCTTGCGGCAGGTTAGCACACCAGGATGATTTTCTGTGCTTCCTCCCACCGCGCCTTTTGCGTTTTTTGATTTGTTTGATTGTTTAGCTGAATTATGTTCTATGGGCTCATTGAGAGAGATCAAATGTACTAAAGCCGTTGTCGTCCGAATCGCCATCACGTGAACTAAAACTCACATAGCGTCTATTTGATTTCCTACGACGATTGGAAAAACGCAAGATAGATCTGGGAGTGTTGGAAGAATCCTTATCTTCGTGCCAATTGTATACTCTATTACTGGCATAGTCTTCCAAATCACGTTCAAATTTGCGCTTTTTCCTAGATATAATTTCATCTTCCAATGTTGTAATTTCCTCCCGTACTTTCTTGTATGTGTCACTGTTTTCACACATGACATTCATACTTTGTAAACTTTCCTTGGAGGTTTCAATTTCCTTTTGCACGTCCTGAAGTTTTTTCTCTTCATATTTGACAATAAGTCGCATGAGGTTCAGTGAACAGCTGGTTAGAATCTCATTCCATTCATTAGAAAATGTTGAACCAAAATCAGTGGTGGCTTTTTTCTTCAACCGTAAACCTCTTGGAATCATGTCCTTAGACACGTAATTCTGGAGGGTGGTTAAATCCCACCAGATTTTCGTCTCCTGAATCATAGTCTTTTTCAGAAGAGTCCATGTGTTGGAAATATCAGAGCCAAAATTGGTCTCATTAAGTCCACCAGAAAACACATTAGCCGCCTTTTGCATGCGGTTTTTGGTATAGTCCGACATGGTGCAGTGCAGAGTTTAATTCTGTCACAAAAGCAGATCGAAGCTTCACTCGCTTAATCAAGTGTGGTAAGTCCCATATATGGAGTATATATCAGGTGCACGGCAGTCAATTTAAAGATAAAGTACAAAGAAAGAAAAAAGCCATTTTCTAATGAATGGAATGAGATTCTAACCAGCTGTTCACTGAACCTCATGCGACTTATTGTCAAATATGAAGAGAAAAAAACTTCAGGACGTGCAAAAGGAAATTGAAACCTCCAAGGAAAGTTTACAAAGTATGAATGTCATGTGTGAAAACAGTGACACATACAAGAAAATACGGGAGGAAATTACAACATTGGAAGATGAAATTATATCTAGGAAAAAGCGCAAATTTGAACGTGATTTGGAAGACTATGCCAGTAATAGAGTATACAATTGGCACGAAGATAAGGATTCTTCCAACACTCCCAGATCTATCTTGCGTTTTTCCAATCGTCGTAGGAAATCAAATAGACGCTATGTGAGTTTTAGTTCACGTGATGGCGATTCGGACGACAACGGCTTTAGTACATCTGATCTCTCTCAATGAGCCCATAGAACATAATTCAGCTAAACAAACAAATCAAAAAACGCAAAAGGCGCGGTGGGAGGAAGCACAGAAAATCATCCTGGTGTGCTAACCCGCCGCAAGAAGGGCATGATGAGATAAGCCGTAATATAGTCAATCTCTCTTCCAAGTCTTTTTCAGAAGAACAATTGCAAGTTTTGACCTATGGCTTAAATTTTGCACCGGACCAAGACTTGTTTTCCACCATTTTGGATGTCAATAAATTTATCAGGAACTTAACCATAAAAAAAATTTTTTTTCCACTGATCAAGAAAATTGTGCTGAAAGGGAGGAAAAAGTTACAAATGACTTTCACACATTAGACTTTCACGAGCAAATGTCACTTGTTATATTGCAGGATATACAGGATAGTGGTACAGAAAATAAAGTTATTAATCAAGCAAATAATTTCAGTACAAAAAACTCCTATTTTTATCCTATAAACTCTCGAGTAGAGTGCATGAATAAATTCCAGGAAATAATAGAACGAGATCTTAAAACTCTACATGAATATAAACTATCGATTAAAAACAATTTATCTAGAAAGGAGAGAAAAGCCATTCAAGAAATTAAGGCTATGAAAGACATAGTGATAAAAACAAGTGACAAGGGGGGGATTATTGTTATAATGAACTCTATTGATTATAAAAATGAGATCTTGAAATTAATCTCTGACAGTAATGTCTATAAAAAATTAAGTTCTGATCCCACTATCCTTTTCAAACAACAGATTGATGTAATGATAGAGGAAGGTGTAGCTTTGGGAGTTTTAACATCTAAACAAGCTGATTATTTACACGTCTCTCATCCTGTAACGCCCATATTATATGGGCTTCCTAAAATGCACAAGCAAGCAGCATTTCCTCCAATGAGACCCATAGTCTCTAGTATTGGTTCACTGAATGAGTTTTTGGGTCAGTGGCTGGACTCGGTATTGCAGCCGTTGGTGTCTAGAACTCCTGGACATATTAGAGACACCAAAGATGTTTTGGGTATCATAACACAAAAACAGTGGAATTCAGATTTTACATGGCTAAGCTGCGATGTAGTATCATTGTATACTTGTATTCCGCATGATATAGCGATGTCAGCCCTTCAATTCCATCTCAACAAATATAGCATTTATTCGGAGGACTTGGTTAATTTTATTTTACAGGTCACTTTTTTCTTATTAACACATATTTTTTTTTCTTTTGATGAGGAGTATTATTTGCAGCGCACAGGCGTTTCTATGGGCGCTAAATTTTCTTCATCTCTGGCAAATCTGGTGATGGCCCATTGGGAATATTTATATTTATTTTCAGCAGTAAATCCTTTTTCTTCTTTTATCCACTGGTATGGCAGATATATCGATGATACGTTGATTATCTGGAAGGGCGATGTATCTGCCATACAAAAATTTGTGGCGTACATTAATAATAACGATTTCAACATAAAATTTACGTTTGTGCATGCGGTTTCCAGAATTTCATTTCTTGATTTGGAATTGACAGGGATTCCAGGTGAGTTGGTATCTACACGTACGTTTACAAAGCCAATGGCAGGGAATACGGTGCTCCATGCCAAAAGTAGCCATCCTAGGCATACAATCAAAGCCATCCCCGTGGGGGAATTTACAAGATTGAAGCGGAATTGCAACAACAATAGCAATTTTAATAATGATTTACTTCAAGCAGGAAATAAATACAGAAAGCGGGGGTACCCTAACTGGATGCTCAATAGAGCATTAAATGTTGCCAAACAAAAGAATCAGTCAGATCTTTTAGATGTGGAATCTAGTCATAAGAAAAATAAAAATAAAAATGACAATCATAAAAATGTGGCAACCAAGCCATATGTCTGTATACAATTCAGCCCGCAATTTAATGAGATTAAAACAATTATTAATCGGGCTATTCCAATTCTTTTTGAAGATCCCACTCTTGCTGTATTGTTGAATAATGGTTGCAACGTTGTAGCAAGAAGGGCACCTACGCTAGGCAACATATTATCCCCTAATTGCTTTATGTCCAAACAACCTAATAGCACCTGGCTTAGTTGTACGGGTTGCTATAAATGCAATATCACTAATTGTACTACCTGTAAGCATTTAATAGTTACAAAATTTTTTGGTACCAGGGGTATGGAAAAGAAATATAAAATTAAAACTTTTATTAATTGTAACACACGATTTGTAGTATACAAAATAGATTGCATTTCCTGCGACAAATCATACATCGGTTGCACAATTAGAAAACTAAAAAACCGCATCTCTGAACATTTGTACGATATCAAATGTACAACTAACAGCAATCATACCGTTTCCTCAGCGGCGAGACATTTCATTGAAATGCATTCACGCAGCACTGATTCTTTAAGAGTAACGGGCATTGAAAAAATAAAAAAACCTCCGCGGGGAGGAGACATGCATAGGTCTTTACTCACATGGGAAGCCTTTTGGATGTTTAATTTGGGCACTAGATTTCCGCATGGTTTGAATAAAAAGAGTGAACTTATGTTCCACTATTAGATATGGTAAATTGCAGTGCAGGCACAGATTTATGTATTTATATATTGCATGTTTTTTAGCCTTTTTTTTTTTTTTTTGTGTTTTTTTCTGTCTCTTTTTTGTATTTTCATATATATGGGATTTATTGTATCTTACCATTGTGTATATATATATTGTTTATATTTTTTGGAATATCTGGCAATGGTTTATATGTTTTTGTGATTATAAGTACTCTTGGTCAGGTGAGCCCCCCTTTTTTTTTTTTTTGTTTCTTTCTTTTACCTTTCCATTGGTAGGTCAGTCCTTCTTATACTGGATGGACTGCTGAGTAGATCAGCTGTGACAAAGACCGTATGGTCGAAACGCGTAGCTTTCTTCACTTGTGACATGGCATTGTCCCAGGAGTGTGTCTTCTACTATTTTATATGATGGATTAAAGTTTTACATTTTATCAAGAAGCTGGAACATTTTTCTCTTTTACTTGGAGGCTATTGGAGACTGGGGGCCCAGCCGTGTCCCACAGGGCCCAGGGGGAGGCTAGTGGAAACTCTACCTGGACCCTGTTGGACGTGGCTCCCAGTCCCCACTAGCCTCCCCCTGGGCACAGTTGGATGAGGACCCCAGTCCCCACTAGCCTTCCCCAGGCCCTGTTGGATGCGGCCAGGCCCTCAGTCACCACTAGCCTCACCCTGTCCCAGGGAGAAGCGAGTGGTGACTGGGGGCCCATGTCCATCAGGGCCCAGGGCTCCTGGGCCTTGTTGGATGCAGGCCCCCAGTCCCACTCACTTCCCCCTGGGCCTTGTTGTATGCGGGCCCCCCCAGTCACCACTCGCCTTCCCCCATCAGCCACACGATACTAGTCCAGACGCAGCCATGGTGAGGCACCTGAAGCCTCTTCTCACCCTGCCGTCTCTGCTCGTCCGATCCGCCCGCTGCTGTCAGACTGCTCATCCGCCGTTCACCATCCGCCCATGTGGCACACTGCACACACGCTGCTCTGCTCCGGAATGAGGAAGTGGAGTAGTGTGTGATGTCAGGAGGACCATGATGCACCCGGCCAGCCAAAGTTTAAAGTGAGAGGACCGGGCTGTCAGCGTGCTTGGGCCCCCCATTTTGCTTCTAATCACCGGGTCCCATACAGTAGTAAAGGCAGTAATGCCCTGATGGCGGTCCTGCTCCCAACCACGAGACAGCAGCAGCTGATATCTTCAGGTGTTCATAAACGTTAGCCTGCACCCAACCAGCTTAGGCTAGTTTCACATTTGTGGTCGGTAGGGCTGCGGATGGCAGCATACTTCCTCCCTTCTTCATCCTTATAGCCCCGCCTATGCTCCGCTTAATTCTGTAAGCGTCCTGCCCTGCCCTGCGTACCTATCTTTAACATTGTGTATACAGGGACATGCATTGTATGTGGATGCATCCGCATGTGGCAATTTGACATGTGCAAATGTAAGGAGGTTGCTTTCCCTGCTCCTTGCCTGGAACCACTTAGTCAGACAGCTGGGTTGTTGAGGGGAAGACTTTCTGCCCTGGACAGAGGGGACGAGGTGACTGCTGGGAAGAGAGAGGGGTGTGGTTAGAAAAAGAGCGGGAGAGCAGAGAGAGGGCAGCGCGCCAAAGAGAGGGCAGGCTGCAGCGCCGTGCTCCCCTAAAAGTAGTGCTCCCCGTGAGGGCACTGAGGCTGAGATACCAACCATAGTGAAGGCTGTATGTGAAGGTGTAGACTCCGAAGCCTCCTGAAACAGAAAAGACTCTTCCCCTGACAGCGCAGAGACAGTGACCGGTGACCGCAGTGACAAGCAAAGATCCCTGAGTGTGATAAGTAACTGCCCAGTGTGTGTGTGACATCGTTACTACAGAGAATCTGCCAGAAACATACAGAGACTTCTGCAGCAGTGACCTAGACTGTGCTACTTCCTGATTTCAGTTTCACTTTGAAGAGAAAAGACTGCACAGGTTTAACCCCAGAGTTTCCAGTTCTCAGAAGACAGGAAAGACTTCAGACTCTTGTGCTGAAGTGCTGCTGGTGACTGTACCCACATTGGAATAAGGACCCTCCAGTCATTATTTCCCTGGACTGATAAGTTACAAGAACACTCGTTTTCCATTTCTATTCTGCTTAGCTGTTTAATAGCTTCAGTTAACTTGTTGTGTACTGTTATACTGCTTGCATTATCTTTGCTAACCCCCTGCTTCCTCCCTGCGAGGATAATTTTACCCCTGTTAATAAATCCCCTTCAACAGTTGGTCTGTCTGTTCTGTGGTGACATACTCAACCCTGCACTCTATTTCACAGCGACCGCACATAAATGCAAAATTTTGCATTTCCGTGCGGTCATCGCACACGTCAAATCGCAGCATGCAACGCATATCCCTGCATACCCAATGTTAAAGATGAGTATGTAGGGCAACGCAGGATGCATATAGAAGTAGGCGGAGCTTCATGGAGGAAGAAGGGAGGGAGTACACTGCCATCCACAGCCCTCCCAACCGTAAATGTGAAACCAGCCTTAGATAAGCATCTTCTTTTTACTATCATTTGCAGCTAAAAGAATATCACCCAATGGTCTTGTGCGCTGTTGTTCCCCTACAGTTTTGCTATGATTCAGAATTTAGTCATCTTTGTAATTTCTGTTTCCTTTTAATGAACCATAATTACACTGTCCACGCATCAGAGAATATGCATTCACTTTCTGTCTGTACATGGATCTGCTTGACCTATTGTCAGTCCTTCTTCGAATAAGACATTGTTCATTTTGGTGTTCCACACTGTTGCCGAATGCTTAAGAATATAGCGAGATTTTTGTAGTTTGCAAACGAGATTCTCTTCGCCCTCTCTGATATAACTCTCAGGTTGTGTCATATACAAGTCCTCTTCAATGTCACAATTTAAAAAGGCAGTTTTGATGTCCAAGTGGCAAACATCTTTTGGACATATGAAAGTCCTGAATGTGGTCTGCTTAGAAACCGGAGAAAATGTGACATCATAATTGTCACCATACTTCAAGATAATATCGTTTAGCAACTAATCTTGCTTTAACCCCTTAGTGACAGAGCCAATTTGGTACTTAATAACCAGGCCAATTTTTACAATTCTGACCACTGTCACTTTATGAGGTTATAACTCTGGAACGCTTCAACGGATCCCGCTGATTGTGAGATTGTTTTTTCGTGACATATTGCACTTCATGTTAGTGGTAACATTTCTTCGATATTACTTGCGTTTATTTATTAAAAAAACGGAAATATGGCGAAAATTTTGAAAATTTTGCAATTTTCAAACTTTGAATTTTTATGCCCTTACATCAGAGAGATATGTCACACAAAATGGTCAATAAATAACATTTCCCATATGTCTACTTTACATCAGCACAATTTTGGAAAAAAAAAAAATTATTAGGGACTTATAAGGGTTAAAATTTGACCAGCAATTTCTTATTTTTACAGCAAAATTTACAAAACCATTTTTTTTAGGGACCACCTCACATTTGAAGTCAGTTTGAGGGGTCTATGTAGCAGAAAATGCCCAAAATTGACACCATTCTAAAAACTGCACCCCTCAAGGTGCGCAAAACCACATTCAAGAAGTTTATTAACCCTTCAGTTGCTGCACAGGAACTGAAGCAATGTGGAAGGAAAAAATGAACATTTTACTTTTTTTCACAAATATTTTACTTCAGAATCAATTTTTTTTATTTTCACATGTGTAAAAAAAGAAAATGAACCACATCATTTGTTGTGCAATTTGTCCGGAGAATGCCGATACCCCATATGTGGGGAGGGACCACTATTTGGGTGCACAGTAGAGCTCAGGAGGGAAGGAGCGCCATTTGGCTTTTTCAACATAGAATTCCCTGGAATTGAGATCGGACACCATGTCGCGTTTGGAGAGCCCCTGATGTGCCTAAACAGTGGAAACCCCCCACAAGTGACACCATTTTGGAAACTAGACCCCCTAAGGAACTTATCTAGGTGTGTGGTCAACACTTTGAACCCCCAAGTGCTTCACACAAGTTTATAACGTAGAGCCGAAAAAATTAAAAATCATTTTTTTTTCACAAAAATGATCTTTTCACCCCCAATTTTTTATTTTCCCAAGGGTAGCAAGACAAAATAGACCCCAAAAGTTGTTGTGCAATTTGTCCTGAGTATGTCGATACCCCGTATGTGGGGGTAAACCTCTGTTTGGGTGCACAGTAGAGCTCAGAAGGGAAGGAGCGCCATTTGACTTTTTCAACATAGAATTCTCTGGAATTGAGATCGGACACCATGTCGCGTTTGGAGAGCCCCTGATGTGCCTAAACAGTGGAAACCCCCCACAAGTGACACCATTTTGGAAACTAGACCCCATAAGGAACTTATCTAGGTGTGTGGTCAACACTTTGAACCCCCAAGTGCTTCACACAAGTTTATAACGTAGAGCCGAAAAAATTAAAAATCATTTTTTTTTCAGAAAAATGATCTTTTCACCCCCAATTTTTTATTTTCCCAAGGGTAGCAAGACAAAATAGACCCCAAAAGTTGTTGTGCAATTTGTCCTGAGTATGTCGATACCCCGTATGTGGGGGTAAACCTCTGTTTGGGTGCACAGTAGAGCTCAGAAGGGAAGGAGCGCCATTTGACTTTTTCAACATAGAATTCTCTGGAATTGAGATCAGACACCATGTCGCGTTTGGAGAGCCCCTGATGTGCCTAAACAGTGGAAACCCCCCACAAGTGACACCATTTTGGAAACTAGACCCCCTAAGGAACTTATCTAGGTGTGTGGTCAACACTTTGAACCCCCAAGTGCTTCACACAAGTTTATAACGTAGAGCCGAAAAAATTAAAAATCATTTTTTTTTCACAAAAATGATCTTTTCACCCCCAATTTTTTATTTTCCCAAGGGTAGCAAGACAAAATAGACCCCAAAAGTTGTTGTGCAATTTGTCCTGAGTATGTCGATACCCCGTATGTGGGGGTAAACCTCTGTTTGGGTGCACAGTAGAGCTCAGAAGGGAAGGAGCGCCATTTGACTTTTTCAACATAGAATTCTCTGGAATTGAGATCAGACACCATGTCGCGTTTGGAGAGCCCCTGATGTGCCTAAACAGTGGAAACCCCCCACAAGTGACACCATTTTGGAAACTAGACCCCCTAAGGAACTTATCTAGGTGTGTGGTCAACACTTTGAACCCCCAAGTGCTTCACACAAGTTTATAACGTAGAGCCGAAAAAATTAAAAATCATTTTTTTTTCACAAATATGATCTTTTCACCCCCAATTTTTTATTTTCCCAAGGGTAGCAAGACAAAATAGACCCCAAAAGTTGTTGTGCAATTTGTCCTGAGTATGTCGATACCCCGTATGTGGGGGTAAACCTCTGTTTGGGCGCACTGCGGAGCTTGGAAGGGAAGGCGCGCCGTTTGACTTTTTAATCTCTTAATTGTGAGAGCGGACGTCATTTTGGGTTTGTAGATGTGCCTAACAGCAGAAACCCCCCACAACTGACCCCGTTTTGGAAACTACACCCCTCAAAGATTTTAATCAGGGGTATATTGAGCAATTTGAACCCACATGTATGACACAGAGTTTGATAACATTAGGTTGTCATATTGAAAAAATTCATTTTTTTCCACGAGAATCTTGTTTTAGACCTGAATGTCTCGATTTTTCAGAAATAACATCAAAAAGTGGACCCCACAATTCGTTACCCACTTTATTATGAGTGCAGCAATATCCCATATGTAGTAAAAAAGTTCTGTTTGGACAAATGGCAGGGCTTGGACAGAAAGGGGCACAATGTGACAAATTTGGCTTTATTTGAAATTGAAGATCCAGGACCCATTCAAAGCTTCTAGAGACATTGAGCAAAAAAGAAAATCCTTCCAGGAATTATTACTCACAGAGGGAGGCATGCTCCTAAAACACAATGGCTGACTATAAAATTGGTCTTGCTAACAAAACAGTTGTCCCGCATTTGCGTATATTGTAGCAGGAAGAATAAACTGTACTGGAATGAAGGGCAAAATGTGTAGGAAAATGCAGCCAACTATGTGGCAAAGCGGAGTTTGTTCCAAAGATGAAAGAACACCATCAGGGCTAGAATGGCAGACACTTTCAGAGACTGGTCGTACAACGTCCTTTTAGCTCCATCAATCCCTATATGAGAGACGAATGTGCCAATAGACGTGGTACACCATAGCAAGCTCCCACCCGCCAAGGTCAGAACCGCTATATGCACAAAACAACCAGTTCTCTATAGAAAGTATTGTCTGGTACCAGAGGTTCGGCAAGAACCATAAAGTAAAGCCCATAGTGTATAAGTACGGAACTTCCTCATTTTTTAGAAATCCTACAATAAAATGATCATGCCCGTATCATCAACATAAATATAAGTAATATAAATGGAAGCCAAAGTTTTGTGTAGCAAGACAGTTATAAAAACAGTCAAAGTTAGATAAATGGTCAAAAATGTTTGAGTAATAAAGTCCTAGAATTCATTTTCAGATAATCTCACTTTTCAAGATCATTTCTGGGGTCCACATTCTAACGCTTATTGACATAGGTACGTGGACGAGAATTTGTTGGAATAGTAGTTTGGTATGGGATTGATCGAGTCGTAGAATTTTCAGATGACCTGACTTTGCAAGAACATTTGTGGGGTCCACACTCTAGAGCGTACAGACGTGGGTACGTGGATGAGAATTTGTTGGGATAGTAGTTTGGTATGGGATTGATCAAATTCTGGAATTAATTGTGAAATGGGGTAAAATGGGATCTACTAATTAAAATATTTATCAATTGTTCCAAATTGTACTACTGGGGCCACTAAGCAGAAAATAAAAATGATTGAAAAAAAAACAAACTAATAATTGTAGGTGGTGTGGTAGGTCTCAAAACAGGGGGAGATACAAAGGCCTGGTTGGGATGGGCATGTGGGGCAATAAAATCGGGAATCTGCCATGCCATGCCATGCTTTCTGCAAACTCGGCACCGTTTTTGAGGATACCTTTGGGTGGGAGTGACAGGGACAGGGTGAGGAAAATGGCGTTCTGACAGTCTCCGGGAATCCTCAGAGTCGAAGGCTTCCCCCGGTGCCATGGACTCAAATATGAGGCTCTCTACTACTTTTTCCTGAAAGTGCAGGAAAGTTAGTGGTCCTTGAGATTTTTTGTATAGGACAAAACTGTTGTAGGTGGCAGTCTGAATTAGATAGATTCCCACCTTTTTATACCACGCCCTGGTCTTCCTCTTGACCAGGTATGGTTGCAGAACCTGGTCTGACAGGTCTACGCCACCCATATGTCTATTATATTCTGTGACGCAGACAGGTTTTTCTTTGTCCCTGGTGGCACCCCTCTCTCTGACCGTCACAGTGGTGTCCGTATGCGGTGTGGAAAGCATATAGACGTCCTTCCTGTCTTTCCACTTCACTGCAAGTAGTTGGTCGCTTGCAAGTGAAAATGACGCCCCCCTCTCCAAACGTCTGGACACCAACTGTGACGAAAACCCCACTCTGCTTTTCCTCACTGTCCCACAGGCCCCTGTACTTGCAGCATGGAGGGATTTGTATAGGGGGATACTCGTGTAATAATTATCTGTGTACACGTGGTACCCTTGATTGAGAAAGGGCGTCATTAGCTCCCAGACAATTTTGCCTGGGATACCAATTGTCTGGGGGCAGTTTGGGGGGTTTATTTGGCGGTCCCTACCTTCCTAAATTAGGAAGGTGGACGTGTACCCTGATGAGCTCTCGCAAGCTTTATATAATTTTACGCCGTATTTGGCTCTCTTGGAGGGAATAAATTGGCGGAATGAAAGACGGCCCTTGTAGCTCATCAAGGACTCGTCGACTGCCATATTTTGCTCTGGGGTATAGGAATTTAGAAAGGAAGTTTTTAGGAGGGAAATTAGGGGTCTTAATTTATTTAGCCGATCGTAGTTGGGGTCAGTTCTTGGGAGAGCTTGGGCATTGTCACTGAAGTGGAGGAATCTCATCAGGGCTTCGTAACGGGCTCGGGACATGATGGCTGCAAATACAGGGGTGCAGTGGACAGCTTTTGTTGCCCAGTAAGAGCGGAGAGTGGGTTTTTTTACTATACCCATATTCAGGGTGAGGCCTAAGAATTTTTTAATTTCGGGGACATTTGTGGGGATCCAGGAACGGGAATGAAAGGCATTGGGTTTTTGGGAAATATATTGCCGGGCATATAGGTTAGTTTGGTGGACGATTAATTGCAGGACTTCGGGGCTAATGAAAATTTCAAAAAAATCAATGGGGGTAAAATTGGCGACATCTACTTTTATTCCAGGGACTGCAGAAAAAGGGGGAATTTGAGGGGAAAATGAGGTGTCATTATACCACAGCGGTGGGGGGACTGCGGTACTTGGTCCTGCCTCTGAAGCTTCAGCAGTGACGACCGACTCCGCTACCACCGGGCTGGGGGATCCCGTGGAGGAAGAGTCGTCATCACTGTCTGAAAACTGCTCAACTTCAGGGGCAGAATCTGTTTCGCTGCCGGAGCAAAGCAGGCTGTAAGCTTGCTCCGCGCTAAAAGTTCTGCGAGCCATTTTATCTAATTCCTCCCCTAACCCTAACCCTAACCCTACCCCTAACCCTAACCCTAAAAAAAAATTTTAAAAAAAATTATAATTTTTTTTTTTATTTTTTTTTTTATTTTTTATAATCCTCTGCTGGTGATGCAGGGATTACGGAGAACGGGGGTGGGTAAATGGGATGCTGGCGGAGGCAGATATTATGTTCTTTGTCACTGACAGGGCAGCACTTGAACTGTAGTCTCTCTCTCTTCTCTCCTAGAACAACTACAAGGAGAGAAGAGAAAGGTACAGCCCAAGTGCTGCCATATTTATCAAATATTAGGGGTTTTGATCACTGTAATTGGACATATTACAGTAATCAAAACCCAGCAGCCAATGAGAAAATTCTCATAGGTTGCTGGGTCTCTGCTGGCAGATCATGGCAGGCGCACTGCGCATGCGCCCGCCATTTTCTTCCAGCAGAGAAGAAGAAGGGGGGCCAGGAGCAGTGGGCTGGGGACCGGGGACCACTACTGAGGACCGGGGACCACTACTGAGGACCGGGGACAGGAGCAGGCGGTATGGTGGGGGGCTCGGGGGCTCTATTTCTCTCCCCTCTGATGTGCGATCACATCAGAGGGGAGAGAAATGCAAAGCATTTTTTTTATTTTACAAACTATTTGCAGCGATCGCAATCCCGGGGGTCTGTAAAGACCCCCGGGATTGCGATCGCTCCAGGGGGTCTGCGATCGCTCCAGGGGGTCTGTAAAAACAGACCCCAATACACCGGGGGAAGCTAGGCTTTGGCGGGCGCATCTGCACATGCGCCCGCCATTTTGGAGCCCGGGCAGGAAGGAGGAGGGTCAGGGACCGGGGGGGCACCTTCTCCGGTACATAAGGCACCGTGGGGGGCTCGGGGGACCCTATTTCTCTCCCCTCTAATGTCCGATCACATTAGAGGGGAGAGAAACACAATACTAATCGCGTTTTTTTTTTTTGCGATCGCCGGTAAACGGTTAATTACCGGCGATCGCAAAAGCGGGGTCGGTGAAAACCGACCCGAATCATGTTCTCTGGGGTCTCGGCTACCCCCGGCAGCCGAGACCCCGGAGAAAATCGGCCTCTGGGGGGCGCTATGTACTTTTTCCACAGCGCCGTTAATTAACGGCGCTGTGGCTTAAGTACCCTTAGCGGCCGCCGTTAAAAGGCGTATCGGCGGTCGCTAAGGGGTTAAATCTATGAACCTTGCCTTCATAGACATACTTGGTCTTAAAAACCCACTGGCAGACGCAGATAGGAGAGGACCCTTGTGCAAGAACAATAAATGTGCCCTTTGTAGCTCATCTTAATACACAATTCCATCTGCTTTAGAGGTGTAAATTGCCCCCCTTACCTCTTGGGCCCCTGGTATACCCTTGTTTGATCTTGACAATCTCCTGACTTCAGGTTCACCTGAATTTTCTCGATGTTGACTCAAAATTAGTATTGTAGGCACTTTCATATAATTGCAAAAAAACCTCTAAGAAAAGGAAGCTGATGCCCAATCAAATCAGGAAACAGTTTTTATTAATGCAAACAAAAGACAATAAACATACGCGTATATAAAAAGTAAACCAAATGCAGAGATTGCTGCATTACTCAGAAAAATGAATGCAACAATCTTTCCCAAATGCACTTCAACAGAGGGAGTACCTGAAAAATATTGGTGTCTTTCAAATATAGCTGATATACAGTATTAATAGAAATTAATAGAATGAAAATGGACATAGTCCTATAAAAAAAAATTGTACAGTACCGTGTAGCTGGCTACACAAATGATGGACCCATCAATAAAGTGCAATGCAGAAAATAATTAGACACATCATAATATATTCATAGAACCAAGTGGTCAATACATGAGGTATGGATAGTGCAAATTCATGCCATTATGTAATACTGGTAGACATAAATATGTTTGAGAAAAATGTATATATATAAGCTACATAGTTAAAGTGCACACAATTAATATAAAGTCCTAAATGAGGAGAAGTGCCTGGTAAAGAAAGCATCAATTGATTACACAAATAAAGTGAAGTGCAAAAAGCTACTAAGTTCAAATGACCAAATGTAATGCTATACCATGTTGGCTACAAGGGCATATGCTAGTACTTCCCATAAGTAGATTGCAGTGCAGCAGTACAATACAAAGGATTATAGTACCAAAGTAGTCAGACTTATTACCATGACATTAAATTATGAAACATGACAAGCACAAAATAGAGGGATCAAAATATACAACTTGAGTAAGCAGCCAACAGGCCCCAATGCTTCTTCTTGGGGGGTTATATGAAAGAGAATGGAGGTATGGTCCTATTAGGGCTCATACTCACTTGCGAGCAAAACGGACGAGTGCAATCCGATAAAAAATTGGATTGCACTCGGACCAATGTTATTCAATAGGTGACATCTCATTTGCGATTTTTTTTCTCAGCCGAAATCGGACTGAGAAAAAAATCACAGCATGCTGCGATGTGCTGCGAGTCTCGGATGAGACTCGTCAATGCAAGTCAATGGGCGCGAGAAAAAAACGCACGGAATACGGACCATCCATTTCCCGTCCATTTTTTACAGATACCTTATCATTCTGCGGCATAGAGCAGTTGCTGAGAAAAAAAACGCATTGCATACGGATGTCATACAGATGTAAAACGGATGGTGTGATTAAAAATCACATTGAACTCGCATGACAATCACATAGTTTGCATCCAATTTTTTGGTTCCAGATTACGGACCGTTTTTTTTCTCGCAAATGGGTATGAGCCCTTATTGTGAGACTCACCAATGGTGGCAGCAAGATGAATGCAGCGCTCTCACTGCAAAGGCCGGAAACCAGGTGTGCGATGTTCGGCGTCTGATGTCACCAGGTCACACCCCTAGCCTATGCAGCAGGATGGAGGCATGGAACAAGTGAATCAAGAAACGCCTCACCATGGAGATCCCGCACCAGAGGCCAGAGGGAGCACACACCACAGGACAGTATGTCACATGGGGGCATACACAAAAAGCTTGATGCGTTGCTATGGAGATATACCCCATGCATAGGGTTGTTGAATCACGTCACAGACACATGCAGAGGAGTTAGATTAAAATTAAAACCTAAGGGAGTTTGTAAGTAAATCACAGATGAACACAAATAGCAAATATTGTGTATATACAAAAATGTTTAGAATAATAAATATTAGTGTGTGAAGATGATAAATCACATAGAGGAAGTCCACAACAGCAAAAAAATATAAAATATGATGTAGCTTATGAATGAGAATAAGTTAATCACATATCAATATTGATGCTAAAAGTAGATCTACAATGTAATAGAATGTGTGTAGTACCAGTCAACATCAGTGTCCACTACTGTACATATGATATAATAAATATGTGTAGAAAAATGAGTATATAATATATTTGTATGTGAGTACATGAAAACGTGTGTATATATATATATATATATATATATATATATATATATATATATACCGTATATACTCGAGTATAAGCCGACCCGAGTATAAGCCAACCCCCCTAATTTTGCCACAAAAAACTGGGAAAACTTATTGACTCGAGTATAAACCTAGGGTGGAAATGCAGCAGCTACCGGTGAATTTCAATAATAAAAATAGATCATTATTTCCCCATAGCTGTGCCATATAGTGCTCTGCGCCGTTCATTATTGCCCTATAGCTCTGCCCCATATAGTGCTCTGCGTCGTTCATTATTGCCCTATATCTGTGCCCCATATAGTGCTCTGCACCGTTCATTATTGCCCTATAGCTCTGCCCCATATAGTGCTCTGCACCGTTCATTATTGCCCTATAGCTCTGCCCCATATAGTGCTCTTGCACCGTTCATATTGCCCCATAGAAAGCTCTGCCCCATATAGTGCTCTTGCACCGTTCATATTGCCCCATAGAAAGCTCTGCCCCATATAATGCTCTTGCACCGTTCATATTGCCCCATAGAAAGCTCTGCCCCATATAGTGCTCTTGCACCGTTCATATTGCCCCATAGAAAGCTCTGCCCCATATAGTGCTCTTGCACCGTTCATATTGCCCCATAGAAAGCTCTGCCCCATATAGTGCTCTTGCACCGTTCATATTGCCCCATAGAAAGCTCTGCCCCATATAATGCTCTTGCACCGTTCATATTGCCCCATAGAAAGCTCTGCCCCATATAGTGCTCTTGCACCGTTCATATTGCCCCATAGAAAGCTCTGCCCCATATAGTGCTCTTGCACCGTTCATATTGCCCCATAGAAAGCTCTGCCCCATATAGTGCTCTTGCACCGTTCATATTGCCCCATAGAAAGCTCTGCCCCATATAGTGCTCTTGCACCGTTCATATTGCCCCATAGAAAGCTCTGCCATCGTCGCTGCTGCTGCTGCTGCAGTAAAAAAAAAAAAAAAAAACACATACTCACCTCACTTGCTTGCAGCTCCCGACGTCTCGTTCCGGCGTCCGGTCCCGGCGTCTCTCTGCTCTGACTGATCAGGCAGAGGGCGCCGCGCACACTATATGCGTCATCGCGCCCTCTGACCTGAACAGTCAGAGCGCAGAGACGCCGGGAAGATGGAGCGACGCAGGGAAGATGGAGCGACGCCGGGAAGATGGAGCGGCGCCCGGCGACTGGAACGTGGACAGGTGACTATGCGATACTTACCTGGTCCTGGCGTCCGGCTCCTTCTCCAGACAGCTGGTCTTCGGTGCCGCAGCCTCTTCCTCTATCAGCGGTCACCGGCACCGCTGATTAGAGAAATGAATAGGCGGCTCCACCCCTATGGGAGGTGGAGCCGCCTATTAATTTCTCTAATGAGCGGTCCCACGTGACCGCTGATAGAGGAAGAACTGCAGCACCGAAGACCGTGGGACGGCAGGGGGAGCGCCGGGATCGCTGGAAGCAGGTAAGTATGCCTCAGCGCCCTCTCCCCCTCACCCGCCGACCCCACCGCCGACCGTGACTCGAGTAAAAGCCGAGAGGGGCACTTTCAGCCCAAAAATTTGGGCTGAAAATCTCGGCTTATACTCGAGTATATACAGTATATATATATATATATATATATATATATACACACACAAGGAGGTGCATACACACTAATAAACATATGCAAAAATTAAGGGGTACTAAAAATGTGTAGCCATCCATTGAAAAATTATAAAATAAAATAATAGAAATTGAGAGTGAAAAGTAGGTGTAGTAGAACAAAATGCACAAAATGATCAGATCGCCTGTATGTAGCAGAAATGCTCACTTGCTATGAGCGCCGACCACCGGGCAGCACTCATAGCGATCTGGCTATGACAACCACAGATATCTGCTGGAGACCTCTGGTTGTCATGCCAACCCATCGATCACGTGACGGGATCACCGATGGGCATACTTGCCGGAAGCACAAGTTAAGTGATGCTGTCAGAGATTGGCAGTGGCATTTAACTAGTTAACAGTCACGCATGAATCGCTATTCCACCCACAGCTGTTGCGGTCACATTTCAGCTGTATATATCAGCTGTCATGTGCCCGGAAAGTGCCGGAGCCCGCACCAAACAGGGGGAGTCCGACTTCAGCGTACCATTATGTCGGAAAGGGGTTAAAACGATTTTCTCATTAGCAAAGTTCATTTTAATCAATTGATCTTGGAATAATAATATTTTCCACAAATTGATGTGTTTTAAAAAAATGTTCCTGTGCTGAGATAATCTTATATAGAGTATGTTCCCCTGCTGTGCACTGTGTAATGGCTGTGTCTGTCATACAGGGACATGGTCTGATCATACCACAGCTCCTGGGCAGGGGAGGGAGCAAAAGAGTATGCAGGTATTACAGCAAGGGATTGTAAATAATTATTTCTTTAATGTAAATATTTTTTAAAACTCCATTATTTCACATAAAAACAAGACTGGCAAAAATTAACCCCTTAATGACCGCCAATACGCCTTTTAACTGACCTGACATATAAGAGAATAGTCTCCCCATACAGGTAACAATAGAGCATCTGTCGGCTGTACACTATAGCTGACAACTTTCTGCATTAGCCACGATCAGTGTTTGCACCGTCCAAATCTGTTTAACCCCTTAGATGCTGCTGTCAATAGTGACTACTTCATTATAAATGGTTAACAGAGTGTGGGGGCTTCCTCATTATCCCAATTGGTACCCTCATATCATGATTTTGCGGTCCTGATGTTTGCTATGGCAATTCATGACCAAATAGCGGCCTTAGAGTCTGACGGCTGTAGTAATCTGTTCAGAAGTTAGAGGCATTTAGGTGGTAAAAATACACATTTTCATTTCTGTCATATCACTTTGCAGTCATTCCTGTAAAGCACCTGAAGGGTTAATAAACTACCTGACAGCAGTTTTCGATATGTCAGGGGGTGCTGTTTTTAAAATGGTATCACGTTTGGGGGGTTCCCAATATATGAGACCCCTAAAGTCACTTCAAACATGGATAAGTCCCTAAAAAAATACATTTAGTAAATTTCCTTGAAAAAATGAAAAATTGCTGCTACATTTTTAAACCTCCTAAAATGCGAAAAAAATAAAATAACATTTTACAAATGGAGCTGATGTAAAGCAGACATGTGGGAAATGTTATTTATTAATGGTTTGCTGTGGTATGACTATCCGGATTAAAGGGATAATCATTCAAATTTAGAAAATTGCTAATTTTTTAACATTTTTCTCAAATTTTTGATATTTTTTATAAGTAAACACAAAACATATTGACCTAAATTTACCATTATCATAAAGTATAATGTGTCACGAAAAAACAATCTCAAAATCACTGGAATTTGTTGAAGCGTTGCAGAGTTATTACCACATAAAGTGACACTGGTCAGATTTAAAAAATTTGGCTCCGTCACTAAGGGGTTAAATTAAATATTGTGATATGAGTCTTATAGAAAAAATTATCATATGAAATATAATACACAAAATAATAATAATAACTATTATATTATATGGCTAAAAGAAGTAACAGAATGAGATATTAACCCCTTTACCCCCAAGGGTGGTTTGCACGTTAATGACCGGGCAAATTTTTACAATTCTGACCACTGTCCCTTTATGAGGTTATAACTCTGGAACGCTTCAACGGATCCCAGTGATTCTGACATTGTTTTCTCGAGACATATTGTACTTCATGATAGTGGTAAAATTTCTTTGACTTTACCTGCGTTTATTTGTGGAAAAAACGGAAATTTGGCAAAAATTTAGAAAATTTTGCAATTTTCCAACGTTGAATTTTTATGCAATTAAATCACAGAGATATGTCACATAAAATATTTAATAAGTAACATTACCCACATGTCTACTTTACATCAGCACAATTTTGGAACCAAAAATTTTTTTTGTTAGGGAGTTATAAAGGTTAAAAGTTGACCAGCAATTTCTCATTTTTACAACACCATTTTTTTAAGGGACCACATCTCATTTGAAGTCATTTTGAGGGGTCTATATGATAGAAAATACCCAAGTGTGAACCCATTCTAAAAACTGCACCCCTCAAGGTGCTCAAAACCACATTCAAGAAGTTTATTAACCCTTCAGGTGTTTCACAGGAATTTTTGGAATGTTTAAATAAAAATGAACAGTTAACTTTTTTTCACAAAAAATTTACTTCAGCTCCCATTTGTTTTATTTTACCAAGGGTAACAGGAGAAAATGGACCCCAAATCTTGTTGTACAATTTGTCCTGAGTACGCCGATACCCGACATGTGGGGGTAAACCACTGCTTGGGCGCAGGGGAGAGCTCGGAAGGGAAGGAGCGCCGTTTGACTTTTCAATACAAAATTGACAGGAATTGAGATGGGACGCCATGTTGCGTTTGGAGAGCCACTGATGTGCCTAAACATTGAAACCCCCCACAAGTGACACCATTTTGGAAAGTAGACCCACTAAGGAACTTATCTAGATGTGTGGTGAGCACTTTGACCCAACAAGGGCTTCACAGAAGTTTATAATGCAGAGCCGTAAAAATAAAACAAAAATTTTTTCCCACAAAAATTATTTTTTAGCCCCCAGTTATGTATTTTCCCGAGGGTAACAGGAGAAATTGGACCCCAAAAGTTGTTGTCCCATTTGTCCTGAGTGCGCTGATACCCCATATGTGGGGGGGAACCACCGTTTGGGCACATGGGAGGGCTCGGAAGGGAAGGAGCGCCATTTGGAATGCAGACTTAGATGGAATGGTCTGCAGGCGTCACATTGCGTTTGCAGAGCCCCTAATGTACCTAAACAGTAGAAACCCCCCACAAGTGACACCATTTTGGAAAGTAGACCCCCTAAGGAACTCATCTAGATATGATGTGAGAGCTTTGAACCCCCAGGTGTTTCACTACAGTTTATAACGCAGAACCGCGCAAATAAAACATTTTTTTTTCCACAAAAATTATGTTTTAGCCCCCATTTTTGTATTTTTCCAAGGGTAACAGGAGAAATTGGACCCTGAATATTGTTGTCCAATTTGTCCTGAGTACGCTGATACCCGATATGTGGGGGGAACCACCGTTTGAGCGCATGGCAGGACTCGGAAGGGAAGGAGCATCATTTGGAATGCAGACTTAGATGGATTGGTCTGCAGGCGTCACATTGCGTTTACAGAGCCCCATGTGTACCTAAACAGTAGAAACCCCCCAAAAGTGAACCCATATTGGAAACTAGACCCCCCAAGGAACTAATCTAGATGTGTTGTGAGAACTTTGAACTCCCAAGTGTTTCACTACAGTTTATAACCCAGAGCCGTGAAAATAAAAAATCCTTTTTTTTTCCCACAAAAATTATTTTTTAGCCCCCAGTTTTGTATTTTTCCAAGGGTAACAGGAGAAATTGGACCCCAAAAGTTTTTGTTCAATTTGTCCTGAGTACGCTGATACCCCATATGTTGGGGTAAACCCCTGTTTGGGCACACGGGAGAGCTCAGAAGGGAAGGAGCACTGTTTTACGTTTTCAACGCAGAATTGGCTGGAATTGAGATCGGACGCCATGTCGCGTTTGGAGAGCCCCTGATGTGCCTAAACAGTGGAAACCCCCCAATTATAAGAAACCCTAATCCAAACACACCCCTAATCCTAATCCAACGGTAACCCTAACCACACCTCTAACCCAGACACACCCCTAACCTTAATCCCAACCCTATTCCCAACCGTAAATGTAATCTAAACCCTAACCGTAACTTTAGCCCCAACCCTAACTGTAGCCCTAACCCTAGCCCCAAGCCTAGCCCTAACCCTAACCCTAGCCCCAACCCTAACCCTAGCCCTAACCCTAGCCCTAACCCTAGCCCTAGCCCTAACCCTAGCCCTAACCCTAGCCCTAACCCTAGCCCTAATGGGAGAATGGAAATAAATACATTTTTAAAATTTTTTAATTTTTCCTAACTAAGGGGGTGATGAAGTGGGGTTTGATTTACTTTTATAGCGGGTTTTTTAGTGGATTTTTATGATTGACAGCCGTCACACACTGAAAGACGCTTTTTATTGCAAAAAATATTTTTTGCGTTACCACATTTTGAGAGCTATAATTTTTCCATATTTTGGTCCACAGAGTCATGTGAGGCCTTGTTTTTTGCGGGACGAGTTTACATTTTTATTGGTAACATTTTTGGGCATGTGACATTTTTTGATCGCTTTTTATTCCGATTTTTGTGAGGCAGAATGACCAAAAACCAGCTATTCATGAATTTCTTTTGGGGGAGGCGTTTATACCGCTCCGTGTTTGGTAAAATGGATAAAGTAGTTTTATTCTTCAGGTCAGTACGATTACAACGATACCTCATTTATATCTTTTTTTATGTTTTGGCGCTTTTATACGATAAAAACTATTTTATAGAAAAAATAATTATTTTTGCATCGCTTTATTCTGAGGACTATAACTTTTTTATTTTTTTGCTGATGATGCTCTATGGCAGCTCTTTTATTGCGGTACAAGATGACGCTTTCAGCGGTACCATGTTTATTTATATCTGTCTTTTTGATCGCGTGTTATTCCACTTTTTGCTCGGCGGTATGATAATAAAGCGTTGTTTTTGCCTCGTTTTTTGTTTTTATTTTCTTACGGTGTTTACTGAAGGGGTTAACTAGTGATATAGTTTTATAGGTGGGGTCGTTACGGACGCGGTGATACTAAATATGTGTACTTTTATTGTTTGTTTCTTTTATTTAGATAAAGAAATGAATTTATGGGAATAATATTTTTATTTTTTTTCATTATTTAGGAATTTTTTTTTAAAAATTTTTTACGTGTGGAATTTTTTTTTACTTTTTTACTTTGTCCCGGGGGGGACATCACAGATCAGTGATCTGACAGTGTGCACAGCACTCTGTCAGATCACCGATCTGACTTGCAGCACTGCAGGCTTCACAGTGCCTGCTCTGAGCAGGCTCTGTGAAGCCACCTCCCTCCCTCGCGTTGCTGCGGGGGTCTCAGGGAAGCCCGCAGGGAGCCCCCTCCCTGCGCAATGCTTCCCTGTACCGCCGGCACACCGCGATCATGTTTGATCGCGTTGTGCCGGGGGTTAATGTGCCGGGAGCGGTCCGTGACCGCTCCTGGCACATAGTGCCGGATGTCAGCTGCGATAGGCAGCTGACACCCGGCCGCGATCGGCCGCGCTCCCCCCGTGAGAGCAGCCGATCGACCTGGACCCCACATGGACGGAATAGTACGTCCATTGGCAGAAAGGGGTTAAAGTGCCAAGTGCCCTAACAAGATACAAAGTCAAAACATATTACTTGTAAATACAAGTATATCACAATAATGGAAATGTAAAAACACAGGAGACTGATGGGTTGTACTAACACCACACTCACTGCGTGTGCCCAATGTGCATTTTTCCTGTGCTTTAACAAGACCTTAACCCCTTCCTGACAAGCGCCGTGCTAGTACTGCTCTGCGGGAACCGAGTTCCAGCAAACCGCAGTACTAGTACCACCGCACGATCGCACGGCCTCACAGTGAGCTCCGTGGCGATCGCGTGCGGGTGTCAGCTGTATATGACAGCTGATACCCCGCAGCAATGCCCACAATCGTGGAAATTTAACCCCTCTGATGCCACTGTCAATAGTGACAGCGACATAGAGGGGCATCGCGCAGGGGCTCCCTGCGCGTTCCCACCAGAACAACGCAATGCGATCACGTTGTTCCGGTGTTCCGGAAGGAGTCCCCGGATCCAAATGGCCGCGGGACTCCTTTTGGGTCTTGAAGTGAGGTGGCTAGCAGGCGACTGCTCAGAGAAGGCGCCGGAAAGCCTCCTGAACTGCCTGTACATTGTCAGATCAGCAATCTGATCTAATATAGTGATGTCCCACCCTGGGACAATGCTAGAAAGTAAAAAAAAAAAAAAAATCCCGAATTAAAGAGAAAAAAAAATCTTAATAAATCCATTTATTTATGTAAATAAAAAAAAACAATAAAAGTACACATATTTGGTATCGCCGCGTCTGTAATAACCCGCTCTATAAAACTATTCCACTAGTTAACCCCTTCAGTGAACACCGCAAAAAAAAAATGAGGCAAAAAACACTGCTTTATTATCATACTGGCGAACAAAAAGTAGAATAACACGCGATCAAAAAGATGGATGTAAATAAACATGGTAACGCTAAAAACGTCAACTCGTCTCGCAAAAAACAAGACCTCATATGAGTCTGTGAACCAAAATATGGATAAATTATAACTCTCATAATGTGGTGATGCAAAAACTACTTTTTGCAAAAAAAAGCATCTTTTAGTGTGTGACAGCTGCCAATCATAAAAATCCACCAAAAAAACGATATCAAAGTAAATCAAACTCGCCTTCATCACCCCCTTAGTTAGGGAAAAATAATAAAATTTTAAAAAATGTAATTATTTTCCATTTTCCCATTAGGGCCAGTGTTAGGGTTAGGGATAGGGTAAGGGCTAGGGTTAGGGCTGTGGTTGGGGTTAGGGTTGGGGTTAGGGATGGGGCTAAAGGTATGGTTGGGGCTAAAGTTAGGGTTTGGATTACATTTACGGTTGGGATAAGGGTTGGGATTAGGGTTAGGGGTGTGGTTAGAGTTATGGTTGGGATTAGGGTTAGGGGTGTGTTTGGATTAGGGTTTCAGTTAGAATTGGGGGGTTTCCACTGTTTAGGCACATCAGGGGCTCTCCAAATGCGACATGGCGTCCGATCTCAATTCCAGCCAATTCTGCGTTGAAAAACCAAAACAGTGCTCCTTCCCTTCCGAGCTCTCCCGTGCACCCAAACAGGGGTTTACCCCCACAAATGGAGTATCAGCGTACTCAGGACAAATTGGACAACAAAGTTTGGGGTCCAATTTCTCCTGTTACACTTGTGAAAATACAAAACCGGGGGCTAAAAAATAATTTTTGTGGAAAAAAGAAAGGATTTTTTATTTTCATGGCTCTGCGTTATAAACTGTAGTGAAACACTTGGGGGTTCAAAGTTCTCACAACACATCTAGATAAGTTCCTTGGGGGTCTAGTTTCCAATATGCTGTCACTTGTGGGGGGTTTCTACTGTTTAGGTACATCAGGGGCTCTGCAAATGCAACATGATGCCTGCAGACCAATCCATCTAACCACCAAAAACCACTCCTCTAAATCTAGGTAAAGCGATCCTCTCCACAACTCAACAACTATAACCAATAGAGATGGTGAAGTAAACACGATCAATAATAAGTAGAAGTAACAACTCTTTATTATATATTATAAAATACATCTAACAATGACAGTGCATGTGTATATATACAAATATCAAGACTGATATATAAATAGTAGCAACAGAGATGGAAATCCTAAAACTCTGCTGTCAATGGACTATATAGTATGACAACAGAGACATCCAAACTGGGAACTCCCATAGACACCTATATACATAAAATCTAATATCCGAAAAAATACTGCAAGTAATATGGTGCTATGGCGGACTATAACTCCATATACCATATAGATGGGCCATAGGCCTATAGAATGTAACCCATAAGGTACACAACCAATATGCCGATATTCACCTATACTATGGCTACAGGTAATGGACACATTAGATTTTCTATATGGTAGATGGGACATAGCGTTTAGTTGGTACTGCCTCTTCATAGACTATATATTAGATATTGGCATATTACTTGCAGTATTTTTTCGGATATTAGATTTTATGTATATAGGTGTCTATGGGAGTTCCCAGTTTGGATGTCTCTGTTGTCATACTATATAGTCCATTGACAGCAGAGTTTTAGGATTTCCATCTCTGTTGCTACTATTTATATATCAGTCTTGATATTTGTATATATACACATGCACTGTCATTGTTAGATGTATTTTCTAATATATAATAAAGAGTTGTTATTTCTACTTATTATTGATCGTGTTTACTTCACCATCTCTATTGGTTATAGACCAATCCATCTAAGTCTGCATTCCAAAGGCGCTCCTTCCCTTCCGAGCTCTGCCGTGCACCCAAACAGTGGTTTCCCCCCACATATGGGGTATGAGCATACGTAGGAGAAATTGGACAACAACCTTAGCGGTCCAATTTCTCCTGTTACCCTTGGGAAAAAAATTTGGGGCTAAAAGATCATTTTGTAGAAAGAAAAAATTATTTTTTAATTTTCACGGCTCTACATTCTAAACTTTAGTGAAACAATTGGGGGTTAAAAGTGCTCACCACACATCTACATAAGTTCCTTAGGGGGTCTTCTTTCCAAAATGGGGTCACTTGTGGGGGGTTTCCACTGTTTAGGCACATCAGGGGCTCTACAAACACGACATGGGTTCCGATCTCAATTCCAGCCAATTTTGCATTGAAAGTCAAACGGCGCTCTTTCCCTTCCGAGCTCTGCCATGCGCTCAAACAGTGGATTACCCCCATTTATGGGGTATCAGCGCTCTCAGGATAAATTGAACAACAACTTTTGGCATCCAATTTGTCCTGTTACCCTTGGGAAAATAAAAAATTTGGGGCGAAAAGATCATTTTTTGTGTAAAAAAAAATGATTTTTTTTTTAACTGCTCTGCATTATAAACTTCTGTGAAGTACTTGGGTTCAACGTGCTCACGACCAATCTAGATTAGTTCCCTAGGGGGTCTACTTTCCAAAATGGTGTCACTTGGGGGTTTCCACTGTTTAGGTACATCAGGGGCTCTCCAAACGCGACATGGTGTCCGATCTCAATTCCAGCAAATTTTGCATTGAAAAGTCAAATGGCGCTCCTTCCCTTTGCCATGTGCCCAAACAATGGTTTATCCCAACATATGGGGTATCGGCGTACTCAGGAAAAATTGTACAACGACTTTTGTGGTCCAATTTCTCCTGTTACCCTTGGTAAAATAAAACAAATTGGATCTGAAGTAAAAATTTTGTGAAAAAAAATGTTCAATTTTTTTTAAACATTCCAAAAATTCCTGTGAAGCACCTGAAGGGTTAGTAAATTTTTTGAATGTGGTTTTGAATGCCTGGAAGGGTGCAGTTTTTAGAATGGTGCCACTTTTGGGCATTTTCTGTCATATAGACCCCTCAAAGTCACTTCAAGTGTGAGGTGGTCCCTAAAAAAATGGTTTTGCAAATATTGTTGTAAAAATGAGAAATCGCTGGTCAATTCTTAACTCTTATCACTTCCTAACAAAAAAAATTTTGTTTCCAAAATTGTGGTAATGTAAAGCAGACATGTGGGTAATGTTATTTATTGATTATTTTGTATGATATGACTCTAATTTAAGGGCATAAAATCTAAAAGTTTAAAAATTGCAAAATTTTCAAAATTTTTGCCAAATTTCCATTTTTTTCACAAATAAATGCAATTCAAATCAAAGAAATTTTACCACTATCATAAAGATCAATATGTCACGAGAAAACAATCTCAGAATCACCAGGATCCATTGAAACGTTTCAGAGTTATGACCTCATAAAGTGACAGTGGTCAGAATTGAAAAAAATGGCCGGGTCAGGAAGTTGAAAACAGGCTTCGGGGTGAAGGGGTTAAAGCAATACCCTCTTTTGCATGAGATTCCTGTTGTGAATTCCGATCTTGGGCTCCCTCCGGTGGTTGTAAGTGGCACTTTTGTGAGTTCTGCTCTTGGGCTCCCTCCGGTGGTTTTAAGTGGTATGGCTGCTCCTTGGATTTAGCAGTCTGCAGCTGCTTCCACTGATTGTCTTTCTGCTCGGCTATTTTTGCCTGGCTCTTCCCTTCAGCCAGTGCCACTTGTCAATGGTTCCTGGTTGGATTCACATCTCTCTTGGTTTTCCCTGATATCCTGACCAGTTCAGCAAAGTTAAGTCCTTGCTTGCTCTTTTCTGTCCACAGGTTGTGGACTTATTCGTTCTGTGCTTTCTATGTTTTGTCCAGCTTGTCAGTATGGATATATTCAGTTAAGCTGGAAGCTCTGGGAAGCAGATTTACCCTCCACACCTTTAGTCATGTGTGGAGATTTTTGTAAACTCTGTGTGGATTTTTGTAGTTTTTAATACTGACCACACAGTATTCTATCCTGTCCTATCTAGCTAGCTAGACTGGCCTCCTGTGCTACATCCTGGTTTCATTCTGTGTATGTCTTTTCCCTCTCTACTCACAGTCATTACTTGTGGGGGGCTATCTATCCTTTGGGGATTTTCTCTGAGGCAAGATTGTTTTCCTGTTTCTTTCTTTAGCGGTAGTTAGTTCTCAGGCTGTGACGAGGTGCCTAGGGAGTGACAGGAGCATCCCACGGCTACTTCTAGTGTTGTGTTGAGCTTAGGGACTGCGGTCAGTACAGGTACCACCTCCTTCAGAGCTCGTCCCATGTTGCTCCTAAACCACCAGTTCATAACAGTACAAGTGGCCAAAAATGAATTAAATGCATCTCAAAAGAAGGAAAAAAAAATTCTGAGCCATTTTTTTTTCTGTGCTCTGTTTTGTCTTTTTTTTCCTCTTGATCTCTGGGTGGTTCAGGATTTATGCTCTGGCATGGATGTTCAGAGTACAGAGTATCCAAGAATATGTTGTCCAGACTCCGGCTTTGGAGCCTAGAATTCCTACTCCTGATTTGTTTTTTGGGGACAGATCCAAGTTTTTGAACTTTAAAAATAACTGCAAATTGTTTTTTGCTTTGAAACCCCGTTCTTCTGGTGATCCCATTCAGCAAGTTAAAATCATCATATCCTTGCTGCGTGGTGACCCTCAGGACTAGGCATTCTCCCTTGAATCAGGGGATCCGGCATTGCTGAATGTAGACGCATTTTTTCAAGCGCTCGGATTATTGTATGACGAATCTAATTCTGTGGATCATACAGAAAAAACCCTGTTGGCCCTGTGTCAAGGTCAGAAAGCGGCAGAATTATACTGCCAGAAATTTAGGAAATGGTCTGTGCTCACTAAATGGAATGAGGATGCTCTGGCTGCTATTTTCAGAAAAGATCTTTCTGAAGCCCTTAAAGATGTTATGGTGGGCTTCCCTACGCCTACTGGTTTGAGCGAATCTATGTCTCTAGCCATTCAGATTGATCGGCGTCTGCGCGAGCGCAAAGCTGTGCACCATATGGCAGTGTCCTCTGAGCAGAGTCCTGAGCCTATGCAATGTGATAGGATTTTGACTAGAACAGAACGGCAGGAATTCAGACGTCAGAATAGGCTGTGTTTTTACTGTGGTGATTCTGCTCATGTTATTTCTGATTGCCCTAAGCGTACTAGGAGGGTCGCTAGGTCTGTTACCATCAGTACTGTACAGCCTAAATTTCTTTTATCTGTGACCCTGATTTGCTCATTGTCGTCCTTTTCTGTCATGGCATTTGTGGATTCAGGCGCTGCCCTGAACTTAATGGACTTAGAATTCGCCAGGCGCTGTGGTTTTTCCTTGCAGCCTTTGCAGAGCCCTATTCCTTTGAGGGGCATTGATGCTACACCATTGGCTAAGGATAAACCTCAGTACTGGACGCAGATGACCATGTACATGGCTCCAGCACATCAGGAAGATTGCCGTTTTCTGGTGTTGCATAACCTGCATGATGTTGTTGTACTGGATTTTCCATGGTTACAGGAACATAATCCGGTGCTGGATTGGAAAACTATGTCTGTGACTAGTTGGGGTTGTCAAGGGGTACATAGTGACGTTCCTTTGATGTCAATTTCCTCTTCCCCCTCTTCTGAGGTCCCTGAGTTTTTGTCGGATTTCCAGGATGTATTTGATGAGCCCAAGTCCAGTTCCCTTCCTCCACATAGGGACTGTGATTGTGCTATTAACTTGATTCCAGGTTGTAAGTTCCCTAAGGGCCGACTTTTCAAGCTGTCTGTGCCAGAGCATGCCGCCATGCGGAGCTATGTTAAGGAATCTTTGGAGAAGGGGCATATTCGGCCGTCTTCGTCACCACTGGGAGCGGGTTTCTTTTTTGTTGCTAAGAAGGATGGCTCCTTGAGACCCTGTATAGATTATCGTCTTCTTAATAAGATCACGGTCAAATTCCAATACCCCTTGCCTTTGCTTTCTGATTTGTTTGCTCAGATTAAGGGGGCTAGTTGGTTTACTAAGATTGACCTCCGAGGGGCATATAATCTTGTTCGTATTAAACAGGGTGACGAATGGAAAACTGCATTTAATACGCCCGAAGGCCATTTTGAATACCTCATGATGCCATTCGGGCTCTCTAATGCTCCATCTGTGTTCCAATCTTTCATGCATGATATTTTCCGCAATTATCTTCATAAATTCATGGTTGTATATTTGGATGATATTTTGATTTTTTTCCGATGATTGGGAGTCTCATGTGAAGCAGGTCAGAATGGTATTCCAGATCCTTCGTGATAATGCTTTATTTGTGAAGGGGTCTAAGTGCCTATTCGGAGTTCAGAAGGTCTTTTTTTTGGGTTTTATTTTTTCTCCCTCGTCTATGGAAATGGATCCTGTTAAGGTCCAAGCTATTCATGACTGGATTCAACCCACATCTGTGAAGAGCCTTCAAAAATTTTTGGGCTTTGCTAATTTCTATCGCCGTTTCATTGCCAACTTTTCCAGTGTGGTTAAGCCCCTTACTGATTTGACGAAGAAAGGCGCTGATGTGACGAATTGGTCCTCTGTGGCTGTTGAGGCCTTTCGGGAGCTTAAACACCGATTTACTTCTGCCCCTGTGTTGCGTCAGCTGGATGTTTCTCTTCCTTTTCAGGTTGAGGTTGACGCTTCTGAGATTGGGGCAGAGGCCGTTTTGTCTCAGAGGGATTCTGATGGTTCTTTGATGAAACCGTGTGCTTTTTTTTCCAGAAAGTTTTCGCCTGCGGAACGCAATTATGATGTCGGCAATCGGGAGTTGTTGGCTATGAAGTGGGCGTTTGAGGAGTGGCGACATTGGCTTGAGGGAGCTAAGCACCGCGTTGTGGTCCTGACTGATCATAAGAATCTGATTTACCTCGAGTTGGCCAAGTGGCTGAATCCTAGACAGGCTCGATGGTCGCTGTTTTTCTCCCGTTTTGATTTTGTGGTCTCGTATCTTCCGGGATCTAAGAATGTTAAGGCTGATGCCCTCAATAGGAGTTTTTTGCCTGATTCTCCTGGAGTCCTTGAGCCGGTTGGCATTCTTAAGGAAGGGGCGATTCTTTCTGCCATCTCCCCTGATTTGCGGCGGGTGCTTCGGGAATTTCAGGCTGATAAGCCTGACCGCTGTCCTGTGGGGAAGCTGTTTGTTCCTGATAGATGGACAAGTAAGGTAATTTCTGAGGTTCATTGTTCAGTGTTGGCTGGTCATCCTGGGATTTTTGGTACCAGAGATTTGGTTGCTAGGTCCTTTGGGTGGCCTTCCTTGTCGCGCGATGTGCGTGCTTTTGTGCAGTCCTGTGGGACTTGCGCCCGGGCCAAGCCTTGCTGTTCCCGCGCTAGTGGGTTGCTTTTGCCTTTGCCGGTCCCTGAGAGGCCCTGGACGCATATTTCCATGGATTTTATTTCGGATCTTCCTGTTTCCCAGAAGATGTCTGTTATCTGGGTTGTTTGTGACCGGTTCTCTAAAATGGTCCATCTGGTACCTTTGCCTATGTTGCCTTCCTCCTTAGATTTGGTTCCATTGTTTTTTCAGCATGTGGTTCGTTTGCATGGCATTCCGGAGAATATTGTGTCTGACAGAGGTTCTCAGTTTGTCTCTAGGTTTTGGCGGGCCTTTTGTGCTAGGATGGGCATTGATTTGTCTATTTCTTCGGCGTTTCATCCTCAGACTAATGGCCAAACTGAGCGAACTAATCAGACCTTGGAAACCTATTTGAGATGCTTTGTGTCAGCTGATCAGGATGATTGGGTGGCTTTCTTGCCGTTGGCCGAGTTTGCCCTTAATAATAGGGCTAGTTCGGCTACTTTGGTTTCACCTTTCTTTTGTAATTTTGGTTTTCATCCTCGTTTTTCTTCAGGGCAGGTTGAGCCTTCTGATTGTCCTGGTGTGGATTCTGTGGTGGACAGGCTGCAGCAGATTTGGACTCATGTGGTGGACAATTTGATGTTGTCTCAGGAAAAGGCTCAACGTTTTGCTAACCGCCGTCGGTGTGTTGGTCCCCGGCTTCGTGTGGGGGATTTGGTTTGGTTGTCTTCTCGTCATGTTCCTATGAAGGTTTCTTCCCCTAAGTTTAAGCCTCGGTTTATTGGTCCTTATAAGATTTCTGAAATTATCAATCCGGTGTCTTTTTGTTTGGCTCTTCTAGCCTCTTTTGCCATTCATAATGTTTTCCATAGATCTTTGTTGCGGAGATATGTGATGCCCGTTGTTCCCTCGGTTGATCCTCCTGCCCCGGTGTTGGTTGAGGGAGAGTTAGAATATGAGGTTGAGAAAATTTTGGATTCTCGTTTTTCGAGGCGGAGGCTTCAGTATCTTGTCAAGTGGAAGGGTTATGGCCAGGGGGATAATTCTTGGGTTGTTGCCTCCGATGTCCATGCCGCCGATTTAGTTCGAGCGTTTCACTTGGCTCGTCCTGATCGGCCTGGGGGCTCTGGTGGGGGTTCGTTGACCCCTCCTCAAGGGGGGGTACTGTTGTGAATTCGGCTCTTGGGCTCCCTCCGGTGGTTGGAAGTGGCACTTTTGTGAGTTCTGCTCTTGGGCTCCCTCCGGTGGTTTTAAGTGGTATGGCTGCTCCTTGGATTTAGCAGTCTGCAGCTGCTTCCACTGATTGTCTTTCTGCTCGGCTATTTTCGCCTGGCTCTTCCCTTCAGCCAGTTCCACTTGTCAATGGTTCTTGGTTGGATTCACATCTCTCTTGGATTTCCCTGATATCCTGACCAGTTCAGCAAAGTTAAGTCCTTGCTTGCTCTTTTCTGTCTACAGGTTGTGGACTTATTCGTTCTGTGCTTTCTATGTTTTGTCCAGCTTGTCAGTATGGATATATTCGGTTAAGCTGGAAGCTCTGGGAAGCAGATTTACCCTCCACACCTTTAGTCAGGTGTGGAGATTTTTGTAAACTCTGTGCGGATTTTTGTAGTTTTTAATACTGACCGCACAGTATTCTATCCTGTCCTATCTAGCTAGCTAGACTGGCCTCCTGTGCTACATCCTGGTTTCATTCTGTGTATGTCTTTTCCCTCTCTACTCACAGTCATTACTTGTGGGGGGCTATCTATCCTTTGGGGATTTTCTCTGAGGCAAGATAGTTTTCCTGTTTCTATCTTTAGGGGTAGTTAGTTCTCAGGCTGTGACGAGATGCCTAGGGAGTGACAGGAGCATCCCACGGCTACTTCTAGTGTTGTGTTGAGCTTAGGGACTGCGGTCAGTACAGGTACCACCTCCTTCAGAGCTTATCCCATGTTGCTCCTAAACCACCAGTTCATAACAGATTCCCACTTGGTAAGTTTTTCACTGGGAATATGTACAAATAGTTTTGTTCCGAATATTCTTAAATGTTGCACTTCAGGCCTCTTGCTGTTCCATTGCTCAAATGGAGTTTTCTCAGTAGTTTAACCTGGTAATCTGTTTTGAAGATAGTAAGCTGTCATGATTGCTTCACTCCAATATGTGGTTAGCAAATCTGCATCAAATAGCATACTTCTACTTTCCAGTTCCTTGTTTTTGCTGCAACATTTTGTTCAGAGTTGTACGATATAGTGGTCTGATACACTATTCTATTTTTCCTTAAGACGCTTTGTGTCTCATTACTTGTATATTCAGTTCTATTATCTGCACAGAGAATTTTTGGCATCCTTCTAACTTTGTTATATACTTCAGTTAGATATATTTTACGTCTCTCTGGAACATCATCTTTGCTGTGAAGGAGATAGACAATTGTATATCTTGAATAATTATCTACATAAGTCCAGAAGCTGTTATGATTTTGTTATACTATTCTTAGGAAAGGATTTTCTTGACATTTTCCCTTTAAGACAGTTAATACATTTAATTTTCTGATTACATAGATCGACTGTAATATCATCAGCAAGTTGTTTTTTAACTAATTTTCAAACTGCTTTTGGGTCTCTATGTGCAAGACATCTTTGCCAGCCATACATAAATACAATTCTTGTGCTGTCCATGTTTAGCAGTATATACACTTTCCTTGCATTTTAGCTGGTACAGTTCATCTTTGATTTTTCCTTTTGCTAGTGTATGACCTTCTTTTGAGATGATACAACAGTCATCTTTAAATGTAACTATTTAATTGACTTGTGTGTTTCTTCACAGATTTCGATGTGAACACTTTTCTGCCCCATGATGACAGAAGTATTCTAGGAGTGATACCTTTATTGGCTAACCAGAAAATAATATCACACATATCAGATTGTTTACAAGACTAGGGACATAGAACATGTCCTTTACTGTGATCGTTCTGCTTTTTGCTGGGGAGACATGACAAGTAATGCAACCATCTCCTATTCTCTCAGAATTCATATACTTACCATTAGTGAAGATCACTTTCTCTGACTTACTTTGCTAAAAGGTTAGAGAAGAAGTTTCTGCCATCAGTCATATGATTAGTTGGCCAATAATCTAGACACCATGCATGCTTTGATGTACTTGCATTAACAGTAAATTCAGCATCAGTACTTGAAGTGTCATATTCTTCAGTAATGGCACTTTTAACCTTTTGATGATTATTTTGCTTTTTCGGCTGATGCTAGCTTTCCAGACTTTGTAGTCAGCCTTTAGGTGCCTGATTTTTTGCAGACAAACACACACATATTTCCTTCAAATTACTTATTTTTGGGTAGATCTTGGGTTTTAAAAGTGGATTCTGCGTTGGATAACACTGCTGCTTACACTTTCGATCTTTTGATTATACTCATCTACAAGCATTCCTCTGACATACTCCAATGTTAGCTCATAATCTGGGCACATCTAGTGCAGGTACAAGTGTGTCATAGCTTTCTGGTAGACTGCCTAATAGTAGTGACATGCAAATCATTTAGATCTTCTCCAATGCCCTGCAGGTGCGCCACAATTTCTAGAATAATACTTATGAAATTATTCATATCTTGGCCCTTACCTTAGACTAATAGAGCTTTCTCATTAAATAGAGCTTACCGCTGAGATGTTTCCTTTCATGTAGTTTCTGCATCTTTTCTTACATTTCTTTTGCAGTTTCACATTTACATTTATGCACAATCTGATCATCACCTACACTAAGGGAGATAGTGCTTTGTGCTTTTTGATCCTTCTTTGTTGTGAAATCTGTGGTCAAGCTCCCTCCTGTGGTCATGAGTGGTACTTCGGCTGGTTCTGTCTATGAGCTTCCTCTGGTGGATGTGAGTGGGGCTGCGGCTTCTGAGTTTCCTTCCTCAGGTAACGAGGTTAAGTCGTTAGGTGCTGCTCTATTTAACTCCACCTAGTTCTTTGTTCCTGGCCTCCAGTCAATGTACCAGTATTGGTCTTGCTCTCTCCTGGATCGTTCTTGTGGCCTGTCTGCCCTGCATAAGCTAAGTTTTGCTTGTGTTACTTTTGTTTGCTATATTTTCTGTCCAGCTTGCTATATTGGTTTTTCTTGCTTGCTGGAAGCTCTGAGACGCAGAGGGAGCACCTCCGTACCGTTAGTCGGTGCGGAGGGTCTTTTTGCGCCCTCTGCGTGGTTGTTTGTAGGTTTTTGTGATGACCGCAAAGCTATCTTTCCTATCCTCGGTCTATTCAGTAAGTCGGGCCTCACTTTGCTAAAATCTATTTCATCTCTGTGTTTGTATTTTCATCTTTACTCACAGTCATTATATGTGGGGGGCTGCCTTTTCCTTTGGGGAATTTCTCTGAGGCAAGGTAGGCTTATTTTTCTATCTTCAGGGCTAGCTAGTTTCTCAGGCTGTGCCCGAGGCGCCTAGGTCTGGTCAGGAGCGCTCCACGGCTACCTCTAGTGTGGTATGATAGGATTAGGGATTGCGGTCAGCAGAGTTCCCACGTCTCAGAGCCCGTCCTATGTTATTAGTAACTATCAGGTCACTTTGTGTGCTCTTAACCACTAGGTCCATTGTGGTTCTGAATCACCAGTTCATAACACTTCTCTACCCAGTTTTCTGTAGTGGGTCAGGTCTAGACTCCTGTTTCTATTTCCATGTACCTTATTTTATCATCAGCATCTTTACCTTGAATTTCCAAGATTGGTTGTTCTGGTTAGTCAGATTAGGCACTGTGAACTTCACAGAGTTGCTGCTGTCGACTATCTTTGCTTCTGTTCTATTACTTGTAGGCTTTTTTCTGGGTCTTTGGGTTTCTGGGTCCCTAGATCTTTGGGCCGATAACCTTTTGGTAGCAGATTAATCCAGCCGTTCAACAGTGTATATATATTTATTCAGGATCAAAGATAACACAGCTTACAACTGGTATTTCATATAGCTTAGGATCTCAGCATCTTGTCTGTCAGCTTGCAAAGCTAACAGGAAGGCTGCTTTCACACATCAGTTTTTTGCCGTCAGTCCGGCGAATTCTGAAAAAAATGGATCTAGCAAAATTTGCCTCCAGATCCGTTTTTTTTTCTCATAGACTTGTATTAGTGACGGATTGCGATGGATGGTCTCACGTTTCATCCGTTTTTTGCTGGATCTATCGAAAATTGGTTTTCCGGCGACCATAAAAAATGGACATAGTAACGTTTTTTGTATCTGTTGAAAAAACGGACAGCGACGGATCCGTCGCCATCTGTCGTTTGTTACAATGGAACCCTATGGCGCCAGATCCGTCAAATGATGGAATCTGGCGACGGATTCCGTTTTTTTTAATTGAGCATGCTGACATTTTTTTAGGATCCAATTAGCCAGATCCACTAGTAGGATCAGTCGAAAAAACGGATCCATAGCATCAGTTTTTCCACAATCTGTGACAGATCCATTTTGTTCAACATTCGACAGATTGTGACTGATGGCAAAAAACTGATGTGTGAAAGCAGCCTAGAAGTGTGCTCCAGCTACACACACAGTGATCAGGAACTTCAGGGCTCCCATTTTTTTTAACAGTGGCTTACTGGCAATATAACACTATTGCTGGGACTGAAACTCGTGCACTATTAAACAGTAGTAAATAGTAGTTGTTGCAATAGATGCAATAATAAGCATTATTCCATCAAAATGACCTCATAGACTTTACAGCTTTATGCAACACAACATTACATACATTAGAAGTGGAAGATAACACGAGATCTTAAAACTAGAAATTACAAAGGTACATAACAAAAGAAAAAGAGATGTCAATTACTATGGAACTGCAGTAAAATCCCACATGAATAGGGTCCTCTCTCTCTCTCTGTAGCAGTCTGTCACTGTTGGTTCATGTTTACTGAGCTTGCTTCATATTTTATGTATGTAAACTCTCTTCACGTGTACCGCAATCTCAAATTCTAGGGGTTCCCCACTATTTGAAAGCCGCTTACTATTGATCCCAGAAAAGTGAAAATGTAAAAAATTGGTACTCATCTCTAGGACTGACACCACCACCCATCATGATCGCCACTGTGTTCCCCTCCAGGCTACTGAGATCAACATCTGGAGGAAGCATCATATGAGCGCTGCAGCCAATCAGCCGCTGTTGAACAGCTGCAGCATTCACAATTTGAACAAGCAGAAAAGATATAGCATGGAGTAGCAGCGCTGGTCCAGAAGGTGAATTATCAAAGTTGTATATTTTTTTTTATCTCCCTGAGACTACTAATATGGGGTTGCCTAAGCAGTGGACAACCCCTTTAGCAATACTTTAAAATATATATAATAATAACAACAATGATAGATATGTCCCTAGGTTTCCATTTTACTATATTGAAAAGGTTAGGGCAGTTTGAAAAATCTATATCTATATCCACCTCTTCCCTCCCTTATCCTCCCCTCTTTTGAAGTCCATTCTGTCCGCATCTACTCTCCCTCCAACCTCCAAGTGGCCGTCATATACCGACCTCCGGGCCCGGCCACTGCCTTTATTGACCAATTCTCCACCTGGCTTCTTCACTTTCTCTCTGCTGACACTCCCACCATCATCATGGGTGACTTCAACATCCCCATTGATACCCTTCAGTCAACAGCCTCCAAACTTCTGTCCCTTACCTCATCCTTTAGACTTACTCAGTGGTCCTCCGCAGCCACCCACACGGATGGGCATACACTAGACCTGGTATTCACCCATCTCTGCTCTCTATCTAACTTCACCACCTCCCCTCTCCCTCTATCCGACCACCATCTGCTCACCTTCTCATCCCTGTCCTCCTCACCAATCATCCATATCCAGCAACATGCGCACCCACGCAGAAACCTTGCACACCTAGACACCCCACACTCTCTGACTCCATCCTACCACTGGCATCCATATCCTCACTCCACGACACAGACAGTGCCGCTGCTTTCTACAATGCCACTCTCGCATCAGCTATTGACACGGTTGCCCCTCTCGTCCATGGCAGAGCGCGACATATCAATAGACAACCTTGGCATAATAACACCACCAAAAAGCTAAGGCAAGTGTCCAGGGTTGCGGAGCGGCATTGGAAGAGAACACACTCGCAAGACAACTTCACTGTATTCAAACAAGCAACACTCACTTTTAAATCTGCACTCACCTCTGCTAAACAGGCCTACTTCACAACCCTCGTATCTTCCCTATCCCACAACCCCAAACAGTTATTCAAAACATTTAACTCCCTCCTCCGCCCCCCACTGCCCCCTCCAACCTCCCTCATCTCTGCTGAGGACTTTGCCACACACTTTAAAAATAAGATCGACCAGACAAGGCAAGTCTTTATTGTTCAACCACCACAACCCCTTTGTATACCAGACCAATGCCCAAACCCCATAACCTCCCTATCCAACATCACTGAAGGGGGACTTAATTGTCTCCTCTCCAAATCCCACCTCACCACCTGTGCGCTCGACCCCATCCCATCCCACCTCCTCCCCAACCTCACCACCACACTTATCCCATCCCTAACCCACCTCTTCAACCTATCACTAACTTCTGGCACCTTCCCCTCTGCGTTCAAACATGCCACAATCACGCCTATCCTTAAAAAGCCAACCCTCGATCCAACTGCTATGTCCAGCTATCGCCCAATATCGCTGCTCCCATTTGCTTCCAAACTCCTGGAGCAGCACGTCCATGCTGAACTCTCCTCCCACCTCTCATCTAACTTGTTGTACGACAATCTACAATCTGGTTTCCGCCCCCATCACTCAACTGAGACTGCCCTGACCAAAATCACTAACGACCTACTTACCGCCAAAGCTACTGGACAATACGTTGTACTCCTCCTTCTAGACCTGTCCTCTGCTTTCAACACAGTTGACCACTGCCTCCTACTGCAGATGCTCTCCTCCTTTGGCATCAAAGACCTCGCCCTATCCTGGATCGCCTCATACCTTTCCAACCGCAGATTCAGCGTCTCCCACTCCCATACTACCTCCTCATCCCACCCTCTCTCTGTTGGAGTTCCCCAAGGCTCTGTTCTAGGACCCCTACTCTTCTCAATCTATACACTTGGCTTGGGACAACTCATAAAGTCCCATGGATTCCAGTACCACCTCTATGCTGACGACACTCAGATCTACCTCTCTGGCCCAGACGTCACCACTCTGCTGTCCAGAATCCCAGAGTGCCTATCAGCCATATCCTCCTTCTTCTCCTCTCGCTTCCTCAAACTCAATGTGGACAAATCTGAACTCATCATCTTTCCTCCATCCCACAAATCTTCCTTACCTGACCTATCTATCGCAGTCAATGACATCATGCTTTCCCCTGTACCCGAAGTCCGCTGCCTCGGAGTAACCTTCGACTCTGCCCTGTCCTTCAAACCACACATCCAAGCTCTTTCCACCTCCTGTCGCCTCCAGCTCAAAAATATCTCCAGGATCCGTCCTTTCCTCAACCCCCAATCTACTAAAATGCTTGTGCACGCTCTCATCATTTCCCGCCTTGACTACTGCAACATCTTTTTCAGTGGCCTCCCTGCTAACACCCTTGCACCTCTCCAGTCCATCCTTAACTCTGCTGCCCGACTAATCCATCTCTCTCCTCGCTACTCCTCCGCAAATCTCTTCACTGGCTCCCATTCCAAGATTGCCTTGTGCAGGCATGTACTACGGAGGACACAGCATGAACTTCAACCCAATATTGCGGCCAGCATGCAGCCAGCGGGTAAGGAAAGGGTGAATCAAACACCCGAAAACCCCGCCCATATGACCACAAACCTGTCCCGCCAAATTCAGGTGACAGGTTCCCTTTACATTCAATTCTTTTAAAAGGAGCAAAATGCTTCTAGTGGTCACGTAACCAAAAATATGCAAATCACCCGCTTGCAAAGTTAATAGAAGGGAACTGTGACAGCGTGCACATCACACGCTGCCACTATATGACAGTCTGCAGCCACATAGATTGGTTCCTTTAACTACTTTCTGACATTGAGCATAATAGTACACCTATGTCGGACTCCCTCTGTTTGGTGCGGGCTGAGCCCTCACCTTTCCGGGCACATGACAGCTGATCTATACAGTTGACATATGCCAGCAACAGCCAAGGGTGGAATCGCGATTCACCTGCAGCTGTTAACCAGTTAAATTCCGCTGTCAATCGCTGACAGCGGCATTTAACTTGCGCTTACCGGATGTGCGTCACTAATCCCAACCATCGGTGACCCCGTCACATGATCGAGGGGTTACCGATGGGTCGGCATGACAATCAGAGGTCTGCAGCAGACCTCTAGTGTTGTCATCTATGTTCATAGCAAGTGAGCATTTCTGCTACATACAGGCGATCTGATCATCGCCTGTGTGTAGCAGAGGGAATCAGAGTACTGCAGCTTCTAGTCTCCCATAGAGACTATTGAAGCATACAAAAAGTAAAAAAAAAAGTTTTTAAAAATATATTTAAAAAGTAGGAAAATATAAAAGTTCAAATCACTCCCCCTTTCTGCCGATTCAAAATAAAACAATAAAAAAATCAAAGAATACACATATTTATAATTGCCACGTTCAGAATCACCAGATCTATAAATATAAGAAAAGAATTAACCCGATCTCTAAACGGCGTAACGAAAAAAAAATTCAAAACGGATTAATAACATTTTTTTGGTCGCCGCTACATTGCAACAACATGTAATAACTGGTGATCAAAAGATCGTATCTACACCAAAATGGTATCAATAAAAATGTCAGCTTGGCATGCAAAGAATAAGCCCTCACCCAACCCGAGATCACGAAAAATAGAGACACTACAGCTCTCGGAAAATGGTGACTTTTATTTGTTTTTAGCAAATATTGGATTTTTTTTACCACCTAAATAAAAGAGATATTAGACATGTTTGGTGTCTGTGAACTCGTAATGACCCGGAGAATCATAATGGCAGATCAGTTTTGGCATTTAATGAACATGGTAAAAAAAACAAAAAAACACTGTGGGATTGCACTTTCTTTGCAATTTCATTGCACTTGGTATTTTGTACCCATTTTCCAGTACATAATATGTTAAAACCAACGGTGTTGTTCAAAAGCACAACTTGCCATGCTAAAAACAAGCCCTCACATAGCCATATTGACGGAAAAATAAAAAAGTTATGGCTCTGGGAAGAAGGGGAGCGAAAAACAGAAATTCAAAAACTGAAATACCCCTGGTCGTTAAGGGGTTAAGAGCCTTTTTTTTTTTTTTTTTTTTTTTTTTTTTGCAACATTTACAACATGATTACAGTATTGCTCGCATTAGTTTTAGTGATCAGTTAGAACATAAACCAAATTGTAATGTAATCAAGATTCTGAATTATCTGTAACTGTGTGCATAAATAAATGCGCGGGGGTCCAATGCATCCAGCAGAATCTCTGCAGAGGTTAAACATCTGTAGACAGCCTGATGCCTCTCAGCTACTGTGATTTCACTATAAACAGCTACCTGCAAGTCCTCATTTACAAATGTCAGCTGAGGCTGTGATGTTAGAGGTAGGCAAAGATAGCTCAGCCGCTACACAAACACCACATGCATCCTGCTGTGCTCAGGTTATAGCTTTGAAAACTGGCATCTATCTCTCCCCACCTTATCTCTGTGTTGCAGGCTCTCTGTGGATGACGTGTGGTCCCATCTGAATGAGTAAGCGGCCTATCAGCCATTACTAAAGCTCCAGGCTCTATCCAGGGGGTCAGGGAGTGGACCACAGAGAATCAGATAGAAAATCCTTCAGGAGGGGACGATGAAGAACATACAATCGGACACGAGGCAAACGTACGTAGGGTATAAAAGTGCGGGGTTACATCTGCAATACTAATTCCATGCTGACAAAAATGCACAGAACACACCTATCCCAGTGTTGTTGACTACATGACATTATGTTTTTGCATTCACTACCACTGAGTATGACACAGTGTGTAAATGTACATATATATAAACCCCAAAAGTGAGGCAGCATGTCGAGAACAGTCAAAAAGTAAGGATCCTGCATTCACCAACACCAGCTACCTTTCAGCTCTCTCTGCCGAGGCCCTGAGCAGATGGGGGGCCCACTCGCCATTGGAGGACACCAGTACACTATGGAGGCCCAGTGCCAGCACCCGCGAATGGGCCCAACCGCATGCTTAGGGCTCGGTACTTGCAGTACTTACCTCTTCCTGTCCCTCCGCTGCGGCGTCTTCCGCGTCTTCTGACTCTGTGATGTCTCAGGTCAGAGGGCGCAATGACATGACTAGTGTGCGTCATGAAGAATCACATTGCAGAGAACAGTAAGACGGCGATGCTGAGGAGTCCAGAGTAGAGGAGCGGCCAGCGAGGAGAGGTGAGTGTTTCATTTTTTATTTTTTTTTAAATGTTTGGAGCAATTTATGGGGCCATCATATACTAAAGCATTAAATGGGACCCATGATATACTGGAACATTTTATGGGGCCCATCATATACTGGAGCATTATATGAAGCCCATCATATACTGGAGCATTATATGAAACCCATCATGTACTGGAGCAATATACCTCGTATGGGGCCCATCATGTACTGGAGTAATATATGGGGTCTATCATATACTGGAGCATTATATGAAGCCCATCATATACTTGAGCAATATATGGGGCCCATCATATACTGGAGTAATATATTGGGTCTATCATATACTGGAGCATTATACGGGGCCCATCATATACTTGAGCATTATACTGGGCCCAGGATATACTGGAACATTATATGGGGCCCAGCATATACTGGTAAATTATATGGGACCCATTATATATGGTGCAATATATGGGACCCATCATATACTGAAGCATTATATGGGGCACATCAAATACTGTATGGAGCATTATATGGGGCCCATTATGTCTGAAAATATATGGGTCCCATTATATATCGAGCAATATATTGGGCCCATCATATACTGTGTGGAGCAATATATGGGGCCCATAAAATATGGAGCAATATATGTGACCCATCATATACTGTATGGAGCATTATATGGGGCCCATTATGTGTGAAGAAATATGTGGGTCCCATTATATATGGAGCAATATATGGGGCCCATCATATACTGTATGGAGCATTATATGGGGCCCATTGTGAATGGAGCATTATATTGGGCCGATCATATACTGTTTTGGAGCATTATATAGGGCCCATAATGTATGGAGCAATATATGGAGTTCATTATTCTATATGTAGCAATATATGGGGCTCATTATACTGTATGGAGCATTATATTGGGCTCATTATTCTGTATGGCGCACAATGTGCTGCTCATAATACTGTATGGAGCAATATATGGGACTCATTATACTGTATGTAGCAATATATGGGGATCATTATACTGTATGGAGCAATATATGCGGCTTATTATTCTGTATGGAGCATTGTATGGTGCTCATTATTCTGTATTGCGCACTATGTTGTGCCCATAATACTGTATGGAGAAATATATGGGGCTCATTATTCTGTATGGAGCATTATGTGGTGCCTATAATACTATATGGAGGACTATACTGTCCAGTTTTTGAGCTATTGTAGAATTTACAGCGTCACTAATGTAATGTAAGAAGTGAAATCTTTGGCATTGTACTGCCTAGATTTCTCTGCCGCATCTGTGCATCATGAATCATGGTATATGTTAAAGGGACCCACTGACACTCTTTTGTCCGTGGTCCACGAAAACCTGGAGCCGGCTCTACCTCAATGAACTGTAGCTTCCCACAGCCGGCAGCACTCATGCAGCCCCAAGCCACCATGCTTGACTACAGGCAAGACACACTTGTCTTTGTACTCCTCACTTGGTTGCCGCCACACACGTTTGACACCATCAGAACCAAATAAGTTTATCTTGACCTCATCAGACCACGAGACATGGCTCCAGGAAGCCATGTTCTTAGTTTGCTTGTCTTCAGTAAGCTGTTTATGGGCATTTTGTGCATTATCTTTAGAAGAGACTCCCTTCTGGGATGACAGCCATAAAGACCAATTTGGTGCAGTGTGTGGTGTATGATCTGAGCACTGACAGACTGACCCCCACCCCTGTGACCCCTGTAGCAATGCTGGCAGCACTCATACGTCTATTTTGAAAAGACAATTTCTGGATATGATGCTGAGCATGTGTACTCAAATTCTTTGGTCGACCATGTTGAAGCTAGTTCTGAGTGGAACCTGTCTTGTTAAACCACTGTATGGTCTTGGCCAACATGCGGCAGCTCAGTTTCAGGGTGTTGACAATTTTCTTATACCCTAGGCCATCTTTATGTAGAGCAACAATTCCTTAATTCCTTTTTTCAGATCTTCAGAGAGTTCTTTGCCATGAGCTGCCATTTGGAACTTCCAGTGACCAGTATGAGAGACTGTGAGAGAAATAACACCAAATTTAACACACCTGCTCCCCATTCACACCTGAGACCTTGTAACACTAATGAGTCACATGATACCAGGAAGGGAAAATAGCTAATTGGGCAAAGTTTGGCCATTTTCACTTAGGGGTGTATCCCATGAGAAGATATAATAAACTATTTACAAAAATGTGAGGTGTACTCTCTTTTGATATACTGTGTGTGTGTGTATATATATATATATATATATATATATATATATATATATATATATATATATATATATATATATATATATATATATTATATATGTGTGTGTGTGTGTGTGTGTGAATATGTGCAGTATTGTAAGGATGATAGCAGGGATGTTATCATATTCTGGCTTCAGGAGCTCACTGCTCCTCAGCTTGGCAGGGGACACTGAAGCTGGATTCAATCCAGATCCAATCTAATTAAAAGAACTTGTAAAAGCTGCTTTCCTTGCCTAGAAATTCAGCTTCCTTAGATACATTGTAGAGGTGGCTGGTAATCTTGGTAAAGAAGGCAATCAACTGAAAAATCGCAGCGTCTTTCAGAATGGAGAGGACTTTGATTAACAAACTTATTATTATTATTATTTATTATAATAGTGCCATTTATTCCATGGCGCTTTACATGTGAGGAGGGGGTATACATAATAAAAACAGGTACAATAATCTTGAACAATACAAGTCACAACTGGTACAGGAGGAGAGAGGACCCTGCCTGCGAACGCTCACAATCTACAAGGGATGGGTGAGGATACTGTAGGTAAGGATAGAGCTGGTCGTGCAGTGGTTTGGTCGATCAGTGATTACTGTAGGTTGTAGGCTTGCCGGAAAAGGTAGGTCTTCAGGTTCTTTTTGAAGGTTTTGATGGTAGGTGAGAGTCTGTGTTGTGGTAGAGAGTTCCAGAGTAGGGGTGATGCGCGAGAGAAATCTTGTATGCGATTGAAGAGGAGATAAGAGGGGAGTAGAGAAGAAGATCTTGTGAGGATCATAGGTTGCGTGCAGGAAAGTAGCGGGAGACGAGGTCACAGATGTATGGAGGAGACAGGTTGTGGATGGCTTTGTATGTCATGGTTAGGCTTTTCTACTGGAGTCTCTGGGTAATGCGGAGCCAGTGAAGGGATTGACAGAGGGGAGAGGCCGGGGAATAGCGGGAGACAGGGCCGTGGGGTACCCGGTAACGGGTCCTGTATTCACAGGGGGGATGTCACGGTGGTGACCCGGTCCGTGGCCCTTGGCCCCCATGTAAAAGGGAAATTTTTAATAAAGTTTGTTTGTGACGCCACCTGTGGTATTTGGTCAGTGGGGACTGACGCTGCTTTAAGGGGTCCTCTGGGGTGATGTTATGGCAGTTAGATGGTACAACTTCCCACAGGTGAAGTATTTCCCCAGGGCTCCCGGTGTGTAGATGGAAGATGGTGAATTGCGCAGTAAAGAATGAGGACACCGGTTTTCAGTCTCTTTACCTGGTTTACTGAAGACTTCAGGCAGCCACAGTCCAGGGTACCAGATCACAGGGCAGGCAGGGTCTGGCCAGCTTGGAAGCAAATCCAGAGTCCCCTTTACCAGGTGGAGTTAAAAGCCTTCCTCTAGCACGGTGGTGTTGTAGTCCCTTACTGCCTATGGCTTCAGAAAAGATCCTCACAGTTCTTCTCTCTGTCCCCCATATAGGATAGAACAATACCTACTGTGTATGACAGGTAACTCGAGCGTTTTTACAGGGACTCTATCACGCCCTGGGCTCTATGTGTTACTGTGTCTTCAGGTGTGTGGCGGACAGGTAATTTGCAATTCAGCTGTCCTGCCGGTCTCTGATGTAAGTCTTAGAGTCCCTTACAACCTTGGTGTGTCGGCTACCAGTTATCTGCGCTTTGCCAGGGAGACAGTCTGCTCGCTGCTGTCCTCACCCTGGTGTCCTCGTCTGTGCCTTGCTCTCCTTCACTCTCACTGAAGATGAAGATGTTCTTTCCTTCTGTATGTCTCTTTCTCCAGGGGCTGTAGTGCTTCAGACTAAACAGCCCCATCAGACCTTCTGACACTCTATGTCGGTCTGCTCTCTTCTGTCTCTCTGACAATCTGACCTCTCTTTCCCTCCAAACCACAATATATATAGGGGAGTTGGAGCGCCCCCAGACACAGGGCCGCGGTTTACTCGGTACCGGTCCTCTCTGTCTCGGTGCTGGGGTTGTCACGGTGGCTGGACCCGGTCTGTGACCCTGCTAAGGGGCGTCCAATAAAAGGGGTGATGGTAGTTTGTCAATGGTTCGTGACGCCACCTGTGGTCTTCGGTCAGGGTGACCGACGCTGCTTAGGGGTCCACTGGGGTGATGGAATGGCAGCTAGATGGTATACCTTCCCACAGGTGAAGTATATCCCCAGGGCTTCCCAGTAGTGTAGGTGGCGATGATGTGAGGCGCAGTTAATAACGAGGACACAAGGTTGCAGTCTCTTTACCTTTTACTGAAGACTTCAGGATCCGCAATCCAGAGCACTGCTAACAGGGCTGGCTGAGTCCGGCCGGTCCGAAGGCACATCCAGAGTTCCCTTTGCAGGTGGAAATCAGTGCCTACCAACTAGCGCCTGTGTGTTGTAGTTCTTCCCTGCTGAGCATTCGGGATAGTCCTCACAACTTTCGTATCTATTCTTTCTCTTTCTCTCCGTCCCCCAAGTTATTGTCTGGATAGGACGCACCCGTTTGACGGGAAGGCTCGGAGCTATTCTGGGAGCCTAGAGACGCCCCTCTCCAACTTTGCCCCCTATGTCTGCTTAGGTGATGTAAGGTAGACAGCCAACCTAAAATCAACTGTCCTGCCGCTGTTTGAAGTAATGCTTGGAGTCTGTTACTTCCTCGGCGTTCCGGCCACCGGCTACGCGCCTCAGTAGGATGTTGCCGATCACGGGGCATGACTCCTACTGGATATCTCCTTGTGCTGCAATTTCGTTTCTCCCTTCTCCACAATATCCTTCGCTTCGTGTCCTTCCTTAGGATGCCACCGCAAGGTAGTGCAGGCGCGGCTTCGTACGTTCTGTCCTTTCTGCTAGGTTCCTGCCAGGAACCCACCCATGACAGGTCCTCCCTGGAGCTCTCCCAGACTGCGTTCTGTTCCAACTTCCTATCCGACCCCCAGTTTTACCAGTGTGAGGAGTGGCCTAATACATAGTGCTTTTTGCTCCCCCTGGTGGCCGGAGTGTGAAGTGTAATGTGTGCTTGTGATACCTGGTCAGGTGAACTCCTTTAGTGCAATCAGACATAACATCACTCCCCTTAGTGGCAGAGTGACATTACTGCAATGACCAGGACTCTGGGGCGCTGCCGAGTCACCTAGGAATAGGATCAAAAGCTCCCCCTTGTGGCCTGGAGTGTGAACATGTTGTGTGTATTGTGATTACCTGGGGCGCCACAGCAGCACAAAGGTTTGCTTGCAATATAAAGTCATGCTGAAGCTGCCAAAGAACATACTAGAAATATGATTCCATAAGGAGTTATGGAGATACTATACATCCTAGCCATGCATTGTGTACATTTTCAAGATCTCTGGACCAAGCTCACCCCATGGTCAACTCTAACACCCCCGGGAGGGTAGATATGTAGAATGGCTAATAGGAACCAGATAGCCAAGATATGTTTAGTCTCGAGCATAGCAGGGGCCCGATCAGATCTGATGGCACCAAAACCTCCTCCCTAGGACCGTCCATTAAATAATTAAGACTCATCTTGGGTTTTGGAGTTTTTAGCAAGTTTTTAACAAGGGGAGGGGATTTAGGTTCAGCCCAGAGGGCAGAAGGGGAGTGACTCAAAGGGGATAAAGGCTAGTGCAAGACCATGTGGTCCTTCTCTCTGTAATGCATGAAGTTCAGATTGAGCAACATTTTGTGAAGGACCTAGGACCCAACTGGCACCCCATGCCCCTCTGTGGCCTAGTGCACACATGGTCAAACATCAACCCGGTAATTGATATGATCCATCTGCTTATGTATTTTGTCCTACCACTATTGTATTTGCATATCTGACCATTGTATATGTATAACCATGTATAGTCTATTGTCTAGTGTGTTTTTAAGACAAATAAATATATAATTTAACCTTGGGCTGCTCTTTTATCTTGATCCACAAATCCACACGTCCTTTCCTCGGTTTATCTTTCCATGCAATTGGGGCTGGTTTCTGGTCCGATATAATCCCATTAATGAACTGGGCTTATATTTAAAGAGAAACTGGTCACAGTCCTACCAGGCTGGCTGTGCTTTGTTTCTCTGGTGCTAGTGAATGAGGCCTCTCAACCTGTCAGGGTTGTGAGAGAGTGTGGTGCCACGCCAGTGATTGCAAGGGCTACATCCTCTCACTCCCTGTGCCGATCTGGGTCCGTGTGAACTGGGGGTGTCTGTGTAAAACTGTACCAAGCTGAACTTACATGCCCCCAGGGGGTGTGGAACGTCACATTGGTGAAAGTGGGGAGACTAAATTACGTGATTCGTCTGACGTAATAGTGACGTCAGGCGGAGTGCGGGTTAATTACAATGGTGATTGCAATATATTAAGTGAATAAAAAATTTGATTTGTGTGCTTTTTAACTTCATTTAACAATGATGAAACTACTAACTCTGTTTTAAGCAAAAATATTGACAAAATGCTCTGTGACTATGATTAACGCTGTCCTAATGGCTATGTCATGCTATGAGGGTTCAATGACTATTATTATGGGGATCTTACATTATCACTTTATAGTCATATTTGTTACCATGGAACTTGAGAATTTCAAGAAAATTTGCTTCAAGGAGATTTCATTTGGTGCTATTCCAGGTCTGCAATGCTTTATTCAGTAATGCAAATTATTCAACACAGCGTACGCATTGGTTTATCTTGGTTTGGCTGTGAAATTTAAGGTGGTAAAAGCCAGACAAAGAGTAAACCATTTTAGTTGGCAGGTACGTATATATTACATAATGTGTTTCAGATTACTGGTTTACTAGTTAAATTGGACTGAAATAATTATAACAATAGTCTCCATTCATTCATTGTGACTACTCTATTCTTCAGTATTGCTGGTACAAAGCCAATATTCTCATTTTCCTCTATCTCAGATGCACCTGCAGCCAATTCCATCTTTCACTTATAATTCACAGTTGAAATATAAAATAACCTAGATCTATTGAGAAAAAAACATTTTGAGGCTGATTCATTAAATATTTCGATAAATCAATAATATAAGTGAAAATAAGCAACTTTGGAATATATTATCAGAGAAATCAGCTTCTTAATATATTGCAGTCATCATATTATATGTACCCTCCTCCCTCTTGCCAGAGACTGTTGCAGTGACTTATGACTCATAAAGGGAAAATAGACTTCCTGTTTCTACATAGAGCTTAGAAGGATTCAGCTAGTCAGTTTTTAATCACATGATGTCATAAGCCTAATGTAAAAGATAAAAATTTACCAGGTAGAAGGGCACAATGAGCAATTGTAAGAACACAGTACTTCAGTTGAAAACAGAAGTTTACATACACTATAAGAAAAGACAAATATGCATATTTTTCTCAATATCTGACATGAAATCAGAATAAACCTTTCCCGTTGTAGGCAATTAGGATTATCAGAATTATTAATATTTGCCAAATGCCAGAATAATGATAGAGAATGTTTTAAGGCATTTTTATTACTTACTGCAAAGTCAAAAGTTTGCATACACTAAGATTCCTATGCCTTTAAACAATTCTGATTTCAAAAACCTGACCGTCACATCCAAACATAGACTAAGTGTGAACAGGTGCTGAACCTAGAGTCACCAACTCGTATACAGTCAAATAAATAAGGCAGCACACTGCGACGTTAAAACATGCAAACATGAAACATGAAAACTGAACTGCATTACTGCACTATAAATATGAAAAAATGAGAGCGTTTAGCGCATAAATTGGCCAATTCATGTGTACCTGGTAGCCACATTAGGGCATCTCTCGTATACCAGGTCCTAAACTTTCCTTTCCCCACTGAAAATAAACGTCTTCATCTGAATGAGTACCTGTGAAACCTCTTCTTAGACTAAATTTCTCTCTCTCTGTGGAGGGGTAATGGACCTGCTGCGATTAAAACACATGTGGCTAAGAGGCGGAGTGCTCAGTCAGAAGGCTAATGAATACAAATTTCAAAAAACTGACCGTCACATCCAAACATAGACTAAGTGTGAACAGGTGCTGAACCTAGAGTCACCAACTCGTATACAGTCAAATAAATAAGGCAGCACACTGCGGTGCTAAAACATGCAAACATGAAACATGAAAATTGAACTGCATTACTGCACTAGAGATATGAAAAAATAAGAGCGTTTAGCGCATAAATTGGCCAATTCATGCGTACCTGGTAACCTTATTAGGGCATCTCTCGTATACCAGGTCCTACACATTTAGTCTATGTTTGAATGTGACAGTCAGTTTTTTGAAATTTGTATTCATTAGCCTTCTGACTGAGCACTCTTAGCCACAGGTGTTTTAATCGCAGCAGGTCGCATCCTGTCTATACCCCAATGCTGCTACCATAGGTGTCCCTATTACGGCACCTGCTGTGTGATTCTCTGTGGCTTCTAAATTCTAAAGCACCCCTCTATAATATAGTAATGCCAGTGCAAGTGCCCTAGAAAACAGTGCCCATATTTTGTCCCCTAAAAAGTAATATTGCCCTCTGTGTGCCCCTTTGATAGTCACAGTAACCTGCGTTCCCCTATAACAATAAGTGCCCACTTTAAATTTAATAATGTCCCAGGTCTCCCCCATTTAAAACTCCCCTCTAAACAATATAATGCTCTCTTATACAGTCTAATGCCCCCTTACTACATATATATACTGACTCCTTAGTATCCTCCAAACTGTTTGATAGCTCTAACACCCCATATGAAGCCTGTATAGTATAATGCATTCCCATAGGCAGCCTGTATAGTATATTGCAGCCCACGTGCAGCCTGCATACATAGTATACTGCACCCCCATAGGCAGCATGCATAGTACACTCTCTGACAGAAGTTATGTCGCTTATCCATGTTATGTAAATAAAAGCTTATAACCTGACGTTGAATTCATCCATTGGTTGTATAAATTATTCTTTTGAAAGCTGAAACCCTCCGAAATGTGGTTTAGGTTAAGAAAATAAATTGGCATCAATGCAGAGATATTGATCAGTTAATGGACACAGAATGGTCAGATTTTGGCAAGACAAAAGTTTTGTCGCCCACAGAAAGTAATGTGATATTTAAACAAATAATTACCGTAACTTAAAATACAAATATATGTTGCATAACATTGGTGAATGAAGTTCTGGTGCTATTAGAGTCATATTTAATATTTTGTGTGACTTCCATGTTGAAGAACTGCATCCATGCGGTTCAATGATGATTCATACAATTTATTAATGAAGTCATCAGAAATAGCAAAGAATGCAGTCTTGCACGCCTCCCAGAGTTCATCTAGATTCTTTGGTTTTGATTTCCAAGCTCCCTCTTTCATCCTACCTCAAACATGCTCAATGATGTTCATGTCTGGTGACTGAGTTGGCCAGTCCTTCAGCACCTTGATCTTTTTTGCCTGGAGGAACTTTGTTGTAGAGATGGATGTATGAGATGGAGCACCATCCTGCTGCAGAATTTGACCTATTTTATGATTTGGAATATAAGAGGTAGCTAATACTTCTTGATATTTTAGGCTATTGATATTGCTTTCCACCTTGCAAATGTTTAGCACACCCCCATACTGAATGTAACCCCAGACCATGATCTTTCCACCACCAAATGTAACTGTTTTCTGGGTGTATTTTGGATCCATACGGGCTCCAGTAGGTCTCCTGCAGTATTTGAGGTGGCTGTGGTGTAATTCTACTGAAGACTCATCAAAGAAATCCACCTTCTGCCACTTTTCCAGCATCCATCTGTTTAGCAGGCTGTGGGACTTTGCAAATGCCACACGTTTTTTTTAATTGCCTTTTGTTTAGTGCTGGCTTCTGGGCACTGATTCGACCATGGAGGCCATTTAAGACAGAATCCTACAAACTGTTCTAGTTGACACATGGACCTGAGGTGACCAGGCCGGTTGGAGCTCTGCTGCAGTGGAAGAGGAGCTTGCTTTGGAATTTCTAACCAACAAACGTTCCTCCTGAGCAGTTGTCTTGCGGGGTCTGCTGGACCTGGGCTTGTCAAACACATCTCCAATCTCTTCAAATCTTTTTTTTTTAATCTTTGTGCTTGACGCTGAGACTCATTAAAGGTGCCAGCCACCTCTGCAGTGGATCTGGTCTTCAGCCTCTTGATAATCCAGGCTTTGGTCGCAGGGTGGATTTTTGGCATGTTGTCAGAGCTCAAGTTGCAGTTAAAGTGAAGGTCTGAGGTGCGGGATTTCTTTTTATACACACACGAATTAACCAATCATTTACTGAGCACAGGTGAGGATGTAAACTAGGATTGGGTGCAGTATATGACCAGGCAACAAAACTTTTGTCTTGACAAAATCTGACCATTCTATGTCCATTAACTGATCAATATTTCTGGATTGATGCCAATTTATTTTCTTAACCTAAACCACATTTCGGAGGGTTTCAGCTTTCAAAATAATAATTTATACAACCAATGAATGAAGTTAACATCAGGTTATAAGCTTTTATTTACATAACATGGATAAATGACATAACTTCTGTCAGGGAATGTATATTGCACCTCCATATGCAACCTGTATAGTATAATGCACCCCCATTAGGCAGCCTGTATAGTGTATTGACCCCATATGCAGACTGTATAGTATATTGCACCCCATATGCAGCTTGTATACCTAGTTTAATGCACCCCCATAGGTACCCTGTATGGTATAATGCACCCCCATAGGCAGCCTGTATAGTATATTGCACCCCCATATGCAGCCTGTATAGTATAATTCAAATACTAGGATTTCATCAGCTCACCCAACCAGATGTATTAGAATCCAATTCTCAATAGACATGTGCAGAGTACGGATCACCACCAAGTTCCAGCCGGCCGACTCCCAGGTAAAAATGCAAATCACTCACTTGTCCAACTCATGCAAATATTGAATGGAGGAGATGAAAATAGAATAAAAATCTTGTCCTTTATTAGTGCATCATAAAAGCAAGCTAATGCGTTTCAGGCAGTACTGCCCTTAGTCATAGCATAACAAAAACACATTACAACACAATATATAAAGGCACATAACAAAAGGCTACAACCAAGCACAATACATGTCAATTAACCATATATCAAACACCTGAGTACCCATTGGACAAAGGCACCCACCCTGCCCAACCAGAGTGTTATACAAACCTTATAGTAACTAAGTCTATATACAATATTGCAAATACAAATTATAAGACTACAATAATACCCTTCACCAAGATATACTGTATAAATACATGTAAATACATAAAATACCCCCACATATACAGTGGGGCAAAAAAGTATTTAGTCAGTCAGCAATAGTGCAAGTTCCACCACTTAAAAAGATGAGAGGCGTCTGTAATTTACATCATAGGTAGACGTCAACTATGGGAGACAAACTGAGAAAAAAAAAATCCAGAAAATCACATTGTCTGTTTTTTTTATCATTTTATTTGCATATTATGGTGGAAAATAAGTATTTGGTCAGAAACAAACAATCAAGATTTCTGGCTCTCAGAGACCTGTAACTTCTTCTTTAAGAGTCTCCTCTTTCCTCCACTCATTACCTGTAGTAATGGCACCTGTTTAAACTTGTTATCAGTATAAAAAGACACCTGTGCACACCCTCAAACAGTCTGACTCCAAACTCCACTATGGTGAAGACCAAAGAGCTGTCAAAGGACACCAGAAACAAAATTGTAGCCCTGCACCAGGCTGGGAAGACTGAATCTGCAATAGCCAACCAGCTTGGAGTGAAGAAATCAACAGTGGGAGCAATAATTAGAAAATGGAAGACATACAAGACCACTGATAATCTCCCTCGATCTGGGGCTCCACGCAAAATCCCACCCCGTGGGGTCAGAATGATCACAAGAATGGTGAGCAAAAATCCCAGAACCACGCGGGGGGACCTAGTGAATGAACTGCAGAGAGCTGGGACCAATGTAACAAGGCCTACCATAAGTAACACACTACGCCACCATGGACTCAGATCCTGCAGTGCCAGACGTGTCCCACTGCTTAAGCCAGTACATGTCTGGGCCCGTCTGAAGTTTGCTAGAGAGCATTTGGATGATCCAGAGGAGTTTTGGGAGAATGCCCTATGGTCTGATGAAACCAAACTGGAACTGTTTGGTAGAAACACAACTTGTCGTGTTTGGAGGAAAAAGAATACTGAGTTGCATCCATCAAACACCATACCTACTGTAAAGCATGGTGGTGGAAACATCATGCTTTGGGGCTGTTTCTCTGCAAAGGGGCCAGGACGACTGATCCGGGTACATGAAAGAATGAATGGGGCCATGTATCGTGAGATTTTGAGTGCAAACCTCCTTCCATCAGCAAGGGCATTGAAGATGAAACGTGGCTGGGTCTTTCAACATGACAATGATCCAAAGCACACCGCCAGGGCAACGAAGGAGTGGCTTCGTAAGAAGCATTTCAAGGTCCTGGAGTGGCCTAGCCAGTCTCCAGATCTCAACCCTATAGAAAACCTTTGGAGGGAGTTGAAAGTCCGTGTTGCCAAGCGAAAAGCCAAAAACATCACTGCTCTAGAGGAGATCTGCATGGAGGAATGGGCCAACATACCAACAACAGTGTGTGGCAACCTTGTGAAGACTTACAGAAAACATTTGACCTCTGTCATTGCCAACAAAGGATATATTACAAAGTATTGAGATGAAATTTTGTGTCTGACCAAATACTTATTTTCCACCATAATATGCAAATAAAATGATAAAAAAACAGACAATGTGATTTTCTGGATTTTTCTTTGTCAGTTTGTCTCCCATAGTTGAGGTCTACCTATGATGTAAATTACAGACGCCTCTCATCTTTTTAAGTGGTGGAACTTGCACTATTGCTGACTGACTAAATACTTTTTTGCCCCACTGTATACATAAACCACATATTTTTATTAAATTTATACATGAGAACGTCACTTAATAAAAATACATCAGATCTGTTTTATAATTCATTCCTTTGGGGAAACAAGTATCTAATTTTAAGATCCAAGCTGCCTCTCTGGCTCGTAGTGTAGATACTGTATCACCTCCTCAGACTGCCCTCTTTACTTGTTCAATGGCAGTTACTCTCATAGAAGTCGTGTCACCAGCATGAACCTCCTTGAATTGTCTGCACACTCCTGACAAAGAGCATTTATCATTGCTATTACCTGTAGCGGCTCCTGATACATGTTCTTTAATCCTCTACTTTAATTTACGTGTGGTCGATCCCACATACTGCACATTACATGCCTGACAAGAAACCAAATATATTACAGATCTGGAATTGCAATTAGCAATAAATGTGATAGTATAATCATGCTGTGCATCTTTTGCTCTAAATTTGGTGTTTTTTTTGCATATATTGACACAATCCAAATCTACTCATACCGCATGTGTAGTTACCCATACTTTCTAACCAGGAATGAGCTCTTTTTTCTGAATTATTTGATCCCACATATAAACTGGGTGACAACATGTTGGCCAAAGTCTTGGATTTTTTGGCTACAAATCGCACTCCATTATCTAAGATGGTGTTAGTTTTTTTTATCCTGCCTCAAAACTAGAAGATGCCATTTTATTATATTGACTATTTGTGGCTATTCAATGGAAAATGGTGTAGAAAAAACTACTCGTGATTGAGAATCATGAATACTGCGATCCATTAAACATTGTTCTTTGTTTCTACTGCATGCTATATTTCTGGCACTGTTCACACATGCCTGTGAATAACCTCGCTGCTTGAATCTCCTTGCAATTACTTTGCACTCCTGATTGAATTCAACATCATTAAAAGAAGCATGCCTCGTCCTAAAAAATTTGCCTATGGGCTGGAGAATGTAACTGTATTCGGCGCGCTGTGCATGCCGATGCAGTTACAGTAGCGTAGCTTCGGGTGGGCCCCCTCTGAGCACTGGGCCAGGGGCGATGGCCCCCTCTGCCCCTCGGTAGCTATGCTACTGACTCCACATAAAGCGAATGGAGGAATGGCTGACTGATAAGGTGCTGTGAGATTTTCCTACCTCCATATCTAAGGTGAGCAAACAGGACCAGGCGACCAGCGCAGACTCAGCATCTGCAGACTCAAATGTAGAACCACAGCATCGGTACAATTTAAGACTTGGTTTATTTAAACCCAGATACAGAACTAATACTTGTTGGTACGATACACAAACTTTCTCTGAAGCCTCTGGCATCAGTTGCTGTTGGTCAGAAATATATATCCTCACAAACCCCCAGCACATGTGGTCCCTGTTTCACAGCAACTCAAATTACAAAATGGCTACCTAAAGCAAGTGACCCATGAATTGCAGTGTGAAGCTACACCCAGTTTGAAGTTACTTAATGCCAAGCGGTAAACAAATACTGGCCAGCAGATGATGGCATAGCAAGATAATACATTTAGCAGGTAACAAACATATGCAGAACTTGTTTTCTATGATATGCAAGCTGAACACTGAATAGTAATTATATCTGGAGGAACTGCATACTCCCCGTCTGAAATTCCATTAGGGATTATATTATTGAACTAATGTCCTTTGCACATAGCATGCAACAATAAACACTTAAACATCTGCTTTTAGAGTCAGTTTCTCCTTGGTGTATTGCAGCACCTTCAGATCTGCCAGATACTCTTGTTCCTTCCTCTCCATCTTCTTCCACTCATTCTCAGTGTTGACGCATTTGATCTCAGCGTGTATATCTTGCTTTTCTTGTCTTTTCCTTTCCATGTCCCTGTACTCTTCCATCTGCTGAATGATGTGGAATCTTCCTATGATCTTTTCCAGTTTGTGCATCTCCTCGATCTTCTCTTGCATCTTGATGGCTTTCTGCCGCTCCATCTCCATGATTTGGTCCAGTCTCTTCCCCTATTTCCCTGGATAAGAGACTTTAATCCAGGATTTGGGTGTCATGGATAGTATGGCACTTGGCATTCAAAATCATCTCGCTGAGTTTCTATATCTCATCCTCCTGCTCCAATGTGCATGGTATTGGAGCGCAGAACAGTTATTGCACACTCTGATGGGCCTTCTCCTCCAGCTCACTTAGCTTCTCGTTCTTCTAGCAGAGCATCTCCTTCTGTTACAGAAGGGGAAAATGACCTTGTCATGTCTTGGTGGGAAGAAAATTACATCTTTAATGTAGATAATCCATTCCTATCGCATATACAATGGTACCTGAGATTCATAGATGACTTACTGCTAATTTGGAAGGGTGATTCTTTTTCTATTGATAGATTTATCTTTTATATCAACAATAACCCCTTCAATTTGCAATTTACATTCACATGGAATAGTGATCATATTAATTTTCTTGTTCTAGCTTTATCTGGAGTCCTGCAACAAGTTATTAAAACGCACACCTATCACAAGCCCACTGCGGGCAATACAGGTCCTTCTCAAAAAATTAGCATATAGTGTTAAATTTCATTATTTACCATAATGTAATGATTACAATTAAACTTTCATATATTATAGATTCATTATCCACCAACTGAAATTTGTCAGGTCTTTTATTGTTTTAATACTGATGATTTTGGCATACAACTCCTGATAACCCAAAAAACCTGTCTCAATAAATTAGCATATCAAGAAAAGGTTCTCTAAACGACCTATTACCCTAATCTTCTGAATCAACTAATTAACTCTAAACACATGCAAAAGATACCTGAGGCTTTTATAAACTCCCTGCCTGGTTCATTACTCAAAACCCCCATCATGGGTAAAGGTACCTTCACACATAACGATATTGTTAACGATATCGTTGCTATTTGTGACGTAGCAACGATATCGTTAATGAAATCGTTATGTGTGACAGCGACCAACGATCAGGCCCCTGCTGGGAGATCGTTGGTCGCTGAATAAAGTCCAGAACTTTATTTCGTCGCTGGACTCCCTGGAGACATCGCTGGATCGGCGTGTGTGACACCGATCCAGCGATGTCTTCACTGGTAACCAGGGTAAACATCGGGTAACTAAGCGCAGGGCCGCGCTTAGTAACCCGATGTTTACCCTGGTTACCATGCTAAAAGTAAAAAAAAAACAAACAGTACATACTTACCTACCGCTGTCTGTCCTCCAGCGCTGCGCTCTGCTCTCCTCCTGTACTGGCTGTGAGCCGGAAAGCAGAGCGGTGACGTCACCGCTCTGCTTTCCGGCTCCCAGACAGTACAAGAGGAGAGCAGAGAAGCAGAGCGCAGCGCTGGAGGACAGACAGCGGTGGGTAAGTATCTAGTGTTTGTTTTTTTTTTACTTTTAGCATGGTAACCAGGGTAAACATCGGGTTACTAAGCGCGGCCCTGCGCTTAGTTACCCGATGTTTACCCTGGTTACCAGTGAAGACATCGCTGGATCAGTGTCACACACGCCGATCCAGCGATGTCCACGGGAGATCCAGCGACGAAATAAAGTTCTGGACTTTCCTCAGCGACCAACGATCTCCCAGCAGGGGCCTGATCGTTGGTCGCTGTCACGCATAACAATTTCATTAACGATATCGTTGCTACGTCACAAATAGCAACGGTATCGTTAACAATATCGTTATGTGTGAAGGTACCTTAAGTGCCAGAATAGGCGCGTCTTACAATACGCCTTTTCTGGGGTGGCTGGGGGCAGCTGTTTTTAGCCGGGGGGGGGGGGCAATAACCATGGTCCCTCTCTAGGCTATTAATATCTGCCCTTAGTCACTGGCTTTCCCACTCTGGCAGAGAAAATTACGCGGGAGCCCACGCCAGGTTTTTTCTGTGGTTTAACCCTTTATTTTAACACCTAGAGCCCCCAAATTTTGCACACAGACACTTCTAACATTAGTAGTGAGGAATATGTAAAAATATAACGGATATGAAATGGTTTACTGTATGTAACCATGTCTCATATCCTGTTGAGTTTGATAAGGAGATAGCTAAAGCCGGCAATTGAATTACCGGCTTGTAAGCTTTCTAGCACTGTATTAAATGGGAATATATATATATGTGTCTCACTATATATATAGCCGCATATTCATGACTGTAATGAGTGGTAATGGTGACCGCTCACTACAGGAAGAAGCTGCAGCGTTGGGGAAGCAGGGACTGCAAAGCGCCAGGAGCAGGTAAGTATGACGGGGAGGGGGAGAGCTGCGCGATACTCACTTGCTCCTCGTTCCGGCACCGCTCCATCTTCAGCTGTGACGCTCAGGTCAGAGGGTGCGGTGACGTAGTTAGTGCGCGCCCTCAGCCTGAACGTCAGTGCTGAAAATGGAGCGGCGCCGGAACGATCAGCACGTGAATATTGAAAGCGCCGGGGGCCTGAGCGACGGAGAGGTGAGTATGTGATTTTTTTTTTTATCACAGCAAATGGGGCAAGTGTCTGTATGGAGCCTCTATGGGGCCATAACGTTTGTGCAGAACTAAAAGGGGCCATAACGTTTGTGCAGCACTATATGGGGCCATAACGTTTGTGCAGCACTATTATTATTATTATTCATTGTTATAGCGCCATTTATTGCATGGCGCTTTACATGTGAGGAGGGGTATACATAATAAAAACAAGTACAATAATCTTAAACAATACAAGTCATAACTGGTACAGGAGGAGTGAGGACCCTGCCCGCGAAGGCTCACAATCTTCAAGGGATGGGTGAGAATACAGTAGGTGAGGACAAAGCTGGTCATGCAGCAGTTTGGTTGATCGGTGGTTACTGCAGGTTGCAGGCTTGTCGGAAGAGGTGGGTCTTTAGGTTCTTTTTGAAGGTTTCGATGGTAGGTGAGAGTCTGATGTGTTGTGGTAGAGGGTTCCAGAGTAGGGGTGATACGCGAGAGAAATCTTGTATACGATTGTGGGAAGAGGAGATAAGAGGGGAGTAGAGAAGGAGATCTTGTGAGGATCGGAGGTTGCGTGTAGGTAAGTACCGGGAAACGAGTGTTGTGAATTCTGTTGTCAAGCTCCCTCCTGTGGTCATGAATGGTACTTCGGCTGGTTCTGTCCATGGGCTTCCTCTGTTGGTGGTGAGTGGGGCTGCGGCTTCTGAGTTTCCTTCCACAGGTGACGAGGTTAATTCGTTAGCTGGCTGCTCTATTTAACTCCACTTAGATCATTGCTCCATGCCACCTGTCAATGTTCCAGTATTGGTCTGTTCACTCCTGGATCGTTCTTGTGACCTGTCTTCCCAGCAGAAGCTAAGTTCCTGCTTGTTTTTCTTTGTTTGCTATTTTTCTGTCCAGCTTGCTATTTTGATTTTTGTCTTGCTTGCTGGAAGGTCTGGGACGCAGAGGGAGCGCCTCCGCACCGTGAGTCGGTGCGGAGGGTCTTTTGCGCCCTCTGCGTGGTCTTTCTGTAGTTTTTTGTGCTGACTGCAAAGTTACCTTTCCTATCCTCAGTCTGTTCAGTAAGTCGGGCCTCACTTTGCTAAATCTATTTCATCTCTGTGTTTGTATTTTCATCTTTACTCACAGCCATTATATGTGGGGGGCTGCCTTTTCCTTTGGGGAATTTCTCTGAGGCAAAGTAAGCATTATTTTTCTATCTTTAGGGCTAGCTAGTTCCTTAGGCTGTGCCAAGTTGCATAGGGAGCGTTAGGAGCAATCCACGGCTATTTCTAGTGTGTGTGATAGGATTAGGGATTGCGGTCAGCAGAGTTACCACGTCTCAGAGCTCGTCCTATATTATTTGTAACTATCAGGTCATTCCATGTGGTCTTAACCACCAGGTCCATTATTGTCCTTACCACCAGGTCATAACAGTACAGGTGGCCCAAAGTATTAATGCATCTCAATAGAGGGATAAGAGAAGTTCTGAGACCATTTTTTTTTCTTTGCAGTGTGTTTTGTCTCTCTTTTCCCCTTTACCTCTGGGTGGTTCAGGATACAGGTGTAGATATGGACATTCAAGGTCTGTCCTCTTGTATGAATAATCTCACTGCAAGGGTACAAAACATTCAAGATTTTGTGGTTCAGAATCCGATGTTAGAGCCTAGGATTCCAATTCCTGATTTGTTTTTTGGGGATAGATTTAAGTTTCTGAATTTCAAAAATAATTGTAAATTGTTTCTTGCTTTGAAACCTCGCTCTTCCGGTGACCCTGTTCAACAAGTGAAAATCATTATATCTTTGTTACGTGGCGACCCTCAAGACTGGGCATTTTCCCTTGCGCCAGGAGATCCGGCATTGCGTGATGTTGATGCGCTTTTTCTGGCGCTCGGATTGCTTTATGATGAACCAAATTCAGTGGATCAGGCAGAGAAAATCTTGCTGGCTCTGTGTCAGGGTCAGGATGAGGTAGAGATATATTGTCAGAAGTTTAGGAAGTGGTCTGTGCTCACTCAGTGGAATGAATGTGCCCTGGCAGCAATTTTCAGAAAGGGTCTCTCTGAAGCCCTTAAGGATGTCATGGTGGGATTTCCCATGCCTGCTGGTCTGAATGAGTCTATGTCTTTGGCCATTCAGATCGATCGACGCTTGCATGAGCGTAAAGCTGTGCACCATTTGGCGGTATTATCTGAGCATAGACCTGAGCCTATGCAGTGTGATAGGACTTTGACCAGAGCTGAACGGCAAGAACACAGACGTCGGAATGGGCTGTGTTTTTACTGTGGTGATTCCACTCATGCTATCTCCGATTGTCCTAAGCGCACTAAGCGGTTCGCTAGGTCTGCCACCATTGGTACGGTACAGTCGAAAATTCTTTTGTTCGTTACTCTGATTTGCTCTTTGTCGTCCTATTCTGTTATGGCATTTGTGGATTCAGGCGCTGCCCTGAATTTGATGGACTTGGAGTTTGCTAGGCGCTGTGGTTTTTTTCTTGGAGCCCTTGCAGTATCCTATTCCATTGAGAGGAATTGATGCTACGCCTTTGGCCAAGAATAAGCCTCAGTACTGGACCCAATTGACCATGTGCATGGCTCCTGCACATCAGGAGGATATTCGCTTTTTGGTGTTGCATAATCTGCATGATGTGGTCGTTTTGGGGTTGCCATGGCTACAGGTCCATAATCCAGTATTGAATTGGAAATCAATGTCTGTGTCCAGCTGGGGTTGTCAGGGGGTACATGGTGATGTTCCATTTTTGTCTATTTCGTCATCCACCCCTTCTGAAGTCCTGGAGTTTTTGTCGGATTACCGGGATGTATTTGATTAGCCCAAATCCAGTGCCCTACCTCCTCATAGGGATTGCGATTGTGCTATCAATTTGATTCCTGGTAGTAAGTTTCCTAAGGGCCCACTGTTCAATTTATCTGTGCCAGAGCACGCCGCTATGCGGAGTTATGTAAAGGAATCCTTGGAGAAGGGTCATATTCGCCCGTCATCGTCACCATTGGGAGCAGGGTTCTTTTTTGTGGCCAAGAAGGATGGTTCTTTGAGACCTTGTATTGATTACCGCCTTCTTAATAAGATCACAGTCAAATTTCAGTATCCTTTGCCGCTGCTGTCTGATTTATTTGCTCGGATTTAGGGGGCTTGTTGGTTCACCAAGATAGATCTTCGTGGTGCGTATAATCTTGTGTGTATTAAACAGGGCGATGAATGGAAAACAGCATTTAATACGCCCGAGGGCCATTTTGAGTACCTGGTTATGCCATTCGGGCTTTCCAATGCTCCATCAGTATTTCAGTCCTTTATGCATGACATCTTCCGAGAGTACCTGGATAAATTCCTGATTGTATATTTGGATGATATTTTGGTCTTTTCGGATGATTGGGAGTCTCACGTGAAGCAGCTCAGAATGGTGTTCCAGGTCCTTCGTGCGAATTCTTTGTTTGTGAAGGGGTCAAAGTGTCTCTTTGGAGTTCAGAAGGTTTCATTTTTGGGTTTCATTTTTTCCCCTTCTACTATCGAGATGGACCCTGTTAAAGTCCAGGCCATTTATGATTGGACTCAGCCGACATCTGTGAAGAGTCTGCAAAACTTCCTGGGCTTTGCTAATTTTTATCGTCGCTTCATCAGTAATTTTTCTAGTGTTGCTAAACCGTTGACTGATTTGACCAAGAAGGGTGCTGATGTGGTCAATTGGTCTTCTGCGGCTGTGGAAGCTTTTCAGGAGTTGAAGCGTTGTATTTCTTCTGCCCCTGTGTTGTGCCAGCCAGATGTTTTGCTCCCGTTTCAGGTCGAGGTTGATGCTTCTGAGATTGGAGCAGGGGCTGTTTTGTCGCAAAGAAGTTCTGATGGCTCGGTGATGAAACCATGTGCCTTCTTTTCTAGAAAGTTTTCGCCTGCTGAGCGCAATTATGATGTTGGCAATCGAGAGTTGTTGGCCATGAAGTGGGCATTCGAGGAGTGGCGTCATTGGCTTGAAGGAGCCAAGCATCGCGTGGTGGTCTTGACGGATCACAAGAACTTGACTTATCTCGAGTCTGCCAAACGGTTGAATCCTAGACAGGCTCGTTGGTCGCTATTTTTATCCCGCTTTGATTTTGTGGTTTCGTACCTTCCAGGCTCTAAGAATGTGAAGGCTGATGCCCTGTCAAGGAGTTTTGTGCCCGACTCTCCAAGTGTTCCTGAGCCGGCGGGTATTCTCAAAGACGGGGTAATTTTGTCTGCCATCTCCCCTGATTTGCGGCGGGTGCTGCAAAAATTTCAGGCTGATAGACCTGACCGTTGCCCAGAGGAGAAACTGTTTGTTCCTGATAAATGGACTAGTAGAGTTATCTCTGAGGTTCATTGTTCGGTGTTGGCTGGTCATCCTGGAATCTTTGGTACCAGAGATTTGGTGGCTAGATCCTTTTGGTGGCCATCTTTGTCGCGGGATGTGCGTTCTTTTGTGCAGTCCTGTGGGACTTGTGCTCGGGCTAAGCCCTGCTGTTCTCGTGCCAGTGGGTTGCTTTTGCCCTTGCCGGTCCCAAAGAGGCCCTGGACGCATATCTCTATGGATTTTATTTCGGATCTCAATGTCTCTCAAAAGATGTCGGTCATTTGGGTGGTTTGTGATCGCTTCTCTAAGTTGGTCCATTTGGTACCCTTGTCTAAATTGCCTTCCTCCTCTGATTTGGTGCCATTGTTTTTCCAGCATGTGGTTCGTTTACATGGCATTCCGGAGAACATCGTTTCGGACAGAGGTTCCCAGTTTGTTTCAAGGTTTTGGTGAGCCTTTTGTGCTAGGATGGGCATTGATTTGTCTTTTTCCTCGGCCTTCCATCCTCAGACAAATGGCCAAACCGAACGAACTAATCAGACTTTGGAAACATATCTGAGATGCTTTGTTTCTGCTGATCAGGATGATTGGGTGTCCTTTTTGCCGTTGGCTGAGTTCGCCCTTAATAATCGGGCCAGCTCGGCTACTTTGGTTTCGCCTTTTTTCTGCAATTCTGGTTTCCATCCTCGTTTCTCTTCAGGGCAGGTTGAGTCTTCGGACAGTCCTGGTGTAGATACTGTGGTGGATAGGTTGCAGCAGATTTGGACTCATGTGGTGGACAATTTAACATTGTCTCAGGAGAAGGCTCAACGCTTCGCTAACTGCCGGCGCTGTGTGGGTCCCCGATTTCGTGTTGGGGATTTGGTTTGGTTGTCGTCTCATTATGTTCCTATGAAGGTTTCCTCTCCTAAGTTTAAGCCTCGTTTCATTGGTCCGTATAGGATTTCTGAGGTTCTCAATCCTGTGTCATTTCGTTTGTCCCTTCCGGTTTCTTTTGCCATCCATAATGTATTCCATAGGTCGTTGTTGCGGAGTTACGTGGCGCCTGTGGTTCCATCCGTTGATCCTCCTGCCCCGGTGTTGGTTGAGGGGGAGTTGGAGTATGTGGTGGAGAAGATTTTGGATTCTCATATTTCGAGATGGAAACTCCAGTATCTGGTCAAGTGGAAGGGTTATGGTCAGGAAGATAATTCCTGGGTCTTTGCCTCCGATGTTCATGCTGCCGATCTGGTTCGTGCCTTTCATTTGGCTCGTCCTGGTCAGCCTGGGGGCTCTGGTGAGGGTTCGGTGACCCCTCCTCAAGGGGGGGGTACTGTTGTGAATTCTGTTGTCAAGCTCCCTCCTGTGGTCATGATTGGTACTTCGGCTGGTTCTGTCCATGGGCTTCCTCTGTTGGTGGTGAGTGGGGCTGCGGCTTCTGAGTTTCCTTCCACAGGTGACGAGGTTAATTCGTTAGCTGGCTGCTCTATTTAACTCCACTTAGATCATTGCTCCATGCCACCTGTCAATGTTCCAGTATTGGTCTGTTCACTCCTGGATCGTTCTTGTGACCTGTCTTCCCAGCAGAAGCTAAGTTCCTGCTTGTTTTTCTTTGTTTGCTATTTTTCTGTCCAGCTTGCTATTTTGATTTTTGTCTTGCTTGCTGGAAGCTCTGGGACGCAGAGGGAGCGCCTCCACACCGTGAGTCGGTGCGGAGGGTCTTTTAGCGCCCTCTGCGTGGTCTTTTTGTAGGTTTTTGTGCTGACCGCAAAGCTACCTTTCCTATCCTCAGTCTGTTCAGTAAGTCGGGCCTGACTTTGCTTAATCTATTTCATCTCTGTGTTTGTATTTTCATCTTTACTCACAGTCATTATATGTGGGGGGCTGCCTTTTCCTTTGGGGAATTTCTCTGAGGCAAGGTAAGCTTTATTTTTCTATCTTTAGGGCTAGCTAGTTCCTTAGGCTGTGCCGAGTTGCATAGGGAGCGTTAGGAGCAATCCACGGCTATTTCTAGTGTGGTTGATAGGATTAGGGATTGCGGTCAGCAGAGTTCCCACGTCTCAGAGCTCGTCCTATATTATTTGTAACTATCAGGTCATTCCGTGTGCTCTTAACCACCAGGTCCATTATTGTCCTTACCACCAGGTCATAACAGACGAGGTCACAGATGTATGGAGGAGACAGGTTGTGGATGGCTTTGTACGTCATGGTTAGGTTTTTGTACTGGAGTGTCTGGGCAATGGGGAGCCAGTGAAGGGATTGACAGAGGGGAGAGGCCGGGGAATAGCGAAGGGACAGGTGGATTAGTCGGGCAGCAGAGTTTAGAATAGATTGGAGAGGTGCGAGAGTGTTAGAGGGAAGGCCACAGAGCAGGAGGTTGCAGTAGTCAAGGCGAGAGATGATGAGGGCATGGACTAGGGTTTTTGCAGATTCTTGGTTGAGGAATCAATGGATTCGTGAAATATTTTTGAGTTGAAATCGGCAGGAAGTGGAAAGGGCTTGGATATGTGGTTTGAAGGAGAGATCATCATCAAGGATTACCCCGAGGCAGCGAGCTTGTGGGACTGGGGAGAGTGGGCAGCCATATATGGGGCCATAATGTTTGTGCAGCATTATATGGGGCCATAATGTTTGTGCAGCATCATATGGGGTGTAGGGATTGTACTCGCTCAGGTGCGGCGGATGACACTCTGGAGCCACGTTTCATTAAAAGTTCACAGGTTTATTGCTCCATAAACCACATAGCAACAGGAACAACAGGTAAACAGTCTTACTTCAGACAGTTGAATCCTCAATGTCCATATTAGAGCTCCGCTCTCTCTCAGACCTGTAGGCATACAGGCTGTGCCATGTCCAGCATGTAGGCTCTCCAGCCTAAGTATGGTCTCTGTGTGCTGTTCAGGACGTCTGTCCCCACTTGGAACCGTCCAACACACAGGTCACTCTGCAGTGTCCAGCCAGGACACATGGAAGTCTGTCCACTCTTGCAGACTCCCAAACACTCACTCCCCATGTGCTACACACACACCTTTTTACATAGGTGTAACCACACCCAGGAACCCATCACATGATTAGACATGTGGTTCTGACATCACCACAGGTCCTGAAACAAACATTGATAGGCACGATTATGCCCCTTACCCAGGGGTGAGGTATATCGGTAGCCAGATCCATATACCCTAAACAATTACTTATTGCTTTATGTGCATTACAGAAAACACTCCGGGTCACATCACAGCGACAAGCCTTCTCTGTGATACATACCTCCCGTCGACTATCCAACCTTTAGCCATGTTACAGGGGCCATAAAGTTTGTGCAGCACTATATGGGGCCATAACTGTTGTGAATTCCGCTCTTGGGCTCCCTCCGGTGGTTGTAAGTGGCCCTTTTGTGAGTTCTGCTCTTGGGCTCCCTCCGGTGGTTTTAAGTGGAATGGCTGCTCCTTGGATTTAGCAGTCTGCAGCTGCTTCCACTGATTGTCTCTCTGCTCGGCTATTTATGCCTGGCTCTTCCCTTCAGCAGTGCCACTTGTCAATGGTTCCTGGTTGGATTCACATCTCTCTTGGATTTCCCTGATATCCTGACCAGTTCAGCAAAGATAAGTCCTTTCTTTGCTCTTTTCTGTCCACATGTTGTGGACTTATTCGTTCTGTGCATTCTATGTTTTGTCCAGCTTGTCAGTATGGATTAATTCAGTTAAGCTGGAAGCTCTGGGAAGCAGATTTACCCTCCACACCTTTAGTCAGGTGTGGAGATTTTTGTAAACTCTGTGTGGATTTTTGTAGTTTTTAATACTGACCGCACAGTATTCCGTCCTGTCCTATCTATCTAGCTAGACTGGCCTCCTGTGCTACATCCTGGTTTCATTCTACGTACAGTTAGGGCCAGAAATATTTGGACAGTGACACAATTTTCACGAGTTGGGCTCTGCATGCCACCACATTGGATTTGAAATGAAACCTCTACAACAGAATTCAAGTGCAGATTGTAACGTTTAATTTGAAGGGTTGAACAAAAATATCTGATAGAAAATGTAGGAATTGTACACATTTCTTTACAAACACTCCACATTTTAGGAGGTCAAAAGTAATTGGACAAATAAACATAACCCAAACAAAATATTTTTATTTTCAATATTTTGTTGCAAATCCTTTGGAGGCAATCACTGCCTTAAGTCTGGAACCCATGGACATCACCAAACGCTGGGTTTCCTCCTTCTTAATGCTTTGCCAGGCCTTTACAGCCGCAGCCTTCAGGTCTTGCTTTTTTGTGGGTCTTTCCGTCTTAAGTCTGGATTTGAGCAAGTGAAATGCATGCTCAATTGGGTTTAGATCTGGAGATTGACTTGGCCATTGCAGAATGTGCCACTTTTTGGCACTCATGAACTCCTGGGTAGCTTTGGCTGTATGCTTGGGGTCATTGTCCATCTGTACTATGAAGCACCGTCCAATCAACTTTGCAGCATTTGGCTGAATCTGGGCTGAAAGTATATCCCGGTACACTTCAGAATTCATCCGGCTACTCTTGTCTGCTCTTATGTCATCAATAAACACAAGTGACCCAGTGCCATTGAAAGCCATGCATGCCCATGCCATCACGTTGCCTCCACCATGTTTTACAGAGGATGTGGTGTGCCTTGGATCATGTGCCGTTCCCTTTCTTCTCCAAACTTTTTTCTTCCCATCATTCTGGTACAGGTTGATCTTTGTCTCATCTGTCCATAGAATACTTTTCCAGAACTGAGCTGGCTTCTTGAGGTGTTTTTCTGCAAATTTAACTCTGGCGTGTCTATTTTTGGTATTGATGAATGGTTTGCATCTAGATGTGAACCCTTTGTATTTACTGTCATGGAGTCTTCTCTTTACTGTTGACTTAGAGACAGATACACCTACTTCACTGAGAGTGTTCTGGACTTCAGTTGATGTTGTGAACGGGTTCTTCTTCACCAAATTAAGTATGCGGCGATCATCCACCACTGTTGTCATCCGTGGACGCCCAGGCCTTTTTGAGTTCCCAAGCTCACCAGTCAATTCCTTTTTTCTCAGAATGTACCCAACTGTTGATTTTGCTACTCCAAGCATGTCTGCTATCTCTCTGATGGATTTTTTCTTTTTTTTCAGCCTCAGGATGTTCTGCTTCACCTCAATTGAGAGTTCCTTTGACCGCATGTTGTCTGCTCACAGCAACAGCTTCCAAATGCAAAACCACACACCTGGAATCCACCCCTGACCTTTTAACTACTTCATTGATTACAGGTTAACGAGGGAGACGCCTTCAGAGTTAATTGCAGCCCTTAGAGTCCATTGTCCAATTACTTTTGGTCCCTTGAAAAAGAGGACGCTATGCATTACAGAGCTATGATTCCTAAACCCTTTCTCCGATTTGGATGTGGAAACTATCATATTGCAGCTGGGAGTGTGCACTTTCAGCCCATATTATATATATAATTGTATTTCTGAACATGTTTTTGTAAACAGCTAAAATAACAAAACTTGTGTCACTGTCCAAATATTTCTGGCCCTAACTGTATGTCTTTTCCCTCTCCACTCACAGTCATTACTTGTGGGGGGCTAGCTATCCTTTGGGGATTTTCTCTGAGGCAAGATAGCTTTCCTGTTTCTATCTTTAGGGGTAGTTAGTTCTCAGGCTGTGACGAGGTGCCTAGGGAGTGACAAGAGCATCCCACGGCTACTTCTAGTGTTGTGTCGAGCTTAGTGACTGCGGTCAGTACAGGTACCACCTCCTTCAGAGCTCGTCCCATGTTGCTCCTAAACCACCAGATCATAACACATAATGTTTGTGCAGCATTATATGGGGCCATAACGTTTGTGCAGCACTATAAGGGGCCATAATGTTTGTGCAGCACTATAAGGGGTCATAACGTTTGTGCAGCACTATAAGGGGCCATAACATTTGTGCAGCACTATATGGGGCCATAACGTTTGTGCAGCATTACATGGGGCCATAATGTTTGTGCAGCACTATATGGGGCAAGTGTCTGTATGGGGCCATAATCAATGTTTGTGCAGCACTATATGGGGCAAATATCTTCATGGAGCATCTTATGGGGCCATAATCAGCATTTGCGTAGCATTATATTGGGCAAATATGTCTATGGAGCATCTTATGGGGCCATTATTAACCTTTATATGGGGCATATTTTAATATGGAGCATCTTATGGGGCCATAATGAACTTTATGGAGCATTATATGGGGCTCTTGATTCAATATGGATATTCAAAAACACAACCTACTGATGTCTCAATTAATTTTACTTTTATTGGTATCTATTTTTACCTTTGACATTTACCAGTAGCTGCTGCATTTCCCACCCTAGGCTTATACTCGAGTAATTAAGTTTTCCCAGTTATTTGTGACAAAATTGGGGGGTCGGCTTATACTCTGGTCGGCTTATATTCGAGTATATACGGTATATATATATATATATATATATATTGTAGGGATTTCACTCACTCAGATGCGACGGCTGACACTCAGGAGACGTGTTCCTTTAAAGTTCACTGGGTTTATTGCTTCATAAACCATGTGGCAAACAACAGAAAACAAATAGCCTTTGGTTCAGGTAAAGAAAAACAAGTGTCCAGTTCATCCGGCTCAGTCCTGAAGCCGTAACACACTCAGGAGGGTTTCACCTCCACACATACCTACCTGTGTTAAGCATTAGGCTTTCTTTTATATGTCTAACCACACCCAGAACCCATCACATGACCAGACATGTGGTTGTGACATCACCACAGGTCCTGAAACACATATAGGTAGCCATGGTTACATCACAGCAACAAGCCATCTATAAGACACATATCTCCCATCGATTAGACATCCTTTAGCGACGCTACAATATATATATATAGACTGTACATATGTTTTCACAAATATTTGAGCCCATTCTATGATCCATTCTATGTCCATTTTGCAAGCCGGTGAGAAAATCTCTCGCTGTACGGATGCCATACGGATTACATACGAAGGTTTACATTAGCAAAATACTCAGCCACACCTTGCCTACAGATGACATACGGATCACTGTTAAGGGAACATTTCTGCGTATTTGGTCTGTAAAAAACAGACCGTGTTTTTATACGTTGTGTGTGACTCCAGCCTAACAGCATTGCTTTATCAAATTTTTATGAAGTGTATTGTGTCCAATGTGAGCAACCAGGCAACACAAAAAGGAGGAGTTTTTCAAGTGAGCTCTTTAAGGTACACAAATGTTATGAAGTTTTTGCCAACAAGGATGTGGTTTCACCAATGGTGGGTACCTTTCTTAAAAATATACTATTGCCATCACAGCCCCCCTTGCTCAAAATTCTGTGGCCTTTATACGAAGAGAACACGTTCACCCAGGTCATGTCGTCGGAGATAAGGAAGAGACATTGCAGGAAACAAAGTTAAGAAAAAGGCCCAATGTAGGGGTGTGGGTCTCTGAGACTTGTAATGGCGGGCATGAGCTGACAAACAATTACTCAATGTGGGGTCCTTTTTTTACTAAGTAAAATAGTGCCATTACAGCCCCCTTGCCCAAAATTCACCGTACCGAGCACGCTCACCTAGGTGATCTAGTGGCAGTTAAAGGACACATTGCCAGAGACAGAGTTAAGAAGTATGCCCAATATAATGCAATGCCCAATTCCCCAATGTGGGGTCCTTTCTTTATTAAATAAAATAGTGCCACCACAGCCCCCTTGCCCAAAATGCACCGTACAGAGTATGTTCACCCTGGTGATCTAGTGGCAGATAAAGAAGAGACATTGCAGTAGACAGCGTTAAGAAGTAGGCCCAATGTAATGTAATGCCCAATTCCCCAATGTGAAGTTCTTTATTTGCTAAATAAAATAGTGCCATCACAGCCCTCTTGCCCAAAATGCACCGTACAGAGCACATTCACCCTGGTCATCTAGTTGCAGGTAAAGGACACATTGCAGGAGACAGAGTTAAGAAGTAGGCCCAGTGTAATGTAATGCCCAATTCTTCAATGTGAGGTCCTTTCTTTACTAAATAAAATAGTGCCATCATAGCCCTCTTTCCCAAAATACACAGTACAGAGCATGTTCACCCTGGTGATCTAGTGGCAGGTAAAGAAGAGACATTGCAGGAGACAGAGTTAAGAAGTAAGCCCAATGTAATGTAATGCTCAATTCCCCAATGTGAGGTCCTGTTTTTACTAAATAAAATAGTGCAATCACAGCCCCCTTCCCCAAAATGCACCAGCCTATAACAGTACAAAGCACATTCACCCTGGTCATCTAGTGGTTCTGGATGATGAAGATGAGGATAAGGAGGAGGATAACAACAAACAGACCAAATCTGGAAGCGTATACCCATGTGTGGTTGTGAAGAGGTGCATGAGAATACACCTCCTCAAAAGAGACAATGTATTTGAGGTTATATTTCGCTGTTTTCAATTGGTGGTGTACAGAAGTCTTTCCCAATCCAGCCCTTGTTCATTTTTATAAGAGTCAGCCTGTCAGCATTTTCAGTTGACAGGCGGATGCGCTTATCTGTTATAATTTCACCAGGGACACAAAAAACCCGCTCTTACAGAAAGCTAGCTGCAGGGCAGGCCAGGACCTCCAAGACATAGAGAGCCAGTTCATGCCACGTGTCCAGCTTGGATACCCAATAATTAAAAGGCACAGAGGAATCAGGGAGGACGTTTCTACGATCTGCAAGGTACTCCCTCACCATCTTCCCAAACATTGCACTACTGTGACAGCACCCCTTGCCTCTGTGCCGTCACGATGGGAGGGTCTGAGAAAACTGTCCCAGAACTTTACCATTGTTCCCCTACCTGAGCTGGATTGTACTTATGTCTCTCTCGCTTGGACTTATTGGTTGTACAACAAACTCTGACGTCTGCTGCCAGCGTTCTCACATGGGAATTTTCTAATTAATTCCGCTCAAGGGCCCTCTGGTACTGCAACATTTTAGTACACCTATCTGCCTTTGGTAGAAGAGATTGAAAGTTCTCCTTGTAGCATGGGTCTAGAAGTGTCATCAACCAGTAATGAGTGTCACCCAAAATTTTTATAATGCTAGTGTCACGTGAAACGCAGCGCAACATAAAGTCAGCCATGCGTGCCAGGCTGCTAACAGGCAAGACTTCTGTGTCCTCACCAACAGGATGACTGACCATGCTGTCCTCCTCATCCTCATCTTCCTCCTCCCTGTCTTCAAGCCATCCCCACTGAACAGACAGTATGACAGCTGTGTTGTAGTACCGTCTATAGCGCATGAAAGTAGCTCCTGTTCTTCCACCTCCTCCTCCTCCTCCTCCTCCTCCTCATTGACTACCAATCCACGTTGAGAAGACATGAGGCTGGGCTGAGTATATTACCCCTGTATGGTTCCGTGCTCCATGTCCTCATGCTCTGCCTGCAATACATCCTCTTTAATTGTGAGCAGAGAGGTTTTCAGAGTGCTGAGAAGCGGGATGGTGATGCTAATTATGGCGTCATCGCCGCTCACCTTCTTGGTGCAGTCCTCAAAGTTTTGGAGGCTGGTACATATGTCAGACATCCATGTCCACTCCTGAGGTATTATGTGTGGAGTCTGAACTGAATATTGACGGCCTTGTTGATGTTGGTAGTCAACAACTGCTCTCTTCTGCTCACAAATCCTTTCCAACATATGCAGCGTAGAGTTCCAGCGCATGGGGACGTCACACACCAGCCGGTGAGCTGGAAGCTGCAAACACTGATGAAGCATGGCAAGGGGGGCTGAAGCTGTAGCTGACTTTCTAAAATGGGCAGACAGATGGTGTACTTTCACTAGCAGATCCGGAATCTCTGGGTAGCTTTTCAGAAAACGTTGAACCACGAGGTTAAGCGCATGGGCCAAGCAAGGTACTTGTGTGAGCTCACCTTGCCTCAGAGCCGCCACCACATGCTGGTGTAATGCCGGTACGGCACACCGGGAGAAATAGTGGCGACTGGGGACCGAGTACCTTGGGACGGCCACTGCCATCAGGTCGCGGAAAGCTTCCATCTCAACGATCCTAAAAGGCAGCATTTCTACCACAAACAGAAGAGAAATATTAGAATTTAGGACTGTGGCCAGTGGGGCGTTGGCTGGGTATTTCCGCTTGCGTTCCAAAGACTGGGTTATAGATAACTGAAGGCTGTGCTGGGACAAGGACGTGGACTGGTTTGATGATGGTGCTGCTTGACTGTGGGCCACAACAGGTGCAGGGATAGATGTATCTTCACATGCACGGTGTACTGGGGATTGGCTTCTATGCAAAACAGTGGAAGAAGCAGTAGTGTGACCTGTAGGCAGTGGTCCTGGAGCCTAGGGTTCAGCCCACAAAGTCGGGTGCTTTGCTGCCATGTGCCTGATCATGCTGGTGGTGGTCAGGCTGGTTGTTTTGCTACCCCTGCTGATGCGGGCATGGCAGGTGCTGCAAATGGCCTGTTTTGGGGTTATCGGTAGAGTCTTTAAAAAATAGCAAGACTCGGGAAGATCTAACAGTTGGAATGGCAACTTCCCTCATGTTAGTGTTACGGGGAACGGATGCACGCCTTCTGTCTGTGGCCACGACACTGCTTCTTCCTGCTTGTTGGCGTGATATGCCTCCTTCCCCATGTGTGCTGCTGCCCTCGCTCTGCATGTTCTCCTGCCAGGTTGGGTCAGTCACATAGTCATTCACCATCTCGTCTTCCACATCCACACCCTGCTCCTCCTCCTGACTTTCTTGAAATTGTGTCTTATCATCGTCCACCTCTTCTGACACTGTCCCACCATCACCTTCTCGTGACCGGGCCTGGTCAAAGCTTTGGACATCTCTACATGCGATCTCATCTGTCCCCACTTCAAGTTGACTGGCAGAGAGTTCTGAATCTTGAAATGGAAAACTGAACAGCTCTTCACAGTGTCCAAGTGTGGGATCAGTTGTCTCAGGGCACTTAGCATGGTGGGAGTAAGGTGGATCAGAGTGAGAAATATCCGGGCCACACTGATGGCTACTCAGACTTGACCATGTGGAAGACATGGTGGTGGTGGCTAAGTGACTGGAAGCATTATCCGCTATCCAACCAACAACCATTTCACACTGCTCTGGCTTCAATAGTGGCGTGCTGCGGTGCCCTAGACACTGGGACAGGAAGGCCGAGCGAGAAGATGTGGGTCTTTGTTGTTGCCCACTTTCACCTTGGCCACGGCCTCGTCCTCTGCTTGCACCATCATCATCACGTCCACTTCCCTGTCCCTTGCACCTTGCCTTGCCCATTTTAAATGGACTACTGCACTATTTCAAAAGCTCATCACAAATATATTTATTAGTAACAAAATAATATCTGATCAGTATGGCTGCAAACCCCAATACCAGGCTGGCCTCAGCCTGACATAACAGACTGTATTCAATTTTTGAGGGATTTTTTGTGAAGTTAATTTATGCAAAATAGTGCTGTATATACAATGCCCAAACTTGGAGCACGCAGATATGAGGGCTGCAGTGGCGTATCCAGGGGGGGCAGCCAGGGCATGTGCCCCGGGTGCAGCTGACAGGGGGGCACCATCAGGGCCGCCCGGCCACCCCCTGATGTGATGCAGCATTGCGGCTGTGTGCTGCTTGTCAAAGCCAGGCTCCTCGTTGGCGGCATTCTGCCGCCCGGTGCCCGCCCCCCACAGTGAGATAATCCCGTGCTGTGTGCTGCGCTAGTACCCGCCGCCGGTTTGCTTGTTTGCCTGAGACAAGCGAGTCCCTTCCTTCAGTGCCCTTGACAACTGCTGAGAGGCGTTGAGACCGCCGCTGGCACTTCTGCATCAGGGAAGCGCCAGCAGCGGCTGACATCACAGTCTGACTCTGAGCGGGTGACATTCTGCCGCCGCTGCTGCTTCGTGTCGTTGCGCCGCAGCGCCGGTGACTCGGTTCGGGTGTCGCGCGGCGTGTGTAGTCAACTGTCAATAACTCACTGTGTGTAGGTGTGGTTGGAGTGGACGGTGTCGTCTTCGGTGCCAGTGGTAAGTCAGTGCTCCAGACTGCGGCTGCGGGGACCGGGTGGAGCTGAAGTTAGTTTGAAGACACCGACGAGTCACCGAAGAGCCTGCCTGCATGCATGATAGGGGAGGGAGCAGCGGCCAGGGCAGGGGCAACAGCCTACAACGCAAAATGGGTATCTATGTCTGTGACTCTGTCTCTGGAGACTGTCAGACTCACTGTTGTGAGAATGTGAGTCTGACGACTGTCACTGTGAAGCAAAGCCTTAGCCAAGGGGGCAGGTGAGGCAGCTCAGCTGGATGAAAGACTGGTCTGAGTCTGAGGGAACATATCATGATATGGGGGGAATGGATGCGGATGGGTTTCAGGACATTAAGGGGGCACAACAAATCAGGACAGTATGGGGGGCACAAATCTGGACATTATGTTATGGGGGCACAGATCTGGACAGTATGGGCCCCCAGATCTGTGCCCCCAAGGGTCGGTTGGGGGGGGCGCCGAACTGATCCTTTGCCCCGGGTGCAGGAAAGGCTAGATACACCTCTGGAGGGCTGTCACGGAAATACCACACTGGCAAATATGTGGCCTTTTTATATTTTTTTTAAGCTAAAAAGTGCTGTATATAATTAGAGTAACAGACAGCAAAAAAAGTGGTACACCAACCTACAATGCCCAAACTTGGAGAACGCAGATATGAGGGCTGTCTCGGAAATACCACACTGGCAAATATGTGGCCTTTTTATTTTTTATGCTAAATAGTGCTGTATATAATAAGAGTATCAGACAACAAAAAAAGTGGTACACCAACCTACAATGCCCAAACTTGGAGCACGCAGATATATGAGGGCTGTCACGGAAATACCACACTGGCAAATATGTGGCCTTTTTATATTTTTTTAAGCTAAATAGTGCTGTATATAATTAAAGTAACAGACAGCAAAAACAGTGGCAAAACGGCCTAAAATGCTAAAACATGGAGCACGCAGATATAGGAGGCCTTTTTTGGTGAATTTAAAACACACACAAAAAAAAAGTGGCACAAGGCTAACACATACAACTATGCTACATATGCCTGACAAACTATGATTTTTAAACAGGCCTCAGTCTGACAGAACACACTGTATTTTTTTTTTCTGGGGGGGGGGGATTTTTGGGTAAAAAAAAGGAACTAGGTATATAGTAAAGAAGCTGCAGCAGCAGCAGACAGTTATGGAGCTTTGGGAGGGATGCAGTGGGAGCTATGTACCCACATACAGTGCCTGCAGGCCTCGCACTGATGTGGATATGCTGTGCCCTGCCTACCTAGCCCTGCAATATCGGGACCCATGATCCAGCCCTAAAAAAGACTGTTGGTTTCTCAGGAGTTGTGGACTTAAGAGTTGCAGACCTTCACTAACTATAAAAACCACGATTCTGACCCTATCTCGGCAGCAGCTCTCCCTACTCTAACTGAATCTGGAGCAGAATGCAGCGAGCATGGCGGCGTCAGGTCTCTTGTACTCGGGATGATGCTGGGCGGCCAAGCCAATCACTGCACGACCACAACAAAGATGGCTGCAGAATTTCATGGCCTGGCAGACAATCCCTGCAGCGTGATTGGGTCTCTAAAGTCCACCAAAAATGCTGGGTGGAGAAACCAGTTACCGCCGAATAATCCCGGAAATACTCGATGCTCGCTGAGTACACCAAGCATAGTGATGCTCGGGCGAGTAACGAGCAGTGGCGAGCACGTTCGCTCATCACTAGTAGCTAAGGTTTTGGTTCTGGGGCCCTAACCAGGTAACCTTGATTACAACTGGGTGGCACACCCGAATAGTGGAGAAGAACCTCAGCAGATGACCGCGCCTGTTGCTGAAAATAATCTCTAAATAAAGACCAAGAATGATATTACCACCAAATCATCAGTGGTAAATACCAGTCCTACAGAACATGTAAGAGATCACAGCACAGTTACAGATAGTGACTTACAGATTACGTTCTTTCTGATGGATTTGTTCACTTTTCACATCTTTTCCATCTGGACCAGACCGACATGACAACTTCTTTCAGCCAGGAACTCAGCTGCAGAGAATACAACAAAGACACATGTGACGTTTCATATTTTCAGCACTGTCCCAATGGGACTATTCCCAACCGGAACAAACTCCCCATCCTGCCTATACCCAAATGCCGAGCCGCTGATGCCGTATGTGTCCCTATTATTGCACCTGCTGTGTGGTTCTCTGTGCCCTCTAAATTCTAAAGCAGACTTCTAAAATACAGTAATACCGGGTGCAAGTGCCCTAGAAAACAGTGCCCACATTTTGTCCCCTAAAAACTAATATTGCCCTCTGTGTACCCTTTTGACTGTCACAGTAACCTGAGTTTCCCTATAACAATAAGTGTCCCCTTTACATTTAATAATGTCCTGAGTCTCTCCCTGTACAGCTCCCCTATACACAGTATGATGTTCTCTTATACACAGTATAATGCACCCTGTATATACTGAGCCCTTAATATCCCCCAAACTATTTAATGGCTCCAACACTGTATGATGGCCTTGTCACTGTAATCTCCACACTGTATGAGGCCCCCTAGATAAATAGGCTCAATATAACATAATACACCAGATAGTCCTCAATATAGTATAATGCACTCCCCATAGGCCTCCATATAGTATAATGCACTCCCATAGGTCTCCATATAGTAAAATGCACTCCCCATACGCAGACTCTATATTGTATAGTGCATTCCCCATAGGCAGACTCTATAGTATAATGCACTCCCCACAGGCAGACTCTATAGTATAGTGCACTTCCCATAGGCAGACTATACAGTACTAGATGGTGGCCCGATTCTAACGCAGTGGGTATTCTAGAATATGTATGTATGTATGTATGTATGTATGTATATAGCAGCCACATAGTATATAGCACAGGCCACGTAGTATATAGGAGCCACGTAGTATATAGCAGACAAATACGATGTGGCCTGTGCTATATACTATGTGGCTGCTATATACAAACATACATACATATTGTAAAATACCCGATGCGTTAATACAGGCCACACAATATATAACACAGCCCAAAAGGTATATAATACAGCCCACGTACTATATAACACAGCCCACGCAGTATATAACACAGGCGACGTAGTCTATAACACAGGCCACGCAGTATATAACACTGGCCACGTAATATATAACACAGGCCACGCAGTATATAACACTGGCCACCTAATATATAGCACAGCACACGCAGTATATAACACTGGCCAGGTGGTATATTACACAGCCCACAGAGTATATAACACTGGCTACTTAATATATAACACAGCCCACGCAGTATATAACACTGGCCATGTAATATATAACACAGCCCACGCAGTATATAACACAGCCCACATAGCATCTAACACTGGCCAGGTAGTATATAGCAGCCACGCGGTATATTACACAGCCCACGCAGTATATAACACTGGCCATGTAATATATAACACAGCCTATGCAGTACATAACACAGCCCACATAGCATCTAACACTGGTCAGGTAGTATATAGCAGCCACGCGGTATATTACACAGCCCGCATATACGTCTCACAAAGGGTATGATCAAAGAATAACAAAACTGATCCCCACAATGGTACTATATAAAATGTCAATTTATTAAATTTATATAAACAACAATAAAAAACATGTAAGTAACTACATAAATAGAAGGGTACAATTCCTCAACACGAGAGGGACTATTAGCCTGAATTAAGCACCACAAAACCAGGCCAGAAAAACTAGCTAAAAACTAGGCCGCATAACATAACTGGATGTTTCATAGGGGGACAGACTAATAAGTAACAGCGTGTACTAGCTCTATTGGACTCCTAAGAAATCTTCATACAAATGCTAGTAAGTGGTTAGCACCCCCAATAGGGAGTTACATATGCTTGTATCATAGTTTCCACCCCATGTCATATATGGCAAGATATAGCGGTATAATGGAAAGGTATATTACCTAAGACTGGACCTGGTGTGTGCTCCTCGGCGTCCCTCTGCCCCGACGCGCGTTTCGCCGTAGCTTCTTCTGGAGGCGTAGCCAGAAGAAGCTACGGCGAAACGCGCGTCGGGGCAGAGGGACGCCGAGGAGCACACACCAGGTCCAGTCTTAGGTAATATACCTTTCCATTATACCGCTATATCTTGCCATATATGACATGGGGTGGAGCCGAGGAGCACACACATGGGGTGGACGCCGAGGAGCACACACCAGGTCCAGTCTTAGGTAATATACCTTTCCATTATACCGCTATATCTTGCCATATATGACATGGGGTGGAAACTATGATACAAGCATATGTAACTCCCTATTGGGGGTGCTAACCACTTACTAGCATTTGTATGAAGATTTCTTAGGAGTCCAATAGAGCTAGTACACGCTGTTACTTATTAGTCTGTCCCCCTATGAAACATCCAGTTATGTTATGCGGCCTAGTTTTTAGCTAGTTTTTCTGGCCTGGTTTTGTGGTGCTTAATTCAGGCTAATAGTCCCTCTCGTGTTGAGGAATTGTACCCTTCTATTTATGTAGTTACTTACATGTTTTTTATTGTTGTTTATATAAATTTAATAAATTGACATTTTATATAGTACCATTAACAACCACTGACATATTGGAAAACACTTAAGAAAATACTGATCCTGTGCACCAGGATCTAGAGTGAGAGTGCTGAACGCTACTCCAAAATATAAGATAAACCTACAAGAAAGACAGGAGTCTATACTCTCAATAGTGTGGATACAGTAAATAAATCGAGCTCAGGTATCAGTAATATCATATCAAAAAAAGTTTAATTGGTACAAAAAGGCTCAATAACAATAAATAATGGCCAAAAGCCAATGTTACAACATGACGAGAATGAAAGGGACAAAAACACAGTTAAAAACCATGTGTGATCAGCCACTCAACATGTCTCCCTATTAGAAAAAAGCCTGGAGCTAAATGTGGTTCAATAAGTAAAAGAGCATCCCAATAATTGTATATCCCATCTGGTACTAGGGAGCCCATACCAGCACACTGCTGGTTCTAATAGGCACAAGAAGTGTATAAGCCCGCCAGCTAGTTAAGAACGTAACACAATCTTACCCATGTGGGAGAGAGACCGCGGATGGCTGAAGACACCGAGAGACCCCCTTATATAGTACCATTGTGGGGATCAGTTTTGTTATTCTTTGATCATACCCTTTGTGAGACATATTGTATACATGGTACCAGTTGCCCTTTGGTTGGGGGGCAATATGTTGTGTTTATTAAGGAGCAAGTAGTTGTGTGTATATATTACAGCCCACATATAGTAGTATATAGCAGTGTGGGCACCATATCCCTGTTAAAAAAAAGTAATTAAAATAAAAAATAGTTAGATACTCACCTGCCGGGATCCAATCCAGCAAAGCTGTGTGGTGCTGGCGATGAGCGCTCGGCTGCCGCCATCTTCCGTTCCCAGGATGCATTGCAAAATTACCCAGATGACTTAGCGGTCTCGCGAGACAGCTAAGTCTTCTGGGTAATTTCGCAGTGCATCTCTGGGAATGGAAGATGGCGGATGCCGCGCGTGGCTCGGCGGACTACGGAGGGTGAGTATAGCAGGTTTTTTGTTTTTTTTATTATTTTTAACATTATATCTTTTTACTCTTGTAAAAAGTTGGGGACACACAGGGTTAATAACAGCGGTTACGGAGTGCGTTACCCGCGGCATAACGCGATCCGTTACTGCTGGTATTAACCCTGTGTGAGCGGTGACTGAAGGGGAGTATGCGGGCACCGGGCACTGACTGCGGTGACTGGAGGGGAGCATGCGGGCGCTGGGCACTGACTGCGGTGACTGGAGGGGAGCATGCGGACGCCGGGCACTGACTGCAGGGGAGTAGGGAGGGACTAATCGGACTGTGCCCATCACTGATTGGTCACTGCAGCCATGACAGGCAGCTGGTGAGACCAATCAGCGACGTGGGATTTCCATTATGGAAGTTGCAGACAGAAAGATGGAAGTACCCCTTAGACAATTATATATATAGATAATGCACTCTCACAAAGGCAGACTCTATAGTGTAATGCAGCCCCAAATATAATGCATCCCTCATTGGCAGACTCTATAGTATAATGCACCCCCTAACATAATGCACCCTCATAGACAGTCTTATGGTATAATGCAGCCCCTAATTTAATGCACTCAAAATAAGTACACTCTATAGTATAATGCACCACCCATAGACAGACTCTATAGTATAATGCAGCCCATAATATAATGCACCCCAATAGGCAGCTTCTATAGTATAATGCAGCCCCTAATATAATGCACCCCCATAGGCAGATTCTACAGTATAATGCAGTCCCTAATATAATGCACCCCTATAGGCAGCCTCTATAATGTTATGCAGCCCCTAATATAATGCATTCCCATAAGCAGCCTCTATAGTATAATGCAGCCCCTAATATAATGCACCCATTAGGCAGCCTCTATAGTATAATGCAGCCCCTAATATAATGCATCCCTATAGGCAGCCTCTATAGTATAATTCAGCCCCTAATATAATGCACCCCCATAGGCAGTCTCTATAGTGTAATGCAGCCCCTAATATAATGCAACCCCATAGGCAGCCTCTCTAGTATAATGCAGCACCTAATATAATGCACCTCCATAGGCAGCCTCTATAGTATAATGCAGCCCCTAATATAATGCACCTCCATAGGCAGCCTCTATAGTATAATGCAGCCCCTAATATAATGTACCCCCATAGGCAGCCTCTATAGTATAATGCAGCCCCTAATATAATACATCCTCATAGGTAGCCTCTATAGTATAATCCAGCCCCTAATATAATGCACCCCCATAGAAAGTCTCTATAGTATAATGCATCCCCTAATATAATGCATCCCCATAGGCAGCCTCTATAGTATAATGCAGTCCCTAATATAATGCACACTGCGAGGCTGTGGCCTCTGATACAGCTAGGGGGCGCTGTTTGTTCTTCCCAGAATGTGCATGCAGACCGATGAAGTCCATAGGTGTGCATGAGAGTCACGGATCTCTGGTCCGGGTTTTCCAGGTGGCTGAAGGCCACAGGTTTGTGTGTGTTTAAAAACCCTGCAGTAAGGGGTATGGGTGTCAGGTGTCTGGCCAGGTCAGGCCAGGTGTGCGAGGTGCACGTCAGTGTCAGTCTGGTGTGTGCTGATCTGCAGAGTGCATGTAGGCCAGCAGAGCCAGCACCCAGGGCAGCTGAATAGCCTGGCACCCGCAGCGTACACAGAGATGCAAGTCATCCATGGTACTGGTGGATGTGGACAGTCCTGTGCCCGGAGGTGGATGTCCTGTACCCAAAGGAGTCAGATGTGGACAGTCCTGTGCTCGGAGGTGGATGTCCTGTGCCCGTAGGAGTCGGATGTGGACAGTCCTGTGCCCGGAGGTGGATGTCCTGTGCCCGAACGAGGACTAGCATGTGCAACGATTGCAAACAGGTGGATATGGTGCCCGGCTGCTATCCGGAGGATATCCTGAACTGTGTACGACTGTGTGAGTAAAGAGTCTGTAAAGAGACTGTGATACAGCAATGCAGGACACCCACGAGAACTAGTCAGGGGAGGGCTGGCGTGTGTAGTGTCTGCAACATATGAGGCTGTGTGTATGGAGACGTATAGAGACTGTGATATGGCTTGCAGTCGCCCAGGGAAACTGGACAAGGGAAGTCTGGCCTGTTTAGGGACCACAAATCTAAAGCCATGTGATATGTATTGCTTTGAACTGGTGTAATCTGGTTACTGATAATATCCACTGAAGTTATATGCATTTATGTGAATTGGACTTTAATGCTGTGAAGAAACACATTAAAAGAGACTTTTGAGTTTGAATTTGTGGGTCACTGCTTCTTCACTGCGTACGATGCTACTGCAGCTTTACAACACCCATAGGCATCTTTTATAGTGTAAGGCAGCCCTCAATATAATGCACCCCCATAGGCAGCCTCTATAGTATAATGCAGTCCCTAATATTAGGTAGCCACTGTAGTATAATGCAGCCCCTAATATAATGCTCCCCCATAGGCTGCCTCTACAGTGTAATGCAGCCCCTAATATATTGCACCTCCATAGGCAGACTCTATAGTATAATGCAGCCCCTAATATAATGCACCCCCACAGGCAGCCTCTATAGTATAATGCAGCCCCTAATGTAATGCACCCCATAGGTAGCCACTATAGTATAATGCAGTCCAATATAATGCACCCCCATAGGTAGCCTCTATAGTATAATGCAGTCCCTAATATAATGCACCCCCTTAGGCAGACTCTATAGTATAATGCAGCCCCTAATATAATACACACTCATAGGCAGCCTCTATAGTATAATGCAGCCCTTAATATAATGCACCCAAATAGGCAGACTCTATAGTATAATGCACCCTCATAGGCAGCCTGTGTAACATAATGCACCCCCATAGACAGCAGCCTCTATAACATAATGCAGCCCCACAGGCAGCCTCTCTAGCATAATGCACCCCCATAGGCAGCCTCTATAGCATAATGCATTCCCATAGGCAGACTCTATAGCATAATGCAACCCCATAGGCAGCCTCTATAGCACAATGCACCCCCATAGGCAGCCTCTATAGCATAATGCATCCCCATAGACAGCCTCTATAGCATAATTCACCCCTATCAAAAATAAATAAATGCTCACCTCACTTCCTCTTGGTTCCTCTGCTGCTCTGAGCGCCCGCACATCTCCGCACCGCAGAAGCCTAGTAGTGTGAAGTCATCGCACCTACTGTCAGTGTCAATGTCAGTGACGTCAAACTCTGCGAGGGGGATGATGGGAGAGGGAGTGTAATGCTCCTTCTCTCATCAATGCGGTCAGCGGTATCGGCATCTAGCCGATACAGTTAAACTTGCAATGATGGGTGGGGGCCCACTGCTGGCACTGAGCTCCCCACCACCTGCTCAGGGGTCCCACAGCAGCCAGGCTGCAGAAAAGAGATCGATTATCTGTGCTCTGCCACAGAATGTAACTGTATTGGCACAATGTGCATACCAATACAGTTACAGAAGCGTAGCTCCGGGTGGGCCCCCTCAGAACACAGGGCCCAGGTTGACTGTCCCCTCTGCCCATCCGGTAGCTACACTCCTGGGTCAAGTCTTTGCCAGGCAGACCTGCTTCTAATTGTCTCACATAGACAATGCTAAGTCTCTTGATATGTTTTGTAGAGCCTGGGCCCAACCATTTGATCATAAGATCGAGCTCCTGCTCCGCAGATAGTTTGAGGTTGGCAAAGGCAGCCTTGAAGGTTTAATGGATTGGATAAATACACTAGGACCCCAGAGATTGATAGATATGTGTAATAAATAAATAAATAAATAGGAAAAAGCTACAGGCAGATACACAGGTCTGTGCGAAAAAACGGTGAAGGTATGCAGAGGCTGAATATATATGAAAAAGTCTGTTGCTCCAATTACTTTAGTGTATTGCACCCTGGTCTGGATACAAATGAAAGCTAATGGGAAATCGCGGGTGGGTGAAATTCTCAAAGCACATATAGCCTAAGTTTAGAAAACAATGATAAATATACTGTAAATATAAACTGCTATAGTTTCAAAATAGGAGCAAGCAATGTGCTCCGTGCCCACCATGCTACTAATGGTAGCCCCCAACATCAAATTCAAAACCACTTGAAAAAGATGTATTATATTAAAATATTCTCATTGGTGTTGCAATGTTAATATGCCGTGCATTTGTCAAATGTGTTCCTTTGTGGTTTTGCTGCCTTCAGTTAGAATCTACAATGTACACATTCCGGTAAGAACAAGGAAAACCATAGTATGAAGAAGTGTGTCCAAACTTTTGGCTGGTACTGTATTTCTTCTGTCTTTCATTCTCGCTAGATATCTTTATAGTTAATTTGTTATGGCTAAGATTTAAATTACTAATGTCAAGATTTGAAGTATGGCTTTATGTAAAATGTGAAATTTGTTTCATCTGTTTATTTACCTAGTTGTTTTCAGAGTGAACCATCTGCGTCAAAAATACCAACAGATCGTATGTGATGAAAATTGTAAGCCCCATTCTATGTAGAGCATATTTTATATATAGATCAGATATGTTGAGAAAAAAAACGTTAACAGGGTAAGAGTATTTTCAAAGTTTATAAATAGTATAAACCATTTGAAGAAATTTTGTTGTACATCTATAACAAAATAGATGACATTGTGGGAATGTAAATCTAAGCTATTTGCTACAAGCTTGAAAGAAGCTTCAAAATTGGAGTAGACGCTTTCTAAAGAGTAAGGGATTGTCTGATGAAAATAAGATATCTCTTATCAACAGGATAGGTGGTAAACTTGCTGATTGGTGGAGGTCCAACCGCTGAGGCTCAAACCAATCTGAAGAGCAGGGAACTTTTAAGGTACCGTCACACTAGACGATATCGCTAGCGATCCGTGACGTTGCAGCGTCCTCGCTAGCGATATCGTCCAGTGTGACAGGCAGCAGCGATCAGGCCCCTGCTGTGCTGTCGCTGGTCGGGGAAGAAAGTCCAGAACTTTATTTGGTCGCTGGACTCCCCGCAGACATCGCTGAATCGGCGTGTGTGACACCGATTCAGCGATGTCTTCCCTGGTAACCAGGGTAAACATCGGGTAACTAAGCGCAGGGCCGCACTTAGTAACCCGATGTTTACCCTGGTTACCATCCTAAAAGTAAAAAAAAACAAACACTACATACTTACCTACCGCGGTCTGTCCTCCAGCGCTGTGCTCTGCACTCCTCCTGTACTGGCTGTGAGCGTCGGTCAGCCGGAAAGCAGAGCGGTGACGTCACCGCTCTGCTTTCCGGCCGCTGTGCTCACACAGCCAGTACAGGAGGAGTGCAGAGCACAGCGCTGGAGGACAGACGGCTGTAGATAAGTATGTAGTGTTTTTTTTTTTTTTACTGTTAGGATGGTAACCAGGGTAAACATCGGGTTACTAAGCGCGGCCCTGCGCTTAGTTACCCGATGTTTACCCTGGTTACCAGCATCGTTGGTCGCTGGAGAGCGGTCTGTGTGACAGCTCTCCAGCGACCAAACAGCGACGCTGCAGCGATCCGGATCGTTGTCGGTATCGCTGCAGCGTCGCTAAGTGTGACGGTACCTTTATTCCCATTAGAATTGAGCAGCCTGCACTCCTTTCATTTCTTGAGGGGCTGTAGAGCATTGGTCTTTCTTTTTTCCGGCAGCCCCAAGAGGACTGAAAGGCATGGCAGTCAGGCATCGAACTAGCCACACCATCTTGTCTAAAAGTTCCTCGTTCTGCCAGTCTGTTCCAGTGGTGGAACAATTAGCTATTTATCACCTATCAAAGACTGTGATATCCTTTCTTGGATGCTATAGGTAGCCAGTGACCCTTTTTCAGTGGAGATATCCACAGGTTTCCAAAGTTACGTTATTACTATGCAAAATACCATTAGACTATTGTTCTATGTCATGTAATGTGCTATTTTGTTATTTTATGCCTGCTGAATATTACCATATATGTACTATTGCTAGATAGTATTATACCTTTTCTAGTTAAGTGCCCACTAAAATATCTAATAATGTTTTATATGCCATTTATTACGCTGTAATAGATGTGTCACTGGGTAACAGTAATGAATTTTGAAGCGCTTATCAAAAGAAGCAAGGGTTTTGCACTTACTTCTCTTACTCCTTAGCAGTATGCATTGCACCTCATTTCAAATTATTAGCAAATGCTATTTTTTCTGATTTTCACAAATGAACGATGCAAATGAGTCTGTAAAATGTTCAAATTGTCACCTATAAAACAAATATACGAGTATAAAACAAATTTTATTGGACTAACGTCCCAATGATAACAGTATTTTTTTCAAAAAACAAAATGCACTATTCCAAATTATTATGCACAACAGAGTTTCCAAACATTTTGTAGGTTGTAAAGAAGTTAAAATGGTAATTTGTTGAATTTGTAACAGTAAGATTTCACATTTACTGAAATCAAAAGCGTTTTCAATCAAAAACATCTTAACAGGCCAAGTTACATGTTAAAATAGAACGTCTTCTTTGATATCACCTTCTCAATTCTTGCGTTCATTGAACTCGTGAGTTTTTGGTTAGTTTCTGCTTGAATTTCTGCAGGATAGCCTCTCAGAGTTGCTGGTGGGATGTGAACTGTCTCCCACCACCATAGGTTTTTGGCTTGAGGATACTCCATAGGTTCTCAATAAGGTTGAGGTCAGAGGAAGATGGTGGGCACACCAAAAGTTTCTCTCTTTTTATGACCATAGCAACCAGTGGCTCATAGACAGGGTCGGACTGGGGTGTCAGGGGCCCATAGTGGGATGTTAAATGCAAATACCTGTTAGCCTTTATCCCCGCTATAGTGGAGCATTAACTGTAAAACACGGACAGCTGTACATACACTGTGCGCACATCATAACTAGGATGTACAATTAGGCTAGTTTGCATTAAAGGTGTTATTTAGAAGTTATAATAATACCATATACAAGAGAGAAATACCACCACACTATGATTGGACTACATATTCCATTACATAGTGCCCAAATAATACCACATACAAGGGACAAATACTGCCACACCCTGACCAGACCACATGTTACCACATACAGGGAGCACATACCACCACACCATGACTAGACCAGATATTACCACCACATAGTGACCGAATAATATCACATATAAAGGGAGAAATAGAGCCACACCGTGACCAGACCACATATTACCACTACATAATGACCGAATACTACAATACTGATCATGAATAAAAATTACAAGACTAACAACACTGTTATTACCACCATTACACACAGGAGTGTATAGTGTACAGTATAGAGTATACAGATAATACAGTGATAACCAGTGACATTATACACAGGAGCTCTGTATATAGTGTCAGTGTACAGATAATACAGTGATCACCGGTGACATTATACACAGGAGCTCTGTATATAATGTAAATGGTGCGTGTACATGTGATACAGTGACTAACCATTTCACTTCACTTTCACCTTCACTTTTCTTCTTCATCTTGCACAGACTATCATCACTTCTTCCTGTTGGGACTTGTTTCTGCAGGAAATAACAGTCATTTAGAGCTGGTCTCTTCCAGAGAACATGCTCCACTTTTTCCCTGACTTCTACACTAAGCCAAATGAAGAAAAAAGCTACACAGTGCGGCCCTGCACATTAACAGGACCTCCTTTTTGTCCCCCCAAAGGAAAACAGTCTCCTAAATATTAAATTATATTACAGCAGTAATAATGTCCCCCACTTGCCACCATAAACTAATAATGTATGTTCCTAATTCTTTGCCCCATACAATAATGAAAGGGAACTTGTCAGTCCCCCCTTGCCCTTCCTCCCAGCAGCCATTCACTTGTTTATGAGGAAACTTCCTGCTTAACAAGCCTTATATAACATTTTTCTGTAAAAAGGTTTAAAAAACTTATCTATATTGCCCTCATTTCGAATGCTAATGTTGGCTTTGTCTAATCGATGGGGTGTTAGTTGCCCCTAACTAGTCAACCCTCTTTCCATGTTATCACGCCCATGTGGGTGTGATAATATAATTTGCAGAAGCTGTCGTCATCACCAGCCACTGAAAATCATGTGCACGCGCGTCGCACATTTTAGCAGCATCAATGCACCTCTGCTGCCAGGTGTACGCTTACCAGCTTCAGAGGCGCACTACACATATCCAGAAGCCATCTTCTGAACTTCCGGACATGCGCAGTGCGTCTCTGAAGCCTGTAATAACATGGAAGAGGGCTGACTAGTCTGGGGCAACTACTGCCCCATCGAGTAGTCAAAGCCCTCATTAGTATAGGATAAAGGGATAATGTAAATGCTTTTTTTAAACCTCATTTTTACAGAAAAACATTATTAAGTGCTGGTTAGGAGGGAGTTTACTCATAAATAAGTGAATGCTGCTGGGTTGGAGGGCATGGGGAACTTGACAAATTCCCTTTAAGACCCTCATCTTGGCCCCCTTTACTTAATAATGTGCCCCATCCTGGCCATCTATCTACCTTGGCCCTGGCTGTGCCCCCTAAATCCCTTAGCGCTATGATAGGGGGCACCGCGAGGGACAAGGGACCAAAGGAGCACAGCCAGGGCCAAGAGACCTAAGGGGCAGGGCTGGCGGACCTAGGGAGCATGGTCAAGGGGCCTATCCAAGGCCAGGGGGTGTAGCCAGATCCAGGGGTGCCTAGCCAGGGACAAGGGACCTAGGAAACCTACGTCCCTTGTCCCTGGCTGTGCCCCCTAGGTCCCTTGTCCTGGTCGAAGTATCATGCCACATCCACAATGACATTAGAAAGAGAGATGAAAAAAATTGAAAAAAGATCCCTCTTACCTGCCTGTGCTCCCTGCGCCACACGTTACCCTCTTCTTAGATCTGGTGCCCTCATGGTAAAAAGGCCGCCGACCTAGCAGAGGCCAGTGGATGATGTGAGTAAAATATCAATATCTACTATTTATGTTTAGCAAATCTATTGTATTGCTTTATAATAGTAAATCTTCAGCACATGCTTTTAAGTCGACAGCCAGGGCCGTGGGGTACTCGGTACCGGGTCCAGTCCCAATTAAAAGGGTGGTCAGCAACCCGGTACGTGGCCCTGGGCGCCCAAGTAAAAGGGAAAAGGTCTTTAAAGGGAGTTGTAATAAAGTTTGTGTTTGTAACGCCACCTGTGGTTCTCGGTCAGAGGGGACCGACGCTGCTTAAAGGGGTCCTCTGGGGCGATGTTACTGCAGCAAAGATGGTGACGCTTCCCACAGGTGAAGCGGGGTCCCCAGGGCTCCTGGTGTGCTGGTCAGGGTTGGTGTATGCCGGCAAATAAATGGAGGACATGAAGTTGTAACGTCTTTACCTGGTTTACTGGTGGTAGCAGGCCACAGTCCAGGGTACCAGGAACAGGTGGTGATATAGTCCAGCCTGGAGGCAATTATTATTTTTACTTATTTATATAACACCATTAATTCCATGGTGCTGTACATGAGAATGGTGGATCTCTCTCCCAGGTGACGTCCGTAAGCCTTCCTGCTTGCGCTCGTATTCGAGGTCCTTGCTGCCTGTGGCTCCCTGATAAAGTCCTCTCTCTCCTGTCCTGTGACAGTTACCAATATGGTGGGCAGTGTGAGCCTTTTTATAGGGTCTCTATCATAACCCAGGCAGCTAGTGTACTGATTCACCTCTAGGTGTGGGTGCTGACAAGTTACTTAAAGTTCTATGCCCTCCGGTTCTGCTGTGCGACCTAGAGTTAAACACAACCTCAGGCTCCCGGTGCCCGGTTCCTGCACTTTGGCTCAGAGGGTGCCCGGTCACAGTTCCCCTCTAAGCCCTTTCCTTCTCCTGTGGTTCGTTCCTCAGATGCTCACTACATTCCAACCCTCCAGGTTATCTTCCTTTCGTGGGGTTGCAGCATACGCGTGGCTGCACGACCCCACTCTCTGCTGTCAGTCCTCTCTCTTCCACTGTCTCTCCAGACTCAACTACTAACTCCAACTGACTAACTCCTCCTCCAGACCAGAATACTTAAAGCTGGGGAAGCTCCGCTGAATCCGGGTTCAGAACTCCCCCTTCTGGCCTGGATTCAGAATGTGTTGCATGTAGGTGCTTACCTGGTAAAGGAAATCCTGCTTGAATCAAAGCATGATATCGCCCTCCCCGAAAGGAAGGCAACATCACTGTAACAACCGGTTACCTGGGGTGTTACACTTTCCTTAGATGAGCTCTTCTTTATAACATCATTTTTTGAATCTGTCATATGCCTGATTCAGCAGTTTATTTATTCTGTTAATGTCTTTACGACGCATTCTAGCACTGTATATGCTGAAAAACTCCCCATGAAATCAGTCGACTAGGGTTATTTGGGATAGCCGTTGAAGCGCGGGGGCGCCAATCTCGCCATTAAAAAGGGTGCCAACCTCCACTGACAGGCATGGACAGGATAGGGACAGCTACACTGCCTGCCCCTTGTCCAGAATATACAGTACATTATACTGACTGTCAGTTTTGACTCCCTCTCCTACTGATAAGAACCATTTTTATAGTCTACCTATACTGCTGGATACACTCTAGTTTATTAATAGCTTTTCCACGGTATCCCTATAAGGCTTCCAAGGGCTAGAACGGATAGTCGACAGTGAGTGGGGGCGCTATTTGCACAGCAATAGGGTGCCAACCTTCGATGATAGGCAGTGCGGATACAGTTATAGAATAGGGTTAGGCATCCCCTTCGGCCTTTCCTATCTAGTGTCTTTCTAATATTTGGTGATGGTATTGGTTTGATTGCACTGGATGCAGGGCCGTATTTAGAGTTTCTGCTGCCCTAGGCACTTTTAGTGCTGCCTCCCCCTTTGGTGAGTATGACACTATCGGCAGTGACTTTGGCAAAAATCGCTGATGTGAAAGTCGCCTTTTGCAGCAGATCCGACAGTTTTTCCGCATCTGCCGCGTAATGGATCACTTAGGGCAACACTGCGTTCGGCCTCATTCATTCCCTATGGGACTTACAGACATGTGCGGCTCTTGCGGTTTTGCCGCCATCCGGCAAATGCGGTACTTGCAGCAATGAGAAAAAACACTACTAGCAGTGTTTTATGTATCATCGTAAGTGCAAAACCGCAATTGCCGCACATGTTCGCAAGTAGCCATCATTACCTGTCCCTGCACCTTGCTAGCTCATCCCTATCCAACCCTCCCTGACCTAAAACTACACTATAAAGCTTCAGAAAAGCAATTTATTAACTGCCATATTCCTATGATAATGAGGGCTCTAGGCTACGGCGTAGACTGGGACGGGCAGTCTCCGGGTCTCCATCCTCTCTGTGCACACCCTCAGTCCCTGCCTCACTGCCTGTGCACAGACCTCCCTCCACCGCACCCGGTAATCACCGCTCGCAGTAGCATACCAGCAGAGGTGTATCTAGGGTTTCTGGCACCCGGGGAAAGAATTCATTTTGGTGCCCCCCCTCCGCCAAGGACATATGTGATTTGCACACTCAGTCATGTGCCCACGAGCTCCTCTCCCTAATGCTCTCAATGTTCAGTGAAAAACTAAGAGAAGCAGAAGAGAAGCTCGATGTCACAGGACCATAAGAGTATGTGTCCACGTTCAGGATTGCATCAGGATTTGGTCAGGATTTTTCATCAGTATTTGTAGCCAAAACCAGGAGTGGAACAATTAGAGGAAAACTATAATAGAACCATATGCTCCACTTCTGTATTTATCACCCACTCCTGGTTTTGGCTACAAATACTGATGTAAAATACTGACCAAATCCTGATGCAATCCTGAACGTGGACACACACCCTAAGTCTGAAAAATCGCATATGAGTGACGTGTCCATGTGACGACTACTGGAACTTGCAGAGCTGAATCCTGACATCGCAGCTTCTGAATTCTCACAACGCATGCACTGCACTTTTAGGATTCTCCCTTGCCGGTGGACGGTCATGTCAGCACAAGTATGTGATTTGTAGACTTCTGACCACATTCTGACTAGATGTGCCCGGCCTCGCTCAGTTCATTTTCATTGACGGAGGTCACGCATGTCTAGTCAGCACGTGATCGCATTAATGTAAATCCCCAGCATGAGAGAATCCTGACAGCGTGCAGTGTGCACTGTGAGAATTCAGAAGTCTGCAGTCACAAAGAATGACTGCAGACTCATCACAAGCCTGGACATCCCCTTTAAAAGGGACTCTGTCACCTGAATTTGGAGGGAACAATTTTCAGCCATAGGGGCGGGGCTTTCGGGTGTTTGATTCACCCTTTCCTTACCCGCTGGCTGCATGCTGGCTGCAATATTGGATTGAAGCTCATTCTCTGTCCTCCATAGTACACGCCTGCGCAAGGCAAGATTGCAGATTGTGCAGGTACAGTATGTACTACGGAGGACAGAGAATGAGCTTCAATCCAATATTGCAGCCAGCATGCAGCCAGCGGGTATGGAAAGGGTGAATCAAACACCCGAAAACCCCACCCCTATGGCTGAAAATTGTTCCCTCCAAATTCAGGTGACAGTGTCCCTTTAAATCTCCTAACATATATAAAAACATGAGAGTTAGCATCACAAATAACATTTACATCCAGGTACCTGATAGATGACGTCGCCTCTGGAGCCGTTCTCCTTTTCTTCATCTTGTCCAGATCCCATGATGAGTTTTCTCATCCACAGCCGTCTCTGCAGACTTCCATCTTCGCCGCTCTTTTGCAGAAAGTCTCCACATGACGCCCTTAAAGATACAAGTGTCATTATAATGCTCCCAAATAAAAAATTGCCCCTCACTATATTGTCTGCACAAAGTATGACCCCCACACTGTCCCTCTTATGGTACATGCTCTTCACACTGTCCTCTCCTTTCTATACCAGTCCCCTCTTCACACTGTCCTCTCACACTGTGTCCCCCTTATAGGGCCCAGTATTTATACTCCATATTTATACTCCATCCTCCCACACTGCGTTCATGCCTCCCCCATCCTCCCACCCTGCGTTCATGGCTCCCCCTTCCTTCTCCCCTGCAAGCATGGCTCCCCCATCCTCCCACTCTGCGTTCATGGCTCCCCATCCTTCTCCCCTGCGTTCATGGCTCCCCCATCCTTCTCCCCTGCGTTCATGGCTCCCCCATCCTCCCACTCTGCGTTCATGGCTCCCCCATCCTCCCACTCTGCGTTCATGGCTCCCCCATCCTCCCACTCTGCGTTCATGGCTCCCCATCCTTCTCCCCTGCGTTCATGGCTCCCCATCCTTCTCCCCTGTATGCACGGCTCCCCATCCTTCTCCCCTGTATGCACGGCTCCCCATCCTTCTCCCCTGTATGCACGGCTCCCCATCCTTCTCCCCTGTGTGCACGGCTCCCCATCCTTCTCCCCTGTGTGCACGGCTCCCCATCCTTCTCCCCTGTGTACATGGCTCCCCATCCTTCTCCCCTGTGTGCACGGCTCCCCATCCTTCTCCCCTGTGTGCACGGCTCCCCAACCTTCTCCCCTGTATGCACGGCTCCCCATCCTTCTCCCCTGTATGCACGGCTCCCCATCCTTCTCCCCTGTGTGCACGGCTCCCCATCATTCTCCCCTGTATGCACGACTCCCCATCTTTCTCCCCTGTATGCACGGCTCCCCATCCTTCTCCCCTGTATGCATGGCTCCCCATCCTCCTCCCCTGTGTGCACGGCACCCCACTTTTTTCCCTGTCATACTTACCTCTCACCGGCGCGCAGCACAGAACTTCCTGGCATCTCAGCGTCTTCCTTCCTGTCTTCAGCGGTCACATGGTAGCGCTAATTAAGGGTGATGAATATGCGCATATTCATCACCCTTAATGATCGGTACCATGTGACCGCTGAAGACAGGACGGCGCTGAGACGCAGTTGCAGCCACCGCTGGAGGAAGGTGAGTATTACGTCTTCAGGGAGGGAGGGAGGGGGGCGGGAAGGAGGGAGGAGGGGGGGGCGGGAAGGGGGGAGGGAGGAGGGGGGGCGGAAACTTGACCCCGGAGTTTTATAAAATAAAAAAAATAAAAAAAAGGAAAAAACCTAGCTCAAGGGCGCCCCCCCGCATCCCGCCGCCCTAGGCACGTGCCCTCAAGTGCCTAGTGGCAAATACGGCCCTGACTGGATGTTAATTTTAGATTGAATAATAAAAGTCCTGTACAACGAGGTCAACCATCAGCACTCAGACAACGGATGCACGCTCCAAAATCCAAGGATCCAATCGGACAAAAACGTATATGAAGAAGAAAGAGCAGCATCCATACCAGGTGATGTCAATCCAAAAAAGTTCTTTATTCCGCCATGATAAAAGTACAACGTTTCGGCCTGGTTGGCCTTTGTCAAGTTACTTGACAAAGGCCAACCAGGCCGAAACGTTGTACTTTTATCATGGCGGAATAAAGAACTTTTTTGGATTGACATCACCTGGTATGGATGCTGCTCTTTCTTCATCATATATGAATAATAAAAGTCATCTTTTAACAGAGTGATATAATTGGGGTCTTTTTCTGTGAATTTGTTCATGCTTTAGGTGATCACTTTACTATTCTCTTTTTCTCCACTAGGTGGTGCCGTCCTTTTTTCATTATCCCCGTATGTCAGTCATAGGTCGCCTCCCCCTTATCGCCGAAGCCTGCACCTGACAGCTGATCTGATCAGCTCTCAGGTGCCCCTAACAGCTGCAGGTAGAATCACGATCCACACATGGCTATTATCTCTGACAGCGGCATTTAACTCGCGCAGACTGGATGCACATCTTAGCTTCGCCCATCGGCGCCCGTGTCACATGACCGTGGGTCGCCGATGGGTTGGCATGACATTCCGGGGTCTGCAGGAGACCCCTGTGGTTGTCATTACCGCTCTGCTATGAGCGCCGACCACTGCAAACCAGACAAGCATTTTTGTTACACATTGCAGAGCTGCAGTCTTACTATGTGTAACAGAAGCAATCAGATGATCGCAGCTTCAATATTTAAACAATTAAAAAATATAAAAGTTCAAATCACCCGTTGCCCCATTCAAAATAAAACATTTTTGGTATCGCAACATTGCAGTAAAATGCAATAACGATCATATTTATTCCAAAATGGTCTCAATAAAAACATCTGCTCAGTCCGTAAAAAGTAAGCCCTCACCCAATCCAGATCCCAAAAAATGGAGACGCTACAGGTCTCGGAAAATGACATTTTTTTTTTTTACAAACTTTGGATTGGGAAATCATAATGGCAGGTCAGTTTTAGCTTTCAGTGAAAAAAAAAAAACAATTGTGAAATTGCACTTTTTTGTACATTTTATACTTTTTTTTCACGTTTTCCAGTACACAATATGGTAAAAGCAACGGTGTCATTCAAAAGTAAAACTCGTCCTGCAAAAATCAAGCTTTCACATGGCCATGATTTAGGGGTTAGAACACTGAATTCAGCAATGTGTCACTTATTAGCCTGTGTGCTGTTGTTTACTTACAATGAAGGTTTTCTCACCAGATTATCATTGCCTTAACCACAGTGCATGCGAGCCCTGGTCTGACGAAGCCCACTCCTCTGATTAGCAGCTCACTGTCAATAGACAATGTGCATAAAAAGCCTGGTGTGGGCGGGGTTAGCGTTCCCAGCTCTGCTTCATGCTATATCTAAGAACTGTAATGTTCAATCACCGCACACTCTTGATAGATGCTTGTGAAGTCTTTATTGTACAGATATAGATGCAGCGATGACACAATTCATGAATAAGGCATTGGTGCAGGGATAGGGAAAATGGTGAGGCGACAAGAACATTAACGGTTCGACCCTCACAGGGTCTTATTCATATAGTCGCTGTTGGCAAAGTTCACTGAACGGTGTAAAGGATATTCTGCTTGCAAAAGGACACCTGGGTCCAGGTGAGGTCCGGCGCACCTGCGCCTTGGATTGTGGGCTGCAATCCAAGGCACAGGTGCGCCGGACCTACCCAGGACGTTAATGTTCTTATCGCCTCACCATTTTCTCTATCCCTGCACCAATTCCTCATTCATGAATTGTGTTATCGCTGCATCTGTATCTGTACAATAAAGTCCTCACAAGCTTCTATTAAGAGTATGCGATGATTGAACATTACTCTACTATGGGCAGGGCCGGCGTTAGGGGCAGGGAGACTAGGTAGCTGCCTAGGGCCCCCGCTGCCCTAGGGGCCTCCAGCCAGGGGCGACCATACCGCTGGTGCCACTGCTCTGGGGCTGAGAGGTGGAGTGTGGTCTCTGCAGGCAGGCCCTGTATCATGTAGCATTGGGCCCATCTCACTCCCTCCTGTAATCATGCTAACACCCAGTGCCAGGGAGAGAGCGGCGCGTGGATTGCAGGAGTTCAAAAGGGGGGGCGTGTCATGCAGGGAGAGACGCTGGCCAATGAACGCTTTCCTCACCAGACTGAGGAGAGCGCTCATTGGCTGCTGTCTCTCTGTTCTCCTGCATGGCGCGTCCCAATGGAGACGGGTGAGTACTCACCTACAGTCAGGGGCCCCGCCGCACAGCTCACAGGGAGTCAGGGACAGCAGTGGAGGAAGAGCAAGACTTAAGTGGTATATCTGCTCCCTCCACTGTTCTGTCCCCAGCAGGCTGCGGCATCTCCTCACTGTGAAGAGATGGGGGAGGAGGCTCACTGCACGGGACAGCACAGCAGCACCAGGGGGCTGATATCAGTCTGCTCTGTGACCCATCCCCCACAGTGAGTTCTGCAGCCCTCTCCAACTGAACTGACCTCCTCCAGGGCTCATCTGATCACCTGATATACAAGATTAGTATGTGTGTATGTATATGCTTGTAGATGTATGTATGTGCATCTGTGTATGTACAGTGTGTGTGTATCTATGTGTATGCACGTACAGTATGTGTATGTCTGTGTGTATAATATGTGTGCATCTGTGTATGTGTGATATATTTGTATGTATATATGTATGTTTATGTGCATGTATGTACATTATATGTGTATGTATGTGTGTACGGTATGTGTATTCTATATGTGTATATAACTGTATGTGTATGTACAGTATATGTGTATGTATGTGCGGTATATGTGTGTGTATGTACGGTATGTGTGTATATGTATGTACGGTACGAGTATCTGTATGTTTGTACAGTATATATGTGCATGTACAGTATATGTATGCATATCTGTGTGTATGTATGTACGGTATATGTATGTGTATCTGTGTGTATGTATGTACAGTATCTGTGTGTTTGCATGCACAGTATATGTATGTGTATCTATGTATGTACGGTGTAATGCATATATATGTTTATTACAAACACACAGTATTATATTCTGTGGACTGCATTGTATTCTATGGGGACTGCATTATATTCTATGGGGGTTGCGTTATACTATATGAGGTCAGAATTATATTCTATATGGGGACTGCATTATACTCTATGGAAGACTATGGGGGTACATTATACTATATGGAGAACTAGGGAGAGTGCAAAATGCAAGATATTCATCGAGTGATTGGATTGGATATCCCGCAACAAAAATCATTGTTTTCAGCAGCACATCGCCTGGTAAAAATGGCAGATATGCTGCTAAGATGATACTGTATGGGGACAGATTGATTTACTAGTGATTATTCTGTCCCCATCATTATTCCTCAGCCAGTGTAAAGTGGCTGGAAACAAGCAGCGAATGACTTCAATATTGTTAATCACACTCGTTTAGTGGCCTGAAATCGGCGCATGTAACTGCAACCGAAATGTTTCTGTGTGATGGTGCAATATGTTAGCATTTGGGGCCTCATTTTAAACTTTTGCCTAGGGCCCCACTTTGCCTATAACCGGCCCTGATTATGGAGATTGCCATCCCCCTTCACCAGCACCTCGGAACTTTCCAGGCAAGAGTGCTCGCCACACTACGCATCTATCTAAGAACTGTGTCACAACTGCTGCACTCGGTAAACTAAGTGATACATTGTTGGAATCAGGGTCTTTTCCTACATTATGCTGCTCTCAAGTGAGGTAGCAAAAACCTGGTGACAGATTCCCTTTAAAACGTATGACCATGGCACCAAACATACCCAACGATCGAATGGCAAATGACAAAAAGTTTGTTAGCGGTTAATCACTCTGTGTGCATAAAACATAGATAGATTGTTCTAGGCTGGGAGGATAGATGAAAATTGCCACTAGATTCCCAAGGTGTTTGAAGCTCTGGGAAACATATTTCTTGTGCCCTCCTTATTATTCAGTGTTGTAGTTTAATCCAACTCGGCTTGGGACTTGGTGACATTTATTGCCTTTTCTATTGCTCTACCAATGAGTTTAACAAAGCTTATAATGATTTTAAAAAAATCCCCACAGACTCACATTTTATTTGGAATGCCTATTTGTCAGGAGGACGTGGAGACGTCTTTTGTCTTGCACAGTTTTAAAGAGTGAGAAAATATTGGTGGTCAATGCGCATTGCGAAAAAAGCAATCCACCCAATCCGAATTGCATCTATTCACCAACGGATTTCTGCGCCACCTGCCATGACGTTATACGCTGTGAGTGAATTTGCTGCGTTTGTGATTTGCTTTTTGTGAGTCAAAGCAAATAACTGAATATTTTGTCCACAGGATTTTATGAGAAGGGAAGATTCTAAATCAGGTGAAACGGTGAGAGGAGCAGATTGGTTTAGCGATATAATGTGTGAAATCTGTAGCACAAACCATGTATTAATTTATCTGTCTTACTTTCTCCAAGCTTTTAGTATCTGACACTATAGGAAATTTGAAATGACAGGGTATTTTTGGGAAAAAAAAATCTTTGTAATTCAGATTAAACCAAACTAAGTATATTTTCTTGAAGTGGGGTGAAATGTGTTAGTGCTTTATGAATAAAAGATATTGGTGATGAAAATGCTGGAAAACATCACAGTAATGCAAATAAATATATACCAGTAATTCAGCACCAGCTTAAATTGTGGGCTTCGGGTCATAATCTGTCACTATCTGCTTTGTCTACTTCTCCAAGTTGTTTGCATGCAAATGAGGTCCTGTCAAGCTATGGAACATTTGAGAAAATGTAACAATGAGGCTTGATGTAAATAGTTAAAGAAATGTTATTGAATCAAGACCGCACTGTGGCTGCAACCTCCGGCGCCAAGGATTTCTCCAAAACTTTGCATTTCTTTTGTGGTCATAGACTCAATCCTTTCAGTATTAATGACAGTCTCCAAGAAATGAGCAGCCTACTAAATAAAAGCACTTTCTTACATGTTTGCATCTTTTGAATAATTAATTTATATTGATTCCAGCCTGGAACATTGCATTTTGATGTCTATTTTGTGTTTTAACGTTTTTTTTTTAAAAAAAGTGTTCCTATGGTGTCAATTAGGGTTGAGCGAAACGGGTCGTTCATTTTCAAAAGTCGCCGACTTTTGGCAAAGTCGGGTTTCATGAAACCCGATCTGACCCCTGTGCGGGGTCGGCCATGCGGTACGCGACTTTCGCGCCAAAGTCGCGTTTCAATGACGCGAAAAGCGCCATTTCTCAGCCAATGAAGGTAAACGCAGAGTGTGGGCAGCGTGATGGTCCTGGTCCCCACCATCTTAGAGAAGGGCATTGCAGTGATTGGCTTGCTGTCTGCGGCGTCACAGGGGCTATAAAGGGGAGTTCCCGCCGACCGCCACGTTACTGCTGCTGATCTGAGCTTAGGGAGAGGTTGCTGCCGCTTCGTCAGAAGCAGGGATAGCGTTAGGCAGGGTCCATTAACCACCAAACCGCTTGTGCTGTAGCGATTTCCACTGCCCAACACCACCTTCGGTGTTCAGGGACAGTGGAAGCTACATTTTTTTTTTTTTTTCCCCTCAGCGCTGTAGCTCATTGGGCTGCCCTAGAAGGCTCCCTGATAGCTGCATTGCTGTGTGTACGCCGCTGTGCAAACCAACTGCTTTTTTCAAAGCACAAATCCTCTTGTTCCTTCCTTTCTGCACAGCTATCTTTTTTGTTTGTCCACACTTTTTATTTGATTTGTGCATCAGTCCACTCCTTATTGCTGCCTGCCATACCTGGCTGAGATTACTGCAGGGAGATAGTAATTGTTGGACACTCCCTGTTTTTTTTTTTTTTTTTTTTTTTTGTGGGAGATTAAGATTGACATTTCTGCTAGAGTGCCATCCCTGTGTGTGCCATCTCTCACTCAGTGGGCCATAGAAAGCCTATTTATTTTTTTGCTTGATTTGGGTTCTAAAATCTACCTGAAAAAATCACTACATCAATCAGTGGGAGAAAAATATTGGCCTCAGGGCTTGTGTGCCACTCCTGACTCCTGTGTGCATCATCACTCACTCAGTGGGCCATAGAAAGCCCTTTTTTTTTTTTTTTTTTGCTTTATTTGGGTTCTAAATTCTACCTGAAAAAATCAATAAATCAATCAGTGGGAGATTAATATTGGCCTCTGGGCTTGTGTGCCAGTCCTGAGCGTGCCATCTCTCTCACAAATAGTGGGCCATAGAAAGCCTATTTATTTATTTTTTTTGGGTTTTATAAATTCTCCCTGAAAAAAAAAAGGGAGATTAATATTGGCCTTTGGGCTTGTGTGCCAGTCCTAAGCGTGCCATCTCTCTCTCTGATAGTGGGCCATAGAAAGCCTATTTATTTATTTTTTTATTGGGTTTATAAATTTTCCCTGAAAAAAAATAAAAAGTGGAAGATTAATATTGGCCTCTGGGCTTGTGTGCCAGTTCTGAGCATGCCATCTCTCTCTCCAATTGTGGGCCATAGAAAGCCTATTATTTTTTTAGCTTGATTTGGGTTCCAAAATCTACCTGAAAAAATCACTACATCAATCAGTGGGAGATAAATATTGGCCTCTGGGCTTGTGTGCCACTCCTGACTCCTGTGTGCGTCATCTCTCACTCAGTGGGCCATAGAAAGCCTTTTTTTGTTTTATTTGTTTTCTAAATTCTCCCTGAAAAAATCATTTTATTTTATTTGGTTTCTAAATTCTTCCTGAAAAAATCATTTTATTCTATTATTTTTTTTTCCTAAAGTCTCCCTGAAAAAAAAAAAAAAAAAATCAGTGGGAGATTAATATTGCCCTTTCTGCTTGTGTGCCAGTCTTGACTCCTGGGTGTGCCATCTCTCTCTCTCTCTCCAATTGTGGGCCATAGAAAGCCTATTATTTTTTTAGCTTGATTTGGGTTCCAAAATCTACCTGAAAAAATCACTACATCAATCAGTGGGAGATAAATATTGGCCTCTGGGCTTGTGTGCCACTCCTGACTCCTGTGTGCGTCATCTCTCACTCAGTGGGCCATAGAAAGCCTTTTTTTGTTTTATTTGTTTTCTAAATTCTCCCTGAAAAAATCATTTTATTTTATTTGGTTTCTAAATTCTTCCTGAAAAAATCATTTTATTCTATTATTTTTTTTTCCTAAAGTCTCCCTGAAAAAAAAAAAAAAAAAATCAGTGGGAGATTAATATTGCCCTTTCTGCTTGTGTGCCAGTCTTGACTCCTGGGTGTGCCATCTCTCTCTCTCTCTCTCCAATTGTGGGCCATAGAAAGCCTATTATTTTTTTAGCTTGATTTGGGTTCCAAAATCTACCTGAAAAAATCACTACATCAATCAGTGGGAGATAAATATTGGCCTCTGGGCTTGTGTGCCACTCCTGACTCCTGTGTGCGTCATCTCTCACTCAGTGGGCCATAGAAAGCCTTTTTTTGTTTTATTTGGTTTCTAAATTCTTCCTGAAAAAATCATTTTATTCTATTATTTTTTTTTCCTAAAGTCTCCCTGAAAAAAAAACAAAAAACAAATCAGTGGGAGATTAATATTTACATTTGTGCTTCAGTGACAGTCCTGCGTGTGTGGCATCTCTCTCATTTGTTGCCACCAACAACAGAGTGTGTAACATTGTGCCTGATTTTCGTTGTGGTCTCACTCACCTGTAAAGGGGTAGCTAAATCATACTGAAGTTATAGCTCACCGTGTAAGTTGTGTGACAGCAACAAATACCGTTAGTTTGGTTACGTTTTTAAAACAATGAGGAAGTCTGGTGGAAGAGGTCGTGGCCGGGGGCGTTCATTGTCAACTGGTAATGAGGGTAGTGGTAGTGGTGGAGCATCAGCTGGTCGTGGGAAAAAAAATATTGCACCTAAGTCTGGAGCTGTGGAGCCAGGTTCGTCGTCTGGCTACACAAGGCCTCGAACGCTCCCTTTTCTGGGAGTAGGAAAACCGCTTTTAAAGCCGGAGCAGCAAGAGCAAGTTTTGGCTTATCTTGCTGACTCAGCCTCTAGCTCTTTTGCCTCCTCTCGTGAAACTGGTAAATGTCAAAGCAGCGCGTCGTTAGTGGATGTTCACGGTCAGGGACAAGTCGCTTCCTTGTCCTCTTCAGCAAAAACAACAACAGAGAAGAATGCAGCAGGCGACACAACGGGTTACTCCATGGAGCTCTTTACACATACCGTCCCTGGCTTAGAAAGTGAAGCAGTTAACAGTCCATGCCCATTACAAGTTGAATCTGACATGGAGTGCACTGATGCACAGCCACAGCCAGACTACTATGCTGGTCCTTTGACTCAGACCAAAACATTGCCCTCGCAGGGTAATGATCAAGAATCAGACCCTGATGAGACTATATTGCCCCATCACGAACGCTATACCACCGACCGACACGGTGACACAGACGAAGTTGCACACGAGCTACAAGAAGAGGTAATAGATGACCCAGTTCTTGACCCTGATTGGCAGCCATTGGGGGAACAGGGTGCAGGCGGCAGCAGTTCTGAAGCGGAGGAGGAGGGGCCGCAGCAGGCATCAACATCGCAACAGGTTCCATCTGCCGGGCCCGTATCTTGCCCAAAACGCGTGGCAAAGCCAAAACCTGTTGGAGGACAGCGTGGCCATCCGGTTAAAGCTCAGTCTGCAATGCCTGAAAAGGTATCCGATGCTAGAAAGAGTGCAGTCTGGCATTTTTTTAAACAACATCCAATTGATCAGCGCAAAGTCATCTGTCAAAAATGTTCAACTACCTTAAGCAGAGGACAGAATCTGAAAAGTCTCAATACAAGTTGCATGCATAGACATTTAACCACCATGCATTTGCAAGCCTGGACTAACTACCAAACGTCCCTTAAGGTTGTAGCACCCTCGGCCAATGAAGCTAGTCAGCAACGCAACTTCCCTTCCGGCAGTGTAGGGCCACCATTTTCCGCACCACCTGCAGTATCTGTGCAGGTTTCTTTGCCAGGCCAAAGCAGTCAGGGTCAGGGAATCACCAGTTTCGTAGTAGGAAACACTGCATCTAGGGCACCGGCGGCAACAATACCATCTCCCACCGTCTCTCAGTCTGCCATGTCCACCGGCACCCCCGCTAGTTCCACGATCTCCAGCTCTCCAGTCCAGCTCACCCTACATGAGACTATGGTTAGAAAAAGGAAGTACTTAGCCTCGCATCCGCGTACACAGGGTTTGAACGCCCACATAGCTAGACTAATCTCGTTAGAGATGATGCCCTACCGGTTAGTTGAAAGCGAAGCTTTCAAAGCCCTGTTGGACTACGCTGTACCACGCTACGAGCTACCCAGTAGACACTTTTTTCCAGAAAAGCCATCCCAGCCCTCCACCAGCATGTTAAAGAGCGTATCGTCCATGCACTCAGGCAATCTGTGAGCACAAAGGTGCACCTGACAACAGATGCATGGACCAGTAGGCATGGCCAGGGACATTACATGTCCATCACGGCACACTGGGTGAATGTTGTGGATGCAGGGTCCACAGGGGACAGCAAGTTTGGGACAGTTCTGCCTAGCCCACGGTCTAGGAAACAGTTGGCTGTAGCCGTTCGCACCCCCTCCTCCTCCTCTTCGTCCTCCTGCAGAAGCGAGAGCTCGTCCACAGACCGCAGTCGCACAACCACTCCATCCGCAGCTGCCACTGTTGCACACCAGGTCTCCCATTATGGGGCAGCTACTGGCAAACGTCAGCAGGCTGTATTGGCTATGAAGTGTTTGGGCGACAACAGACACACCGCGGAAGTTCTGTCCGAGTTCTTGCAGAAAGAAACGCAGTCGTGGCTGGGCACTGTAGATCTTGAGGCAGGCAAGGTAGTGAGTGATAACGGAAGGAATTTCATGGCTGCCATCTCCCTTTCCCAACTGAAACACATTCCTTGCCTGGCTCACACCTTAAACCTGGTGGTGCAGTGCTTCCTGAAAAGTTATCCGGGGTTATCCGACCTGCTCCTCAAAGTGCGTGGACTTTGCTCACATATCCGCCGTTCGCCCGTACACTCCAGCCGTATGCAGACCTATCAGCGTTCTTTGAACCTTCCCCAGCATCGCCTAATCATAGACGTTGCAACAAGGTGGAACTCAACACTGCACATGCTTCAGAGACTGTGCGAACAGAGGCGGGCTGTTATGTTTTTGTGGGAGGATACACATACACGGGCAGGCAGTAGGATGGCAGACATGGAGTTGTCAGGTGTGCAGTGGTCGAAGATTCAAGACATGTGTCAAGTCCTTCAGTGTTTTGAGGAATGCACACGGCTGGTTAGTGCAGACAACGCCATAATAAGCATGAGCATCCCCCTAATGCGTCTGCTGATGCAAAGTTTGACGCACATAAAGGATCAGGCGTCTGCAGCTGAGGAAGAGGAAAGCCTTGATGACAGTCAGCCATTGTCTGGCCAGGGCAGTGTACAGGACGAGTTAGCGGGTGAAGAGGAGGAGGAGGACGAGGAGGATGATGGGGATGATTATATTTTTAATGAGGAAGCTTTTCCGGGGCCACTGGAAATTGGTGGCGCGGCAAGGCCGGGTTCTGGTTTTTGGAGGGACACAAGTGACGTGGATTTGCCTGAAACTGCCCCTCAACCAAGCACAACCGCACATTTGAGAACTGGAACTTTGGCCCACATGGCGGATTATGCCTTACGTATCCTCAAAAGGGACACACGCATAACTAAAATGATGAACGATGACGATTACTGGTTGGCCTGCCTCCTTGATCCTCGCTATAAAGGCAAATTGCAAAATATAATGCCACATGAGAACTTGGAACTAATATTAGCAACCAAACAATCAACTCTTGTTGACCGTTTGCTTCTGGCATTCCCTGCACACAGCGCCCGTGATCGTTCTCACACGAGCTGCAGGGGCCAGCAGACCAGAGGAGTTAGAGGGGCAGAAATCAGAAGTGGCGTTGGCCAGAGGGGTTTTCTGACCAGGTTGTGGAGTGATTTTGCTATGACCGCAGACAGGACAGGTACTGCAGCATCAATTCAAAGTGACAGGAGACAACATTTGTCCAGTATGGTTGCAAACTATTTTTCATCCCTTATCGATGTTCTCCCTCAACCGTCATTCCCATTTGATTACTGGGCATCAAAATTAGACACCTGGCCAGAATTGGCAGAATATGCATTGCAGGAGCTTGCTTGCCCGGCAGCTAGTGTCCTATCAGAAAGAGTATTCAGTGCTGCAGGTTCAATACTAACAGAAAAAAGGACTCGTCTGGCTACCCAAAATGTAGATGATCTAACCTTCATTAAAATGAACCACAACTGGATTTCGAAATCTTTTGCCCCACCTTGCCCGGCTGACACCTAGCTTTCCTATGAAAAGGTCTTGCCTGTGGACTATTCTGAATGCCTTTTCCAATCTCGTAATTTTCTGCACCTGATTGTCCAGCATACGACATGTTTACACCTCACTAAATGGCCAAACTCCCCACACGGGGCCGTGGTATCGACACTTGTCGACAGCACCCGTGAGAATGCTGTTTGTCTGAAGAGGTGGGTGTGCCCGCTTTTGGTCGACGGCACTGCCACTGGGTCCCTCCTAGTACAATAAAGTGTCTCTGGCGGTGGTGGTGCGCACCCAACGTCAGACACACCGTTGTAATATGAGGGGCCCTGGGCCTGTACCGCCGGCCACAAGACAGTTCCCCCCCCCAGCTCAAACAGTGCTCTACCACTTGCAAAATTATCTCACAGCTCCACCAATGTTTAGTCTATGCGCTGACATCCTTCAATGCCTGCCACTGACAATACCATTGTATTGACATTTTTGTTATGTTAGGCCTTCGAAGCCTGTCTGCGGTCACTCCTTCCACTATGCCTCCACTGACCACACCACTGCTGCCCGTGTACCCCTGGAACCAATTTAAAATTGCCTACAGCCATGTGTTATTATTTTAGGCCTTCGATGCCTGTCTGCGGTCACTCCTTCCACTAGGCCTCCACTGACCACACCACTGCTGCCCGTGTACCCCTGGAACCAATTTTACAGTGTCTACAGCCTAATTTTGTTATGTTAGGCCTACTACGCCTGTCTGCGGTCCCTCCTTCCAATACTCGTCCACTGACCACACCTATTTTTAATTGCATAGAGCATCCTTTTTTTAATAGTAGGCGTACAAAGTCTGTCTGCGGTCCACTATTGAAATTGTCCTCCACTGCCCAGAGCACTGCTGCTTGTGTACCCCTGTAACTTTTTTAAGCTGCAGTGAGCCACATTTTTGGTTTGAGTCCTACTACCTGTGTCTGTCTGCGCCACTCAATTCAGCTGTGTTCCTTTGAAAAAAGCTGAGCGTCAATAGTCTTGTTTTCAGCCTCTAGGAATTTTAAAACTGCATTGGGGGTACAACTTTGGTAGGGCCTACTAACGGTGTCTGCCTACCCAAGGTGTGCCCCACGTTTCCTCGCCATTGCTTCGATCTTAATGCTCTCGTTTAGTAGTTGTTGGAAACTACACTGCATTAGGCCTACAAATTGGGTATGGGGTGTAGAGAGATGGTGTGTTCCACTCCAAGGTGTTCTCCAGGTTGCCTTTCCTGAGCTTCGATCTTCCGGCTCTCGATTAGTAGTTGTTGGAAACTACGCTGCATTAGGCCTACAAATTGGGTATGGGGTGTAGAGAGATGGTGTGTTCCACTCCAAGGTGTTCCCCAGGTTTCGTCCACATTGCTTCGGTCTTCCGACTCTCGTTTAGTAGTTGTAGAAAACTACACTGCATTAGGCCTACAAATTGGGTATGGGGTGTAGAGAGATGGTGTGTTCCACTCCAAGGTGTTCTCCAGGTTGCTTTTCCTGAGCTTCGATCTTCCGGCTCTCGTTTAGTAGTTGTTGGAAACTACGCTGCATTAGGCCTACATATTGGGTATGGGGTGTAGAGAGATGGTGTGTTCCACTCCAAGGTGTTCCCCAGGTTTCGTCCACATTGCTTCGGTCTTCCGACTCTCGTTTAGTAGTTGTAGAAAACTACACTGCATTAGGCCTACAAATTGGGTATGGGGTGTAGAGAGATGGTGTGTTCCACTCCAAGGTGTTCTCCAGGTTGCCTTTCCTGAGCTTCGATCTTCCGGCTCTCGTTTAGTAGTTGTTGGAAACTACGCTGCATTAGGCCTACAAATTGGGTATGGGGTGTAGAGAGATGGTGTGTTCCACTCCAAGGTGTTCCCCAGGTTTCCTCGCCAATGCTTCGATCTTCATGCTCTCGTTTAGTAGTTGTTGGAAACTACGCTGCATTAGACCTACAAATTGGGTATGGGGTGTAGAGAGATGGTGTGTTCCACTCCAAGGTGTTCTCCAGGTTGCCTTTCCTGAGCTTCGATCTTCCGGCTCTCGTTTAGTAGTTGTTGGAAACTACGCTGCATTAGGCCTACAAATTGGGTATGGGGTGTAGAGAGATGGTGTGTTCCACTCCAAGGTGTTCCCCAGGTTTCCTCGCCAATGCTTCGATCTTCATGCTCTCGTTTAGTAGTTGTTGGAAACTACACTGCATTAGGCCTACAAATTGGGTATGGGGTGTAGAGAGATGGTGTGTTCCACTCCAAGGTGTTCCCCAGGTTTCCTCGCCATTGCTGCGATCTTAATGCTCTCGTTTAGTAGTTGTTGGAAACTACAGTGCATTAGGCCTACAAATTGGGTATGGGGTGTAGAGAGATGGTGTGTTCCACTCCAAGGTGTTCCCCAGGTTTCCTCGCCATTGCTTCGATCTTCCTGCTCTCGTTTAGTAGTTGTTGGAAACTATACTGCATTAGGCCTACAAATTGGGTATGGGGTGTAGAGAGACGGTGTGTTCCACTCCAAGGTGTTCTCCAGGTTGCCTTTCCTGAGCTTCGATCTTCCGGCTCTCGTTTAGTAGTTGTTGGAAACTACGCTGCATTAGGCCTACAAATTGGGTATGGGGTGTAGAGAGATGGTGTGTTCCACTCCAAGGTGTTCCCCAGGTTTCGTCCACATTGCTTCGGTCTTCCGACTCTCGTTTAGTAGTTGTAGAAAACTACACTGCATTAGGCCTACAAATTGGGTATAGGGTGTAGAGAGATGGTGTGTTCCACTCCAAGGTGTTCTCCAGGTTGCCTTTCCTGAGCTTCGATCTTCCGGCTCTCGTTTAGTAGTTGTTGGAAACTATGCTGCATTAGGCCTACAAATTGGGTATGGGGTGTAGAGAGATGGTGTGTTCCACTCCAAGGTGTTCCCCAGGTTTCCTCGCCAATGCTTCGATCTTCATGCTCTCGTTTAGTAGTTGTTGGAAACTACACTGCATTAGGCCTACAAATTGGGTATGGGGTGTAGAGAGATGGTGTGTTCCACTCCAAGGTGTTCCCCAGGTTTCCTCGCCATTGCTTCGATCTTCCTGCTCTCGTTTAGTAGTTGTTGGAAACTATACTGCATTAGGCCTACAAATTGGGTATGGGGTGTAGAGAGACGGTGTGTTACACTCCAAGGTGTTCCCCAGGTTTCCTCTCCATTGCTTCGATCTTCCTGCTCTCGTTTAGTAGTTGTTGGAAACTACAGTGCATTAGGCCTACAAATTGGGTTTGGGGTGTAGAGAGATGGTGTGTTCCACTCCAAGGTGTTCCCCAGGTTTCCTCGCCATTGCTGCGATCTTAATGCTCTCGTTTAGTAGTTGTTGGAAACTACAGTGCATTAGGCCTACAAATTGGGTATGGGGTGTAGAGAGATGGTGTGTTCCACTCCAAGGTGTTCCCCAGGTTTCCTCGCCATTGCTTCGATCTTCCTGCTCTCGTTTAGTAGTTGTTGGAAACTACACTGCATTAGGCCTACAAATTGGGTATGGGGTGTAGAGAGATGGTGTGTTACACTACAAGGTGTTCTCCAGGTTGCCTTTCCTGAGCTTCTATGTTCAGGCTCTCATTAAATTGTGGTTAAATGGAACAACTGCATTTGGCGTACTAGTTGGGTTGGGGCCTACTATCGGTGTCTGCCACTCCTTGCTGTTCTCCTGGTTTCCTGTCCTGAAATTCCATTTTCAGGCTCTCGTTAAGTAGTTGTTAATGTTAGACTGCATTTGGCCTACTAGTTGGGTTGGGGCCTACTATCGGTGTCTGCCACTCCTTGCTGTTCTCCTCCACTGAACAAAGCTGTGCCACCTGTTTACTACGGTTGCCAATTTTGAACTGCATTTCGACTACTTACTGATTTGGGCCTACTCTCTGTGTCAGCCTCTCATTCCAGTTGTCCTCCACTGCAATGCCCCCTGGTTAGTCCTGTGTTACCAATTTTTGCATTTAGCCCACTTTATTCTTTGGGCCTATATCTGTGTTTCCTCCTCATCCTGCCCATTGCCCAGCCAGTGATAGATGAGTCTGCTGGTACATTGACCCATAACGCTAAATTCCCCGTGCACGCTACACAGCAAGATTGTGACCCTGCTGAAAGTCAGGTTCCTCTTCCCGCATACCATACCACCTTACACGGGGACAAAGAGGAAGGTGCAGATGAAAGTGCAGGTTCCTTCATCAGGTGGGGGGAGGAATACTAGTTGGCGACGTCACTGGCACAGGGCCTCTCATAGTACGCAAAAGTGTTGCTGCCGGTGGGAGGCGCCCCCGCCGTGCAAACACACCGCTGTACTTTGAGGGGCCCTGTGCCAGTGCCAGTGCCAACGAGTGGGCCCCCCCTGCTTGCTCAGGATCACAGCACTTGCAAAGTTGAAATACTTTCCTCTCCCTGCTCCAATGCCGTGACGCGTTCCAGATTTCCTGGGCCCACTAATTACTTGAACCAGCCCTACCCCCCACAACTTTAGCCAAATGACCCCCAATTTCAAATGCCTTCCAATTATTATAAGCTAAATTATGATTGACAAGCTTCAGTAAAAAGAATGGATGTTTTTGCCATTAAAATGGGCAGTGTAGGTGTTTTCCTGGCCTCCACTCACTGCCGACTATGCTCCCCCATTGACTTGCATTGGGTTTCGTGTTTCGGGCGATACTCGACTTTTCGCGATAATCGGCCGATTCCACTCGACTCGACTTCTAAGATAGTCGGGTTTCGCGAAACACGGCTCGACTCTAAAAAGGTCAAGGTCGCTCAACCCTAGTGTCAATTATTCAGATTGGAAAGGTAAATTCAATGCAAAGTGTAAGTCAAGGCAAAACACCTTCTTAATGCAAATATAAAGGAACTAGATGGTGGCCCGATTCTAACGCATCGGGTATTCTAGAATATGCATGTCCACATAGTATATTGCCCAGCCACGTAGTATATTGCCCAGCAACGTAGTATATTGCCCAGCCACGTAGTATATTGCCCAGCCACGTAGTATATTGCCCAGCCACATAGTATATTGCCCAGCCACGTAGTATATTGCCCAGCCACGTAGTATATTGCCCAACCACGTAGTATATTGCCCAGTCACGTAGTATATTGCCCAGCGACGTAGTATATTGCCCAGTCACGTAGTATATTGCCCAGCCACGTAGTATATTGCCCAGCGACGTAGTATATTGCCCAGCCACGTAGTATATTGCTCAACCACGTAGTATATTGCCGAGCCACGTAGTTTATTGCCCAGCCACGTAGTATATTGCCCAACCACATAGTATATTGCCCAGCCACGTAGTATATTGTCCAGCCACGTAGTATATTGCCCAGCCACGTAGTATATTGCACAGCCACGTAGTATATTGCCCAGCTACGTAGTATATTGCCCAGCCACGTAGTATATTGCCCAGCCACGTACAGTCATGGCCAAAATTTTTGAGAATGACACCAAAATTATATTTTCACATGATCTGCTGCCCTCTGGTTTTTATTAGTGTTTGTCTGATGTTTATATCACATACAGAAATATAATTGCAATCATATTATGAGTACCAATAGGTTATATTGACAGTTCGAATGAGTTAATGCAGCAAGTCAATATTTGCAGTGTTGACCGTCTTCTTCAAGACCTCTGCAATTCTCCCTGGCATGCTCTCAATCAACTTCTGGACCAAATCCTGACTGATAGCAGTCCATTCTTGCATAATCAATGCTTGCATTTTGCCAGAATTTGTTGGTTTTTGTTTGTCCACCCGTCTCTTGATGATTGACCACAAGTTCTCAATGGGATTAAGATCTTGGGAGTTTCCAGGCCATGGACCCAAAATCTCTATGTTTTGTTCCATGAGCCATTTAGTTAGCACCTTTGCTTTATGGCAAGGTGCTCCATCATGCTGGAAAAGGCATTGTTGGGTGCCAAACTGCTCTTGGACAGTTGGGAGAAGTTGCTCTTGGAGGACATTCTGGTACCATTCTTTATTCATGGCTGTGTTTTTAGGCAAGACTGTGAGTGAGCCGATTCCCTTGGCTGAGAAGCAACCCCACACATGAATGGTTTCAGGATGCTTTACAGTTGGCATGAGACAAGACTTGTGGTAGCGCTCACCTCTTCTTCTCCGAATAAGCTGTTTTCCAGATGTCCCAAACAAGGGGATTCATCAGAGAAAATGACTTTGCCCCAGTCCTCAGCAGTCCACTCCCTGTACCTTTTGCAGAATATCAGTCGGTCCCTGATGTTTTTTCTGGAGAGAAGTGGCTTCTTTGCTGCCCTCCTTGAAACCAGGCCTTGCTCAAAGAGTCTCCGCCTCACAGTGCGTGCAGAAGCACTCACACCAGCCTGCTGCCATTCCTGAGCAAGCTCGGCACTGCTGGTAGTCCGATCTCGCAGCTGAAACAGTTTTAAGATACGGTCCTGGCGCTTGCTGGTCTTTCTTGGGCACCCTGGAGCCTTTTTGACAACAATGGAAGCTCTCTCCTTGAAGTTCTTGATGATGCGATAGATTGTTGACTGAGGTGCAATCTTTGTAGCTGCGATACTCTTCCCTGTTAGGCCATTTTTGTGCAGTGCAATGATGGCTGCACGTGTTTCTTTAGAGATAACCATGGTTAACTGAAGAGAAACAATGATACCAAGCACCAGCCTCCTTTTAAAGTGTCCAGTGATGTCATTCTTACTTAATCATGATTGATCGCCAGCCCTGTCCTCATCAACATCCACACCTGTGTTAATGGATCAATCACTAAAACGATATTAGCTGCTCCTTTTAAGGCAGGACTGCAATGATGATGAAATGTGATTTGAGGGTTAAAGTTCATTTTCTGGGCAAATATTGACTTTGTAAGTACAGTAATTGCTGTTAAGCTGATCACTCTGACATTCAGGAGTATATGCAAATTGCCATTAGAAAAAATGAAGCAGTAGACTTTGGAAAAATTAATATTTGTCTCATTCTCAAAATTTTTGTCCATGACTGTAGTATATTGCCCAGTGAGGTAGTATATTGCCCAGTCACGTAGTATATTGCCCAGCGACGTACTATACAGCACAAACACGTCATATATTGCACAGACATGTAGTATATTGCCCAGTCATGTAGTAGATTGGCCAGCGACATAGTATACAGCACAGAGCCACGTAGTATGCAGCACAGAACCACGTAGTATATTTCCCAGCCACGTAGTATATAGCACAGCTCACGTAGTATATAACAGTGGCCACGTAATATATAGCACAGCCCACGCAGTATATAGCACATCCCACGGAGTATATCACACAGCCCACATAGTATATAACACTGCCTATGTAGTTTACAGCGCAGAGCCACGCGGTATGTAACACAGCCCACATAGTATACAGCAGTGTGGGCACCATATCCCTGTTAAAAAAATTATTAAAATAAAAAAATAGTTATATACTCACCCTCTGGCGATACGCGCACGGCTGCCGCCATCTTCCGTTCCCAGGATGCATTGCATTGCGAAATTACCCAGAAGACTTAGCAGTCTCGTGAGACCGCTAAGTATTCTGGGTAATTTCGCAATGCATCTATGCAGCTCAGCGGACAACGGAGGGTGAGTATAGCAGGTTTTTTTGCTTTTTTATTATTTTTAACATGACATTTTTTTACTATTGATGCCGCATAGGCAGCATCAATAGTAAAAGGTTGGGGACACACAGGGTTAATACCGGCGGTAACGGAGTGCGTTACCCGCGGCATAACGCGGTCCGATACCGCTGGCATTAACCCTGTGTTAACCCTGTGTTAGCAGTGGCCGGAGGGGAGTATGGAGCGGGCGCCGGGCAGTGACTGTGGGGAGTAAGGAGCGGCCACTTTCTTCCGGACTGTGCCCGTCGCTGATTGGTCGTGGCTGTTTTGCCACGACCAATCAGCGACTTGGATTTCCTTGACAGACAGAGGCCGCTACCAATGAATATCCGTGACAGACAGAAGGACAGACAGACAGACAGAAAGATGGAAGTGACCCTTAGACAATTATATAGTAGATAGCTATCACTAGGGCATGTTAGGTTAGGCTATGGGTTGAACTAGATGGACATATAGTCTTCCTTCAACCTTAATAACTATGTAACTATGTAACTTCTAGGCTATTATTATATACTCGTTTTGCATTGATTCTCAAATATATGTGTTAGGCGACCAAGGGCGGTAGCCGTGGATGAGCTGCTGCTCCATAACGCCCGGCACTTTACAGAAAAGTCATCTCACAGTCCTAATGTGCTACCAGGTGTGGGGTGCATCACATTCACTTGTAGACCGTAGACCTCCACTTTCTCCAGACCTCCATCTTCAGGAGACAGGGGGAACCTCACGTCATTTTTTTATTCATTTAGTTATTTATTAGCATTGTTAATAAATAATGTAAAGAAAATTACAGTACAGACCAAACGTTTGGACACACCTTCTCATTTAAAGATTTTTCTGTATTTACATGACTATGAAAATTGTACATTCACACTGAATGCATCAAAACTATGAATTAATACATGTGGAATTATATACTTAACAAAAAAGCGTGAAACAACTGAAAATATGTCTTATATTCTAGGTTCTTCAAAGTAGCCACCTTTTGCTTTGATGACTGCTTTGCACACTCTTGGCATTCTCTTGATGAGCTTCAAGAGGTAGTCACCGGGAATGGTTTTCACAGGTGTGCCCTGTCAGGTTTAATAAGTGGGATTTCTTGCCTTATAAATGGGGTTGAGACCATCAGTTGTGTTGTGCAGAAGTCTGGTGGGTACACAGCTGATAGTCCTACTGAATAGACTGTAAGAATTTGTATTATGGCAAGAAAAAAGCAGCTAAGTAAAGAAAAACGAGTGGCCATCATTACTTTAAGAAATGAAGGTCAGTCAGTCTGAAAAATTGGGAAAACTTTGAAAGTGTCCCCAAGTGCAGTGGCCAAAACCATCAAGCGCTACAAAGAAGTTAGCTCACATGAGGACCACCCCAGGAAAGGAAGACTAAGAGTCACCTCTGTTTCTGAGGATAAGTTTATCCGAGTCACCAGCCTCAGAAATCGTAGGTTAACAGTAGCTCAGTTTAGAGACCAGGTCAATGTCACACAGAGTTCTAGCAGCAGACACATCTCTACAACAACTGTTAACAGGAGACTGTGTGCAGCAGCCCTTCATGGTAAAATAGCTGCTAGGAAACCACTGCTAAGGACAGGCAACAAGCAGAAGAGACTTGTTTGGGCTAAAGAACACAAGGAATGGACATTAGACCAGTGGAAATCTGTGCTTTGGTCTGATGAGTCCAAATTTGAGATCTTTGGTTCCAAACACTGTGTCTTTGTGCGATGCAGAAAAGGTGAACGGATGGACTCTACATGCCTGGTTCCCACCGTGAAGCATGGAGGAGGAGGTGTGATGGTGTGGGGGTGCTTTGCTGGTGACACTGTTGGGGATTTATTCAAAATTGAAGGCATACTGAATCAGCATGGCTACCACAGCATCTTGTAGCGGCATGCTATTCCATCCAGTTTGCCTTTAGTTGGACCATCATTTATTTTTCAACAGGACAATGACCTCAAACACACTTCCAGGCTGTGTAAGGGCTATTTGACCAAGAAGGAGAGTGATGGGGTGCTACGCCAGATGACCTGTCCTCCACAGTCACCAGACCTGAACCCAATCGAGATGGTTTGGGGTGAGCTGGATGGCAGAGTGAAGGCAAAAGGGCCAAAAAGTGCTAAGCATCTCTGGGAACCCCTTCAAGATTGTTGGAAGACCATTCCTGGTGACTACCTTTTGAAGCTCATCATGAGAATGCCAAGAGTGTGCAAAGCAGTCATCAAAGCAAAAGGTGGCTACTTTGAAGAACCTAAAATATAAGACATATTTTCAGTTGTTTCACACTTTTTTGTTAAGAATATAATTCCACATATGTTAATTCATAGTTTTGATGCCTTCAGTGTGAATGTACAATTTTCATAGTCATGAAAATACAGAAAAATCTTTAAATGAGAAGGTGTGTCCAAACTTTTGGTTTGTACTGTATGTTGGGTCCCCCTCATTTTTGATAACCAACCAAGGTAAAGCAGACAGCTAGGGGCTGATATTATCAGGCTGGGAAGGTCCATGGTTATTTGTCCCTTTCCTAGCCTTAAAATACTAGCCTGCAGCTGCTACAGAATTGGTGCATCACAATAGATATGACAATTTTGGCACTTTACCTGACTCTTCCCGATTGCCATGGTGCATTGGCAATAGGGGTAAAAAAACACACACAAATATTTTATTTAAAAAAAACTCCCCGACTCCCTGTTTCACCAATTTAATAATTAAACAAAGCCAATGCTGGTACGAAGTAGTCCAAGGATTCCAATGTAGACCACAATGGGCAACCCGAAAAACATAAAAAGAGAGAATTAAATAAATAAATAAATACTAAACAAGAGACAGCCCTTCACTCAGTAATTTATTAATCCCTCAGCTCAGACGTAATCCATAGCTTTCCCATGATGTTCACCGATTCTGGAGTACAACCTATGGAGCCTCATTCTCAGAACTACGCTTCATAGGTCACTCTGGGTCAGGCAGCACTCTGTGATTGGCGGCAACTGAGACAAGCAAAATTGACATCACCAGTTGTCAAACATTCCGAGTCTTGCACTTCCCCTTGACCTGTGGCTGATGGCTTGAAGAACAGCAGTTGTGAACTATAAAAATGGGATATTAAACATACCAAAAGAACTGGCGCACAGCTATAAACTATATACATAAAAGGGGGGTGCAAGTAGCAGCATAGTAAATGACAAAAAGGGAGAAGAAAGACGCTGCTACAAAAATTGCACACCACCCGGTATATGAACATGCAAAAAACACTTTATTGGCATAGACAATAAAAACAATTAAAAACATAGAACCACTGTAAACCACCTGGACATAAATACATGTGTATATACATAGCAATAATTATACAGTCTATCAATATGTCCATAGGGAATATACACCCTATATGGACCTGTATGCTGGTAAACACCTACCTAATGGCTCATGAGGACTCTGAATACAAGCCTATTATAAAAGGGATATATATCCCGCAGAACCCACAGGCAAGTGTGTCAAATAATGACCACCCACCTGCCCATATGAAGGGAAAAAAAAAAAAAAAAAAAGAGCCTAAGCAGTGAGGGCAAGATATCCCCAACCCAAACCTGTACCAACCTATGTCCGATAAGCTGAGGTGTCCAGGGGGAGAGACAGTGGACCCTAACCCCACGCGTATCGCCTCCTTAATGAGGCTTCGTCAGGGGAAATATGCAGTAGCCAAATAAACCAGTGTTTATATGTCCCAGATAATTGTTTTAAGCTCTCACTGGTGTGTCCGGAGTCCTACCATAGGAGCGTGATAAACATCCATGCCCCTCACCCGGAAGTGACGCCCATCCAAGTGTCATAAGACCAGGGCTGCATAGCACCTGCGCACATAGTCAGATAGCTCATGCGCGTGCGCAAATCTGACCCCAGGACACTACGCAGGAGCCGCACCACATCCTCCAAGGGCGCATGCGCCCCTACCAAAACACTTGTGTCTCCAAGAGACAGTGCGCATACACAGATCAATCATCATGATCACCCAGGGCGCACACTATACCACATCTGACAAGAGCACAATGCGCCCCCTCAGGACTAAAAAGTGGTCACCACCAAACTATGACCGCGCAAATATATGCTATAATACCAGAGGCCACGTACATAAGGAGAGCAGCCTGAACCAGCGCGCGTCCGCAACTGGACTACAGGAGCACAATGATATCAAACACAATATAGAAAACCACCGTTCTGCGCATGTCCGGGAAATAATCCCGGACAGCCACAGTTCGGGGGTTGAAGCAAACTGTGTACACATAGAGCCAAACAGAAAAAAATTGCAAAATGCAGGCCAGGGGAGGATAGGCAGGGGGAGAAAAGAGCAGGAAAACAGGAGGAAAAAAAAAAAATATTATTATTTTTTTTTTTTTATTAACCCCTTTACCCCCAAGGGTGGTTTGCACGTTAATGACCAGGCCAATTTTTACAATTCTGACCACTGTCCCTTTATGAGGTTATAACTCCGAAACGCTTCAACGGATCCTGGTGATTCTGACATTGTTTTCTCGTGACATATTGTACTTCATGATAGTGGTAAAATTTCTTTGATAGTACCTGCGTTTATTTGTGAAAAAAACGGAAATTTGGCGAAAATTTTGAAAATTTCGCAATTTTCAAACTTTGAATTTTTATGCAATTAAATCACAGAGATATGTCACACAAAATACTTAATAAGTAACATTTCCCACATGTCTCCTTTACATCAGCATAATTTTGGAACCAATTTTTTTTTTTGTTAGGGAGTTATAAGGGTTAAAAGTTGACCAGCAATTTCTCATTTTTACAACACCATTTTTTTTTAGGGACCACGTCTCATTTGAAGTCATTTTGAGGGGTCTATATGATAGAAAATGCCCAAGTGTGACACCATTCTAAAAACTGCACCCCTCAAGGTGCTCAAAACCACATTCAAGAAGTTTATTAACCCTTCAGGTGTTTAATAGGAATTTTTGGAATGTTTAAATAAAAATGAACATTTAACTTTTTTACACAAAAAATTTACTTCAGCTCCAATTTGTTTTATTTTACCAAGGGTAACAGGAGAAATTGGACCCAAAAAGTTGTTGTCCAATTTGTCCTGAGTACGCTGATACCCCATATGTGGCAGTAAACCACTGTTTGGGCGCATGGGAGAGCTCGGAAGGGAAGGAGCGCAGTTTGACTTTTCAATGCAAAATTGACAGAAATTGAGATGGGACGCCATGTTGCGTTTGGAGAGCCACTGATGTGCCTAAACATTGAAACCCCCCACAAGTGACACCATTTTGGAAAGTAGACCCCCTAAGGAACTTATCTAGAGGTGTGGTGAGCACTTTGACCCACCAAGTGCTTCACAGAAGTTTATAATGCAGAACCGTAAAAATAAAAAATCATATTTTTTCACAAAAATTATATTTTTGCCCCCAATTTTTTATTTTTCCAAGGGTAAGAGAAGAAATTGGACCTTAAAAGTTGTTGTCCAATTTGTCCCGAGTACGCTGATACCCCATATGTGGCAGTAAACCACTGTTTGGGCGCATGGGAGAGCTCGGAAGGGAAGGAGCGCCGTTTGACTTTTCAATGCAAAATTGACAGGAATTGAGATGGGACGCCATGTTGCGTTTGGAGAGCCACTGATGTGCCTAAACATTGAAACCCCCCACAAGTGACACCATTTTGGAAAGTAGACCCCCTAAGGAACTTATCTGGATGTGTGGTGAGCACTTTGACCCACCAAGGGCTTCACAGAAGTTTATAATGCAGAGCCATAAAAATAAAACAAAATTTTTTTCCCACAAAAATTATTTTTTAGCCCCCAGTTTTGTATTTTCCCTAGGGTAACAGGAGAAATTGGACCCCAAAAGTTGTTGTCCAATTTGTCCTGAGTACGCTGATACCCCATATGTGGGGGGGAACCACCGTTTGGGCGCATGGGAGGGTTCGGAAGGGAAGGAGCGCCATTTGGAATGCAGACTTAGATGGAATGGTCTGCAGGCGTCACATTGCGTTTGCAGAGCCCCTAATGTACCTAAACAGTAGAAACCCCCCACAAGTGACACCATTTTGGAAAGTAGACCCCCTAAGGAACTCATCTTGATGTGTTGTGAGAGCTTTGAACCCCCAAGTATTTCACTACAGTTTATAACGCAGAGCCATGCAAATAAAAAATATTTTTTTTTCCACAAAAATTATATTTTAGCCCCCAGTTTTGTATTTTTCCAAGGTTAGCAGGAGAAATTGGACCCTAAATGTTGTTGTCCAATTTGTCCTGAGTACGCTGATACCCGATATGTGGGGGGGAACCACCGTTTGGGCGCATGGGAGGGCTCGGAAGGGAAGGAGCATCATTTGGAATGCAGACTTAGATGGATTGGTCTGCAGGCGTCACATTGCGTTTGCAGAGCCCCTAATGTACCTAAACAGTAGAAACCCCCCACAAGTGACCCCATATTGGAAACTAGACCCCTCAATGAACTTATCTAGATGTGTTGTGAGAACTTTGAACCCCCAAGTGTTTCACTACAGTTTATAACGCACAGCCGTGAAAATAAAAAATCTTTTTGTTTTCCCACAAAAATTATTTTTTAGCCCCCAGTTTTGTATTTTCCCAAGGGTAACAGGAGAAATTGGTCCACAAAAGTTGTTGTCCAATTTGTCCTGAGTACGCTGATACCCCATATGTTGGGGTAAACCCCTGTTTGGGCACACAGGAGAGCTCGGAAGGGAAGGAGCACTGTTTTACTTTTTCAACGCAGAATTGGCTGGAATTGAGATCGGACGCCATGTCGTGTTTGGAGAGCCCCTGATGTGCCGAAACAGTGGAAACCCCCCAATTATAACTGAAACCCTAATCTAAACACACCCCTAACCCTAATTCCAACGGTAACCCTAACCACACCTCTAACCCTGACACACCCCTAACCCTAATCCCAACCCTATTCCCAACTGTAAATGTAATCTAAACCCTAACCCTAACTTTAGCCCCAACCCTAACTGTAGCCCCAACCCTAACCCTAACCCTAACCCTAGCCCTAACCCTAGCCCTAACCCTAACCCTAGCCCTAACCCTAGCCCTAACCCTAGCCCTAACCCTAGCCCTAGCCCTAACCCTAGCCCTAACCCTAGCCCTAGCCCTAACCCTAGCCCTAACCCTAGCCCTAACCCTAGCCCTAGCCCTAACCCTAGCCCTAACCCTAGCCCTAATGGGAAAATGGAAATAAATACATTTTTTTTTATTTTTCCCTAACTAAGGGGGTGATGAAGGGGGGTTTGATTTACTTTTATAGCGAGTTTCTTAGCGGATTTTTATGATTGGCAGCCGTCACACACTGAAAGACCCTTTTTATTGCAAAAAATATTTTTTGCAATACCACATTTTGAGAGCTATAATTTTTCCATATTTTGGTCCACAGAGTCATGTGAGGTCTTGTTTTTTGCGGGACGAGTTGACGTTTTTATTGAAAACATTTTTGGGCACGTGACATTTTTTTATCGCTTTTTATTCCGATTTTTGTGAGGAAGAATGACCAAAAGCCAGCTATTCATGAATTTCTATTGGGGGAGGCGTTTATACCGTTCCGCGTTTGGTAAAATTGATAAATCAGTTTTATTCTTCGGGTCAGTACGATTACAGCGATACCTCATTTATATCATTTTTTTATGGTTTGGTGCTTTTATACGATAAAAACTATTTTACAGAAAAAATAATTATTTTTGCATCGCTTTATTCTCAGGACTATAACTTTTTTATTTTTTTGCTGATGATGCTGTATGGTGGCTCTTTTTTTGCGGGACAATATGACGCTTTCAGCGGTACCATGGTTATTTATATCTGTCCTTTTGATCGCGTGTTATTCCACTTTTTGTTCGGCGGTATGATAATAAAGCGTTGTTTTTTGCCTCGTTTTTTTTTTTTTTTCTTACGGTGTTTACTGAAGGGGTTAACTAGTGGGACAGTTTTATAGGTCGGGTCGTTACAGACGCGGCGATACTAAATATGTGTACTTTTATTGGTTTTTTTTTTTTATTTAGATGAAGAAATGTATTTATGGGAATAATATATATATATTTTTTTCATTATTTTGGAATATTTTTTTTTTTTTTTTTTACACATTTTGAAAATTTTTTTTTTACTTTTTTACTTTGTCCCAGGGGGGGACATCACAGATCAGTGATCTGACAGTTTGCACAGCACTCTGTCAGATCACTGATCTGACATGCAGCGCTGCAGCCTTCACAGTACCTGCTCTAAGCAGGCTCTGTGAAGCCACCTCCCTCCCTGCAGGACCCGGATCCGCGGCCATCTTGGATCCGGGGCTCGAGCAGGGAGGGAGGTGAGGAGACCCTCGCAGCAACGCGATCACATCGCGTTGCTGCGGGGGGCTCAGGGAAGCCCGCAGGGAGCCCCCTCCCTGCGCGGTGCTTCCCTGCACCGCCGGCACATCGCGATCATCTTTGATCGCGGTGTGCCAGGGGTTAATGTGCCGGGGGCGGTCCGTGACCGCTCCTGGCACATAGTGCCGGATGTCAGCTGCGATAAGCAGCTGACACCCGGCCGCGATCGGCCGCGCTCCCCCCGTGAGCGCGGCCGATCGGCTATGACGTACTATCCCGTCCAGGGTCAGATAAGCCCAGGGCACCTCGACGGGATAGTACGTCTAAGGTCACAGAGGGGTTAAGGAGTAATGTAGACATAGGTCAAGAGGGTCGCAAAATACATATGCATTGAAGCAATATATAGATGCATCTATACCATAGCAAATGGATCCTAGTAAAAGTCCACCCATCATACAGTTATACCGCTACATCCAACCTAATATACCCATCCAATATAACATACACTCCTAATACAATAAAACACCCATATACCATACCCATACATAGCCACCCATAAACCACTGTATATATATAACCAACACACATACATCCCCCATATCACATACAAGACCACAAACCACAACTTGACTTATACACACACAACCATACACAATACCACATATATACATGTGCACCAAGGGGCTACATCCCCCAAACATCCCGCACCAATCAAACAATGAACTAACAACCAACATCATAAGTCCATTCATTTATTGTAATAAATCATAACACAAAAGGATGATTTAAAAGTATCAACCACAGAAAAGAGTATCAACAGCAGAAAAGGAAAAATATAGAGGACACAATTGGTCCATATGATACAGTAAGGGGGTAACCTATCCCTTTAGAATATAAATATTCTCCAAAAGCCCCACCAAAACAAGATCCCCGACGGGGAACGGTAAGAGGCCCCAAATGACCTGCCTGCCTCATGAGCCAAGCTGATTAAATGGAATACCCCCCAAGGTCCGCAATAGATGTCAGACCGAATCCATCACATAGGGGCCAAGAACCATTGGACTCCCAAATATCCTACCTACCCCATGAGCCACCTAATATAAGGGATATCCCCATAGATCCACAGCTGATATAGATCCAAGTGTTCCACACAGAAACCCAAAATTATGAGACCGTACCAAATATAGGACCCATATACAAATAGAAATACTGGATAGTCCCAGATTCCAATGTTCCTCCAATGGAGCAAGATCCAAGAACAGCGTTCATCCATACTGCTCTTTCCATATTGAGCCTGGGTCCCACAGAATGGTCCATAATTGCTCCAGTTCCAATGGGGAGAGTGTAGTCCAACAGTCCACATATTCAACCAAGGAAGCCGGTGAACAGTAACTCTTCATTCAGACCTGTAGGGGTGACAGATCCGAGATTAAAAATCCACCGAGACTCTACTTGAAGTAACCGGTTTTTGGGGGATCCCCCCCCTCTGACATTGTAATTTTCTCCAATCCCACTATCCGTGTCTTCAATGTACTGCCAGAGTGATGTGATAAGAAATGGGCCGCTACCGGGGTTAATGCTCTCCCCTTCTCCATGTCACTTCTTGCCAGATTGATTGTGGAGAAGTGTTTTTGGATTCTCCGTCGCAACTCTTGTGAGGTCTGACCCACATAGACCATCTTGCAAGGACAGATGAGAGCATAAATGACGCATCTAGTCCTGCAATTGATGTAACCTCCAAGTCTATGCCTAGATCCATCAATGGGGTTTTGAAAGGTTTCCCTGGTTGGACCCATGTGGGGACAAATGTTACAGTCTCCACAGGGGAACGACCCCCTAAGCCTCACTCCACGATTCAACCGGGTAGTCTGTCTTCTATAGTGACTTTGGACTAGGAGATCCCTCAAATTGGGTGCTCTCCTAGCTACCAAAAGGGGCTGTTCACCCACAATGTTAGAAGTGTTCAAATCCGTAGCCAAAATGCCCCAATGTCTACACAAGATACCCCTCAATTGCGACCAGTGTGTATTATAGTTTGCGTTCTGTATTTAGCAAGGACTCTTGTGTATGTGTCCTCGCCCCCTGAAATGCCATTGAAATACATCTCTGCGGATAGTTTCTTTCTTTAAAACGGGACGTCAATGTCAAGGCCTCTGATCTGAAGTCGTCATCGCGTGTGCAGTTCCTCCTTGTTCTGAGAAATTGTCCGGTAGGGACTCTGCGCTTTGTATGGTGGGGATGGAAACTTCTGAAGTCCAGGAGACTATTTGTAGCCGTGGGTTTACGATATAGCTTGGTGACAATAGTATCATTCTCCATCATGACTTCCAAACCTTTCAAAACCCCATTGATGGATCTAGGCATAGACTTGGAGGTTACATCAATTGCAGGACTAGATGCGTCATTTATGCTCTCATCTGTCCTTGCAAGATGGTCTATGTGGGTCAGACCTCACAAGAGTTGCAACGGAGAATCCAAAAACACTTCTCCACAATCAATCTGGCAAGAAGTGACATGGAGAAGGGGAGAGCATTAACCCCGGTAGCGGCCCATTTCTTATCACATCACTCTGGCAGTACATTGAAGACACGGATAGTGGGATTGGAGAAAATTACAATGTCAGAGAGGGGGGGATCCCCCAAAAACCGGTTACTTCAAGTAGAGTCTCGGTGGATTTTTAATCTCGGATCTGTCACCCCTACAGGTCTGAATGAAGAGTTACTGTTCACCGGCTTCCTTGGTTGAATATGTGGACTGTTGGACTACACTCTCCCCATTGGAACTGGAGCAATTATGGACCATTCTGTGGGACCCAGGCTCAATATGGAAAGAGCAGTATGGATGAACGCTGTTCTTGGATCTTGCTCCATTGGAGGAACATTGGAATCTGGGACTATCCAGTATTTCTATTTGTATATGGGTCCTATATTTGGTACGGTCTCATAATTTTGGGTTTCTGTGTGGAACACTTGGATCTATATCAGCTGTGGATCTATGGGGATATCCCTTATATTAGGTGGCTCATGGGGTAGGTAGGATATTTGGGAGTCCAATGGTTCTTGGCCCCTATGTGATGGATTCGGTCTGACATCTATTGCGGACCTTGGGGGGTATTCCATTTAATCAGCTTGGCTCATGAGGCAGGCAGGTCATTTGGGGCCTCTTACCGTTCCCCGTCGGGGATCTTGTTTTGGTGGGGCTTTTGGAGAATATTTATATTCTAAAGGGATAGGTTACCCCCTTACTGTATCATATGGACCAATTGTGTCCTCTATATTTTTCCTTTTCTGCTGTTGATACTCTTTTCTGTGGTTGATACTTTTAAATCATCCTTTTGTGTTATGATTTATTACAATAAATGAATGGACTTATGATGTTGGTTGTTAGTTCATTGTTTGATTGGTGCGGGATCTTTGGGGGATGTAGCCCCTTGGTGCACATGTATATATGTGGTATTGTGTATGGTTGTGTGTGTATAAGTCAAGTTGTGGTTTGTGGTCTTGTATGTGATATGGGGGATGTATGTGTGTTGGTTATATATATACAGTGGTTTATGGGTGGCTATGTATGGGTATGGTATATGGGTGTTTTATTGTATTAGGAGTGTATGTTATATTGGATGGGTATATTAGGTTGGATGTAGCGGTATAACTGTATGATGGGTGGACTTTTACTAGGATCCATTTGCTATGGTATATATGCATCTATATATTGCTTCAATGCATATGTATTTTGCGACCCTCTTGACCTATGTCTACATTACTCCTTAATAAAAAAAAAAATAAAAAAAAAAAATAATAATAATAATTTTTTTTTTTCCTCCTGTTTTCCTGCTCTTTTCTCCCCCTGCCTATCCTCCCCTGGCCTGCATTTTGCAATTTTTTTCTGTTTGGCTCTATGTGTACACAGTTTGCTTCAACCCCCGAACTGTGGCTGTCCGGGATTATTTCCCGGACATGCGCAGAACGGTGGTTTTCTATATTGTGTTTGATATCATTGTGCTCCTGTAGTCCAGTTGCGGACGCGCGCTGGTTCAGGCTGCTCTCCTTATGTACGTGGCCTCTGGTATTATAGCATATATTTGCGCGGTCATAGTTTGGTGGTGACCACTTTTTAGTCCTGAGGGGGCGCATTGTGCTCTTGTCAGATGTGGTATAGTGTGCGCCCTGGGTGATCATGATGATTGATCTGTGTATGCGCACTGTCTCTTGGAGACACAAGTGTTTTGGTAGGGGCGCATGCGCCCTTGGAGGATGTGGTGCGGCTCCTGCGTAGTGTCCTGGGGTCAGATTTGCGCACGCGCATGAGCTATCTGACTATGTGCGCAGGTGCTATGCAGCCCTGGTCTTATGACACTTGGATGGGCGTCACTTCCGGGTGAGGGGCATGGATGTTTATCACGCTCCTATGGTAGGACTCCGGACACACCAGTGAGAGCTTAAAACAATTATCTGGGACATATAAACACTGGTTTATTTGGCTACTGCATATTTCCCCTGACGAAGCCTCATTAAGGAGGCGATACGCGTGGGGTTAGGGTCCACTGTCTCTCCCCATTGACACCTCAGCTTATCGGACATAGGTTGGTACAGGTTTGGGTTGTGGATATCTTGCCCTCACTGCTTAGGCTCTTTTTTTTTTTTTTCCCCTTCATATGGGCAGGTGGGTGGTCATTATTTGACACACTTGCCTGTGGGTTCTGCGGGATATATATCCCTTTTATAATAGGCTTGTATTCAGAGTCCTCATGAGCCATTAGGTAGGTGTTTACCAGCATACAGGTCCATATAGGGTGTATATTCCCTATGGACATATTGATAGGCTGTATAATTATTGCTATGTATATACACATGTATTTATGTCCAGGTGGTTTACAGTGGTTCTATGTTTTTAATTGTTTTTATTGTCTATGCCAATAAAGTGTTTTTTGCATGTTCATATACCGGGTGGTGTGCAATTTTTGTAGCAGCGTCTTTCTTCTCCCTTTTTGTCATTTACTATGCTGCTACTTGCACCCCCCTTTTATGTATATAGTTTATAGCTGTGCGCCAGTTCTTTTTGTATGTTTAGTATCTTGCATAACCTGACTTCTATAGCGGGTTTTCTTTTTTGGCAGCACGCACTCTATTAGGGGTCTTTAAATCAGTTAAATTATTATTGTTTACTGACGTATACATATTTTTTGTTTTATAGCTCTTTACTTGTGTTGGGTCCATCATGGACTGGGATGCACGTGAGGCGGCCTGGCGTGCGGAGTCAGCCAGTGTTTTTTCTTCCACGGAGAGTCATATACCGGGCTCAGAGTTTTCTATACTAACAGCTGAGCTTACTTCAGCCCATAGATTAGGGATCAGACTGTGGTGGAATGTTCGGAGTTTGGAGGAGTACATGAAAGCTAATATTGTACCCCGGGGCCTTAGGGTTCCCATTTATCCTGCATGGGAGCCGTCTGTGGCTTTTCGTTCAACATGGGAACAGGGATTGTTACGTTGCTCCAATATTATTATGAACATGCTCCTAGAGCATGATAGCGAGTTGCTTGTGAGCACTAAAGGCCACATTAAGGAACTGGAGTCCAAGTTATCTAATTTTGACGACAAAACACAGGTCCAGCCCTTTAGGATGAGACTCAAGGATACCCTTGATAAATATGATCTGGATATCAGAGAGAAGAAGAGATCTAAGTTATTTCGGGATTGGAAGGACTTTGATACTCAACAAGCCTTCCAATGGAAGCACCAGGGGAATCGAAGACAGGCCCCCTATATGTCTAGACAACCTGGGGCGGGGTCTGGGCCATCCAAGGGAGGTGAAGGAGGTCCTCATTCATCTGGTAGTGGGAGTGATTTTTTATCATCGGCCGACAGCGAGCCCGACGGAGGACCAGAAGGGGCCGCAAGTGCCGCTCAGCCACCTCGACGGTTCACCAGGTTTGGAGGTCGCAAGATGCCGAAACGGCACAAATTCTTCCATTAATGGGACCATCATTGGAAGCTGTCATTCCATCACCTGGTTTACAGGAACCACCAGGTAAGTTACAGGTTATTAATTTATCTGAGTATAAACTCACCCCGGTGGAACTTTCAGTATTACAAAGGGGCTTGACGTTCTCCCCGGTACAGAAGGTGGATAAATTTACACTGGTTAAGGACCTGTATTTATTTTGTAGGCGCTTGGTTTTACAAGTTCTACACAATAGGCCACACGACAGGGATGGATTGGATCAGATGGACCGACAAGTACTCCAGGATTTGCTGCAACTATTACAGGAGGACTCCATCGATAGTGGTAAGGACCGGTTTCCCCATAAAAATAAATCAACGGTGGCTCCCCCCTTTTCACTGGTACCGGCAATAAGGGTGTTTTTTGAGTTGGTAAAAAAAGACATTCTCCGACTACGCCCCTTTTCTGGCACGCCTAACAACCTTGGAGTAGAAGAAAAACGTGCCATTACTAATTTGAAATCTAATCCTGCCTTCCTAATTAAGGAGGCTGATAAGGGGGGGAATGTGGTCCTATGGCCCCACACTTTATATCTGGAGGAGGCCCATCGCCAGTTGGACAATGTCCGATTTTACCGGAAGTTACCATCAGACCCTACAGGGGTGTTTTCAAGTAAGTTGAGGGGCCTTTTGGAAAGGGCTCGGGACTTGGGGATCATTAATGGCCAGGAATTTAATTTTATGTGGGTTGAACACCCAATCATTGTGACCTTTTACATGCTCCCCAAGGTGCATAAAGATCTTTGTAAGCCACCGGGCCGTCCAATTGTGGCCAGTATCGGCAGTCTATGTGAGAAAATCTGTATTTATGTCGACCACTTTCTGCAACTTATGGTTAAGAAATTACCTTCCTTTATTTTAGACTCTTCATATTTCATCAAGAAGTGCCGGGATATTATATTACCTAGTAACACGTTGCTGGTTACTTGTGATGTAGAGTCCCTCTACTCAAACATCGATCACGAAGATGCGGTTAGGGCAGTCCTCTATTTTTTGGATCAGTCGGGGCATTCTGACAGAATGCACGACTCATTAATTGTGGATCTGATGGAATTTGTCCTCAAACATAATTATTTTACATTCGATAGGACATACTACCTTCAGACCTCCGGCGTGGCCATGGGGGCCAGATGTGCCCCGGCCCTAGCCAACCTATTTTTGGGTTGGTGGGAGGCCACTGTGGTATATGTACTTGATGCATTCAAAGATAAGGTGCGTTATTGGATGCGCTTTATCGACGATGTGTTTTTTGTTTGGTCGGGGACAGAAGCTGAGTGTAGGGTATTTATGGATGGGTTGAACGAGAATCCATATAACATTTTTTTGACTTATTCAACATCTTCCTCCTCAGCTACCTTCTTGGATTTGGAAGTCATGATGGAGAATGATACTATTGTCACCAAGCTATATCGTAAACCCACGGCTACAAATAGTCTCCTGGACTTCAGAAGTTTCCATCCCCACCATACAAAGCGCGGAGTCCCTACCGGACAATTTCTCAGAACAAAGAGGAACTGCACACGCGATGACGACTTCAGATCAGAGGCCTTGACATTGACGTCCCGTTTTAAAGAAAGAAACTATCCGCAGAGATGTATTTCAATGGCATTTCAGAGGGCGAGGACACATACACAAGAGTCCTTGCTAAATACAGAACGCAAGGTACGGGATAATATGCCCAGATTCATTACAAACTATAATACACACTGGTCACAATTGAGGGGTACCTTGTGTAGACATTGGGGCATTTTGGCTACGGATTTGAACACTTCTAACATTGTGGGTGAACAGCCCCTTTTGGTAGCTAGGAGAGCACCCAATTTGAGGGATCTCCTAGTCCAAAGTCACTATAGAAGACAGACTACCCGGTTGAATCGTGGAGTGAGGCTTAGGGGGTCGTTCCCCTGTGGAGACTGTAACATTTGTCCCCACATGGGTCCAACCAGGGAAACCTTTCAAAACCCCATTGATGGATCTAGGCATAGACTTGGAGGTTACATCAATTGCAGGACTAGATGCGTCATTTATGCTCTCATCTGTCCTTGCAAGATGGTCTATGTGGGTCAGACCTCACAAGAGTTGCGACGGAGAATCCAAAAACACTTCTCCACAATCAATCTGGCAAGAAGTGACATGGAGAAGGGGAGAGCATTAACCCCGGTAGCGGCCCATTTCTTATCACATCACTCTGGCAGTACATTGAAGACACGGATAGTGGGATTGGAGAAAATTACAATGTCAGAGAGGGGGGGATCCCCCAAAAACCGGTTACTTCAAGTAGAGTCTCGGTGGATTTTTAATCTCGGATCTGTCACCCCTACAGGTCTGAATGAAGAGTTACTGTTCACCGGCTTCCTTGGTTGAATATGTGGACTGTTGGACTACACTCTCCCCATTGGAACTGGAGCAATTATGGACCATTCTGTGGGACCCAGGCTCAATATGGAAAGAGCAGTATGGATGAACGCTGTTCTTGGATCTTGCTCCATTGGAGGAACATTGGAATCTGGGACTATCCAGTATTTCTATTTGTATATGGGTCCTATATTTGGTACGGTCTCATAATTTTGGGTTTCTGTGTGGAACACTTGGATCTATATCAGCTGTGGATCTATGGGGATATCCCTTATATTAGGTGGCTCATGGGGTAGGTAGGATATTTGGGAGTCCAATGGTTCTTGGCCCCTATGTGATGGATTCGGTCTGACATCTATTGCGGACCTTGGGGGGTATTCCATTTAATCAGCTTGGCTCATGAGGCAGGCAGGTCATTTGGGGCCTCTTACCGTTCCCCGTCGGGGATCTTGTTTTGGTGGGGCTTTTGGAGAATATTTATATTCTAAAGGGATAGGTTACCCCCTTACTGTATCATATGGACCAATTGTGTCCTCTATATTTTTCCTTTTCTGCTGTTGATACTCTTTTCTGTGGTTGATACTTTTAAATCATCCTTTTGTGTTATGATTTATTACAATAAATGAATGGACTTATGATGTTGGTTGTTAGTTCATTGTTTGATTGGTGCGGGATCTTTGGGGGATGTAGCCCCTTGGTGCACATGTATATATGTGGTATTGTGTATGGTTGTGTGTGTATAAGTCAAGTTGTGGTTTGTGGTCTTGTATGTGATATGGGGGATGTATGTGTGTTGGTTATATATATACAGTGGTTTATGGGTGGCTATGTATGGGTATGGTATATGGGTGTTTTATTGTATTAGGAGTGTATGTTATATTGGATGGGTATATTAGGTTGGATGTAGCGGTATAACTGTATGATGGGTGGACTTTTACTAGGATCCATTTGCTATGGTATAGATGCATCTATATATTGCTTCAATGCATATGTATTTTGCGACCCTCTTGACCTATGTCTACATTACTCCTTAATAAAAAAAAAAAAAAATAATAATATTTTTTTTTTTTCCTCCTGTTTTCCTGCTCTTTTCTCCCCCTGCCTATCCTCCCCTGGCCTGCATTTTGCAATTTTTTTCTGTTTGGCTCTATGTGTACACAGTTTGCTTCAACCCCCGAACTGTGGCTGTCCGGGATTATTTCCCGGACATGCGCAGAACGGTGGTTTTCTATATTGTGTTTGATATCATTGTGCTCCTGTAGTCCAGTTGCGGACGCGCGCTGGTTCAGGCTGCTCTCCTTATGTACGTGGCCTCTGGTATTATAGCATATATTTGCGCGGTCATAGTTTGGTGGTGACCACTTTTTAGTCCTGAGGGGGCGCATTGTGCTCTTGTCAGATGTGGTATAGTGTGCGCCCTGGGTGATCATGATGATTGATCTGTGTATGCGCACTGTCTCTTGGAGACACAAGTGTTTTGGTAGGGGCGCATGCGCCCTTGGAGGATGTGGTGCGGCTCCTGCGTAGTGTCCTGGGGTCAGATTTGCGCACGCGCATGAGCTATCTGACTATGTGCGCAGGTGCTATGCAGCCCTGGTCTTATGACACTTGGATGGGTGTCACTTCCGGGTGAGGGGCATGGATGTTTATCACGCTCCTATGGTAGGACTCCGGACACACCAGTGAGAGCTTAAAACAATTATCTGGGACATATAAACACTGGTTTATTTGGCTACTGCATATTTCCCCTGACGAAGCCTCATTAAGGAGGCGATACGCGTGGGGTTAGGGTCCACTGTCTCTCCCCCTGGACACCTCAGCTTATCGGACATAGGTTGGTACAGGTTTGGGTTGGGGATATCTTGCCCTCACTGCTTAGGCTCTTTTTTTTTTTTTCCCTTCATATGGGCAGGTGGGTGGTCATTATTTGACACACTTGCCTGTGGGTTCTGCGGGATATATATCCCTTTTATAATAGGCTTGTATTCAGAGTCCTCATGAGCCATTAGGTAGGTGTTTACCAGCATACAGGTCCATATAGGGTGTATATTCCCTATGGACATATTGATAGGCTGTATAATTATTGCTATGTATATACACATGTATTTATGTCCAGGTGGTTTACAGTGGTTCTATGTTTTTAATTTGTTTTTATTGTCTATGCCAATAAAGTGTTTTTTGCATGTTCATATACCCGGTGGTGTGCAATTTTTGTAGCAGCGTCTTTCTTCTCCCTTTTTGCTATAAAAATGGGATATATCTCTGTAACAGAAGATCAAAGAGATCCAAAGATTCAGAGAAGCAGAGACTCTTTACAAAACCACAGCCAGGAACACTCTACAGGATAGCTGCCAGATCATGACTCCATCATGAGGGACACAGATTTGACATTCGAGAGAATTGTAGCTTACGGGACCACAGCCCTTGCTGAAAGAATACACATCTGCTCCATTGACCATCACTGAACCCATGAATAAGTTTGGGGTAGTCAGGATTTGGACCCATTGGTCACCTGAGCCCCATGGATAAGATTGGGAAAGCCAGGATTGAGACTCACTGATCACCTGGCTGCATGGAGATGTTCGGAGAAGCCACGTTGTGACTTTCCAGTCACCTAGCCTTGTACCTCATTGGACTGTCAGCTTCCAAAGCTTGTCGTTACCTACTCTATGTGTATCACACAGGTAGGAGTAGTCAGCTTTAGAAGTTCTGAAGTCACAGCTGCTCTTATCCTGGTGAGTCAGCGGAATGGTGAGATTTTGTAATTTTGCACTATGTTTGATATTTTGCTGGGACTGTGTGTTATTTGCCTGTTTTGGAGTTCAGTAAAGTATTGCCACACTGTTTTACCCTCACCCTTCGTTGTTTGAGCAGTATTATGCCCACAATAAAAGGAGACCCTGAGTTCAGTGGGATGAGACCTGGTCCATGTGGCCTCTGCTGACCCCCTGTGTTTCTACAAACCCCATAAACCATTACCCTGATTGCCAACACAACAGGCAATCGGGACAAGCAGGGAAAAGCATCAATATTGGGGCATCTATGTGATGCACCAATTCTGCGGTGGCTGTGGGCTTGTATTTTTAGGCTGGGAAGGGCACAATAAAAACACCAGCCTGCAGCCACCCAGAATTGCCGCATCACATTAGCAAGAAAAAAAAACACACACAGAAAAAAAAACACTTTATTTGAATAAAGACTCTCCCACAGTATCCTTTGTTCACCAATTTTATTAAAAAAAAAATATTCCCACGAAGCTCCTCTGATGTAGTCCATGTTCACTGATGTCGCCAGCATCTGTGAATAGCAGCAATGTACAGCCAGGTGCTGTCGACCACTCTCATCAGAGCCACCAGGTGTTGTTGAGCACAGCGTTGATGATAGTGAGAGTTGCTGTCACCTGGCATCTGTAAATAGCTGTACATTACTGCTACACACAGACTCCGGAGACATCGGGGAACACGGACTACATCGTAGGAGCTACATGGAAAATATTTTTTTAATAAATTGATGAACAAGGGATAGTGTGGGGGAGTCTTTATTCAAATAAAGTTCTTTTATTCTATGTGTGTGTTTTTGTTTGTATTACTGGGTCAGTAACGGGAGATACTAACCCCTGGACTTGATGTCAGCTGACGTTACACAGCTGACATCAAACCTTAAAAAATATTATCTCGATTGCCCCCACACCAGGCAAAGTGCAAGAATTTAGACTGGGAAGGGCCCAATAAGCAGGGATATTCCCAGCCTGATAATATTAGCCTGCAGCTGTCTGCTTTATCTTGGATGCCTTTCAGAAATGGGGAACCCCACGTTGTTTTTTTTTAAATTATTTATTATGTTAAACATAAGTTCTCTCTCCTATAACAACTCTCCTTGAACTGCTTCCAGAAGATAGTGTGCCAAGCATCGCATCACTGGGTCTTATATATATATAATACCAGTAGCCAACATGACAACATAGTAACATACATAGTAACATAGTTAGTAAGGCCGAAAAAAGACATTTGTCCATCCAGTTCAGCCTATATTCCATCATAATAAATCCCCAGATCTACGTCCTTCTGCAGAACAACGGCATTATCGTGTATGGTGGCCAGTCCACATATGTTCATTAGCTGTCTAACATCTGTGAAACATGTGGGTCAGGGACTCAAGTAATGAGCGTATCCAATACCCAAGTACCCTGATGCTCTATCGAGTAGTGCTGAGCATGCCCTCACTCATCACTAGTAGGCAGCCTTCAGATTAGTTTATTTAAAAATTATGGAAACAGGAACATTATGTTGTCTTGTCTTATCCCCAAAAAGTCCATTCAAACCACTGACCAATAGGTGTTCCACCTACAAGTATAATGAAAAATTAACGGAACTAGGACAGGTCTTTCTATTCCTGCTTTCCTGTGGTCCAAATTGAATACAGGTATACGGTAATTAAAAGGCAGGTTTTCATTGGCCAATGGCAGATGTAGTGTATGCTGGGAAGTGAAGGTAAGTATGTTTTGGCACCTATAGTATTGTGAGATGGCTGATAAAAAGAATCCACCCAATAGAAAGAGTGAATGGGGAGTTACAAAGCATGAGAATCAGAAAAATCCCTGTACATATTAGATTGGTATGTTTACCAAAAAAATATCTAACTCGGTGTGTCGATAAGGGAAGTAAGGACACACCTTTCTACAGGCAGGTATTACATGAAACGACAGGTACTGTATGCTTTAAATGTCTAGTAAGTGTCGGTCCCATCTCTGAAATCCCCACTTTTAAGAAGATTACAAGATCTGTTCCACCTACTATTCAACAATGGCAAAGATTAGTGACGTGCAGCTAGATTAGTGATGGGTCTTGTGTGACTGATCCAGTACAAAGAGCCTACGTACTTCTGTGAAAGATTGGAGCCAGCAACCTAATGAGAGGAACTTGCAGTTTCTGAATGGCTCTCACTGGGGGTAAAATGACAGTGCTGATCAGCCGTTGCGACAGCGGGTGAGCACATATCTAATAGAGATACTATTGGAATCTGAAAGAGCTGTCACCTTTTGGTCAGCTGAGCCAAATGATCCAGATCATCAAAAAGAGCCGGACTGCCGATCACTTGGCTGGATTTTACCTCTATTGTCTGTCATACATAAGGCAAAGAGAGTCAAAATACACCAATTCTCATAATAGATAGGGGTGCAGAAGTAAGGCCACAACCTACCAGACATTTCTCGATATCTTGCGGGAAAATCTTTAATTAAAACACATCTCCCAAATACAAGTACACTAAATATATAGTATATGCACAAAAACAAACATGATATATTAACATTGTGGGTTATAGATAACTTAGTGGCAAAATGTACAGTATAATTGATGGTGAAAGGTTGAACATGATGGACCTACAGTGGCATGTAAAAGTCTGAGCGTCCCAGATCAAAATTACTGTTATTGTGAACAGTAAAGTAAGTTGAAAATTAAATGATTTCTAAAGACCTAAAGTTAAAAATGACACATTTTCTTTGTATTTTAGGCAAAAAAAATGTTTTTTTCTTCATCTTCTACATTTTAAAAATTACAAAGTTAGTTAGTTAGCATAGTTAGTATCTAGTAGCACCCACTTATGAAAGTATCACAGCTTGTAAACGCTTTTTGCAACTTGCCAATAATCTTTAAATTCTTGATTGAGAGATTTTCATATATTCTTCCTTGGAAAAATCTTCGAGTTCTGTGAGATTCCTGGGTCGCCTTGCATACACTGTTATTTTGAGGCCTAGCCACAGATTTTCAATGATGTTCAGAACAGGACAATGTAGGGGCCATGTTAAAACCTTCAGCTTGCGCCTTTTGAGGTACTGTATTGTGGATTTTGATGTGCGTTTAGGATCATTATCCATTTGTATAAGTCATAGTCTTTTCAACTTACAGGTAGTGTTATGTTTGCATCAACAATTTTTTGAAATTTTATTCATTTCATTTTTCCCCGTGCCATTGGCTGCAACACATCTCCAAAGCATGATTGATCCACTTCCATGCTTAATGGTTGTCGAGATGTTATTTTCCTGAAATTCTGTGCCCTTTTTTCTCCACATATACCTTTTGATCATTGTGGCAAAAAAGTGCTGTTTTAACCTCATCAGTTCACATGACTTGTTTCCAAAATGCATCAGGGTTATTTGGATGTTCTTTTGAAAACTTCTGATGCTGATTTTTTTGGTGAGGACGCAGGAGAGGTTTTCTTCTGAAGACTCTTCCACAAAGGCCAAATTTGTGCTGGTGTCTCTGAACAGTAGAACCATGTATCACAACTCCAGAGTCTGCTAAATCTTTATGAAAGTCTTTTTCAGTGGAGCGGGGGTTCTGATTTGCCTCTATAGATATCATAAGAGCAGCTTTCACTGAAATTGTGCTTGGTCTTCTAGACCTTATCTTGACCTCCAATGTTTCTGCCAGCTGCAATTTTTTAATTACATTTGAACTGAGGAAAGGACAACTTGAAAAGGCTTTGCTATTTTCTTATAGCCTTCTCCTGAGTCGTGAGCCTGCAACATTTTTATTTTCACAGTGCTAGGCAGCTGCTTTGAAGAACCGATGAGTGCTGCTTTTTCACACAAGGTTAGAGGAAATTTGCATCACATGTCCTTTCCTAACAATGATAGTGAAGAAGCCATAAGCCTAACAAGCTAATTAAGCTTCTTTTACACTTACCGGGATTTTTGCGACCCGTTATTGAGGGTCTTTTTTGCGGGCCATATCGCCACAATTTTCAAGGTCTGCCGCAATATCGGATTGCAAAAACTTGTGGATTGCCATTTTTCAGGTTCCCAATACTATAGCAAATGTATTGGGAAAAAAAAACAGCGGTCCGCAAAACTGGAAGTCACGGCGCACCGCGAAAACAACCTTCCGTTGTTTTTGCGGCTCCATTGATTCACAATAGTGGCCATGTCCATAAGCTGTATAAAATATCGAGCAAGCTCAATATTTTTTCACAACCGTAAATATGGCCTTCACGGCCATACGGCATACGGCGCTCCTATGATTTTTTGCAGCCCGTTTTTTGCGGCCCCAAAGAAATCTGTTGGGGCCGTAAAAACGGGCGGCAAAACCACAGCAAGTGTAAAAGAATCCTTAAGGTTTTAAGCCTTGGTCAAAGTTATTTGAGCACACAAATCTCCAACGATGCCTAAACTTTTGCATTGGCCCATTTTCCTTTTTTGTAATTTTTTAAATAAAAAAATGACAATGTATTTGTATTTTCTTGTCTAAAATACAAAGGGAATGTGTCATCTTTATCTTTAGGCCTTTTAGAGATCATTTCATCTTAAACTTGCTTAACTATTCACAATAACAGTAATTTTGACCAGGGGTGGCCAATCTTTTACATGACGCTCTAGGTCTTTTTTCAACCTATGTAACTATGCAACCTAAAGCAGACCACGTACACATCAAATTGAATAGGAGTTGATCTATAGTTTTCTAGAAAGGTCACTCTGCATTGAACATAGCCGTGCTGTTTCGCTCCATGCACTGCTCCAATCTGACTTCCTCCGGAGCTGATAACAGCTGATTGGTCAGAGTTCCAGGTGTTGGCCCCCATCGATCTGATATTGATGACCTTTCTATCAATAGGTTTTCAATATCAAAGCAGTGGACCAGCATCATACATATCTCAGAGCTGTATGTACTCCATGTGAGACTGGATGGTGCCACTGTACAGTAATGTGTTATGGAGATATTCTCTCTAGTCCAGGAAAGGGAAACTCAAATACACAGAAGGCCAAAATTAAAAACTTGGTCAAAGTCGCAGACCAACCTTAACCCCTTCATGACCCAGCCTATTTTGACCTTAAAGACCTTGCCGTTTTTTGCAATTCTGACCAGTGTCCCTTTATGAGGTAATAACTCAGGAACGCTTCAATGGATCCTAGCGGTTCTGAGATTGTTTTTTCGTGACATATTGGGCTTCATGTTAATGGTAAATTTAGATCAATAAATTCTGTGTTTATTTGTGATAAAAATGGAAATTTGGCGAACATTTTGAAAATTTCGCAATTTTCACATTTTGAATTTTTATTCTGTTAAACCAGAGAGTTATGTGACACAAAATAGTTAATAAATAACATTTCCCACACGTCTACTTTACATCAGCACAATTTTGGAAACAAAATTTTTTTTGCTAGGAAGTTATAAGGGTTAAAATTTGACCAGCGATTTCTCATTTTTACAACGAAATTTACAAAACCATTTTTTTTAGGGACCACCTCACATTTGAAGTCAGTTTGAGGGGTCTATATGGCTGAAAATACCCAAAAATGACACCATTCTAAAAACTGCACCCCTCAAGGTGCACAAAACCACATTCAAGAAGTTTATTAACCCTTCAGGTGCTTCACAGCAGCAGAAGCAACATGGAAGGAAAAAATGAACATTTAACTTTTTAGTCACAAAAATGATTTTTCAGCAACAATTTTTTTATTTTCCCAATGGTAAAAGGAGAAACGGAACAACGAAAGTTGTTATCCAATTTGTCCTGAGTACGCTGATACCTCATATGTGGGGGTAAACCACTGTTTGGGCGCACGGCAGGGCTTGGAAGGGAAGGAGCGCCATTTGACTTTTTGAATGAAAAATTGGCTGCACTCTTTAGCGGACACCATGTCACGTTTGGAGAGCCCCCGTGTGCCTAAAAATTGGAGCTCCCCCACAAGTGACCCCATTTTGGAAACTAGACGCCCCAAGGAACTTATCTAGATGCATAGTGAGCCCTTTAAACCCCCAGGAGCTTCACAAATTGATCCGTAAAAATGAAAAAGTACTTTTTTTTCACAAAAAAATTCTTTTAGCCTCAATTTTTTCATTTTCACATGGAGAACAGGATAAAATGGATCCTAAAATGTGTTGGGCAATTTCTCCTGAGTACACCGATACCTCACATGTGGGGGTAAACCACTGTTTGGGCACATGGTAAGGCTCGGAAGGGAAGGAGCACCATTTGACTTTTTGAATGAAAAATTATCTCCATCGTTAGCGGACACCATGTCGCGTTTGGAGAGACCCTGTGTGCCTAAACATTGGAGCTCCCCCACAAGAGACCCCATTTTGTAAACTGGACCCGCCAAGGAACTTATCTAGATGCCTAGTGAGCACTTTAAACCCTCAGGTGTTTCACAAATTGATCCGTAAAAATGAAAAAGTACTTTTTTTCACAAAAAATTTCTTTTCGCCTCAATTTTTTCATTTTCACATGGGCAATAGGATAAAATGGATCCTAAAATTTGTTGAGCAATTTCTCCTGAGTACGCCGATACCTCATATGTGGGGGTAAACCACTGTTTGGGCACACGGCAGGGCTCGGAAGGGAAGGCGCGCCTTTTGACTTTTTGAATGGAAAATTAGCTCCAATTGTTAGCGGACACCATGTCGCGTTTGTGCCTATGCATTGGAGCTCCCCCACAAGTGACCCCATTTTGGAAACTAGACCCCCAAGGAACTTATCTAGATGCATACTGAGCACTTTAAACCCCCAGGTGCTTCACAGAAGTTTATAATGCAGAGCCATGAAAATAAAAAATAATTTTTCTTTTCTCAAAAATGATTTTTTAGCCTGGAATTTCCTATTTTGCCAATGGTAATAGGAGAAATTGGACCACAAATGTTGTTGTCCAGTTTGTCCTGAGTACGCAGATACCCCATATGTGGGGGTAAACCACTGTTTAGGCGCACGGCAGGGCTCAGAAGGGAAGGCACGCCATTTGGCTTTTTAAATGGAAAATTAGCTCCAATCATTAGCGGACACCATGTCGCGTTTGGAGAGCCCCTGTGTGCCTAAACATTGGAGATCCCCCACAAATGACCCCATTTTGGAAACTAGACCCCCAAAGGAACTAATCTAGATGTGTGGTGAGCACTTTGAATCCTCAAGTGCTTCACAGAAGTTTATAACGCAGAGCCATGAAAATAAAAAAAAAATTTATTTTCTCAAAAATGATTTTTTAGCCCGCAATTTTTTATTTTCCCAAGGGTAACAGGAGAAATTTGACCCCAAAAGTTGTTGTCCAGTTTCTCCTGAGTACGCTGATACCCCATATGTGGGGGTAAACCACTGTTTAGGCACATGCTGGGGCTCGGAAGTGAAGTAGTGACGTTTTGAAATGCAGACTTTGATGGAATGCTCTGCGGGCGTCATGTTGCGTTTGCAGAGCCCCTGAGGTGGCTAAACAGTAGAAACCCCCCACAAGTGACCCCATTTTGGAAACTAGACCCCAAAAGGAACTTATCTAGATGTGAGGTGAGCACTTTGAACCCCCAAATGCTTCACAGAAGTTCATAACACAGAGCAGTGAAAATAATAAATACGTTTTCTTTCCTCAAAAATAATTTTTTAGCCCAGAATTTTTTAATTTTCCCAAGGGTAACAGGAGAAATTTGACCCCAATATTTGTTGTCCAGTTTCTCCTGAGTACGGTGATACTCCATATGTGGGGGTAAACTACTATTTGGGCACTTGCCGGGGCTCGGAAGTGAAGTAGTGACGTTTTGGAATACAGACTTTGATGGAATGGTCTGCGGGCATCACGTTGCGTTTGCAGAGCCCCTGGTGTGCCTAAACAGTAGAAACCCCCCACAAGTGACCCCATTTTGGAAACTAGACCCCCAAAGGAACTTATCTAGATATGTGGTGAGCACTTTCAACCCCCAAGTGCTTTACAGAAGTTTATAACGCAGAGCCGTGAAATTAATAAATACGTTTTCTTTCCTCAAAAATAATTTTTTAGCCCAGAATTTTTTATTTTCCCAAGAGTTACAGGAGAAATTGGACCCCAAAAGTTGTTGTCCAGTTTCTCTTGAGTACGCTGATACCCCATGTGTGGGGGTAAACCACTGTTTGGGCACACGTCGGGGCTCAGAAGGGAAGTAGTGACTTTTGAAATGCAGACTTTGATGGAATGGTCTGCGGACGTCACGTTGCGTTTGCAGAGCCCCTGGTGTGCCTAAACAGTAGAAACCCCCCACAAGTGACCCCATTTTGGAAACTAGACCCCCCCAAGGAACTTATCTAGATATGTGGTGAGCACTTTGAACCCCCAAGTGCTTCACAGACGTTTACAACACAGAGAAATGAAAATAAAAAATCATTTTTCTTTCCTCAAAAATGATGTTTTAGCAAGCAATTTTTTATTTTCTCAAGGGTAACAGGAGAAATTGGACCCCAGTAATTGTTGCGCAGTTTGTCCTGAGTATGCTGGTACCCCATATGTGGGGGTAAACCACTGTTTGGGCACACGTCGGGGCTAGGAAGTGAGGGAGCACCATTTGACTTTTTGAATACAAGATTGGCTGGAATCAATGGTGGCGCCATGTTGCGTTTGGAGACCCCCTGATGTGCCTAAACAGTGGAAACCCCTCAATTCTGACGCCAACACACCCCTAACCCTTATCCCAACTGTAGCCGTAACCCTAATCACAACCCTAACCCCAACACACCCCTAACCACAACCCTAACCCCAACACACCCCTAACCCTAACCACAACCCTAATTCCAACCCAACCCTAACCCTAAGGCTATGTGCCAACGTTGCGGATTCGTGTGAGATATTTCCGCACCATTTTTGAAAAATTCGCGGGTAAAAGGCACTGCGTTTTACCTGCGGATTTACCGCGGATTGCCAGTGTTTTTTGTGCGGATTTCACCTGTGGATTCCTATTGAGGAACAGGTGTAAAACGCTGCGGAATCCGCACAAAGAATTGACATGCTGCGGAAAATACAACGCAGCGTTTCCGCGTGGTATTTTCCGCACCATGGGCACAGCGGATTTGGTTTTCCATATGTTTACATGGTACTGTAAACCTGATGGAACACTGCTGCGGATCCGCAGCCAAATTCGCACCATGTGCACATAGCCTAATTCTAAAGGTATGTGCACACGCTGCGGAAAACGCTGCGGATCCGCAGCAGTTTCCCATGAGTTTACAGTTCAATGTAAACCTATGGGAAACAAAAATCGCTGTACACATGCTGCAGAAAAACTGCACGGAAACGCAGCGGTTTACATTCCGCAGCATGTCACTTCTTTCTGCGGATTCCGCAGTGGTTTTACAACTGCTCCAATAGAAAATCGCAGTTGTAAAACCGCAGTGAAATGCGCAGAAAAACCGCGGTAAATCCACACCGGTTTAGCACCGCGGATTTATCAAATCCTCTGCGGAAAAATCCACAGAGGACCAGAATATGTGTGCACATCCCGAACCCTAACCCTAACCCTACCCCTAACCCTACCCCAAACCCTACCGCTAACCCTACCCCTAACCCTAACCCTACCCCTAACCCTACCCCTAACCCAATCTCAGTGATCAAAATTCACTCTGGAACGAATCTGCCGGCCGGCAGATTCCGCGGGCGCACTGCACATGCGCCCGCCATTTTGGAAGATGGCGGCGCCCAGGAAAGAAGACGGACGGACCCCGGGAGGCTCGGTAAGTATAAGGGGGGGGGAAGATCAGGGCACGGGGGGCGTCGGAGCACGGGGGGGGGGTGGATCGGAGCATGGGGGGGTGGATCGAAACACGGGGGGGTGGATTGGAGCATGGGGGGGTGGATCGAAACACGGGGGGGTGGATTGGAGCATGGGGTAGGGGATCGGTGTGCGGGGGGGTGGATCGGAGCACGGGGGGGATCGCTGTGCGGGGGGGGATCGGAGTGCGGGGGGTTTGATTGGAGCACGGGGGGTGTGATTGGAGCACGGGGGAGCGGACAGGAGGACGGGGGAGCGGAGCACAGGACGGACGGGAGCGGAGCACAGATCGGAGGGCTGGGGGGGCGATCGGTGGGGTGGGGTGGGTGCACATAAGTGTTTCCAGCCATGGCCGATGATATTGCAGCATCGGCCATGGCTGGATTGTAATATTTCACCAGTTTTTTAGGTGAAATATTACAAATTGCTCTGATTAGCAGTTTCACTTTCAACAGCCAATCAGAGCGATCGTAGCCACGGGGTGGGTGAAGCCACCCCCCCTGGGCTAAACTACCACTCCCCCTGTCCCTGCAGATCGGGTGAAATGGGAGTTAACCCTTTCACCGGATCTGCAGGGACGCGATCATTCTGTGACACCGCATATGCGTCACAGGTCGGATTGGAACTGACTTTCATGACGCATACGCTGTGTCACAGGTCGGGAAGGGGTTAATATTAATTGAAAAAATATCTACAATAGAGGAAATTTTTCCTTATCAAATATAACGATGAACTTTTTCATATGAAAGCAAGCTGAAAGGGGTTGTCCCATGAACAAAGTACATTTTAATGAATAGATCTTAAGGGTCAGATCACATGACCGGAACATTGGCTATTTCCTCGTGGACAGGTGTACACATAGAATCATGGGGCCCTAGAGCAGAAGTTCTAATGAGGCCCCCCTCCAACAAAAAGAATCGTAATATTCGGTGCATTCACAGAAGAGTATATCTCACAACTTTGCAGCTATTACAAAGTAATTTTTTTCCTTGTGAAACCCCTAATTTGCCATTTAATTGGCCCATATAGAATGATTCCAACAAATGTGACTCCAAACACTTTATGATACCCCACAGTGAATTCCTTCACAGTACCCTCCATCGACAGCAAAGTATGGTGACCCCAGCACAGTATGATGCTGCAACTGTGATCCCTATCACAGCCCTCCACACAATATAATGGGCCCTACATCATCCACTAATCCACTGTACAGTACAATAAACCCACATAGACCTCTATACAGAATAATGGGCCCCACATTTCATTCTATACAATATAATGGGCATCACATAGTTCTCCATACAGTATTATGGGCCCCACATTTCCAGGATCCAGGATATCGATACAGTTGAACGCGTGGTGTTCTGAGCGAGATTTGGCCTGCGGGCCAGAGTTTGACATGTATGTTCCAGACTAAGGGTACACAAAGTGCAGAAATTTATTAATAACTCAGATTGACAGGGTTAGTTATAGAAGGTGCTCAGATTCAGATCTCGTCCCAAGATCTCGGGAGACAAGATCTGAATCTGAGCATGCGCCGCCCCCAGCGGCCATTTTCCCAGAGGCCACCGCATTGCAGCAAAGGAGCTGCCGGTGCCTCCGGGCTTTGAGGAAATGCCGGAGGAGCCCCGACTCTGCACGAAGATACACCGCCGCTCCCCAGCACAGAGCCCCAACGCTGCACGAAGATACGCCGCCCCACAGCACAGCACCCACGTGGCACAAAGAGGAGCAGCCGACGCCGCTCCCCAGCACAGAGACCCCACACGCTGCTACAATGAGGTAATAGGGGGATACTCCACTCACACTTTCCTGTGAGACACCCCCTCTCTTCGTCATCGGGACCACTCCCCCCCCCCAAAAGGCACATTAGTCACCGGCCCTATAAGACGACACATGGCATATAAGGAGACCCCCAACTTTTAAGAAGATTTTATATTTTAACTGGAAAAGTTGGGAGGTCGTCTTACGCCCAGTCGTCTTATTCGCCGGAAAATATGGTAGTTAAAAAACTATCAAAAAAAGCAAAACGTGGAAAAAAAAGCACAAAAACCAGGTAGCTGTTTTTCGCTGACCTGCAAAACACCATATATTGCAAAAACAAGGGTGCTGGGTAAGACAGGTCAACTCTAGTAGCCCCTGCCAGGACCCTGCCGGTCAGCGGAGTTTGGCACCCAATCTCAGACGTAAATGGTGCCCCCGCTCCACAGCGGCTCACCCTAATATCCCTAGAAATCCCTACTCAAAAAGGTCATACACAGGTCACAGACAACAAAAGAAACTATACCGATTGGGCTACAATTGCCCGGATGGTCCAAGCATCTATATATACAGTAGTTACAACAGCTATTGTGTCAACTGAGCAGTCCAAAGGGTATAAATAAGGTGGGCAGGAGATATGCTAAAGTAACCAAAGTATCAACAATTTGCCAACAGTATGGTCAAAATCCCAACAGCAACCACAACCACAAAATTAAAGATTCCTCATCAAGAACATAATAGATAATTGGTTAATTTTCCAAAAGGGAAAGGGAAAAAGGGGGGGATTAACTCACCCTCCACAGTCCCTATTTACGGAGTCCCTACCTGGCTGCGGAGGTTGGTATCCTAGATATAAATGCAAAATGGCGCCCCTGCTCCCTTGAAAGGTCCCTACAGCTCTCCCTTCAATTAACACCCAGATGGATATATATAACAGAAGTAGAGATGGGGGGAAAAAGGGACATTACATTGGACCATAGTCCCAAAGTATACTTTATAGGACCTGCTCAATAATAACCCCCTTATTTTCTATCCAATCAATTCTTATAAATAAAGGGTTTTAGTGGTGCATAACGTATGGTGCAAGTACACAGATTCAAATTAATATTAATACAGAAACATGACTACCTAATAGCGGGCTCAGGCTTCACAGCCAAAAAAAGACATTATCTTTCCCAAAAGACTTGCCACAGGAACAGCTATTCCTCTATTCAATGAATGGACACAAATAAAAATAATGTAAAAAACTGGTTAATTTTTGGAGATACCAATGCAACACTTGAAAAATGCAGCCAGGCCCCAACTATATGGTCACAGACATGCCTGACGATGTCTGGTGAGTGGTGACTGCTCATACTGTGTATGTATTCCATGTTATGGAGCACAGGAGTGTCAGGTAGAACCATAGGGTTGGGTTACTATTCATAGTGCACTGTACGGCCATGTCTGTTACCATGTCTTCATCTACATAAGAAGTAAATGAAGAAAAGAAATGGCCCTGCATGACTTCTGCAATAATCAATGTAATTTATGAGAGAAATGGAACACGACTGTGTGAATGTCTCGCATAAGCTAAAATAGACAAACTTGAATCCATGGTCTCATTCTTTCTGGCTTGGGAATGGGAGAATAGAAGACCTTTATCCTTCAGATAGGTAGGAGTCGTATTAGAAATTTGTGATGTTTATTATGTTTTTTTAAGCTATGCCCTTGGTTTAAACTGACAATGTGGCCCTTGGGCTAATAAAAAGAGTGTGCGCTCCGGCTTTAGACTAAATGCTTCTGCAGCAGAATTTCTTCATAGTAGGTCATGAAACATCCCCTATTAAAGAAAATGCTACCTATGCTTCCAAAGGAATCAGAAGAACATACAGTGGGTACGGAAAGTATGCAGATCCGTTTAAATTTTTCACTCTTTGTTTCATTGCAGCCATTTGGTAAATATAAAAAAGGTCATTTGTTCACATTAATGTACACTCTGCAACTCATCTTGACTGCAAAAAACAGAAATGTAGAAATTTTTGCAAATTTAATAGAAAAGAAAAACTGAAATATCACATGGTCATAAGTATTCAGATCCTTTGCTCAGACACTCATATTTAATGAGTGTCTGTGCAAACAAATGCTCTCCATTTCCTTGTGATCCTCCTTGACATGTATCCAAGGAGAAAAAGGAAAATGCGGCACTCACCCAGGTAGATTGCGAATCAAAGTCCTTTATTCATCATAACGTAACAACGGACATAGTAAGGAGAGGCGGCTGGGAGAGATCAGCGGTGCGGGGAGAAAGAACAGGACTACGATCGTTTCGCGCTTGTGCGCTTCCACGGGTCCTCTCCTTACTATGTCCGTTGTTACGTTATGATGAATAAAGGACTTTGATTCGCAATCTACCTGGGTGAGTGCCGCATTTTCCTTTTTCTCCTTGGATATTTGTTCACTGCTTTTTATGCTGAGCACCACCCGAACATTGCAGACTATATACGTGCTATAGGAGTCTTGCAGTGGAATCCTCAGGCTGCGGCTACACCGCCTGCTGCGATAACACCTAGTGCCGTTCATATTTTGTGCTCCTCCTTGACATGGTTCTACTCCTTCATTGGAGTCCATTTGTGCTTAAACTGATAGGGCTTGATTTGGAAATGCACACACCTGTCTATATAAGACCTCACAGCTCACAGTGCATGTTAGATGAAATGAGAATCATGAGGTCAAAGGAACTGGCCAAGGAGCTCAAAGACAAAATGGCAAGGCACAGATCTGGCCAAGGTTACAAAAAAATTTCTGCAGTACTCAACGTTCCTAAGAGCACAGTGGCCTCCATAATCCTTAAATGGAAGAAGATTGGGACCACCAGAAGTCTTCCTAGATCTGGCCGTCCAGCCAAACTGAGCAATCGTGGGTGAAGACGTTGGTGAGAGAGGTAAAGAAGAACCCCAACATCACTGTAGCTAAGCTCCAGAGACACGGTAGGGAGATGGGAGAAAGTTCCACAAAGTCAAATGTCACTGCAGCCCTCTTCCAGTCGGGCATTTATGGCAGAGTGGCCTGACGGAAGCCTCTCCTCAGTGCAAGACTTATGAAAGCCCGCATAGAGTTTGCTAAAAAAAAAAAAACACATTAAAGGGAATCTGTCCCGCCAAATTCAGGTGACAGGTTCCCTTTAAGAACTCCCAGACTATGAGAAATAAGATTCTCTGGTCTGGTGAGATGAAGATAGACATTTTTGGTGATAATTCTAAGCGGTATGTGTGGAGAAAACCAGGCACCGCTCATCACCTGCCCAATACCATACCAACAGTGAAACATGGTGATGGCAGCATCATGCTATGGGGTTGTTTTTCAGCTGCAGAAACAGGACCACTGGTTGTCATTAAAGGAAACATGAATGCGACCAAGTACAGAGATATCCTGAATGAAAACCTTTTCCAGAGTGCTCAGGACCTCAGACTTGGCCTAACGTTCACCTTCCAACAAGACAATGACCCTAAGCACACAGCTAAAATAACAAAGGAGTGACTTCAGAACAATTCTGTGACTTTTCTTGACTAGTCCAGCCAGAGCCCTGACCTAAACTCAATTGAGCATCTCTGGAGAGACCTGAAAATGGCTGTTCACCAACGTTCACCATCCAACCTGACGGAACTGGAGAGGATCTGCAAGGAAGAATGGCAGATGATCCCCAAATCCAGGTGCGAAAAACTTGTTGCATCATTCCGAAGAAGACTCATGGCTGTACTAGCTCAAAAGGGTGCTTCTACTCAATACTGAGGAAAGGGTCTGAATACTTATTACCATGTGATATTTCAGTTTTTCTTTTTTAATAAATTTGCAAAAATTACTACATTTCTGTTTTCTTTCAGTCAAGATGGGGTGCAGAGTGTACATTAATGAGAAAAAATGAACTTTTTTTAATTTACCAAATGGCTGAAATGAAACAAAGAGTGAAAAATGTAAAGGGGTCTGAATACTTTCCGTACCCACTGTACAGTGGCATGAGTGCTTTATGAAGATGTCAAAAGCCATTTGTGCAATAGTATGCACACAGGTCACACTAAGATTGTGGGATTATGGATAGCTAGGAGTATGCAAATAATCGCTCTCAAAGAGCCATTCACTTGTCTCCTTGTACATGGAAACAGGAGGATATGAGTTTATTCAGTCACGCTTATAACCCATTGCCATTCTACTTACAGACCAGTTACACCTATCCTCTGTTTGGACCCTTATTTCCAAATATAGTTTTTCTGCAGAAATCTTGGGGTAGGCAGGTGCAAGTAGGAATGGGATGATTATTTGTGATTTCCGCATCTATAGTAAAAAAAAACCTTTAAAATAGATAAGAAGAATGAAGCACCAACCAAGGCAACCAAGAAACATGGTGACGCTCAGCCACGTTTATGTGGTGTATAATTGATCTGTCAACAGAATAAAGAGATGTGTCGGGAGCACAACAAATATATAAATGTATCCGCTAGTGTGCTACACAATGCATGGGAAATGCAAATACTGAACCAAAGAAGAAGAAGACACTGCATAAATGTGTGCACACCTATGTATCAAAAGAATAACAACTTTATTATAAGACACACAGCAATACAAAATATAAAACCATTAAAAACATGTCCCATAAGGATCAAAAAACGAACACACCATATTCCTTGAGTGATGATATACCTACAAGTCACAGCCCAAGATGTGGAAAAAATGCTCATACACTAATATGCATAAATACAAATACAATCAAATATATAAAGGCCGAGCACTTGTGAAAATAAGAAAGTAACCACACAGATCCTGATAACGTGTGGGCGTCCCCAAAGTTATCAAAGCATAAGCCAAGTTCAGCCAAATAAAATATTCATTAGGTGAAAGAAACCCTGTGGCTAATGCTAAATGTCCATAGTAGGGGAAGCAAAAAGGCCAGAAAAATATATAGGCTAAATCAGCACAGAGGCATAGAGAGGCCTACAAGATCACAGCCACAAAATAAAGAAGCAGCAATTATGGCTGAAAAATAGCACAGCCCAAAAGGTGCAGACAGAGCTGTATGACCACCTTAAAAAAATGAAAGGGGAGCCAAAAAGATAGTTACATGCCTGGTGGCTGCCATAAAGAGGACCCCAATGCTGGCGAATCTGCGGGCAAACAAGGAGAAGGTGTGGGAGACTCCCACGCGTATCGCTGCACTGGGCAGCTTCGTCAGGGAAAGTGATTCTCCTGTAGAGTATAGCCGCTATAAGTAGCGGTATTAATGTTTCCTAATCTTACCGGTGTGTAGCGATCCAGGTGGACAAGACCGGAAGTCGCAGGGGGTGGAAGCGCAAGCGCAGAAGCCAAGGAAGGCTGGGATGCAGTGTGCATGGTACAATGAACAGCCGAATGAGCGGCAAGATAGAAAAAGGCTGCCTAAGACAGGCACGCAGGCGCATGAGGCGCGATCCAGGTGGGAGCACGATCCAGATGGAAGCGCAAGCGCAGAAGCCAGGGAAGGATGGGATGCAGAGCGCATGGTAAAAGAACAGCGAGATGAGCGGTCAAGATGGAAAGAGAAAAAAAAAAAAGCTGCCTAGGTTAGGCACGCAAGCGCATGAGCTCCCCAGTAAGGGAACTCACTGCGCAGGCGTGGAGATAAAGAAAGCACAGTAAGTGCATTGTGCGGCCGCACAAAAGGAGGAAAGCATAAATAAAATGCAAGCAAAGAAGAAGCATGGGATTGTATAAAGGTGGGGGACCAAATGAATGAAAAACAAGAAGAAAAAATAAAAAATGAAAATAAAGAATACCGAAAGATATCTGTAAGAGACAGAGCAGTTTAACAAATATTGCATCTCAATAGCCTATCCATACAAGCAATATGTATAATAATATAATGCATAACCAATGATGTATAATCAATATAAATATACAGGCTACAGTACCTATACACTAGAAGTAAACACACTAACAGTAACAATAAAGCAAAAACCCATTAAACCCAAAGAAATAGAAAAATATGAAAAATATATATCAAAACAAAATATAACAACAATACCAATAAAGATAAAAATAAGAAAAAAAAAATGTACAAAAATAAATGGTGCCCATAAAGGGACCAAACAAACATATAGCAAAATATATACACATATGTATAAGAATTTAGAAAAAAGTTCGTCCAATATGATCCCGGCATGTAGTAAGGCATACGGCAATAAACTTCGTCCGTGGAACTGGAAGTAGGCAACCACATAAGTACAGGGCCAGTGAGCGCTTCCATAGAAGTCATATTCCAGATGCCCGATAAATGTCCAGGTCCGAGGCTTTACCAGAATGATACCGGACTGAAGCAAAGGGGTTTAAAATGCCCCTACTATTGATAGACGTCAGAAACTCATCCGATCTGAACCCAACATCCAGTAAGATATACGCCAACAACCTTCGTCCATAGAACTCAAAGTAGGGAAACCACACAGGTACAAGGCCAATGAAAGCTTCCATAGAAGTAATATTCCAGATGCCTGATAAATGTCCAGGTCCGAGATGTTACCAGAAAGATACCGGACCGAAATAAAGGGGTTTTAGATGCCCCTAATGTTGATAGATGTCAAGAAATGAATAAAGGCTGTCCAAGGAATCCTACGAGCTGACTTGAACATGGCAAGGACAAAAATAATGACCCAGGAGAGCCTGATTAGGTGACCTGAATACCAAGATGATCATGGATAATTTAAACAGACCCAGTTAACCCAAAAAGCCAGTGTAGAGAAGTTCTTCATTCAAACCGGAGGGTGAAATAGACTTCAAACGAAAGATCCAGCGGGCCTCATGTTGCAATAACCATCTATGCCGGTCACCACCTCTTTCATTGAGTAAGATCCTCTGTAGACCAAAAAACTGAGTATTAGTAGATTTACCACCATGCACTTTCAGATAATGAGCCGCAATCGGGGTTAAAACCTTACCCTTTTTAAGGTCAGAGGGCAGAGGGACGCCGCGGCTTATCTCCTGACCACCAGGTATACTTACTACATTTACATCTTTCATGCCTTGGTAAGACTATCTTTGTGTGTCATGTTATTAGGAAATTTGGCGTTTTAGCTCCTCTTATATACATATACTATGACAGACAGAGACTAGTCTCTTTTGGGTAGTACACTGTTTACATTTTGTATAGGCTATATATGATGTACTTGTATTATTACTGGCATGTCAGTCTAAATATTAGAGATAGGCCTATGGCAGATTCATCCCTCGTTTTTGGTTCCAGAACCTTCCTTACTAGTGGAATTATGTTGTTTTTAAATATCTTCTAATAAAATATTGGTTTTTATATTGTACCATGGTCGAGATCATTTCAATCATTGATCACGTCGGTGTGAGATAGTTTAGCTATATGGTACTTTGTCCCCCGTTCCTAGGGGTGTTATAAATCCTAATCTGTGTATACCTTTTTAAGGTCAGAATGAGCTAAATGAATTGTAGATAGATATTTTTGGGCTCGTTTCCTCAATCAATATAATTGATCTGTGTGAATGGTTGTAGACCGCTTTTGTCTGAAAACTTGAAAACTTTTTGATAGGCATAATGGGAGTGATTCTCTGTAATGAAATGAGTATCCTTCAGAAAATAGAGAAAAATGTCTGACTGTGGTACTACAGGGGGACTTTTTCTGGGAAAATCCAGTTCTATAATCTAGCCTTTGTACTCTGATATGAGTCAGTAAAGCTTTTAAAGTGTTATTAGCAACTTCGGAAGGTCTGTCAATGATAAATAATTTATTTTGCGAGGCCTTGCAATAACTATATTACACTAGATGGTGGCCCGATTCTAACGCATCGGGTATTCTAGAATATGCATGTCCACGTAGTATATAGCACAGCCACGTAGTATATTGCCCAGTGACGTAGTATATTTCCCAGTCACGTAGTATATTACCCAGCCACGTAGTATATTGACCAGTGACGTACTATATTGCCCAGCTACATAGTATATTGCCCAGTGACATAGTATATTGCCCAGGGACGTAGTATATTGACCAGTGACGTAGTATATTGCCCAGCTACGTAGTATATTGCCCAGCTACGTAGTATATTGCCCAGCCACGTAGTATATTGCCCAGTGAGGAAGTATATTGCCCAGCCACGTAGTATATTGCCCAGTCATGTAGTATGTAGTATATTGCCCAGCCACGTAGTATATTGACCAGTGACGTACTATATTGCCCAGCTACATAGTATATTGCCCAGTGACATAGTATATTGCCCAGGGACGTAGTATATTGACCAGTGACGTAGTATATTGCCCAGCTACGTAGTATATTGCCCAGCTACGTAGTATATTGCCCAGCCACGTAGTATATTGCCCAGTGAGGAAGTATATTGCCCAGCCACGTAGTATATTGCCCAGTCATGTAGTATGTAGTATATTGCCCAGCCACGTAGTATATTGCCCAGCCACGTAGTATATTGCCTAGTCACGTAGTATATTGCCCAGTGAGGTAGTATATTGCCCAGCCATGTAGTATATTGCCCAGTCACGTAGTATATTGCCCAGTCAGGTAGTATATTGCCCAGCTATGTAGTATATTGCCCAGCCATGTAGTATATTGCCCAGTAACGTAGTATATTGCCCAGTCACATAGTATATTGCCCAGTCACGTAGTATATTGCACAGCCCACGTAGTACAAAGCACAGCCCATGTAGTATATTGCACAGCCCACGTAGTATATAGCAATGTGGGCATCATATCCCTGTTAAAAAAAAGAATTAAAATAAAAAATAGTTATGGTATATACTCACCTTCCGGAGCCCCCGGATCCAAGCGAAGCGGTTACCGACGCTGAGTCCTTGCGCGCTCCGTTCTGAAGAGTGCATTGCAGTCTCACGAGATGATGACGTAGCGGTCTCGCGAGACCGCTACGTCATCATCTCGCGAGATCGCAGCATGGACCAGTTACCGGAGCGACACGAGTGGGAAAGGCCTGTTGTGGATCCGAGGGGCCGACGGACGGTGAGTATATAACGATTTTTTATTTTTTTAATTATTTTTAACATTAGATCTTTTTACTATTGATGCCGCATAGGCAGCATCAATAGTAAAACGTTGGTCACACAGGGTTAATAGCGGCGGTAACCGAGTGCGTTACACCGCGGCATAGCGCGGTCAGTTAACGCTGCCAATAACACTATGTGAGCGGTGACCGGAGGGGAGTATGGAGGGGGCACTGACTGCGGGGAGGAAGGAGCGGCCATGTTGCCACTGGACTGTGCCCGTCGCTGATTGGTTGTGGCTGTTTTGCCGCGACCAATCAGCGACTTGGATTTCCATGATAGACAGAGGCCGCGACCAATGAATATCTGTGACAGACAGACGGAAGTAACCCTTAGACAATTATAAAGTAGATTTTTAGTACATACAGCATTTCTCTTTAATACTTGAAATGTAAGTACCAGTGGGGACTGAATAATTTTAGACTCCAGCAGTATTTAAGAACCCAAAAATCAAGAACCTTACAGGTCCCATAGAAGAATGGTAGAAGCCTATCCGAAGGTTACTTTCTATGTCGCTGGAATCGCTTGATGTTAATCTTCTGTTTCAAACATCCCAAGATTAAGAATGGAAATATTGAAGCTTCTAAGCCATAATATGCATCATTGTTGCAGTGTGGCGCAAATATCACATCACGCCAAGCCAGCAAATCAATAGCAAAGGCCGGCTGGCAAATCTTACATGACGCCACCAGTTAAAACGTGGTTCTTCCTCTCACATGCCAGCAGCCACAGATCACTGTCATGGTTGATAGAATAGAAGGTGAAAATCAATAAAAAAAAAAATTAGTCTTAATGGGAATTTATCATTAAGTATTTGCTACCCCTCAGAGCAATATGGTATAGGGTCAGAGACCCTCATTCAAAGGAGGTTTCACTTACTTTACTGGGTGTTCGTTTATAGGGTGCTCTCTCTGCTGCAGGTCTACCAGTTATGTGAATGCTGAGCTCTGTATAACCTTACCAACACCACTGATTGGCAGCTTTCTGTGTACACTATGCATAGGCAGAAGGCTGCCAATCAGTGGTGGGGGCGGGGTTATGCAGGGGTCATGAATATGAAGACAACACAGCAGCAGGATTACTAGTCCTCTAGTAATAATTAGCACATAAAACACTGATTTATCAAAACTACAGCAAGTAGCCCAGTAAGTGACACATCGCTGGAATCAGGGTCTCTGTCTCTACATTATGCTGCTCTAAGATAAGGTAGAAAAAATTGGTGACAGATTCCCTTTAAATTCATCTAGCAGGTAGCACAACCCTATATCAAGTTTTATAATCCATTAAAATCTGTCTAAAATCTTTAGACGCACAAATAAAAGACCTCTACCATGAGGATGTATCTAATTAGATAAGTTGTATTTCACTGATAATGATGGATTTAACCTTTAGCCAACTCTAGAGTAATTATAATAGAATATCTCACTAGGTGAAGGCTGTTCTAGGGTTCCTGGTCTGACTGCCAGACTTAATCGGGACACTGGACCTAAAAAGGCTAAACACGCCTCTAGGCTAAATTTTTAATAATTCACATAAAATTTCAATTTCCCTATAACAAACATTCATATCACAGAAATAACATTTCAGATCAGCATCTCATAGTGAATCAGGTGTAAAGGGCTGAAGCAAATGGCGAGAATATATTATTAGTCACTGTGACCTTTCTTCACATAGAACATTTCCACAATCACAAGAATAAAAGTGACTCATTGTACACTTACAAGTGACAGAAAAAGAAGAGATGGAAGTCGCTTTGCCACAGAGCAGGCTGTCCATTGCTAATCTTATTCTAACTGCGTCATAAGAATATTGAAATGTGCCATGATCTTTTCACTCACCCTTCAGGGAAGAGATGGTTACTAAAGGGAAAGCTCAAAATTGGCCAACTCTAGATCAGGACACACATACGCGAGATACGGCCGAGTCTCGCAGGTGAAATCCCAGCTCTGGCGCCGGCACTCCGGAGCGGAGCGTGCAGCCACACAGCAATACATGGAGCTGCACGCTCCGCTCCCAAGTGCTGGCGCCAGAGCTTGGATTTCACATGCAAGACTCGGCCGTATCTCGAGTATGTGTGATCCCGGCCTAACACAAACCGCCATACCTTGATATTAGTCATTCTGACAGAGGCCACGCAACAGTCTTCGCTCCTTAAAGGGGCTGTTGCAATTATCCCCTACTCACAATATTTTTTCCTCTGATCAAACATGTTTTGAGACCATCTGATGGATACAATTGTGCCTTCTATATAATTATACACTTGATCTAATTTTAAAGGAGTCCGTCCTGGTAGTGGATAGCAGTTAACCTGTCAAAACAGGGCCAACTTTAAGACTTACTAGTAACACTCGAAAAATCACTAGAGCAGTTATATAGTCATATGTTCTAGCTCAGGGGCATACCTAGAAATCATGGGGCCCTATAGCAGAAGTTCTATTTGCCTCACCCCTCCCTCCCAAATATATATATATATATATATATAGATATATCTGGCAGGGTCACAAAAGAGCAAATCCCACAGCGTTGCAGCCATTTTCCTCTTCTATAGTCTTCCATACAGTATGATAGGCACCATATAATCCTACATACTGTATTATGGGCACCACGTAGTCCCCTATACAGTATAATGGGAACTATATAGCACTCCATACAGTATAATGGGCCCCACACAGTATAACGAACCCCACATAGTCCTCCATACAGTATAACAGGCCCCATATAGTGCTCCGTACAGTATAATGAGCCCTATATAGTGCTCCATACAGTATAATGGGCCCTATATAGTGCTCCATACAGTATAATCGGCCTCATATAGTGCTCCATGCAGTATAATGATCCCAATATAGTTCTCCATGCAATATAATGAGCCCCATATAGTGCTCCATACATAAAAAATAAATACTCACCTCTCCCTGTTCCCCAACTGCTCCAGTCTCTCCAGTCTCCGGTCTTCTGACCCTCTGCACAGCTCAGCACAGAGTGTGTGCTGAGACGACACAGAGGGGGAATGACAGGAGAGGGAGAATCAGCTGACAGTTACTTACTGCAGGTTATATGCCCATTTTGTTTTTATCTTTGGTTTTAGCAGAGACTATTCTGCAGGGAAAGCAGTAAGGTCTATGTTTGTATAACAGTAAACCGACCAAGAGGTTTAAGATATCTTAAATCACCCCACCCAGAGATTGAAAAATGACTGTACATTTCTCATTTATAGTCATCCTACCTGGTGCTCTCAATTTGCCTCCTGCTGCCTTGGCTGCTCAGACTGGGGCTACTTTCCTGCGGCTTCCATGATTGCCACTGCAGTAGCATGGACAGTGCAGGCCCAAGTCTAAACCATGCCTTCCCTGGGTTGCCTGTGCTGAAGAGTAGGCCAGGAGAGGCATGGTTTACACTTACGGATCAATTGCGGATCAGCAGCGTTTCTGCACCTCAAAAAATGCTGCGGATCCGCAGAGAATCCGCAACGTGTGCACATACCCTAATAGATCACTATATATATATATATACATATATATATATATATTTATATATATATATATATATATATATATATATATACAATGCCTACAAGTAGTATTCAACCCCCTGCAGATTTAGCTGGTTTAATAAGATGCAAATAAGTTAGAGCCTTCAAACTTCAAACAAGAGCAGGATTTATTAACAGATGCATAAATCTTACAAACCAATAAGTTTTGTTGCACAGTTAAATTTTTATAAATTTTAAACATAAAAGTGTGGGTCAATTATTATTCAACCCCTAGGTTTAATATTTTGTGGAATAACCTTTGTTTGCAATTACAGCTAATAATCGTCTTTTATAAGACCTGATCAGGCCGGCACAGGTCTCTGGAGTTATCTTGGCCCACTCCTCCATGCAGATCTTCTCCAAGTTATCTAGGTTCTTTGGGTGTCTCATGTGGACTTTAATCTTGAGCTCCTTCCACAAGTTTTCAATTGGGTTAAGGTCAGGAGACTGACTAGGCCACTGCAACACCTTGATTTTTTGCCTCTTGAACCAGGCCTTGGTTTTCTTGGCTGTGTGCTTTGGGTCGTTGTCTTGTTGGAAGATGAAATGACGACCCATCTTAAGATCCTTGATGGAGGAGCGGAGGTTCTTGGCCAAAATCTCCAGGTAGGCCGTGCTATCCATCTTCCCATGGATGCGGACCAGATGGCCAGGCTCCTTGGCTGAGAAACAGCCCCACAGCATGATGCTGCCACCACCATGCTTGACTGTAGGGATGGAATTCTTGGGGTCATATGCAGTGCCATCCAGTCTCCAAACGTCACGTGTGTGGTTGGCACCAAAGATCTCGATCTTGGTCTCATCAGACCAGAGAACCTTGAACCAGTCAGTCTCAGAGTCCTCCAAGTGATCATGAGCAAACTGTAGACGAGCCTTGACATGACGCTTTGAAAGTAAAGGTACCTTACGGGCTCGTCTGGAACGGAGACCATTGCGGTGGAGTACGTTACTTATGGTATTGACTGAAACCAATGTCCCCACTGCCATGAGATCTTCCCAGAGCTCCTTCCTTGTTGTCCTTGGGTTAGCCTTGACTCTTCGGACAAGCCTGGCCTCGGCATGGGAGGAAACTTTCAAAGGCTGTCCAGGCCATGGAAGGCTAACAGTAGTTCCATAAGCCTTCCACTTCCGGATGATGGTCCCAACAGTGGAGACAGGTAGGCCCAACTCCTTGGAAAGGGTTTTGTACCCCTTGCCAGCCTTGTGACCCTCCACGATCTTGTCTCTGATGGCCTTGGAATGCTCCTTTGTCTTTCCCATGTTGACCATGTATGAGTGCTGTTCACAAGTTTGTGGAGGGTCTTAAATAGTCAGAAAAGGCTGGAAAAAGAGATAATTAATCCAAACATGTGAAGCTCATTGTTCTTTGTGCCTGAACTACTTCTTAATACTTTAGGGGAACCAAACAGAATTCTGGTGGGTTGAGGGGTTGAATAATAAATGACCCTCTGAAAAGACTTTTCACAATTTAAAAAAAAAATAAACAAAGAAATAACATTCTTTTTTGCTGCAGTGCATTTCACACTTCCAGGCTGATCTACAGTCCAAATGTCACAATGCCAAGTTAATTCCAAATGTGTAAACCTGCTAAATCTGCAGGGGGTTGAATACTACTTGTAGGCACTGTATATAAGAAAAAATGGAATGGCACATATCCAATAAGCGGGTGCACAAGCCTCCACAGCAAAGCATCCAATACTTGCCCCAATCCAGATAAAGTGAAAAAAAGGGAAGGCAGCACTCCATAGACTTTAAGTGAAAAAATGTGGATTTTAAGTCTTGAAAATGGCGCAGTGTGAGCCGAAACGTCGCCATGACATGTGGGTCTGATCAAAATCCACATTTTTTCGCTTATAGTCTACAGAGTGCTGCCTTCCCTTCTTTTTCACTATATATATATATATATATATATATATATATATATATATATATTGTAGCATGGCTAACGGGTGTGTGGTCGACGGGAGGTATGTGTCACATAGGTACCTTGTCGCTGTAATGTAACCCGGAATATTTCTTTGTTTTACATAACCATATATTTGTGTTTCAGGACCTGTGGTGATGTCAGACCACATGGCTAATCATGTGATAGATTACTGGGTGTGGTTAGTCCTATATAAGACAGGCTAATGCTTAACACAGTAGATATGTGAGGAGGTGAAACCCTCCTGAGTGTGTCAAGGCTCCAGGACTGAGCCGGAAGGACTGGACATTTGTTTTCCTTTCCTGAGCCAAAGGCTATTTGTTTTCAATAATTTCGCCACGTGGTTTATGATGCAATAAACCCTATGAACTTTTCAAGAAACGTGCCTCCTGAGTCTCAGATGTCGCACCCGAGTGAGTGAAATCCCTACAATTGGTGGTAGACGTGCGGGCACGAAGAGCCTGTTATTGGATGTCCTGGGTCAAGTCTGTGGTAAGCCAGCAAGCATTGCCGGAGAAAATGGAGGACCTGCTGAAACACCTGCTCCAGTCGCAGCAAGAGAGCAACAGGCTGTTGATGCAGCAGATTCAACAGAACCAGCAGCAGATACAACAGAGCCAGCAGGAGCAACGGCAGCAGATGCAACAGAACCAGCAGGAGCAACGGCAGCAGATGCAGCTTCTGGCAACCGCCATCCAGGGCAAGACGAGCGCCCCAACCCCAGGTCTGGCTGATGACACCCACGTTCAGAAGACGGTAAGACGCGCGTTGCAAAAAATGACTCCTGGGGATGATGTTGAGGCCTTCCTGACGGTGTTTGAGAGGGTCGCTGAGCGGGAAAAACTTCCGCCAGAGCAGTGGGCAGAGGTACTGGCGCCATACCTGACGGGAGAACCCCAGAAGGCGTACTATGATTTGACCTTACAGGATGCCAAAGAGTATCACAAATTGAAAGCCGAGATTCTCGCACGTTTGGGGGTGACACTGACTGTCAGGGCACAGCGAGTTCACTGCTGGGCCTATCACCGGGACAAACCACCTCGTTCCCAAAAGTTTGATCTGTTGCACCTGGTCCAGAAATGGCTGCAGCCAGAGTCATCTACACCTGCACAGATGGTAGAACGGGTGATGATGGATCGGTTTGTCCATTCCCTCCCAAGGCCTATACAGTCTTGGGTTGCCCAGGGTGATCCCCAGAATGCCGACGAGCTGATCGGACTGGTTGAGAGATACCAAGGGTTGGAAGGCTCCTTCGGGAGGCAGCCCATGCCGTACTGGGGGTCCCAGAAGGGAGCTGAGTCCCAAAAAGGGGTGGTGTGTCCAAGGTCACAAAGGGCGGGGGAGGTGGTGCCCAAGATCCCTACGGGTGATATTATTTGTTGGAGGTGCCACGGGCCAGGACATATAGCTGCCCATTGTTCCCAGACCACTGAGCAGATGGACTGCAGCATGGGACGCCGTTGTTCATACTATGCGTATCCAGCCTGTAGTGTGAACTCTCCATCCAACGAGGGACCTCAAGCGTGTCCCGTAAAGGTGAACGGTCGAGCAGTAACGGCACTGTTAGACTCGGGGAGCCTAGTGACCCTGGTGAGGGCCACTTTTCCTCTCCACCTGCTCCCAGGAAAGAAGGTCGGAGTGCGGTGCATACATGGTGATGCAAAGGACTACCCTATGGCCAGGGTGGACATTGAAACGGCACTGAGTCCCACATAGTCGGCGTCGTTCAGGACTTGTTGCACCCTATAATTATTGGCCGGGATATCTGTTTGTTTTGGGATTTGTGGGGGAAAGGTTCTGAGCTCCCTAGCAAGAGTAGGGAACCAATGAACCCTGGAAGGGTGTCGCCACACCCAGAGTCAGACAGGTTTCATTTTTGTGTCCTGGTTGGAGATGAGGAGGAAGTGTCCCCTGCATCTGACATTCTGGAGTTAGAGGTATCCGGTGAAAATTTTGGGACTGCCCAACATAGGGACCCCACTCTGAGGGAAGCCTTTAATAATGTCACAGTTATTGACGGGGTGGTACAGGAGCCGGGGGCAGACACAAGATTTCCTCATTTTCTGATGAGTGGGGAGTTGTTGTACTTGGTCACGAAAATAAGGGAGGAGTTGGTAGAGCAGTTGGTAGTGCCGGGTCCGTATAGACGGAAGGTGTTGGACATGGCCCATTCACACATCTTGGGTGGACACCTAGGGGTGGAAAAAACGCAGGAACGGGTTGTGCAGAGGTTCTTTTGGCCTGGGTGTCACCGGGAAATAGTGAACTATCGCAGGTCCTGCCCTACATGTCAGCTAACTGCTCCCACTCCTCATTTCCGGAACCCCCTTGTGCCACTGCCCATTATTGAGGTACCGTTCGAGAGAATTGCCATGGACTTGGTCGGTCCCTTAGTTAAATCAGCTCGGGGCCATCAGTATATATTAGTCATCCTGGACTATGCCACATGCTATCCTGAGGCAATTCCCTTGAGAAATTCTTCCTCAAAGAGCATAGCCCGCGAGTTGGTCCATGTCTTTTCCCGGACAGGTCTGCCGAAGGAGATCCTGACTGACCAGGGTACACCTTTCATGAGCAAGGTGATGAGGGAGTTATGCAAAGCCCTGAAAATCTCCCAGTTGAGGACCTCGGTGTACCATCCCCAGTCAGATGGCCTTGTTGAGAGATTTAACAAGACTCTGAAGAGCATGCTGAGAAAAGCTATTGAGAAAGACGGTAGAGACTGGCATTGTCTCTTACCCTATCTGATGTTTTCCATTTGTGAAGTTCCACAGGCCTCCACAGGGTTCTCACCATTTGAGCTTCTATATGGCCGACATCCGCGAGGACTCCTGGATATAGCCAAGGAAACCTGGGAAGCCGAAGTCACGCCCCACAGAAGCGTCATTGAGCATGTGACCCTGATGCAGCAGAGGATTGCAAAGGTGATGCCTATCGTGAAAGAGCACCTCCTCCAGGCACAAGAAGCTCAGGCCAGGGTCTACAACCAGTCTGCAAGAGTGAGGCAGTTCAATCCGGGAGACTGAGTTCTTGTGTTAGTTCCGACGGTGGAAAGTAAGTTCTTGGCCAAATGGCAAGGGCCATATGAGGTCATCGAGAAACTTGGTGAGGTAAATTATAAAATTCACCAACCGGGAAGACGGAAACCATTCCAAGTTTACCATGTCAACCTCATCAAGCCATGGCAAGATAGAGAGCCGACAGTAACTCCATCTTTGCTAAGCAACCCAAAAGATGAGGTTGGAGCGGTTACTATAGCGGAGACGCTATCAAAGACCCAGAAACAGCAGCGCCGGGAGTTACTCCAGAAAAACAGGGACCTGTTTTCAGAGTTGCTGGGATACACGAAGGTCATAGAGCACGAGGTCCTAACAGAGCCACATGTGCGGGTGAATGTGAAACCCTATCGTATTCCTGAGGCTCGTCGAGAAGTTATCTCCAAGGAAGTGGAGCGTATGTTGAAGCTTGGAGTCATTGAGGAGTCCAAGAGCGGTTGGTCGAGCCCAATTGTCCTGGTCCCAAAACCTGATGGAGAGTGGAGGTTTTGCAACGACTATCGGAAGTTGAATGAGGTCTCCAAGTTTGATGCTTATCCCATGCCCCGCGTTGATGAGCTCATCGAAAGGCTCGGGCACGCCAGATATATATCCACCTTGGATTTGACAAAGGGGTATTGGCAGATCCCCATGGCACAGGAAGCCAAGGAGAAGACGGCCTTTTCGACACCTGATGGATGCTTCCAGTATGTCCGGATGCCGTTTGGCCTACAGGGAGCTCCGGCGACCTTCCAGAGGGCTATGGATAGAGTCATTGCACCCCATAAGGCCTACGCTGCTGCGTACCTAGATGATATCGTCATCTTTAGCCCGGACTGGGAGAGTCATCTGGAGAAAGTCCAAGCGGTGTTTGATGCTCTAAGAGAGGCGGGGTTTACAATAAACCCGAAGAAGTGTGCCTTGGGTAAGGAAGAAGCTAAATACCTAGGCTATATAGTGGGTCGTGGAGAAATAAAGCCCCAAATCAGGAAAGTGGAGGCAATCCAAACGTGGCCGAAACCACTTTCCAAAAAACAAGTTAAAGCCTTTCTGGGAATCGTGGGATATTACAGGAGGTTCATCCCGAACTTCGCCACAGTGGCTGCGCCTCTGACTGATCTGCTGAAGGGGACAAAGTCAGTGATGGTTAAATGGTCCGAAGAGACAGAGTCAGCCTTCCAAGAGTTGAAAAGGGCTCTATGTAAGCAGCCCGTTCTGATGGCCCCAGACTTCAAGAAAGAATTTATTCTTCAGACAGATGCCTCAGATGTTGGGGTAGGAGCAGTCCTTTCCCAAGAGCTACATGGGGAGGAGCATCCTGTTCTCTATCTGAGTAGAAAGCTGTCCTCATCTGAGAAGAACTACTCAGTCATGGAAAAAGAGTGTTTGGCCATAAAGTGGGCGGTGGACACGTTACGGTACTATCTGCTGGGTCGTAAATTCAGACTATTATCTGACCATGCCCCACTTAGATGGATGAGGGAAACAAAGGGTAGAAATGCTAGGGTCACCCGTTGGTTCTTAGCCCTGCAGGACTTTAGTTTCCATGTGGAACATAGGGCCGGAAAGCTGCACGGTAATGCGGATGCCCTATCAAGAATCCCTTGTTTAGTTGGGGAAAGTGCCAAGCCCCACGGCTTTAGGCAGAGGGGGGAGGTATGTAGCATGGCTAACGGGTGTGTGGTCGACGGGAGGTATGTGTCACATAGGTACCTTGTCGCTGTAATGTAGCCCGGAATATTTCTTTGTTTTACATAACCATATATTTGTGTTTCAGGACCTGTGGTGATGTCAGACCACATGGCTAATCATGTGATAGATTACTGGGTGTGGTTAGTCCTATATAAGACAGGCTAATGCTTAACACAGTAGATATGTGAGGAGGTGAAACCCTCCTGAGTGTGTCAAGGCTCCAGGACTGAGCCGGAAGGACTGGACATTTGTTTTCCTTTCCTGAGCCAAAGGCTATTTGTTTTCTGTTATTTCGCCACGTGGTTTATGATGCAATAAACCCTATGAACTTTTCAAGAAACGTGCCTCCTGAGCCTCAGACGTCGCACCCGAGTGAGTGAAGTCCCTATTATATATATATATATATTCATATATATATATATATATATATATATATTTGTGTGTGTATATATATATGTATATACAGTGGGTACAGAAAGTACTCTTTGTTCGATTGCAGCCACTTGGTATATTCAAAAAAGTTCAGATTTTTTTTCTCATTAATGTACACTCTACACCCCATGTTGACTGAAAAAAAACAGAAATGTAGAAATTTTTGTAAATGTATTAAAAAAGAAAAACTGAAATATAAAATGGTCATAAGTATTCAGACCCTTTGCTCAGACACTCATATTTAAGTCACATGCTGTCCATTTCCTTGTGATCCTCCTTTACATGATTCTACTCCTTCATTGGAGTCCAGCTGTGTTTAATTAAACTGATAGGACTTGATTTTGAAAGTCACACACCTGTCTATACTAAACCTCACAGTTCACACTGCATGTCAGACCAAATGAGAATCATAAGGTCAAAGGAACTGGCCAAGGAGCTCAGAGACAGAATTGTGGCAAGGCACAGATCTGGCCAAGGTTACAAAACAATTTCTGCAGTACTCAAGGTTCCTAAAAGCACAGTGACCTCCAAAATCCTTAAATGGAAGAAGTTTGAGACCACCAGAAGTCTTCCTAGACCTGGCTGTCCAGCCAAACTGAGCAATCATGTGAGAAGAGCCTTAGTGAGAGAGGTAAAGATGAACCCCAAGATCACTGTGGCTGAGCTCCAGAGATGAAGTAGGGAGATGGGAGAAAGTTCCACAAAGTCAACTATCACTACAGCCCTCCACCAGTCAGACCTTTATGGCAGAGTGGCCTTACGGAAGCCTCTCCTCAGTGCAAGACCTATGAAAGCCTGCATGGAGTTGGCTAAAAAACACAAGAAGGACTTCCAGACTATGAGAAGTAAGATTCTCTGGTCTGATGAGATGAAGATAGACATTTTTGGTGATAATTCTAAACGGTATGTGTGGAGAAAACCAGGCACTGCTCATCACCTGCCCAATACAATCCCAACAGTGAAACATGGTGGTGGCAGCATCATGCTATGTGGGTGTTTTTCAGCTGCATGAACAGGAACACTTGTTGTCATTGAAGGAAACATGAATGCGGCCAAGTACATAGATATTCTGGATGAAAACCTCTTCCAGAGTGCTCAGGACCTCAGACTTGGCCAAAGGTTCACCTTCCAACAAGACAATGACCCTAAGCACACAGCTAAAATAACAAAGGAGTGGCTTCAGAACAACTCTGTGACCATTCTTGACTGACCCAGCCAGAGCTCTGACCTAAACCCAATTGAGCATCTCTGGAGAGACCTGAAAATGGCTGTCCACCAACGTTCACCATCCAACCTGACGGAACTGGAGAGGATCTGCAAGGAATAATGGCAGAGGATCCCAAATTCCAGGTGTGAAAAACTTGCTGCATCACTCCCAGGAAGACTCATGGCTGTACTAGCTCAAAAGGTGCTTCTACTGAATACTGAGCAAAGGGTCTGAATACTTATGACCATGTGATATTTCAGTCATAAGTATTCACACAAGGATGGGTGAAGCCCAGTCAAAATTTGGCACTCTATTTAAACTACTGTCACATGGACTTACAGATTTTAAACATTTGACAATGGATAGATGAAATGTAGTTTTTTGGTATGTGGTGTGAGCCAAGCCTTGGATCTAAAGAACTACTGGCATCCATAGAAAATTTCCCTGCATTGGACCATTACTAGCTTCCCAAACATAACATCCTTGCAAAACACCATGACCATATATAGTCTACTAACTGCGGTATTTCCAGTTTAATAATATGTAGATCACAGCACTTATGGTAATTATGTAGCACAGTACTATACCCTCCTCTATGTGCATGTATGTATGTACGTACGCCCAGAGCCATACATTACCCTCCATCCTAGGAGACAGAAAACAGAAGTGCGCTGTTAGAATAAACACAGAGTGTGATGATGCCATATAAAGAACTACAATAGCCTGCACAGTGATGTATTACAGCCAGTAAATAGCTATTTTTAGTGGTTGTACAGCTAGTCCAGAGAAGACAGGTCTTCCATCACTGCTCTGACTCCTACCATACTTGCACAGAATAGCAAAACAAAGCTATAGTTACAAAATACACAGACCAGAGAACACATAAGCCAGAGAAACATAGATTAGCAGCTGCTTTTCCTAAACATCTGTTACTTTTGCAGGTCTGTACCATGTCCAGTAAGGTAAAAAAGAAAAAAAAATTATCACAGATCTGTAATCTTGTGTCAAGTATCTTAGTAAAATTTGGGGACGACCACTGTGGTTTTTATCACAACTCCCTAAAAAGTTCTAAACAAGTCTGTGCGATGTCATGTAAAAAACACAATAGAGCCCTTAAAGAGGCTATCCAGGACTATATCGTTTTCTTAGGAAAAGCCAAAAAACGAACAGGCAGCTAATTACTAACTACCTGCCTGTTCTATCCGGTGCTGGCTCAGAGCGGTTACTGCTCCTGCCAGCAATTCAGCTGCTCCATGTCAGCAGAGCAGCTCTTCCTCTTCCAGGCTGCTCTGTTGATGGGGCATGACTGCCGCAGTTAGGCAGTGGAGAGACCGCTATTAATTAGCATGACATCAACAGGTAATGTAGTCAAATCCAGACTTGTCCATCACATTGCCAGATAGAGAAGCTGATAACAGTCCACAGAACAAGTTTCCAGTGCTCCAGAGTTCAATGGCAATGTGATTTACACCATTCCATTCAATGCTTAGCACTGTGCTTGGTGATGTAAGGCTTGCATTTATTTTCTTTTCCCTTGAAGGTCTCAATGCACAGTTTTTGTGCTGATGTTAATCAGAAGAGACTTTGACTGCAGTTACTGAGTCAGCGGAGCACTGACTTTTGCACTGTGCTTCAGAAATAAGGAACGCGCTCTGTAACTTTATGTGGCCTGCCACTTCATGACCCTTTTCCTGTGTTACAAAATGCTTTCACTTTTCAATAATACCACTCACAGTTGATCATGGAATATTTAGGAAGGAAAAAATGTCATGAACTGACTTGCTGCAATGCTCAGTATTACAGGACCACGCTTGAATTCAGTGAGCTCATTAGAATGAGCCGTTCTTTTTCAAATGCTTGTAAGAGCAGACTGTGTTCGATTCACTTGTGGCAACGGCTCTGAATGAAAACCTGAATTCAAAGATTAAGACGTGTGCCAATAATTTTGTCCATATACTCCAGAATGTGTTTTAAGGTGCATTTAAAGAACAGCACTCAGATTCTGACGTACAGAGAGGTTTAGGGACTGAATATTTCAGTACAAGGGTTTATATATCGAGATGGGTGTGTGATTGGGTCCTCAAAAGTTCTGGAGGTCTTCTATGTTCCATTCAAACACATAATACCTCCATCGTGCTTTCCTTTTTGATAACTGATGGACCTAACAGCCATGTCAGTCTGAGCTGGAGTTGGCTGTGCTAACTAACTTCTATAATGTTCTTCCTGATGTCTTTTTGAGACAAGTCTTTTAAATTGAGTTTGGCAGCTTTTTCACAAATTAAATTAATAACAGCTTTGGTTATGGACTAAAAAACAGAAGAGTTTAATAAGCAAGAAATCAAACATTTAGCCCCATCATGACCCAGCCTATTTTGACCTTAAAGACCTTGCCGTTTTTTGCAATTCTGACCAGTGTCCCTTTATGAGGTAATAACTCAGGAACGCTTCAACGGATCCTAGCGGTTCTGAGATTGTTTTTTCGTGACATATTGGGCTTCATGTTAGTGGTAAATTTAGGTCAATAAATTCTGCGTTTATTTGTGATAAAAACGGAAATTTGGCGAAAATTTTGAAAATTTCGCAATTTTCACATTTTGAATTTTTATTCTGTTAAACCAGAGAGATATGTGACACAAAATAGTTAATAAATACCATTTCCCACATGTTTACTTTACATCAGCACAATTTTGGAAACAAAATTTTTTTTTGTTAGGAAGTTATAAGGGTTAAAATTTGACCAGCGATTTGTCATTTTTACAACGAAATTTACAAAACCATTTTTTTTAGGGACCACCTCACATTTGAAGTCAGTTTGAGGGGTCTATATGGCTGAAAATACCCAAAAGTGACACCATTCTAAAAACTGCACCCCTCAAGGTACTCAAAACCACATTCAAGAAGTTTATTAACCCTTCAGGTGCTTCACAGCAGCAGAAGCAACATGGAAGGAAAAAATGAACATTTAACTTTTTAGTCAAAAAAATTATCTTTTAGCAACAATTTTTTTATTTTCCCAATGGTAAAAGGAGAAACTGAACCACGAAAGTTGTTGTCCAATTTGTCCTGAGTACGCTGATACCTCATATGTGGGGGTAAACCACTGTTTGGGCGCACGGCAGGGCTTGGAAGGGAAGGAGCGCCATTTGACTTTTTGAATCAAAAATTTGCTGCACTCTTTAGCAGACACCATGTCACGTTTGGAGAGCCCCCGTGTGCCTAAAAATTGGAGCTCCCCCACAAGTGACCCCATTTTGGAAACTAGACGCCCCAAGGAACTTATCTAGATGCATAGTGAGCACTTTGAACCCCCAGGAGCTTCACAAATTGATCCGTAAAAATGAAAAAGTACTTTTTTTTCACAAAAAAATTCTTTCAGCCTCAATTTTTTCATTTTTACATGGGCAACAGGATAAAATGGATCCTAAAATGTGTTGGGCAATTTCTCCTGAGTACGCCGATACCTCATATGTGGGGGTAAACCACTGTTTGGGCACATGGTAAGGCTCGGAAGGGAAGGAGCGCCATTTGACTTTTTGAATGAAAAATTATTTCCATCGTTAGCGGACACCATGTCGCGTTTGGAGAGCTCCTGTGTGCCTAAACATTGGCGCTCCCCAACAAGTGACCCCATTTTGGAAACTAGACCCCCCAAGGAACTTATTTAGATGCCTAGTGAGCACTTTAAACCCTCAGGTGCTTCACAAATTGATCTGTAAAAATGAAAAAGTACTTTTTTTTCACAAAAAATTTATTTCGCCTCAATTTTTTCATTTTCACATGGGCAGTAGGATAAAATGGATCATAAAATTTGTTGGGTAATTTCTCCCGAGTACGCCGATACCTCATATGTGGGGGTAAACCACTGTTTGGGCACACGGCAGGGCTCGGAAGGGAAGGCGCGCCATTTGACTTTTTGAATGGAAAATTAGCTCCAATTGTTAGCGGACACCATGTCGCGTTTGGAGAGCCCCTGTGTGCCTATGAATTGGAGCTCCCCCACAAGTGACCCCATTTTGGAAACTAGACCCCCCAAGGAACTTATCTAGATGCATATTGAGCACTTTAAACCCCCAGGTGCTTCACAGAAGTTTATAACGCAGAGCCATGAAAATAAAAAATAATTTTTCTTTCCTCAAAAATGATTTTTTAGCCTGGAATTTCCTATTTTGCCAAGGATAATAGGAGAAATTGGACCCCAAATATTGTTGTCCAGTTTGTCCTGAGTACGCTGACACCCCATATGTGGGGGTAAACCACTGTTTGGGCGCACGGCAGGGCTCGGAAGGGATGGCACGCCATTTGGCTTTTTAAATGGAAAATTAGCTCCAATCATTAGCGGACACCATGTCACGTTTGGAGAGCCCCTGTGTGCCTAAACATTGGAGATCCCCCAGAAATGACCCCATTTTGGAAACTAGACCCCCAAAGGAACTAATCTAGATGTGTGGTGAGGACTTTGAACCCCCAAGTGCTTCACAGAAGTTTATAACGCAGAGCCATGAAAATAAAAAAAAAAAATTATTTTCTCAAAAATGATCTTTTAGCCTGCAATTTTTTATTTTACAAAGGGTAACAGGAGAAATTTGACCCCAAAAGTTGTTGTCCAGTTTCTCCTGAGTACGCTGATACCCCATATTTTGGGGTAAACCACTGTTTGGGCACATGCCGGGGCTCGGAACTGAAGCACAGGTCCTTCTCAAAAAATTAGCATATAGTGTTAAATTTCATTATTTACCATAATGTAATGATTACAATTAAACTTTCATATATTATAGATTCATTATCCACCAACTGAAATTTGTCAGGTCTTTTATTGTTTTAATACTGATGATTTTGGCATACAACTCCTGATAACCCAAAAAACCTGTCTCAATAAATTAGCATATCAAGAAAAGTTTCTCTAAACGACCTATTACCCTAATCTTCTGAATCAACTAATTAACTCTAAACACATGCAAAAGATACCTGAGGCTTTTATAAACTCCCTGCCTGGTTCATTACTCAAAACCCCCATCATGGGTAAGACTAGCGACCTGACAGATGTCAAGAAGGCCATCATTGACACCCTCAAGCAAGAGGGTAAGACCCAGAAAGAAATTTCTCAACAAATAGGCTGTTCCCAGAGTGCTGTATCAAGGCACCTCAATGGTAAGTCTGTTGGAAGGAAACAATGTGGCAGAAAACGCTGTACAACGAGAAGAGGAGACCGGACCCTGAGGAAGATTGTGGAGAAGGACCGATTCCAGACCTTGGGGAACCTGAGGAAGCAGTGGACTGAGTCTGGTGTGGAAACATCCAGAGCCACCGTGCACAGGCGTGTGCAGGAAATGGGCTACAGGTGCCGCATTCCCCAGGTAAAGCCACTTTTGAACCATAAACAGCGGCAGAGGCGCCTGACCTGGGCTACAGAGAAGCAGCACTGGACTGTTGCTAAGTGGTCCCAAGTAGTGTTTTCTGATGAAAGCAAATTTTGCATGTCATTCGGAAATCAAGGTGCCAGAGTCTGGAGGAAGACTGGGGAGAAGGAAATGCCAAAATGCCTGAAGTCCAGTGTCAAGTACCCACAGTCAGTGATGGTGTGGGGTGCCATGTCAGCTGCTGGTGTTGGTCCACTGTGTTTCATCAAGGGCAGGGTCAATGCAGCTAGCTATCAGGAGATTTTGGAGCACTTCATGCTTCCATCGGCTGAAATGCTTTATGGAGATGAAGATTTCATTTTTCAGCACGACCTGGCACCTGCTCACAGTGCCAAAACCACTGGTAAATGGTTTACTGACCATGGTATTACAGTGCTCAATTGGCCTGCCAACTCTCCTGACCTGAACCCCATAGAGAATCTGTGGGATATTGTGAAGAGAAAGTTGAGAGACGCAAGACCCAACACTCTGGATGAGCTTAAGGCCGCTATTGAAGCATCCTGGGCCTCCATAACATCTCAGCAGTGTCACAGGCTGATTGCCTCCATGCCACGCCGCATTGAAGCAGTCATTTCTGCCAAAGGATTCCCGACCAAGTACTGAGTGCATAACTGAACATTATTATTTGTTGGTTTTTTTGTTTGTTATTAAAAAAAAATTTTATTTGATTGGATGGGTGAAATATGCTAATTTATTGAGACAGGTTTTTTGGGTTATCAGGAGTTGTATGCCAAAATCATCAGTATTAAAACAATAAAAGACCTGACAAATTTCAGTTGGTGGATAATGAATCTATAATATATGAAAGTTTAATTGTAATCATTACATTATGGTAAATAATGAAATTTAACACTATATGCTAATTTTTTGAGAAGGACCTGTAGTGACGTTTTGAAATGCAGACTTTGATGGAATGCTCTGCGGGCGTCACGTTGCGTTTGCAGAGCCCCTGATGTGCCTAAACAGTAGAAACCCCCCACAAGTGACCCCATTTTGGAAACTAGACCCCGAAAGGAACTTATCTAGATGTGTGGTGAGCACTTTGAACCCCCAAGTGCTTCATAGAAGTTTATAATGCAGAGCCATGAAAATAATAAATACGTTTTCTTTCCTCAAAAATAATTATTTAGCCCAGAATTTTTTATTTTCCCAAGGGTTACAGGAGAAATTGGACCCCAAAGGTTGTTGTCCAGTTTCTCCTGAGTACGCTGATACCCCATGTGTGGGGGTAAACCACTGTTTGGGCACACGTCGGGGCTCAGAAGGGAAGTAGTGACTTTTGAAATGCAGACTTTGATGGAATGGTCTGCGGGCGTCACATTGCGTTTGCAGAGCCCCTGGTGTGCCTAAACAGTAGAAACCCCCCACAAGTGACCCCATTTTAGAAACTAGACCCCCCCAAGGAACTTATCTAGATATGTGGTGAGCACTTTGAACCCCCAAGTGCTTCACAGACGTTTACAATGCAGAGCCGTGAAAATAAAAAATCATTTTTCTTTCCTCAAAAATGATGTTTTAGCAAGCATTTCTTTATTTTCACAAGGGTAACAGGAGAAATTGGACCCCAGTAATTGTTGCGCAGTTTGTCCTGAGTATGCTGGTACCCCATATGTGGGGGTAAACCACTGTTTGGGTGCACGTCGGGGCTCGGAAGTGAGGGAGCACCATTTGACTTTTTGAATACAAGATTGGCTGGAATCAATGGTGGCGCCATGTTGCATTTGGAGACCCCCTGATGTGCCTAAACAGTGGAAACCCCTCAATTCTAACTCCAACACACCCCTAACCCTTATCCCAACTGTAGCCATAACCCTAACCCCAACACACCCGTAACCCCAACACACCCCTAACCCTAACCACAACTCTAATTCCAACCCAACCCTAGCCCTAAGGCTATGTGCCAACGTTGCGGATTCGTATGAGATTTTTCAGCACCATTTTTGAAAAATCCGCGGGTAAAAGGCACTGCGTTTTACCTGCGGATTTACCGCGGATTGCCAGTGTTTTTTTCCGGATTTCACCTGCGGATTCCTATTGAGGAACAGGTGTAAAACGCTGCGGAATCCGCACAAAGAATTGACATGCTGCGGAAAATACAACGCAGCGTTCCCGCGCGGTATTTTCCGCACCATGGGCACAGCGGATTTGGTTTTCCATATGTTTACATGGTACTGTAAACCTGATGGAACACTGCTGCGGATCCGCAGCCAAATCCGCACCGTGTGCACATAGCCTAATTCTAAAGGTATGTGCACACGCTGCGGAAAACGCTGCGGATCCGCAGCAGTTTCCCATGAGTTTACAGTTCAATGCAAACCTATGGAAAACAAAAATCGCTGTACACATGCTGCAGAAAAACTGCACGGAAACGCAGCGGTTTACATTCCGCAGCATGTCACTTCTTTCTGCGGATTCCGCAGCGGTTTTACAACTGCTCAAATAGAAAATCGCTGTTGTAAAACCGCATTGAAATGCGCAGAAAAAACATGGTAAATCCGCCATAAATCCGCAGCGGTTTAGCACTGCGGATTTATCAAATCCGCAGCGGAAAAATCCGCAGAGGACCAGAATATGTGTGCACATTCCTAACCCTAACCCTAACCCTACCCCTAACCCTACCCCTAACCCTACCCCTAGTTCTTACCCCAACCTTAGTGGAAAAAAATTTTTTTTATTTTTTTTATTGTCCCTACCTATGGGGGTGACAAAGGGGGGGGGGTCATTTACTTTTTTTTTTATTTTGATCACTGAGATATAACCTATCTCAGTGATCAAAATTCACTCTGGAACGAATCTGCCGGCCGGCAGATTCGGCGGGCGCACTGCACATGCGCCCGCCATTTTGGAAGATGGCGGCGCCCAGGAAAGAAGACGGACGGTCCCCGGGAGCCCAGGTAAGTATAAGGGGGGGGAGATCAGGGCACGGGGGGGGCGTCGGAGCACGGGGGGGTGGATCGGAACACGGGGGGGTGGATTGGAGCACGGAGTGGGGGATCCCTGTGCGGGCGGGTGGATCGGAGCACGGGGGGGGATCGCTGTGCGGGGTGGGGGGATCGCTGTGCGGGGGGTGGGATCGGAGTGGAGTGGGGTTTGTTTGGAGCACGGGGGGTGTGATTGGAGCACGGGGGGAGCGGGCAGGAGGACGGGGGAGCGGAGCACAGGACCGAGGGGAGCGGACCACAGATCGGGGGGCTGGGGGGGCGATCGGAGGGGTGGGGTGGGTGCACATTAGTGTGTCCAGCCATGGCCGATGATATTGCAGCATCGGCCATGGCTGGATTGTAATATTTCACCATTTTTTTAGGTGAAATATTACAAATCGCTCTGATTGGCAGTTTCACTTTCAACAGCCAATCAGAGCGATCGTAGCCACGAGGGGGTGAAGCCACCCCCCCTGGGCTAAACTACCACTCCCCCTGTCCCTGCAGATCGGGTGAAATGGGAGTTAACCCTTTCACCCGGCCTGCAGGGACGCGATCTTTCCATGACGCATATGCTGCATCATGGGTCGGAATGGCACCGACTTTCATGACGCAGCGTATGCGTCAAAGGTCGGGAAGGGGTTAATCCATATGCCAATAAGGTCCTAAGCACACAATGGGCAGTCCTGAGCCCTGCATGTGTTTAGGCTCTCCTCTGTAACCTCTGCCCCATGACGCAGCCTTGATCTTGATTGATTGCCCAGTGTTCTCCCACATCACTTTCTTCATTGCTGAAATAACCCACAGAGCTCCCATTGGTTTAATGGGCAGAAATCTGACATACTCAGCTTAAATGTATAAGCAGAAAATGACCTATTGCTTATATCAGGTTTTTGTGTTACATGTATTTTTGGCAAATATTTCTTCATATCACAATGTTTATTTCTAATTTAAATTTACAATCTTTAGGGATGAGCAGATGTGCTCAGTGATAGTCAGCCATCACTCAAGTATCACCGTGCTCAGATGTGTGCAGGAGACAGGTTCAGGGAGCTTCAACATAGCAGCAATGTATCCAAATGAGGCTGGGTGCAATGGAATCACAGGTGGGTGCCGATCCTGCTGGTGAGCATAGCCACAGACATTAGAGGAAGGATTGTTCCTCAATCAAAAAACTTTAAGGCATGTCAGCCATAGTTAAAACAGCAAGAACATGATGCATTTCTGGCACGGTATGCACCTTTAGTCTTAGGGTATAAACATGGTCGGAAGAAGTTGTCATGTCGGTCTGGGCCAGATGGAAAAGACGGCAAAAGTAAATGATTCAATCGGAAAGAATGTCCTCTGTAAGTCACCATCTATAACTGTGCTGTAATACTGTGTATTGCCCCCTCTAACATCAATGACAGCTTGAAGTCTTTTGTGGTAGTTATGGATGAGGTTCTTTATTTTCTCAGATGGTAAAGCTGCACACTCTTCTTGGCAAAAACCTCCAGTTCCTGTAAATTCCTGGGCTGTCTAGCATGATCTGCCCGCTTAAGATCTCCCAAGAGTGGCTCAATGATATTGAAGTCAGGAGACTGAGATGGCCGCTCAAGAACATTCACGTTGTTCTGCTGTAGCCAATGACAGGTCGACTTGGCCTTGTGTTTTGGATCGTTGTCATGTTGGAAAGTCCAAGTATGTCCCAAGCGCAGCTTTCGAGGAGATGAGTGCAAATTTGTCTCCAGTTTTTGGGGATTGCGTGCTGCATTCATCTTTCCTTCAACTTTGACCAAGTTTCCTGTGGCTTTGTAGCTCACACATCCCCAAAACATCAGCGATTCACCTCCGTGCTTTACAGTAGGAATGGTGTTCATTTCATCGTAAGCCTTGTTGACCTATCTCCAAATGTAACATTTATGGTTGTGGCCAAAAAGTTCAATTTTGGTCTCATCACTCTAAATTACCTTGTTCCAGAAGTTTTGAGGCTTGTCTCTGTGCTGTTTTGTGTATTGTAGGTGAGATACTTTGTGGCATTTGCGCAGTAATAGCTTTTTTCTGGCGACTCGACCATGCAGCTCATTTTTGTTCAAGTGCTTTGTTATTGTGCATCTTGAAACAGCCACACCACCAGTTTTCAGAGAGCCCTGTATTTCAGTCAGGTGATGTTATTTGTGGGTTTTTCTTTGTATCCCAAACAATTTTCCTGGAAGTTGTGGATGACATTTTTGTTGGTCTACCTGACCGTGGTTTTGTTTTTACTGAGCCACTGATTTTCCATTTGTTAATCACAGTATAGTAACATAGTAACATAGTAACATAGTTAGTAAGGCCGAAAAAAGACATTTGTCCATCCAGTTCAGCCTATATTCCATCATAATAAATCCCCAGATCTACGTCCTTCTACAGAACCTAATAATTGTATGATACAATATTGTTCTGCTCCAGGAAGACATCCAGGCCTCTCTTGAACCCCTCGACTGAGTTCGCCATCACCACCTCCTCAGGCAAGCAATTCCAGATTCTCACTGCCCTAACAGTAAAGAATCCTCTTCTATGTTGGTGGAAAAACCTTCTCTCCTCCAGACGCAAAGAATGCCCCCTTGTGCCCGTCACCTTCCTTGGTATAAACAGATCCTCAGCGAGATATTTGTATTGTCCCCTTATATACTTATACATGGTTATTAGATCGCCCCTCAGTCGTCTTTTTTCTAGACTAAATAATCCTAATTTCGCTAATCTATCTGGGTATTGTAGTTCTCCCATCCCCTTTATTAATTTTGTTGCCCTCCTTTGTACTCTCTCTAGTTCCATTATATCCTTCCTGAGCACCGGTGCCCAAAACTGGACACAGTACTCCATGTGCGGTCTAACTAGGGATTTGTACAGAGGCAGTATAATGCTCTCATCATGTGTATCCAGACCTCTTTTAATGCACCCCATGATCCTGTTTGCCTTGGCAGCTGCTGCCTGGCACTGGCTGCTCCAGGTAAGTTTATCATTAACTAGGATCCCCAAGTCCTTCTCCCTGTCAGATTTACCCAGTGGTTTCCCATTCAGTGTGTAATGGTGACATTGATTCCTTCTTCCCATGTGTATAACCTTACATTTATCATTGTTAAACCTCATCTGCCACCTTTCAGCCCAAGTTTCCAACTTATCCAGATCCATCTGTAGCAGAATACTATCTTCTCTTGTATTAACTGCTTTACATAGTTTTGTATCATCTGCAAATATCGATATTTTACTGTGTAAACCTTCTACCAGATCATTAATGAATATGTTGAAGAGAACAGGTCCCAATACTGACCCCTGCGGTACCCCACTGGTCACAGCGACCCAGTTAGAGACTATACCATTTATAACCACCCTCTGCTTTCTATCACTAAGCCAGTTACTAACCCATTTACACACATTTTCCCCCAGACCAAGCATTCTCATTTTGTGTACCAACCTCTTGTGCGGCACGGTATCAAACGCTTTGGAAAAATCGAGATATACCACGTCCAATGACTCACCGTGGTCCAGTCTATAGCTTACCTCTTCATAAAAACTGATTAGATTGGTTTGACAGGAGCGATTTCTCATAAACCCATGCTGATATGGAGTTAAACAGTTATTCTCATTGAGATAATCCAGAATAACATCCCTCAGAAACCCTTCAAATATTTTACCAACAATAGAGGTTAGACTTACTGGCCTATAATTTCCAGGTTCACTTTTAGAGCCCTTTTTGAATATTGGCACCACATTTGCTATGCGCCAATCCTGCGGAACAGACCCTGTCGCAATAGAGTCACTAAAAATAAGAAATAATGGTTTATCTATTACATTACTTAGTTCTCTTAGTACTCGTGGATGTATGCCATCCGGACCCGGAGATTTATCTATTTTAATCTTATTTAGCCGGTTTCGCACCTCTTCTTGGGTTAGATTGGTGACCCTTAATATAGGGTTTTCATTGTTTCTTGGGATTTCACCTAGCATTTCATTTTCCACCGTGAATACCGTGGAGAAGAAGGTGTTTAATATGTTAGCTTTTTCCTCGTCATCTACAACCATTCTTTCCTCACTATTTTTTAAGGGGCCTACATTTTCAGTTTTTATTCTTTTACTATTGATATAGTTGAAGAACAGTTTGGGATTAGTTTTACTCTCCTTAGCAATGTGCTTCTCTGTTTCCTTTTTGGCAGCTTTAATTAGTTTTTTAGATAAAGTATTTTTCTCCCTATAGTTTTTTAGAGCTTCAATGGTGCCATCCTGCTTTAGTAGTGCAAATGCTTTCTTTTTACTGTTAATTGCCTGTCTTACTTCTTTGTTTAGCCACATTGGGTTTTTCCTATTTCTAGTCCTTTTATTCCCACAAGGTATAAACCGCTTACACTGCCTATTTAGGATGTTCTTAAACATTTCCCATTTATTATCTGTATTCTCATTTCTGAGGATATTGTCCCAGTCTACCAGATTAAGGGCATCTCTAAGCTGGTCAAACTTTGCCTTCCTAAAGTTCAGTGTTTTTGTGACTCCCTGACAAGTCCCCCTAGTGAAAGACAGGTGAAACTGCACAATATTGTGGTCGCTATTTCCTAGATGCCCGACCACCTGCAGATTTGTTATTCTGTCAGGTCTATTAGATAGTATTAGGTCTAAAAGTGCTGCTCCTCTGGTTGGATTCTGCACCAATTGTGAAAGATAATTTTTCTTGGTTATTAGCAGAAACCTGTTGCCTTTATGGGTTTCACAGGTTTCTGTTTCCCAGTTAATATCCGGGTAGTTAAAGTCCCCCATAACCAGGACCTCATTATGGGTTGCAGCTTCATCTATCTGCTTTAGAAGTAGACTTTCCATGCTTTCTGTTATATTTGGGGGTTTGTAACAGACCCCAATGAGAATTTTGTTACCATTTTTCCCTCCATGAATTTCAACCCATATGGACTCGACATCCTCATTCCCTTCGCTAATATCCTCCCTTAAAGTGGACTTTAGACAAGACTTTACATAGAGACAAACCCCTCCTCCTCTCCGATTTTTACGATCCTTTCTAAACAGACTGTAACCCTGTAAGTTGACTGCCCAGTCATAGCTTTCATCTAACCATGTCTCGGTTATTCCCACTATGTCAAAGTTACCTGTAGATATTTCTGCTTCTAGTTCTTCCATCTTGTTTGTCAGGCTTCTGGCGTTTGCGAGCATGCAGTTTAGAGGATTTTGTTTTGTTCCAATCTCCTCACTGTGGATTGTTTTAGAAATGTTCTTACCTCCCTTCTGAGTATGTTTTCCTGGGTCGTCTTTGTTCGAGTCTAATGTTTTTCTTCCCGTCCCCTCTTCTTCTAGTTTAACGCCCTCCTGATGAGTGTAGCGAGTCTTCTGGCGAATGTGTGTTTCCCAGGTTTGTTGAGGTGTAGTCCGTCTCTGGCGAGGAGTCCATCGTACAAGTAATTCACACCGTGGTCCAGGAATCCAAATCCTTGTTGTCTGCACCATCGTCTTAGCCAGTTGTTTGCATCAAGGATCCTGTTCCATCTCCTGGTGCCATGCCCGTCTACTGGAAGGATAGAAGAAAAAACTACCTGTGCATCCAGTTCCTTTACTTTCTTCCCCAACTCTTCAAAGTCCTTGCAGATTGTCGGTAGGTCCTTCCTTGCCGTGTCATTGGTGCCAACATGTATCAGAAGAAATGGGTGGACGTCCTTGGAGCTGAAGAGCTTTGGTATCCTATCGGTCACATCCTTGATCATCGCACCTGGAAGGCAGCATACTTCTCTTGCAGTTATGTCCGGTCTGCAGATGGCTGCTTCTGTGCCTCTCAGTAGTGAGTCTCCCACCACCACCACTCTTCGTTGCTTCTTGGCTGTACTTTTTGCTGTCACTTGTTGCTGTGTGCCCTTTTCTTTTTTGCTTGCTGGTATTGCTTCATTCTTAGGTGTGCCATCTTCATCCTCTACAAAGATTTGATATCGGTTCTTCAGTTGTGTGGTTGGTGATTTCTCCATGGTCTTCTTGCTTCTATTGGTCACATGCTTCCACTCATCTGCTTTTGGAGGTTCTCTGACACTTTTTTCACCTTCTGTGACCAGTAGAGATGCTTCTGTTCTGTCTAGAAAGTCTTCATTCTCTTTGATGAGTTTCAAAGTTGCTATTCTTTCTTCCAGACCCCGTACCTTTTCTTCTAAAAGGGCCACTAGTCTACACTTCTGACAGGTGAAATTGGATTCTTCTTCTGGTCGATCTGTGAACATGTAGCACATGCTGCAGCTCACCATGTAGGTTGTCACATCTGCCATGTTGCTCCTAGATCCTGCTGACTTGCTGTGTGTTTTCCTTCTTGTGTAATCTACTCAGCCAAGCTCTCTTGCAATAATGTCCTACAGGCAAAAATTCGCTTTTCCCAGAAGGCACCTGGAATATGCAAATTAGCCTCCTGAAGCTTGAATCCCTGGTTTGGTGATGCTTTCGAAGCAGCTGGTCCCGGCTGTACCCAACGATCTTCTAGCTTAGGGAGACTTCGCTTCTCCCAGAAGGCACCTGGAATATGCAAATTAGCCTCCTGAAGCTTGAATCCCTGGTTTGGTGATGCTTTCGAAGCAGCTGGTCCCGGCTGTACCCAACGATCTTCTAGCTTAGGGAGACTTCGCTTCTCCCAGAAGGCACCTGGAATATGCAAATTAGCCTCCTGAAGCTTGAATCCCTGGTTTGGTGATGCTTTCGAAGCAGCTGGTCCCGGCTGTACCCAACGATCTTCTAGCTTAGGGAGACTTCGCTTCTCCCAGAAGGCACCTGGAATATGCAAATTAGCCTCCTGAAGCTTGAATCCCTGGTTTGGTGATGCTTTCGAAGCAGCTGGTCCCGGCTGTACCCAACGATCTTCTAGCTTAGGGAGACTTCGCTTCTCCCAGAAGGCACCTGGAATATGCAAATTAGCCTCCTGAAGCTTGAATCCCTGGTTTGGTGATGCTTTCGAAGCAGCTGGTCCCGGCTGTACCCAACGATCTTCTAGCTTAGGGAGACTTCGCTTCTCCCAGAAGGCACCTGGAATATGCAAATTAGCCTCCTGAAGCTTGAATCCCTGGTTTTTGGTATGAACGCTGCTGACTGGCACTATCAATTCCTTGGATATCTTTTTGTATCCCTTCCCTGTTTTATACAGTTCAACTACCTTTTCCCATAGATCCATTGACAATTCTTTTGCTTTCCCCATGACTCACAATCCAGAAACGTCAGTGGCTGGATGAAAGATGCAAGAGTCTGTCTGGATCCCAGAAACTCACTAAGCTTTTAGGCACACACACTGATTACAAGCAAACAGGTCACAGGTGAGGATGTTACCTTTAGTAGCCATTCAAACCCATTTGTGTCAACTTCTGTGCATGTTATCAGGCTACAATGACCAGGGTATGTGAACTTTTGATTAGGGTCATTTGGATGTTTTGGGTTGTCATCACAATTTAAAAAGAGAAAACACAGTAAGTTGACAATAAATGGCTTCACTCAACCACTAACCATGAGTGGAGAAAAATTTTAGTGTTATCATTCATATTCTCTGAAAAAAGGCCAACAAAGCAGAAATTCTGCCGGGGTATGTAAACTTTTGAGCACAACTGTATATATTCCATAGGACTGGTATCTACCACTGACCATATGTCGGTAATATCCACGTGTCCCCAGTTTGGGATTTTTTAAACAGAGTTCTGAGAATACCAAAATGGCCATTCATAACATGTGCCATGCCAAGATTATGAAGGGCATGACCACTAAGAACCTAATCACGACCAGTATGATCAGGCACATGTCATCTAAGCACCCGACTCGGTGTATCATTGGGTAACACCACTGCCTCTTCTCCTGTGCTAGGTTCTTTCCAATCCCCTGTGCAAAATACTGGTGCAGATGCCTCCTGCTCTGCACCTATCCTTGCTCATTCTGACTTCCCATTATCAGGCACTTCCAAAACCTTGCCCAAGCACAGCATTCAACTGTCCCTACCCCATGCCTAGGAATGGAAAAGAAAGTTCCCAGCCACCCACAGGCCCAAATGCTAAACGGGCACATTTCCAGGCTGCTTGCCATGGAAATGTTGCTATTTAGGCTGGTAGACACAGGATTTCCGCTGACTCATGGCAGCAGCGATCCCTCGGTACTGGGTCCTCAGTTGCCAATTTTTCTTCCAGTGTGGCATCTCAACCTTTTACCCACATGTGTCCAGGAGCATCACCCATGCCCTTACCAATGCACTTAATGGCATTTTTCCAACGTAACAACTGACATGTCAAAAAGCGCTTGTGACCATAGACCACCCTTGATGGCACACTGGGTGAACATTGGGGAGACATAGTTATTAAGGTTGAAGGAAGACTATATGTCCATCTAGTTCAACGCATAGCCTAACCTAACATGCCCTAACATGTTGATCCAGAGGAAGGCAAAAAAAACCCATGTGGCAAAGAGTAAGCTCCACATTGGGGAAAAAAATTCCTTCCCGACTCCACATACGGCAATCAGACTAGTTCCCTGGATCAACGCCCTATCAAGGAATCTAGTGTATACAGGTCCTTCTCAAAAAATTAGCATATAGTGTTAAATTTCATTATTTACCATAATGTAATGATTACAATTAAACTTTCATATATTATAGATTCATTATCCATCAACTGAAATTTGTCAGGTCTTTTATTGTTTTAATACTGATGATTTTGGCATACAACTCCTGATAACCCAAAAAACCTGTCTCAATAAATTAGCATATCAAGAAAAGGTTCTCTAAACGACCTATTACCCTAATCTTCTGAATCAACTAATTAACTCTAAACACATGCAAAAGATACCTGAGGCTTTTATAAACTCCCTGCCTGGTTCATTACTCAAAACCCCCATCATGGGTAAGACTAGCGACCTGACAGATGTCAAGAAGGCCATCATTGACACCCTCAAGCAAGAGGGTAAGACCCAGAAAGAAATTTCTCAACAAATAGGCTGTTCCCAGAGTGCTGTATCAAGGCACCTCAATGGTAAGTCTGTTGGAAGGAAACAATGTGGCAGAAAACGCTGTACAACGAGAAGAGGAGACCGGACCCTGAGGAAGATTGTGGAGAAGGACCGATTCCAGACCTTGGGGAACCTGAGGAAGCAGTGGACTGAGTCTGGTGTGGAAACATCCAGAGCCACCGTGCACAGGCGTGTGCAGGAAATGGGCTACAGGTGCCGCATTCCCCAGGTAAAGCCACTTTTGAACCATAAACAGCGGCAGAGGCGCCTGACCTGGGCTACAGAGAAGCAGCACTGGACTGTTGCTAAGTGGTCCCAAGTACTTTTTTCTGATGAAAGCAAATTTTGCATGTCATTCGGAAATCAAGGTGCCAGAGTCTGGAGGAAGACTGGGGAGAAGGAAATGCCAAAATGCCTGAAGTCCAGTATCAAGTACCCACAGTCAGTGATGGTGTGGGGTGCCATGTCAGCTGCTGGTGTTGGTACACTGTGTTTCATCAAGGGCAGGGTCAATGCAGCTAGCTATCAGGAGATTTTGGAGCACTTCATGCTTCCATCGGCTGAAATGCTTTATGGAGATGAAGATTTCATTTTTCAGCACGACCTGGCACCTGCTCACAGTGCCAAAACCACTGGTAAATGGTTTACTGACCATGGTATTACTGTGCTCAATTGGCCTGCCAACTCTCCTGACCTGAACCCCATAGAGAATCTGTGGGATATTGTGAAGAGAAAGTTGAGAGACGCAAGACCCAACACTCTGGATGAGCCTAAGGCCGCTATTGAAGCATCCTGGGCCTCCATAACATCTCAGCAGTGTCACAGGCTGATTGCCTCCATGCCACGCCGCATTGAAGCAGTCATTTCTGCCAAAGGATTCCCGACCAAGTATTGAGTGCATAACTGAACATTATTATTTGTTGGTTTTTTTGTTTGTTATTAAAAAACACTTTTATTTGATTGGATGGGTGAAATATGCTAATTTATTGAGACAGGTTTTTTGGGTTATCAGGAGTTGTATGCCAAAATCATCAGTATTAAAACAATAAAAGACCTGACAAATTTCAGTTGGTGGATAATGAATCTATAATATATGAAAGTTTAATTGTAATCATTACATTATGGTAAATAATGAAATTTAACACTATATGCTAATTTTTTGAGAAGGACCTGTATACCCTGTAACATTATACTTTTCCAGAAAGGTATCCAGTCCCCTCTTAAATTTAAGTAATGAATCACTCATTACAACATCATACGGCAGAGAGTTCCATAGTCTCACTGCTCTTACAGTAAAGAATCCGCGTCTGTTATTATGCTTAAACCTTTTTTCCTCCAAACGCAGAGGATGCCCCCTTGTCCCTGTTTCAGGTCTATAATTAAAAAGATCATCAGAAAGGTCTTTGTACTGTCCCCTCATATATTTATACATTAAAATAAGATCACCCCTTAGTCTTCGTTTTTCCAAACTAAATAGCCCCAAGTGTAATAACCTATCTTGGTATTGCAGACCCCCCAGTCCTCTAATAACCTTGGTCGCTCTTCTCTGCACCCGCTCCAGTTCAGCTATGTCTTTCTTATACACCGGAGACCAGAACTGTGCACAGTATTCTAAGTGTGGTCGAACTAGTGACTTGTATAGAGGTAAAATTATGTTCTCCTCATGAGCATCTATGCCTCTTTTAATGCATCCCATTATTTTATTTGCCTTTGTAGCAGCTGCCTGACACTGGCCCCTGAATATGAGTTTGTCATCCACCCATACACCCAGGTCTTTTTCATTGACTGTTTTGCCCAGAGTTTTAGAATTAAGCACATAATTATACAACTTATTACTTCTACCCAAGTGCATGACCTTACATTTATCCCCATTAAAGCTCATTTGCCATTTATCAGCCCAAGCTTCTAGTTTACATAAATCATCCTGTAATATAAAAATGTCCTCCTCTGTATTGATTACCCTGCAGAGTTTAGTGTCATCTGCAAATATTGAAATTCTACTCTGAATGCCCCCTACAAGGTCATTAATAAATATGTTAAAAAGAAGAGGGCCCAATACTGACCCCTGTGGTACCCCACTGCTAACCGCTACCCAGTCCGAGTGTGCTCCATTAATAACCACCCTTTGTTTCCTATCCCTGAGCCAGCTCTCAACCCACTTGCACATATTTTCCCCTATCCCCATTATTCTCATTTTATGTATCAACCTTTTGTGTGGCACCGTATCAAAAGTTTTTGAAAAGTCCATATACACTACATCCACTGGGTTCCCTTGGTCCAATCCGGAACTTACCTCTTCATAGAAACTGATCAAATTAGTCTGACATGAACGTTCCCTAGTAAACCCGTGCTGATACTGGGTCATGAGGTTATTCCTCTTCAGATACTCCAGTATAGCGTCCCTTAGAATGCCCTCCAGGATTTTACCCACAGTAGAGGTTAAGCTTACTGGCCTATAATTTCCGAGTTCAGTTTTTGTTCCCTTTTTGAATATTGGCACCACATTTGCTATACGCCAGTCCTGTGGCACAGACCCTGTTATTATGGAGTCTTTAAAGATTAAAAATAATGGTCTATCAATGACTGTACTTAATTCCTGCAGTACTCGAGGGTGTATCCCATCCGGGCCCGGAGATTTGTCAATTTTAGTGATTTTTAGATTCCGCCGCACTTCCTGCTGGGTTAAGCAGGTGACATTTAATTGGGAATTTTTATCACTAGACATTTTGTCTGCCATGGGATTTTCTTGTGTAAATACTGATGAAAAAAAGTCATTTAGCATATTGGCTTTTTCCTGATCCTCATCCACCATCTCACCCAGACTATTTTTAAGGGGGCCAACACTATCATTTTTTAGTTTCTTACTATTTATGTAGTTAAAGAATAGACAGAGGTCGAGTCTCAACCTGGCACGGCGCATGTGCTCCTGACACCGAGGATTGCTGACCCGACTCCTATCAGGGTTTCCTCCACCTCCACCTGAGGTTCCTCCACCCCCTCCTGTTCCTCTTCATCCTCCATCTCTGATGCGGTATCTCAGAGCACGTTGTCCACATTAGCTGGAAGATCTAACAGACACTGCTGAATCTAATTTGTCTAGGAAACAAACCACACACCATGGCGGTGGTACTTAAATGAATAACAGACTAGACAGATCTGTGGTTTTAGCCGCTGAACCTCCAACAAAGCTTTGGGATCAGAAGAGGGCAGTGGTTAAGTGTCAGATCCAACACGCTCATCGGCATTTTGGTCAGCCTCTGCATATAACAACTGAAATGGAGCATGTCTGACATTTGTGCAGTTCTCCAAGACTTTGAGGACTCCACAAAGATGCTGAGCGGAGATGATGCCATAGTCAGTGCAACTCTCCTGCGTCTGTGCCTATTAAAATGGTCACTGCTCACAATTAAACATGAAGCTTTGCATGCAGAGGAGGTGAGGTTGAAGGAAGACATAACAGAGAGAGATTGTAGCCAGCCCAGCCTCATCTCATCTGCTCAGCGTGGATTGGGTATCAATGAGGAGGAGGACACTGAGGAGGAGGAACTGGAGCTGGTGGCTAGCGCAATAGTGTCTAGAAGCCACAAAACCTTCATCCTGTCTCTCCTATGTGGATGGGCTGAGCATGGGAATTAGGAAGAAAAGAGGGAGGAGGAGGAGATAGAGAGTTGGAGCGCCCCCAGACACAGGGCCACGAGTTCTCGGTACCGGGCCTCTCTGGTTCGGTTCTGAGGCTGTCACGGTGGCTAGACCCAGTCCGCGACCCTGCTAAGGGGCGTCCAATAAAGGTGGTACAGTCTATCAGGGTTTCGTGACGCCACCTGTGGTGTTCGGTCAGGGTGACCGACGCTGCTGTGGGGTCCGCTGGGGTGATGGAATGGCAGCTGGATGGTATACCTTCCCACAGGTGAAGTATGTCCCCAGGGCTTCCCAGTAAGGTGGATGGTGATGGTGTGAGGTGCAGTCAATAACGAGGACACAGGGTTGCAGTCTCTTTACCTCTTTACTGAAGACTTCAGGATCCTCAATCCAGAGCACGCTTAACAGGGCTATCTGAGACCGGCCGGTCCGATGGGCACATCCAGAGTTCCCTTTGCAGGTGGAAATCAGTGCCTACCACTAGCGCCTGTGTGTTGTAGTGCTACCCTGCTGAGCATTCGGAATAGTCCTCACAACTTCTGTTCTTGTTCGTTCTTTCTAATTCTCTCTTGTTCCAGATGTTACTAGTTTCTCGTCCCCCAGTATGTTATGGCTAGGACGCACCCGTATGACGGGAAGGCTCGGAGCTCTTCCGGGACCCTAGAGACGCCCCTCTCCACGCGTTGCCCTCTATGTCTTCGTAGGAAATTTAAGGTAGACAGCCAACCTATAATTAACTGTCCTGCGGAGTTCGAAGTAAGGCCTAGAGTCAGTTACTTCCGCGGTGTTCCGGCTACGTGCCTCAGTAGGATGTTGCCTCGGTCTCACAGCATGACTCCTACTGGTTCTCCTTTGTGCTTGATCTCGTTTCTCACTGTTCCACAATATCCTTCGCTTCGTGTCTCTTTCTTAGGATACCACCGCGGGGTGTGCAGGCGCGGTTCCGTAACTTTCTGCTCTGTTTGCTAGGCACCTGCCAGGTTCCCACGCCTGACGGGGACTCCCCTGTGTCTTCTCCCTGCAACACCCCCTGCCACGGGATGTTGCCTGAATCCAACCCAGTCAGCTTCTGACTAACTTCCTATCCAACCCCTAGTTTTACCAGTGTGAGGAGTGGCCCAATAAATAAAGCCTTTTGCTCCCCCTAGTGGCCGGAGTGTGAAGTGTAATGTGTGCTGGTGATACCTGGTCAGTAGAATTCCTTCAGTGCCATCAGACGTACCATCACTCCCCTTAGTGGCAGAGTGTCATACTGCAACGACCAGATCTCTGGGGCGCTGCACTCCCCCCGGTTAAATCCAGTACTCCTGGACTGGGAAGAAGAACAACAATACAATTCAGCAAAAGACATACAAAATTTTTGAAATGTTTGAAACAAGTAAATAGAACAATGCTTCCCTTTATGGAAGGTGAGGACACTTGAATGTAACAAACAAAAAACAGGATTAATTTTTTTTTTTTTTTAAATAACATTATGACTATAAATAACTCTTTTTACCCAACCGGGTATTCTACTTAGTGGAAATTCTGAACAATAAGTTAACTTCTCCTTTACGGGCGTATAAGCTGAACCCACTAAAGGCCTACTATAAAATACTATAAAATAACTCAACTTTTCTTTCCGTTCTAACTTTCCCAATGCAGGACTGCCCAGCTCCGTGGCTGGGCCTACTGTCATTGTGCCGACCATCTTTCTACAGTTCTCAGGAGGACTCCTTCTCTAACCCCTACGGGTTCACTTTCAAGCTTTCCTGTCCTCAGTCTCTATCAACATTATCAACCTTTCTAAATTTCAACATTATTAACGTTTCAACTTTTATTAGAGCAATCATGTAACCATTCCCTTTAAGAGGGACCCAAGTCTCTAGGAGATAGTGCAGATTATCTCTCTGTCTGCAAGTCCACTGAAAGCAAGACCTTCTGCGTCATGTCCAGAAGCATTATCTTCGCAAAGTCTTCTTTCGCTTGTAAAACCAGTAGGGAGCACCTTTAAGAAGGTGCAAACTATATACAAAAACAGTTTTGAATCATTCACCGTCCATGATCCGGCAGTCTTTGGAAACAATAATAACTCTGTGCAAAAGTAGAAAAAGAACTATAAACAATAGGGATCCCGGGTAAACAAAGGGACCCCTTAAACAAATAACCCTGGTCGGGATTAAAACAGCAGCAAAAAGCAGGAAACAATTAACTATTTACATCTTCGGATCTCCGAGGTTTATTGCTGCGACGGTGGATTGCATGGCACCAGTCGGAAATGCACACTTCCTGACCGGGGAAGGTTTGTATCCGAGCTCTCGTCCAATGCCGCATCACCGTGATGGGTTTGTCTCTCCAGTGTGGTCAAGTCATTACCAGGTTTGATATGGATGTCAATTTTTATAGCAGATCCTGCAGGAGCACCGATACGCACGGTGGTAGTAATGCTAGGTCAAATACCAGGGAACGTCTGTCGTTAATCTCAGTCGCGGCAGTAGGGGGCGCCGCAGTAGGCTCATATCGTTGGACATTCTTGGCATACCACCCCTGCTCACTCCGGTGGCGGGTGTAGGTCACATGGTCCCCCCTGCACAAGCTTCGATTAGGGGCCCCACCACGGGACTGAGTTTCCACATTATAGTTGGCCACAAAGATTTCGGTCGGCAGTCCCTGCTCCAGGATGAAGCCCCAACCCCTCTTCGGGTGAAAGGCTAACACGGTCCCTCGTCTCACCGGATCCCCTTTGCCACGTTTAGTCTTAGATTTCAGTACTCTTTGAGTAGTCTGTTTCGTTTGTTCTCGGTCTTCCCATTGTGCAACTGAGCATTGTCTGTACTGCTCCCAGGTGAGCCCAACAACGTAAGAGCCCTCCTGTCTGGACCCGTCTGGCTGAATCCTGGGCTCATCCCATTCAAAGATCACCCCCTCGGGACTCACGTCTAACGGTTCGCCCATAGATATCGGGAGCGGGGGCAGTATCCCCTTCATGGCGTACAGGGTGGTCACCCTAATCTCGGTAACGGGAGGCTGGTCACAGCTGGGATTGGGAGCAGTTACCGGAGCAGGATCGGTCGGCGGGGCAGGGTCGCTTTTGATACCTGCGTCTGATGTGGTTCCACCGATGTCGATCGGCTCCGCTAACGAGGACGCTGGAGTCAGCGGCGGCTCTGACCATGGCGCTCCCTGCGTGATCTTCTTGCACAGCTCCGACTTCCATTTCTTCGCCGTCGCCGACCCCTCGCCTGGAGTCGGGTGGTTCGATGCCTCCTCCGGTATTTCCAGGGGATCCGGATCCCCCTGTGGCGGTAAGCCCTGGTCCGGCTCCGCTAAGTTGCAGTGATCCTGGGTCACTTCGTCGTCGTTCAGGCACTCGCTGGTCGCCGTCTCCTCTCCTGGCCCTGCGGCAGCACACACACGAGGCTCCTCCATTTTCTGGGGTTTGAGCTCCTCCATTCCTGAGCTCGTCATCCTGCAGCCGTAGTTGAAGTTGATCGCTGAGCTCGTCCACTCCGTCCTGCAGGAAGTCGGGGCCAACAGGTGACGCCTGGCCGCGGCATCTCTCTGGGTAGCTGGGGGAGTCCTCTGCTCCGACCCCATACTCCGATCCCGGTCGGCTGGCCATGGCGTCTCCCACGTGGTTCACTTCTTCTCCCTCCTTGTCCTTTTCCCGCTCTCTCCTTCGTGGGCAGTTTCGCTTCCTTTGTCTCCGCCCTCCACTGAGGATCAGGAGGCGGATCTCGGCCGCTGATGGACACGTCCTCAAGGCACAGAAATATTTAGACTGGGCGGCCATTGTTGTTCGCGCTCTTCAGCTTGTCCATGCCCACTTCCACACCCTTCTTCTCCTGCGCTCCTCGTGGCGCAGCAACGGCGGCGGTTTTGGCGGGAATCTTGCAGCAAACAGCAATACACAGTCCTTGCAATAAATCACAGTCCAAACACGTTTCAATCACAATTCCAAGGCACACATGACCTGCTTCTCAGGCTTAAGTACGATCCTGTTCGTGACGCCAAGTTGGAGCGCCCCCAGACACAGGGCCACGAGTTCTCGGTACCGGGCCTCTCTGGTTCGGTTCTGAGGCTGTCACGGTGGCTAGACCCGGTCCGCGACCCTGCTAAGGGCATCCAATAAAGGTGGTACAGTCTATCAGGGTTTCGTGACGCCACCTGTGGTGTTCGGTCAGGGTGACCGACGCTGCTGTGGGGTCCGCTGGGGTGATGGAATGGCAGCTGGATGGTATACCTTCCCACAGGTGAAGTATGTCCCCAGGGCTTCCCAGTAAGGTGGATGGTGATGGTGTGAGGTGCAGTCAATAACGAGGACACAGGGTTGCAGTCTCTTTACCTCTTTACTGAAGACTTCAGGATCCTCAATCCAGAGCACGCTTAACAGGGCTATCTGAGACCGGCCGGTCCGATGGGCACATCCAGAGTTCCCTTTGCAGGTGGAAATCAGTGCCTACCACTAGCGCCTGTGTGTTGTAGTGCTACCCTGCTGAGCATTCGGAATAGTCCTCACAACTTCTGTTCTCGTTCGTTCGTTCTTTCTAATTCTCTCTCGCTTGTTCCAGATGTTACTAGTTTCTCGTCCCCCAGTATGTTATGGCTAGGACGCACCCGTATGACGGGAAGGCTCGGAGCTCTTCCGGGACCCTAGAGACGCCCCTCTCCACGCGTTGCCCCCTATGTCTTCGTAGGAAATTTAAGGTAGACAGCCAACCTATAATTAACTGTCCTGCGGAGTTCGAAGTAAGGCCTAGAGTCAGTTACTTCCGCGGTGTTCCGGCCCCCGGCTACGCGCCTCAGTAGGATGTTGCCTTGGTCTCACGGCACGACTCCTACTGGTTCTCCTTTGTGCTTGATCTCGTTTCTCACTGTTCCACAATATCCTTCGCTTCGTGTCTCTTTCTTAGGATACCGCCGCGGGGTGTGCAGGCGCGGTTCTGTAACGTTCTGCTCTGTTCGCTAGGCACCTGCCAGGTTCCCACGCCTGACAGGACCCCCCTGTGTCTTCTCCCTGCAACACCCCCTGCCACGGGATGTTGCCTGAATCCAACCCAGTCAGCTTCTGACTAACTTCCTATCCAACCCCTAGTTTTACCAGTGTGAGGAGTGGCCCAATAAATAAAGCCTTTTGCTCCCCCTAGTGGCCGGAGTGTGAAGTGTAATGTGTGCTGGTGATACCTGGTCAGTAGAATTCCTTCAGTGCCATCAGACGTACCATCACTCCCCTTAGTGGCAGAGTGTCATACTGCAAAGACCAGATCTCTGGGGCGCTGCAGAGTCGTCATCATAGTGGAGAAAGGGAAATATTGTTTGTATGGAGCTTGGCACATATGGCCAACTTTACGTACCATTGCCTTTCCTGTGACCCTTGCGTTACATTTATCTTGGCCAAAAAAGAGTACTGATTGTTCAGCCTGCTAAAAAGAGAATTTTTTGCATTTTTCTTGAAGTGGAAAATGCAAAGAAGAGAGGTCTTTTAAATTGGTGCTATACCAGAAGGCCATTGTGGAAAATATGCTGAAAAAATACCCATCAGACAACACAAGCAGCAGGGGGCAGGTTTCCTTACCTAAACAAGGAGGGGAGGCCAAAGAGACATACAGCAAAGGCATGGGTACACTGTTAAAGGTGGGGGCCAATTTCATAACAATAGCCCAGCACCCAGGGCCCGATGACTGGGTATTTTTGACAAGCAGGGAAAAGTTTTTAAAGATGGTCAAGCAATACCTGGTCAACCAATCCAGCATATTCCCTAATTCCTCTTTGACTTTCAACTATTTGGTCTCAAAGCTGGACACCTGGCATGAGCGGTCATTTTATGCCTTGAAGGTATTGTTATGCCCTGCTGCTAGCATCTTGCCTGAGCGGGTTGTTAGTGCCACTGGAGGTTCATAACAGACAGGCCCTTTTGCCTGTCAGAGTATACAGACAGGCTCACTCTCATAAAAATGAACAAAGCCTGGATTAGCCCACACTTTTCCACATCACCAGATGACTGCAGCACGAAAAGTATTTGTAATATTCAATATTTTGGTGAGACCCACAAGTTGTTGCCTTTCAGGGGTGTATGAATGACCCTCCTCATTATTTCTGTCTGACTTTGCACTTTCGACAAAGCCTTTATGACTGTATAAGTACATCAATTAGAGTTTCAAAATATTTTCATTCAGAAATGTTATATGAATTCTATGACTTATCCATACAGTTTAACACTGTTATTGTTGCATTATGGTGGTATATAAAACTTACAAAAAGCGTAGAAAAATATATCAGGATTGGATTACTCATCCATAGAGTAATACGTGCTTTCTGTCACATTTTGATGATAAATAACAGTACAAAAAAAAGTTTGAAAATGTTGCCTGTTTGTTGACATTTCTTACCCATACACTATTCCGGGTTCTGGGAACATTTTTGTGATATATAATATATAACACTCAATAAAAAGTTAAAAATTTTTACTGGGTTACATTTTTCAGCCATACAGTATTACGTGTTCTTGGGTACATTTTGTTGGTGTATATTTTATAGATATTATATTATATTGCTCATCCATAGACTTTTACATATTTTTGGGTAGATTTCGTTGCTATATAAGTCTTCAAAAACGTGTTGAAAATTTTAGGCTGTGTGCACATGTTGTAGATTTCGTGCATGTTTTACGCATTTTTTTTGCGCTGATTTGTGTCAAAACCTAATGACAGCAAAGTGAATGAGACACCAAAAGTGTTATGCACATGTTAAGTATTTTTGACTTGCAGATTTGACGCAGAAAATAATCTGCAGCATGTGAATTCTCTGTTCATTTTTGCCCTGCGTTATTCACCATTGACTTCATCAAATCAACCAAAAATGTTGAAAAAACTCACAAAAACGCATGTTTTTGAAGCTGTGTTTTTCCTGCCAAAAGATGCAGAAATTTTACTCAATGTGTGCACATACCCTTACTGGTATTATATTTCTCACCCATAGACCATTCAGTGGTCTGGAGTGCATTTCCTTGGTATATAACCCTCAAAAGTGCATAGACCTTATGTATCTAGGAGTACCAATACATGACAATTTGAACAGAATATGTATGAGGCCCTACTTTATGTCTAAGACATAGTGCATTTGAGTCCCTAATTTTTGGTCGTTTTTGCTCCCGTCATAAATTAAACTGAAATTTACCATTTTTTAATTAAAAAAAACAATTTAGGTTTACTTAAATTATACATTTTTTTAAAATTCGTTTAAAATGTTGTCTTATATACAAGTCATTATACAGGTAAATTTGTTTAACATTTTTTTTCCCCTGTAAAATGCAATTTCTTGTCAGTTTGGCATGTTTTATTGTCACTCCTTAAAGTAGAGAAAAAGTTTGACACCACTGTTGTCACCAGCGATCTGGGAGTCAGAGATGTTTTCAAGGGGTCTTTCACATGCTGTTTGCCTTCCATTCAGGAAAACCCGAGCCAAGAGTACACTCGCTCATCACTAATAGTAACACCTCCTTGAGCTGATAATACTTCTAGGAATTGATGTTGTAGAGGTCAGCCAGGGCCGTCATGGCTGAGCTTATCAGGCTTTGCGTGCCCTGACCTCCCTTTACATATCAATCATGTATCACTTTCAGCTTACTTGTTTCTCTGTACACTGCGCAGTGAGGGTTCTTCCTTGGTTCTCCAGGGTCACCTTTGGCCATTTGGGAAATAACAGAGACACAGTCCAGAAGTAACTCATAACGCAGAACTTTACTTTCATAATTTTGCAGCACATGCAGGTTCAGCACAGCATTCTCAGCAGATTTTTCATTACTCGTCATTACAGATTTCCCCTCGCTTCTCTCCCTGTCACACAGCTCGAGATATACGTTTTCTCGCTGTCCTCCTTGTCCAGACTCACTGCCACTGGGTGTTCCTTCAGCTGTTTCGCACCAGATCTGAGGGCATCTACCCAGGCAACAACCTGCCACATGGTGAACGACCCGCCTGTCTGTCCTGCCATGTCCTCCTTTATAGCTTCCATACTTGAAGCTCAATCTTCTGCAACTCCTGTAGCTGCATCTGTGCTGTTCCCCACACACTGGATGCCTGGCACTTCCTTGAAATTAACGTTACAGGGTCTTATAGTTGCCCAGGCCTATAGCCCACCCAAGCTCTATGGGCGCCCTTGCCATTCTGCCTCTAATCAGGAAGCTCCCTTCCCCTTACTATGGTGCCCCTCCTACAGTTAACTATCTACAGTGTGGAAACCTATCTTTACTAAACATACTAGGATGCCCCCATCTAGTGGCCAAAAATGGGCATGAAAACTCTCTCTTGCACTATTATCAATATAATACATTACATTGCGATATACATGCTGGATACACACTACCACTTCAATCAAGTGTAGAAAAGACGATAAATGCACATGTTAAAACATAATGGATTTTATTAAATATATATTAAAATGATATAAAGAAAATACCAAATCAAGCTACTAGAGCCACACAAAAGAAGAACACACTTGAAGAAAAAACCTATGGACAATGCCACAAATAATGTTACAGGTATGACTTGAAAAAATATGTATATTATTACCAAAAATCATGAAACACATGTAAGCACCTTTGTATAAATGAATAATGAACCTAACATAACAAATCTATACAGGGTAAATAATGAAGTAATGCGCCCTCTGTGCGTGTGAAGGGCCTTAGATGACGTCGCGGCTTGTGATTGGTCACGCGACCGCCCATGTGACCGCTCGCGCGACCAATCACAAGCCGCGACGTCACCGAAAGTCCTTCAAGCGCTGATTCTTAGGAAGGAAGGCTGCCGGAAAGAAGCAGGGCGCGTCCGAGGGTGAGTATATTCCTATTAGGTATATACTCACCCTCGGACGCGCCCTGCGACCAATCACAAGCCGCGACGTCATCTAAGGCCCTTCACGCGCTGATTCTAAGGAAGGAAGGCTGCCGGTTAGTACCAGGGCGCGTCAGAGGGTGACTATAGCAATATTTTTTATTTTAATTCTTTATTTTACACTTAAATATGGATTCCGATACCGATTTCCGATATTGCAAACATATCGGAACTCGGTATCGGAATTCCGATACCAGATTCAGAAGATCGCCGACCTCATGGCCGACCCCACACAGGGGTCGGGTCGGGTTTCATGAAACCCGACTTTGCCAAATGTCGGCGACTTCTGAAAATGGCCGACCCGTTTCGCTCAACCCTAGTGTTTAACAATCACATTACGATATACATGTATAGCAGCTTAGACAACTTAAAGGGGTAGACTTTACAACTCCTTACAATGTCACAGTTGACTCCTGTGATACGGTCAAGGCCTCCAGTACCAAACACAGCAAAGCAACCTGTCACGCACAGTGAAGGGAGACTAAGTGCAACACAAAGGGATAAGGGAAAGGAAACCAAACACTAGTGAAGGGAGGAGTGGAGACCTCTAGGACAGACAGGGTGACGTTAGATCTGTCTATCATCCCTATATAGGTTCCACACCTATCTCCGAGCAGGATACCTAATCCCTGCCTGACTCTGGCGATAAGCCCTGCATCGGGAAGGACAGGATGAGAACTAGTCAATCCCCACTACCACTAAAAAGAGATGGGATAGACAAACATGGGGAAACACTTAGCTTGAGTAGACTCAGAGAGAAACACAGATGTCCTTCAGCAACACGAAAGAAGAAGGTAGCCAACTGCAATAGATCCAAGCCGCAACAGGGAACTGGAATTAGAAATATCAACCATGCCTTCCAGCAGCAAGCTGGGAGCTATATACACCCCAGTCCATGTGTGTCAACTACAGCCAGGGGAGGTTGCCACTGGGTCCTAAAGTCAGAAGGCCCAGGAAGAAGTCTGCAAAGCAAACTACTGAGACCTTCTGCAGTCAGATGCAGAGCGATGGTCTGCAGCCTCTGACACACCAGTAACACAACCCCACAGCATTACAAATCCTTCATCATTCTGAACTGTTAGAAGGGTGTTCTTTTCCTTCTAATCTTCATTGTGCTCTCTGGAAACATACTGTTGCTTTGCATTGTCAAAAGCTCTATTTTTGATTCCTCTGTCCGCAGAACATTTTCCCAGAAGGATTGTGGTTTGTCAAGGTACTCTTTGGCAATGATCATTTGTTCCTTTTTATGTCTTTTCAGCAATGGTTTCTTCCTTTGCCTTCGCCCATAAAGCTCTGCTTGGTTTAGTGTGTGGCATATGGTACTTGTTGAAACCACAACTCCCAGACTGTCCCAGGTTGGCCTTCGGGTATTTGTATGTTTGACGTGGTGTTTTTTCCACCATTCGCACCAACCTTCGAAGACATCTTTTGTCAATTTTCCTCTATCCCCCATGTCCAGGGTGGTTCTTGATGGTTCAATGCTTGGCAAACTTCTTAATAACATTGCGCACTGTTGAAACTGGGATACCAAGGTCTCTGGAGATACCCTTATACTTTGTCTTCACATCTGTGACAAAGGAACAGGGCCTACTATGTGGCTTTTTAAAACACTGAAGTCATTATTCATTGGCTAATTCATGTCACATGGGCACTGACAATTAATCACAGGTGATTCTCATTTGTGAATTTACCACAGGAAACTCAAAATGTGTTTTCATGATAATTTAATGTAAAGGGTGCCAATACCAGTGTCACAGCAAACTTTAGGTTTTTCTATTTTTCCCTCCAATTTTTTTGTTTATAATTATTGTTTATTATTTGCTCTTTTGTATTTAACACGAGTGCTCTATGCAAAAAAAAAAAACTGTTTCATTTGATTCATTTATTTTCAGGAGATATTCCACATTATGTACTTAAACTTCATGGATGTCAATAACGATAAGTAGGACTGTACATGCAGGTTTGGGCTGCATGTATCAGCTGTCAGGTTCTCTTTAAATACATTTAACATTTTACATTTAAACCTGATTTAAACAATGAGTTACTTTCTGATGACATAATCCCTTTAAATGGCAGCTCAGCTTTTGTAGTTGAACATTGTTTTGCACACATATATATGTAACGTGGGGTGGGGAGATAGCTGCGGGCAGGGCCGGCATCAGCATGAACGTCAGATGACGCTCCCTCTCCCATCATTCCCATCTGCCTCTGACATTGCGGGTGCGCAATGACGTCATATCATCGCATACCTGCTGTGTGCCGGGCAGACTGCAGCTGCTGAGACCGGAGCCGAGCCTGGAGCACCGTGAGCAGCGCGGGGCACGAGGAGAGGTGAGGACTGTGTGTTTTTTTTTTTGTTTTTTTTAAGTCTATCAATGAGTGATAACTGGATTGTGGGGCCATTCTGGGGGGGGGGGGCTACATTATATTCTATGGGGGGCTGTGTTATAATCTATGGGGGAGCTGTATTACATTACATTCTATGGGGGGCTGTATTACATTACATTATATGGGGGGCTGTATTATATTCTGTGGGGGGCTGTATTATATTCTATGGGGGGCTGCATTATACTCTATGAGGGGGCTACCATATATTATATATGCAGGGGCTGCATCATACTATATGAGGGGGCTGCATTATATTCTCTGGGGTTTACATTATACTCAGGGGGCTACAATATATTCTGTGGAGTGGCTGCATTATACTCTGTGAGGTGGCAGCATTATACTATATGTGGGCTGCATTATACTGTATACTGTATCGAGGACTATGGGGAATACATTATACTATATGAAGAACTATGGGGTGCATTATACTATGGGAAGTGAATTGTACTACATGGATGACTATGGCGATGCATTATACTATATGGAGCCCTATGAGAAGTGTATAGGAATATGAGTATATTATACTATATGGAGGACTGAGGAGTGTATTATACTATATGGAGGACTGAGGAGTGTATTATACTATATGGAGGACTGTGGTGAACATTATAATATATTATTATTATTTATTATAGCGCCATTTATTCCATGGCGCTTTACATGTGAGGAGGGGTACAATAATCTTGAACAATACTAGTCACAACTGGTACAGGAGGAGAGAGGACCCTGCCCGCGAGGGCTCACAATCTACAAATATATGAAGGACTATGTGGTGTATTATACTAAACAAACAAAATGCTGCCTATTCATCAAGTTGTATGCATACAGGTGCTGCTCACAAAATTAGAATATCAAAGTTAATTTATTTCAGTTCCTCAATATAAAAAATGATACTCCATATTATATAGTCATTATAAACATAGTGATCTATTTCAAGTGTTTATTTCTGTTATCTGTTAATGTAGATGATTATGGCTTACAGCCAATGAAAACCCAAAAGTATTCTATAATGTTGATTTGCCTATAATATTGCAGGTACTGATACCCTGAGACCTGTGGACCTTAGATCACCAGAGTTAGCCATCTGCTAAAGCACAGGATCGACATGTCACCTACTCCAAGAGTGACACAGTGCAGAAATGCCACTATTAGGACTTATTTTCCAGAACACACATGTGGATTGGTAAGTGACTAAATGACCAATCATTACTATATATTAGGTTGGACTTGGAGTTCCACTTGCGAGAGCCTCGCATCACTTCACCCTGCACAGCCGCCCGTTCTTTGGACAGGAGTGTGCAGCTGCATAGAAATATGGACGTTTCAGGAGATGCAATGCAAGGCTCACACATCACTCTCGCATAATTGGCATGTAAGGGGTTGACTTATATAAAGCTCCTCTGTTGTGTGGTATTGTAGAATTTACAATAGCTATCAGTAGGGTTGAGCGACATTTAGTTTTTCAGGGTCGAGTCGGGTTTCACGAAACCCGACTTTCTCAAAAGTCGGGTCGAGTGAAATCGGCCGATCCTATTGAAAAGTCGGGGTCGGGGATCGGCCGAAACTCGAAACCCAATGTAAGTCTATGGGGGTTTTTGTTTTTTTTTACATTTCCTTCAGGGCGATATAGCAGAAAAGCCGGTAATTCAATTACCGGCTTTTCATTTCTCCTGCCAAAACCCGACATGATATGAGACATGGTTTACATACAGTAAACCATGTCATATCCCCCTTTTTTTTTGCATATTCCACACTACTAATGTTAGTAGTGTGTATATGCAAAATTTCGGCGCTCTAGCTCTTAAATTTAAGGGTTAAATCGCGGAAAAAATTGGCGTGGGCTCCCGCGCAATTTTCTCCGCCAGAGTAGTAAAGCCAGTGACTGAGGGCAGATATTAATAGCCTGGAGAGGGTCCACAGTTTTTGGCCCCCCCTGGCTAAAAACATCTGCCCCCAGCCACCCCAGAAAAAGCACATCTGTAAGATGCGCATATTCTGGCACTTGCCACTCTCTTCCCATTCCCGTGTAGCGGTGGGATATAGGGTAATGAAGGGTTAATGCCACCTTGCTATTGTAAGGTGACATTAAGCCAGATTAATAATGGAGTGGCGTCAATTATGACACCTATCCATTATTAATCCAATTGTATGAAAGAGTTAAAAATAAACACACACAATATTAAAAAGTATTTTAATGAAATAAACACACCGTTTGTTGTAATAATTTATTGTACGCTCAATCCACTTGCTGAAGACCCTCGCTCTGTAACAAATAAAAAATAATAAACCAACAATATACATACCTTCCGTAGATCTGTAACGTCCCATGTTGTAAATCCATCTGAAGGGGTTAAAATATTTTACAGCCACGAGCTCTGCTAATGCAGCACTGCTCGTGGCTGTAAACCCCAGCGATTGAAGGTAATGTAGGTCAGTGACCTGTAGTTACCTTCATTCGCGGTGATGCGCCCCCTGCTGGATGTCCCTGGAGCGTGGGAAAAGTTCCCAGGCTCGAGGTCATATGAGGACATCCAGCAGGGGGCGCATCACCACGAATGAAGGTAACTATAGGTCATTGACCTACATTACCTTCATTCGCTGGGGTGTACAGCCACAAGCACAGCTGCATTAGCAGAGCTTGTGGCTGTAAAATATTTTAACCCCTTCAGATGGATTTACAACGTGGGACGTTACAGATCTACGGAAGGTATGGATATTGTTGGTTTATTATTTTTTATTTGTTACAGAGCGAGGGTCTTCAGCGAGTGGATTGAGCGTACAATAAAATATTAAAACAACCTGTGTTTTTATTTCATTAAAATACTTTTTAATAATGTGTGTGTGTTTTTTTAACCATTTAATGCAAATGGATTAATAATGGATAGGTGTCAGAATTGACGCCTCTCCATTATTAATCTGGCTTAATGTCACCTTACAATAGCAAGGTGACATTAACCCTTCATTACCCCATATCCCGCCGCTACACGGGAATGGGAAGAGAGTGGCCAAGTGCCAGAATAGGCGCATCTTCCAGATGTGCCTTTTCTGGGGTGGCTGGGAGCAGGTGTTTTTAGCCAGGGGGGGCCAATAACCGTGGACCCTCTCCAGGCTATTAATATCTGCCCTCAGTCACTGGCTTTACTACTCTGGCGGAGAAAATTGCGCGGGAGCCCACGCCAATTTTTTCCGCGATTTAACCCTTAAATTTAAGAGCTAGAGCGCTGAAATTTTGCACATACACATTACTAACATTAGTAGTGTGGAATATGCAAAAAAAAGGGGGATATGAAATGGTTTACTGTATGTAAACCATGTCTCAAATCATGTCGGGTTTTGGCAGGAGAAATGAAAAGCCGGTAATTGAATTACCGGCTTTTCTGCTATATCGCGCTGAAGTTAATATAAATATATATATATATATATGTGTGTGTCTGAATGACATATATATATATATATATATATATATATATATATATATATATAAGACGAAACCCGACTTTCAATTAGAGATCGCCGACCGCCGACCCGATCCCAGAGTGGGATCGGGTCAGGTTTCATGAAACCCAACTTTGCTAACAGTCGGCGACTTTTGAAAAGTGCCGATCTGTTTCGCTCAACCCTACCTATCAGTCTTGTAAGAAGTTAAATCTGGTATTGTACTATAAATATATTTCTCTGCTGTATCTGTACATCATGAATCGTGGTGTGTGTGAAAGGGGGGCCCACTGAGACTCTTTTGCCCGGGGCCCTCTAAAACCTGGAGCAGGCCCTGGCCACAGGCAAGGTACTAGTGCTTCACACCCCGTCACATTACAAGAAAAATGAGGGTCCTTGTTGGGTCCATGGACTTTAACTGTGGGGGTGATACACCCTTGCAGATCGCATGATGCCGGTGACTTCGGCTGGCCAGGACCAGATATTTTGTAGAGTTCAATGAAGAAGACCACCACTCAAAAATTAGCTGTCTTTTACGGAACAGTAACATAGGGAGGAGTATGTACAGTGGGTACAAAACATCGTGGATGTTTTTCTTAGTACACATGACATTTTCATACACATTTGGTTCCTTTCTGAGCTTTCTCCTCTCTATGTCCATTCTCCTCTCTCTGTGGGTTCACAACCACCCAGCACAACTCTTTGAGAACTTCCCTAGTCCCTAACAGCATCACTAACCAGTAAGCCAGAATCCTGTTTCTCAATCCATGGTCCCGCATCCTTATCCCATTAAGGGTGCTACTTAGGCCACTATGGCAGTTACTTAGCTTGGAACTACAACATGGGGCACTCTCTCTTCATCCCACTTTCCTTCTCAGAGCTGCTCCTTCACTTGACTGTCAGATAACTCTCCACCATCCTGCTAGGCTTCTTGCCCCAGACATCGTCTCCAAAGAATCACTCACTCTTTCTAGCATTTTTCCTTATTCCCACTCTGGATCACGCTTTCCGTTGCTTCGGTCTCTGCTCACTTTAGGGATACCCAATTCATGTGGCTCTGCTGACTATTCAGATGAAAGGTCTCCTCTAACTGCAAGTTAGGCCCTATCTGCCTTTTTGACAGGAAACTTCCACTGTCACTTCACTTTAGCTACTCCCACTCTGGGCTAGTCACAACAATTAACTCTACCTGTTGCTATCAACTATCTGTGGCTAGGCAGAACACAACTTTACTGCCCATAACGTACATCACTAAACTCATTGCACATTCAATTCATGTGTCTTCAAGAGTAACGGGGCAACTCCTCCACCTCCTTACCAATAGTTTCAGGGATAAAATAACATGGAAATGGACATACCGTAATATAAGACATTTTTCTTTCAAGGGTTTCACCCATATATTTTTTGTCTCTCTGGCAGTTATGTTGGCTTTTCTCCAGTCAGAACACAGATGCTAGCCCTTGTTTTCTGTTGGGTTCTCGGTTCATCAATGTACAAACTGCATCACTGTACCGATAAGACCACTGCATCTACTGTAGAAAGGAAAGTCTTGAAGAAATTGAGGCTTTTTATTGTAAACCTCGTTGGTGACATGAGAAGAGAAACTGAAGGTGACTGGGTTGGACAGATTCCAAAGTACAGGCAGCTATCCTCATCAATCTCGGGGAGAAATATATGAGCTGACTCTTCGTAGTCTTCTGCTGCAGATGAAGATCTTTCAGAATGGAGAAGCCGTTCAGAAGAATATTGATTAGACGGCCTGATTTCACATAACAACTAAATTAGAGATTGCCAGAGCTGTGTATGGATTTATTTTCTCCCAGCTTCACAGATGGACTGTGCTCTGAGGAATTCAGCTGGTGGAGACACCCTGGATGCTCACTACACACATTTCTTATCCCGTTGTTGATAGAAGGTTTAATTCATCTCAAGAGTCATAAGCAATAGACTTAAAAAGAAAAGGACCTCTGGATTTAGATGGATACGAGACCAGGATCAATATCGCAGCACAAGATGTCAATTTCCCTTTTCTAAGTTTCATTATGTTGCAGTCAACAAAAGTTATCAATTTAGTGTTCCAATAAAGTAGCAGTACCTAGTGACAAAGAGCGCACTAAAACATGCCCATCTAAACATATTACGTGGCAGCATATGGACTGATCTAGCAGCATCTCTCAAGGTCTTTACTGCCCTGAAGGAGAGAAAATCAAATAAATTCGAGTGGAATTGAATTCTACTCAAATTTTACAAAAGTACTACAGATGAGCGAGCAGTAAAATGCTCGGATGCTCGTTACTCGAACCAAGCAATTTCTAATGCTCTGATGCTTGTTTCGACTAACGAGTATAATGGGAGTCAATGGGAAATTCGAGCATTTTTCTAGCAGTCCCCACAAAGAGGTCTGGGGGGCAGAGAAAATGTTGAAATGGATGGAAAAAGTGCTGAATGGAAGGAGAACAGCATGAGGAAGTCCCCTGGCAGGATCTCAGACTCCCAGATCGCTGCTGAGAACAATGGTATCACACTTTTACTCCACTTTAAGGACTAACAATGAGGCCATGTGCACACGTACAGTATTTTTCACGTTTTTTCGCTATAAAAGCGTGATAAAAACGTGAAAAAACGCTTACATATGCCTCCTATTATTTACAATGTATTCCGCATTTCTTGTGCAAATGTTGCCTTTTTTTCCGCGAAAAAATTGCATCGCGGAAAAAAAAGCAACATGTTCATTAAATTTGCGGAATTGCGGGGATTCCGCACACCTAGGAGTGCATTGATCTGCTTACTTTCCTCATGGGGCTGTGGACACCATGCGGGAAGTAAGCAGATTATGTGCGGTTGGTACCCAGGGTGGAGGAGAGGAGACTCTCCTCCACGGACTGGGCACCATATAATTGGTTAAAAAATAAATAAATAAAAAACAGTGATATACTCACCTTCGATGTCTTTCTGCCTCTCAGCGGTGCACGCTGCCGCTTCCGTTCCTATAGATGCTCTGTGTGAAGGACCTGCGATGACGTCGCGGTCTTGTGATTGGTCACGTCACCGCTCACGTGACCTCGACGTCATGGAAGGTCCTGCACACACACACACCATCTATAGGAACGGACGCCGCTGAGGAGATCGGCTGTCTGCGGGTGAGTATAACCATTTTTTTTATTTTATTTTATTACTTTTAAACATTCTATCCTTTACTATTGATGCTGCATAGGCAGCATCTATAGTAAAAAGTTGGTCACACTTGTCAAACACTATGTTTGACAAGTGTGACCAACCTGTCAGTCAGTTTTCCAAGCGATGCTACAGATCGCTTGGAAAACTTTAGCATTCTGCAAGATAATTACGCTTGCTAAATGCTAAGAAAACCGGGAAAAAAACGCAAAAAAAATGCGGATTTCTTGCAGAAAATTTCAAAACGTTCAAAATCAACAAGAAATTGAAAATTACAGGGAAAAAATGTTAAGCACGTTAATGATTTGTATATAAGGCAAAACTTTTTAAATTGTAATTTAAGTAAACCAAAATTTAGTGTATTTAAAAATTGGACATTTCAGTGTAATTTATGAAAGAAGCAAGAAATGCCAAATATTAGGGACACCCTGTATTAGACATAAAGAAGGGCCTCATACACATTCTGTTCAAATTATCATGTAGTTTTACTCCTAGACTCAAAAATGCTATGCACAAAGCCTGCCAAAAATTACAAGCAGGGTCATCCATACACCCTTAAAGGCACCAACTGTAGTACCTCATAAAAAATTAAGAAATTGTCGTTGTGATAGTTCTACACTTATAAAGGCTTTGCACAAAGTGCAAAGCCAGGAAAAAATATAACTAGGTTCATTAAGTCATCCATAGATCCCAGAATGCAAGACCTGGTGGGCCTCATTTGAATATTAAAAATTAAAAAATTGCTGCTGTCATCTGGTGGTATTGAAAAGGATGGTTTAATCCAGGCTATGTCTATTTTTATCAGAGTGAGACTGTCAGCACTTTTTCTTGCCAGGTGAAAGCGCCTCCCTAGCGGCACTAAAAACCCACTCAGACAAGACTCTAGTGGCAGGGCAGCACAATACCTCAAAGGCATAGAGGGACAGATCATGTCCAGCTTTGAACCCCAATAGCTGAAGGTCACAGAGGAATTAGGAAGTACGTTGGTTGCTTGATTATCTTTAAAAACTTTTACTTTCTTGTCAAAAATATGCAGCCATCAGGGCCTTGAGGGTGTCATTAAATTGATCTAGCTTTTGACAGTGTACCCCTGCCTCTATTGTACCTGGTGTGTGAATCCCTCACCTTTCCTCCTTGGTTGGCAAGGAAGCTTGCCCCCTGCCGTTAGCATTGCCTGATGGGAATTTTTTCAACATATTTTTCACAATGGGCTTCTGGTATAGCATCATTTTAAAAGACCTCTCTGCCCCAGGAAAGAGAGATGCTAGGTTCTCCTTGTAGTGTGGGTCTAATGGGGTGTAAAACAATTCCTCTTTTTGGCAAAAAGAAATGCAGCGGTCCATAAAGTACACCATATGTGCCAAAGTCCTTACAGCCAACACTTCCCTGTCTCAACCATGATAACTAATTTATCTCCTCCTCCATCTCTTACTCCTCAGCCCATAGGAGAGACGGAACAAAGCTTTTGTGGGTAGCAACCTTTGTTGCCATCTCATGTTCCTCCTCCTCTGCCTCAGCGTCCACCTCCTCATTGTTACCCAATATGTGCTGAGCAGATGAGATTAGGCTTGGCTGGGTAGTGTCTCCCTGTCTGATGTCTTTCTCCCTCTCCACCTAGTCCGCATGCAAAGCTTAATGTTTAATTGTCAGCAGCGACTGTTTAAGTAAGCACAGAATGGGGATCATTGCACTGATAGCCTCATCGCCGCTCACCATCTTTGTGGAGTCCTCAAAGTCTTTGAGAACCGCACTAATGTCAAACATCCATGTCCACTCTTCAGTTGTTAAATGTGGAGGCTGACCAGAGTAATGATGAATGTGTTGGAGCTAGTGTTGAGCGATACCTTCCGATATCGGAAAGTATCGGTATCGGATTGGATCGGCCGATATTCAAAAAATATCGGATATCGCCGATACCGATACCCGATCCCAATACAAGTCAATGGGACCAAAATATCGGAATTAAAATAAACCCTTTCTTTCCTTGTAGGTTCATTCTACATGAAGGAAAACAACTAAGAATAATGCAGGATGTATTTGGGGAGGTGGCGGAGACATTAAAGGCATAGAGGTTTAGTCCAATCAAATAGAATAGCAGGAATTTTTTTTTTTTAAAGACGTTCGGAGTGACAAAGATATTGACAATGTAAATTTTTTTTTAATTTTGTCAGATATTGATGTTTCACTATTCCACGCCCTTCCCCTTCTTTTTTTTTACTTTTCCCACACTTTCATCTTCATCATCATCAGCATCTTTGACATCAACTTCTTCTTCACCTTATTCATCTTCTTCATCTTCTACATTTTTTTTATTACATTCTTCATATTCATTTTCTTCAACTATTATTATTCTTCCTATTCTACTTCTTCATCATATTCTCATTTGTGACAGGCATTCCCGTAGTTGTTATCTATAAAAGTTTGAAGATTACACCTTCCGTTCTGCCTGTCACAAAAGTTACATTTGTCCGCGTTCAGTTTGGCCTGCAGCATCAGGCTTTATCCAGGGGCACCAAGAGGAGGAACGGACTCACCCCCATACACTGCTTAGTCTTCCTCTGCATATAATTTAGATAATATCTTTTGCTCTGATATTAAGTGTTATGCTTAATGTTCTTCTGCTCTTTGTTCTGCAGCCTCTTGTTCTTCTGCTTCTCGCTCTTCCATGTCGTCGTCTCCAGGGTCGTCATCTCCAGGGTCGTCGTCTCCGCCGTCGTCGTCTCCGCTGTCGTCGTCTCCGCCATCGTCGTCTCCGCTGTCATCGTCGTCATCGGGGTGGTCTTCAGGGTCGTCATCTCCAGGGTCGTCGTCATCTCAGTGGTTGTCGTCTCTGGTGTCGTCATCTTAGGGGTGGTCTTCCGGGTCGTCGTCTTTAGGGTCTTGAACTTGGAAATGTAGTAGAAGGTACAAGAAGGCTGAGAAAATGCCGAGAACCAGCTGATGGAACTGGAACTCGGTTGGCTACCCGAAGGTCAAAGAGCCAATGGAGCTTCCGAGGACCAGCTGACGTTACTGGAACCCGGTTACTAAGCAGGAGGTACCCGTGCTAAAAAGCATTACCAAGGACCGCCTGACGTTGGCGGAACTCAGATACCCAGAAGGAGGCACCTAAGCCAAAGGCTCTGCCCGGAACCAGCTGACGTTACTGGAACCAGGATGGGGAGCAGAAGGTACAAGAGCAAAAGACACTGCCGAGAACCAGCTGACGGTACTGGAACCCGGATGGGTAGCCGAAGGTCCAAGAGCCAATGGAACTACCGAGGACCAGCTGACGTTACTGGAACCCGGTTACTAAGCAGGAGGTACCCGTGCCTGAAAGCACTACCAAGGACCACCTGACGTTGGTGGAACTCGGATACCCAGAAGGAGGCACCTAAGCCAAAGGCTCTGCCCAGAACCAGCTGACGGTAATGGAACCAGGATGGGGAGCAGAAGGTACAAGAGCAAAAGACACTGCCGAGAACCAGCTGACGGTACTGGAACCCGGATGCGTTGCCCAAGTGTGCAAGAGCCAATGGCACGACCAAGGACCAGCTGACGGTGCTGGAACCCGGTTACAAAGCTGTAGGTACCCGCGCTTAAAAGCACTACCAAGGACCGCCTGGCGTTGGCGGAACTCGGATACCCAGAAGGAGGCACCTAAGCCAAAGGCTCTGCCCGGAACCAGCTGACTGTGCTGGAACCAGGATGTGGACCAGAAGGTCCACAGGAGAGGAGAGAACAGCTAGGCCGCGAGGCTGCCGCAGTTACCGAACACCAACAGTCCTACAGGGGGAGCTTGGCCTACTGGCACTACAGAACCAGCCTTGATTGCCAATTCCCGCAGCCCACATAGGAAGCTCCTAAACTGGAGGCACCAAGGAGTTGGCTAACCCGACCGCAACACGACGGGGCAACGCATAGGCGTCTAAGTGACCTTCACACTACCCGGAACCAGCTGACAGTGCTGGACCCAGGCTGGACATGAGGGAGTATCCGTGACAAAGACACTGCCGAGAACCAGCTGACGGTACTGGAACCCGGATGCGTTGCCCAAGTGTGCAAGAGCCAATGGCACGACTGAGGACCAGCTGACGGTGCTGGAACCCGGTTACAAAGCTGTAGGTACCCGCGCTTAAAAGCACTACCAAGGACCACCTGGCGTTGGCGGAACTCGGATACCCAGAAGGAGGCACCTAAGCCAAAGGCTCTGCCTGGAACCAGCTGACGGTGCTGGAACCAGGATGTGGACCAGAAGGTCCACAGGAGAGGAGAGAACAGCTAGGCCGCGAGGCTGCCACAGTTACCGAACACCAACAGTTCTACAGGGGGAGCTTGGCCTACTGGCACTACAGAACCAGCCTTGATTGCCAATTCCCGCAGCCCACATAGGAAGCTCCTAAACTGGAGGCACCATGGAGTTGGCTAACCCGACCGCAACACGACGGGGCAACGCATAGGCGTCTAAGTGACCTTGAAACTACCCGGAACCAGCTGACGGTGCTGGACCCAGGCTGGGCACGAGGGAGTACCCGTGACAAAGACACTGCCGAGAACCAGCTGACGGTGCTGGAACCCGGATGCGTTGCCTATTCAAGATTGTCTTCCTCGAGCCCCAACTAGCGGTGTTGGAGCAAAGGGTAAGCTTGGGGAGCAGAGTGTAGGCCGAATCCTGCACTGGAGGCAGCTTTGTGTCTGCGTTGCGTTTGCAGGACACGTTGCCGGCTACACAGCGGGGGAACAGCTGGCGTTGCTGAACCCCACTGACACAATGGCGGGTGTTTGTCTCTGTGCAGCCTGCACTTCCAGGCACCAACTGGCGGTGTTGGAGCCCAGGGTCTGCAGGAGGAGAAGAGTGTAGGCTGAAGCCTAGTAGAACCAATTTCAAAGGTAACCTTTAACCCTCCCTCAGGTGTTAAAATGTAGAAGAGCCACACCTTGTGCAGCAGTAATGCTCCACAAGTGAAAGGTTGCTCTTTAAATTTTGCTCATTGCACACGCTGAATGAAAGACGTACACAATTTTGTCCAATATACAGTAAAACTGTATTGGAGGTGTGACTTGTCTTTTTAAGGAGACGCAGCACAGGTGTCCAAAATAACGACTTGGTGCTGGGCGCAGCCTCCTGAGCGTTGTTATTTGCTGTACTAGAGTATGCGCTCTTGTTATCCCTTGGCCATGCGCTGTGAGCGCTGCCTGTCTTCTCACCTCATTTCATGTCGGCCGGTGCGGTTAACGATGGCCAGGAATCCCAGACCCGCAGTGTCTTTTCATAAAGTCACACTGCAGGGCTGGGATTCATGGCCTTGCGCAGTAAATATGGCGTTGCTGAACCCCACTAACACATTGGCTGGTGTTTTTCTCTGTGCAGCTAGCACGTCCGGGCAAAAACTGGCGGTGTTAGAGCCCAGGGTCAGCAGGAGGAGGAGAGGAGCAGAGTGTAGGCCGAAGCCTGCACTGGTGGCAGCTTTTGTTCTGTTGTGCCAGCGTGGCTTGTGCTGGACACGTTGCCGACTACACAGCAGGAGAATAGCTGGCGGTGCTGAACCCCACTAACACATTGGCTGGTGTTTTTCTCTATGCAGCTAGCACTTCCGGGCAAAAACTGCCGGTGTTAGAGCCCAGGGTCAGCAGGAGGAGGAGAGGAGCAAAGTGTAGGCCGAAGCCTGCACTGGTGGCAGCTTTTGTTCTGTTGTGCCAGCATGGCTTGTGCTGGACACGTTGCCGACTACACAGCAGGGGAACAGCTGGCGGTGCTAAACCCCACTGACACATTGGCTGGTGTTTTTCTCTGTGCAGCCTGCACTTCCAGGCACCAACTGGCGGTGTTAGAGCCCAGGGTCTGTAGGAGGAGCAGAGTGTAGGCTGAAGCCTAGTAGAACCAATTTCAAAGGTAACCTTTAACCCTCCCTCAGGTGTTAAAATGTAGAAGAGCCACACCTTGTGCAGCAGTAATGCTCCACAAGTGAAAGGTTGCTCTTTAAATTTTGCTCATTGCACACGCTGAATGAAAGACGTACACAATTTTGTCCATTATACAGTAAAACTGAATTGGAGGCGTGACTTGTCTTTTTAAGGAGACGCAGCACAGGTGTCCAAAATAACGCCTTGGTGCTGGGCGCAGCCTCCTGAGCGTTGCTATTTGCTGTACAGGAGTCTGCGCTCTTGTTATCCCTTGGCCATGCCCTGTTAGCGCTGCTCGTCTTATGACCTCATTTCATGTTGGCTGGTGCGGTTAACGATGGCCATGAATCCCAGACCCACAGTGTCTTTTCATAAAGTCACAGTGCGGGGCTGGGATTTGTGGCCTTGTGCAGTAAATATGTTCGCCGCTCACACATGTCCTTACACCTGCTTCAGACTGGGAGGCCTCAGCTGATCCCTTATTGCATGCCACGGCCATGAGGCCGCACAGTCTGAAGAAGGCGGAAGGAGGGGAGTGAAGACAGGCGAAGATATGCACTGCTCGTGCCCATCAATCACACCCTCGCAGTCAAAATAAGTAAGACAACGAGGGGCGTTGTGTCGGGCAGGGCGGACGCACAGGCACAGGCAGCCAACCAACGATGTCAGAAGACGGCCAGCGATACCAATAGGGGTGCTGCGTGTCATTAAAAAGGAAAGTCACACCTCATGGACACTGTAATGGTCTCTAATGAGACACATTTTGTACGTGTTTTTTGAGTTCGACGTGGGCAAAGAGAAAGTCAGCCACCTTGTACAAATGCAGCATTACTGCTGTACAAGGTGGCTGTTATACATAGAAACACCTGGGGGGGCAGGGTCCCTTTAATTTCAGTTCAGGTGCCTGCGTGGCGTTTGCAGGACACGTTGCCGGCTACACAGCAGGGGAACAGCTGGCGGTGCTGAACCCCACTAACACATTGGCTGGTGTTTTTCTCTGTGCAGCTAGCACATCCGGGCAAAAACTGGCAGTGTTAGAGCCCAGGGTCAGCAGGAGGAGGAGAGGAGCAGAGTGTAGGCCGAGGCCTGCACTGGTGGCAGCTTTAGGTCTGTTGTGTCTGCGTGGCGTTTGCAGGACACGTTGCCGGCTACACAGCAGGGGAACAGCTGGCGTTGCGGAACCCCACTGACACATCAGCGAGTGTTTTTTATGTGTAGACAACACTTCCAGGTGACAACTGACAGTGTTGAAACCCAGGGAATCAAAGAGGAGCAAAGTGTAGGCCGAAGCCTGCACTGGAGGCAGGAAAATGTCTGTTATTGTGCCAGCGTGGCTTGTGCTGGACACGTTGCCGGCTACACAGCAGAGGAACAGCTGGCATTGCTGAACCCCACTGACACATTGGCGGGTGTTTTTCTCTGTGCAGCTAGCACTTCCGGGCAACAACTGGCGGTGTTAGAGCCCATGGTCTGCAGTAGGAGCAGAGAGTAAGCCGAAGCCTGCAGTGGAGCAAGTTCAAAGGGAACCTTTAACCCCCCCCGGCATTTGTTGCTGAAAGAGCCATCTTGTACAGCAGTAATACTGCACATGGAAAATGGTGGCTCTTTAAATAATGCTCCTTGCAAACGCTGAAGTACACACTCATATAATGTGTTCCCTCACACCGTTAAACCGTCCCGGAGGTGGGACTTTCCTTTGTAATGTGACACAGCACGGCCGTCATTCCAACCCCCTTGGTGCTGTGCGCCACCTCCTCAACGTTGTTTGATTCTGTCACGGAGCCCGCGCTGTAATGTTATCCCTTGGCCATTCACACTTAGCGGTGCCCGTCTTCTGACATCATTTAGGTGTCAGGCAGGCAGTGCCTGTGCGTCCAAGCTGTCCGAGATCCAACCTCGCAGTGTCATCTAATGTAATCCCACTGCGGGCATGGGATCCATGGGCATGCGCAGTGCATATCATCGCCTCTCACTCCCCTCCTTCCTGCTTCTTCAGACTGCGGCGTCACGGCCGTGGCATGCTATTAGGGATCAGCTGACGCCGCCTAGTCTGAAGAAGCGTGAAGAAGGGGAGTGAGAGGCTAGTATATGCACTGCGCATGGCCATGGACACCAGGCCCACTGTGGGATCACATTAGACGACACTGCGAGGTGGGATTTCGGGCAGCGTGGACGCACAGGCGCAGCCAGGACGACAACAAATGATGTCAGAAGACGGGCAGCGCAAACTGTGCATGGCCAAGGGATAACATAACAGCGCAGGGTCCGTGACAGAATCAAACAACGCTAAGGAGGCAGCGCACGGAGCCAAGGGGGTAGGAATGACGGCTGTGCTGCGTCACATTACAAAGGAAAGTCCCCCCTCCGGGACGGTTTGACGGTGTGAGGAGACACATTACATGAGTGTGTAGTTCAGCATTTCCAAGGAGCATAATTTAAAGAGCGACCTTTTCCTTGTGCAGTATTAGTGCTGCACAAGGTGGCTCTTTCAGTAACAAACGCCTAGGAAGGGGGGGGGACAGGTTCCCTTACATTTTAGTTGTTCCAGCGTGGCGGTCGCATGACACGTTGCCGGATACACAGCTGGGGATCAGCTGACGTTACTGAACCCCAATAACAAAGGAGCGACTGTTGACTGTGCAGACAGCACTTCAAGGCACCAACTGGCGGTGTTAGAGCCCAGGGACAGCAGGAGGAGCAGATTGGAGGTATTGCCGCACACACAGCTGGGGATCAGCTGACGTTACTGAACCCCAATAACAGAGGAGCGACTGTTGACTGTGCAGACAGCACTTCCAGGCACCAACTGGCGGTGTTAGAGCCCAGGGACAGCAGGAGGAGCAGATTGGAGGTATTGCCGCACACACAGCTGGGGATCAGCTGACGTTACTGAACCCCAATAACAGAGGAGCGACTGTTGACTGTGCGGACAGCACTTCCAGGCACCAACTGGCGGTGTTAGAGCCCAGGGACAGCACGAGTAGCAGAGGAACAGAGTGTAGGCCGAAGCCTGACTGGAGCAAGTTCAAAGGGAACCTTTAACCCCTCCCCCCCCAAGACGTTTGTAGCTGAAAGAGCCATCTTGTGCAGCACTAAGGATGCAAAAGGAAAAGGTTGCTCTTTCAATTATGCTCCTTGCAAACACAGAAGTAAACACTTAAAATGTGTCCCCTGATACCGTAAAACCGTCCCGGAGGTGGGAATTTCCTTCGTAATGGAACGCAGCACAGCTGTCATTCATATCCCTTTGGTGCCGTGCGCTGCCTCATCAGCGTTGTTTTAAGCTGTCACGGAGCCTGCGCTGTTATGTTATCCCTTGGCCATGCACACTTAGCGGTGCCCGTCTTCTGACATCATTTAGGTGTCAGGCTGTCAGTGCCTGTGCGTCCACGCTGCCCGAGATCCCACCTCGCAGTGTCATCTAATGTAATCCCACTGCGGGCCTTGGATCCATGGGCATGCACAGTGCATATCCTCGACTCTCACTCCCCTCCTTCCCTCTTCTTCAGACTGTGCGGCGTCACGGCCATGGCATGCTATTAGGGATCAGCTGACGGCACACAGTCTGAAGAAGGCGGAGGGAGATGAGCGAGAGCCTGAGGGGAAGATATGCACTGCTCATGCCCATGGATCCCAGAGAGACAAAGCTGTTGGGCATCACTGCACACTGCCTCTTCTTCCATTTCTCCAATGCTGCTTGGTTGGCCCCCTGTTTCCAAGCCAAGAGATTCAGAGAACAGAAGTAGAGACGGCTCCTGTCCTGGGCTCTCTGACTGCCTGGCCAATTTGGCAGGTGGTGAAGAGACAGATGCCTGCTCTCCAGTGGTCTGTGCCTGAGAGGATGTGGCACTAATTGAAGTCGATGCCGATGCTTTAGCTGCCATCCATCCGACAACGGCTTCAATTTGATCTTCACGCAGCAGTGGTGCACGGCGCTTTCCGACAAAGCTGCGCATGAAGGACTGTTCCCTGCTGAAACTGAGTGATGATGAGTCACCGGTGCCTGCAGCAGGCACAGAATCACCACGTCCTCTCCCTGCTCCTCTCCCTGCTCCGCGCCCACGCCCACGTGCCTTACTCCCTGCCCTCTTCATCTTGGTTGACAGATAAAGATAAGCAGAAAAGTACTAAGGCCTTTGTGTGCTTATTCCTGAAATGCTCCTCCTAACAGGTGTAAGAAACACTAATTTTGTAAAGTGTGGACTAGACTTTATTATTGATAAAATGTGGCCTACACAAGTGTTAAGTGGTGTTTGGTGAACTTTACTTTTTTTTTCTGCAGATCGGGCTACAGGGCGAGTTTAACTCACATGGGGACCGTGCAGATAGCCGTAAATGGCGCTGCAAGGCCCAAAAACACTCCTCTAGGTTATCCTATGTAGTGTTTTTCCACAATTTAGCTGGAGACGGGTGGAAAGACACTAATAGGAAATTTTAGAAAAAATTTGCAGCAGGCTGCACTATTTGCAAAAAAGGACAAGTTATTTTACGGTATGAGGCAGTGACGCACCCTGAGCTGAATACAACCGGCTGTGGCTGCACACAGACTACAGGGAGAGCTGCGCTCACACGGAGACCGTGCAGACAGCCGTAAATGGCGCTGCAAGGCCCAAAAACCCTCCTCTAGGTTATCCTATGTAGTGTTTTTCCACAATTTAGCTGGAGACGGGTGGAAAGACACTAATTGGAAATTTTAGAAAAAATTTGCAGCAGGCTGCACTATTTGCAAAAAAGGACAAGTTATTTTACGGTATGAGGCAGTGACGCACCCTGAGCTGAATACAACCGGCTGTGTCTGCACACAGACTACAGGGCGAGCTGCGCTCACACGGAGACCGTGCAGACAGCCGTAAATGGCGCTGCAAGGCCCAAAAACCCTCCTCTAGGTTATCCTATGTAGTGTTTTTCCACAATTTAGCTGGAGACGGGTGGAAAGACACTAATAGGAAATTTTAGAAAAAATTTGCAGCAGGCTGCACTATTTGCAAAAAAAGGAAAAGTTATTTAACGGTATGAGGCAGTGACGCACCCTGAGCTGAATCCAACCGGCTATGGCTGCACACAGACTACAGGGCGAGCTGCGCTCACACGGAGACCGTGCAGACAGCCGTAAATGGCGCTGCAAGGCCCAAAAACCCTCCTCTAGGTTATCCTATGTAGTGTTTTTCTACAATTTAGTTGGAGACGGGTGGAAAGACACTAATAGGAAATTTTAGAAAAAATTTGCAGCAGGCTGCACTATTTGCAAAAAAAGGAAAAGTTATTTAATGGTATGAGGCAGTGACGCACCCTGAGCTGAATACAACCGGCTGTGGCTGCACACAGACTACAGGGCGAGCTGCGCTCACACGGAGACCGTGCAGACAGCCGTAAACGGCGCTGCAAGGCCCAAAAACCCTCCTATAGGTTATCCTATTTAGTGTTTTTCCACAATTTAGCTAGAGACGGGTGGAAAGACACTAATAAGAAATTTTAGAAAAAATGTGCAGAAGGCTGCACTATGAGCACAAAAGGACAATGGATAGAACAGTATGAGGCAGTGTGAACCCCCCCTGAGCTGAATACAACCGGGTATATGGCTGCACACAGACTACAGAGTGAGCTGCACGCACACACACACACACACACACACACACAGAGACCTTGCAGAACGCTGTTAAAACAGCGCTGCAAGGCAAGAGCCTTGCTAAATTAGCCTGGGAAAAGCGCAATGAAGCAATTCGCTATCTCAACTGGCCCTCAGTTAGAACACAGCGTCCTGTCCCTAACTGAAATCACAGCAGAGTGAGCGTCAAATGGCGGCAGCGTTTTTTATAGTGCATCGTGACATCATTTCAGCAGCCAATCACAGCCTTGCCAGTATAACGCTACACGGGGGTGAGATGACGAGACGTAGTGAACCCAATAGTGGACCCTCTGGGTCACGGTCCCAGAGCCCCCCAGGGCGAGCAAACCTGATAGATGCACCCCCTATACAGGGAGTGTTAGGAGCAGGCCCAAGGAGGATGGAACCGCAACTGCCGGAGCCAAAGGGACGACTGGGTGAAGCAGAGGAAGACGAGGCGGAGAGCTGAAAAGGAAAAACACTAATGTAAGGATAAGGCAGAACCAGGAACCAGCAGGAACAGGGAACAGAGGAAAACCGGAGGAACAGGGAGAAACCGGAGAAACGGAACCCAGAAAGGAATCCTCAGGATGGGCCCAAATACGACGCTGGCGCTAGCAGGAACGCTACAGCGAAGATACACAGACGCTTACCTGTGGAAGCGCCGAACAGAAATACCCGGTGGGCGCCGCCATATTGGAGGCGGAGCCACCGGGTCACAACCTCCCAGCAGGCAGAGCGGCGGAAGAGGCCCTACGGCGCCTGCGCGGACCGCAGATGCGCCGAGAAGCAGAGAAGCCGAGCCGACCAGAAGGAGGAGGGACGTTGGGAGCGCGCCGGCGGACAGGTAAGTATCGGCGATCGTGACAGTACCCCCTTTCTTACTCCCCCCTCTTTTAGAGCTGGAAAGAAACCTCTTCAAAATATGGGGTGCATTGATGTTCTCTCGAGGTTCCCAAGATCTCTCTTCCGGACCAAATCCCTTCCAGTCAATAAGAAATAGCGTTCGGCCTTTAACTGTCTTTTGAGCTAAAATATCCCTCACCTCGAACTGATCGTCGGAAGAGGAAAAGGATGGGACAAAAGATGACGCAGAGTGAAAACGATTAAATACAGCAGGTTTAAGGAGCGAGACATGAAAGGCATTAGGCACACGCAAAGAAGCTGGTAATTTTAACTTATATGCCACCTCATTGATTCGGCTAGAAATTTCGAAAGGACCAATGTAGCGAGGACCTAATTTATGAGAAGGGATCTTTAGCCTAATGTACCGAGAGGAGAGCCAAACCTTATCCCCCGGTAGATATGGAGGAGCATCAAGTCGTCTTTTATCTGCAAACCTTTTCATACGATCAGTAGCCTTTAGAAGTGACTCCTTAGTCTCTAGCCAAATCTTGGAGAACTCCAGGGACAGAGAATCAGCCGCCGGTACGCCTGACGTGCTGGAAATGGGAAAAGGAATGCCAGGGTGTTGCCCAAAGACCACAAAGAAAGGAGATTTAGAAGAAGATTCATTAGGATGATTGTTATAGGCAAATTCCGCCCATGGAAGCAAGGAAACCCAATCGTTATGATGAGCATTGGAGAAATGTCGTAGATAGGATGTGAGAATTTGATTGACGCGCTCCACTTGGCCATTAGACTGAGGATGATAAGCGGAGGAGAAATCCAGAGTTACCTTCATTAAGCCACACAGAGCTTTCCAGAATCGAGCCGTGAACTGGACTCCTCGATCCGAAACAATATGAAGAGGGAAGCCGTGAAGTCGGAAGATATGGCGGATGAAGATCTTCGCCAGTTCGGGAGCAGATGGCAAACCAGATAAGGGTATGAAGTGAGCCATTTTGGAAAATCGATCGACAACCACCAGGATAACGGAGCAATTAAAGGAGCGAGGGAGATCCGTGATAAAGTCCATGGCGATATGACTCCAAGGAGTAGAAGGTACTGGTAGCGGATGTAAGAGTCCGGAAGGTAATTGCCGGGGAACCTTGTTTTTAGCACAAGAAGGACACGAAGCGATGAAATCTCGGACATCTTGACGAAGGGACGGCCACCAATAGTGGCGAGCAATAAGAGAAAGGGTCTTCTTAACTCCAGCATGTCCAGCAAGTTTGGAAGAATGACCCCAGAGTAGAACTCTCTTTTTGTCCTCGCTTGCCACGAAGGTCTTCCCAGGAGGTAAAGAGATTACTTCTAAAGGAGTAACGGAAATGATCCTAGCAGGGTCAATAATATGTGCAGGAGTCTCCACTTCATCCAACGGCTGAAAGGACCGTGAGAGAGCATCAGCTCTGACATTCTTGTCACCAGGACGAAAATGGAGTTCGAAATCAAAACGTCCAAAAAACAGGGACCATCTAGCTTGTCGAGGATTAAGTCTTTGAGCCGACTGCACATAGGCTAGATTCTTATGGTCCGTAAATATAGTGAAGGGATGGACAGCCCCCTCGAGGAGATAACGCCACTCCTCTAAGGCCAACTTAATGGCTAACAGTTCCTTGTCTCCGATGGAGTAGTTTCGTTCCGAAGACGAAAATGACTTGGAGAAGAAACCACACGTGATGATACGTCCAGAGGCTGCCTTTTGTAAGAGGACTGCTCCAACTCCCAAGGAAGATGCATCCACTTCAAGAACAAAGGGTCTGTTGACATCAGGACGATGAAGCACCGGAGCTTCAGCAAATCTCTGTTTCAAAGTTAGAAATGCATTTTGCGACTCTGCTGACCAGTTGTTGGAATCAACTCCTTTGCGAGTAAGAGCCGAGATGGGCTTGGTCAATGAAGAAAAATGTGGGATGAATTGCCTATAGTAATTGGCGAAGCCGAGGAAACGTTGAATGGCTTTAACTCCTACTGGTCGTGGCCAATCCAGAACCGCAGACACTTTGGCTGGATCCATTTTCAGACCGGCATCGGAAACGATATATCCCAGGAAAGGTACACTTGATTGTTCGAAGACACATTTTTCAATCTTGGCAAAAAGATGATTCTCACGGAGACGTTGTAAAACCAGACGGACGTCACGTCGATGAGTGGAGAGATTCGGAGAGAAGATGAGAATGTCGTCTAAATAAACCACGACACTAGCATACAGACAATCTCTGAAGATGTCATTTATGAATTCTTGGAATACAGCAGGAGCGTTACAGAGTCCAAAAGGCATAACCAAGTACTCATAATGGCCGTCTCGAGTGTTAAACGCGGTCTTCCATTCGTCTCCTGCACGAATTCGTACCAGATTGTATGCACCACGGAGATCCAGCTTAGTGAACACTCGTGCTCCTCTTAAACGGTCAAAGAGCTCAGAGATTAATGGCAATGGATATTTGTTTTTCACCGTTATGTTGTTCAAACCTCTATAATCAATACATGGACGAAGAGAGCCGTCTTTTTTCTTGACGAAAAAGAAACCGGCTCCAGCTGGCGAAGAGGATTTTCGAATGAAACCTTTGGCAAGGTTCTCCTGAACGTACTCCAACATGGCTTGAGTCTCTGCAGGGGAGAGAGGGTAGATTCTTCCTCGCGGAGGCATGGTACCAGGAACCAGGTCTATAGGACAGTCGTAGGACCGATGTGGAGGAAGACTCTCCGCTTCCTTCTTATTGAAAACATCAGAAAAAGAAGAGTAAACAAAAGGCAGACCAGAAAGAACAAGGGAAGAGGAAGAGTCAACCACAGGACGTACTGACGACAGACACCGAGTCTGACAGGAATCCCCCCAACAAAGAATATTGCCATTATGCCAATCAAATGCGGGCTCGTGGGTCCGTAACCAGGGTAAACCTAAAAGGACTGGATGAGAAATATTGGCTAAAACGTAAAACGCAATTTTCTCCTTATGTAAAACCCCTACTTGCAGCTCTACTACCTGAGTGACTTGGGTTACAGTCTCCTGCAAGGGTTTGCCGTCCACCGAAGCAAGAAAAAGAGGACTTTCTAGGGTCTTAACGGGAACAGAAAATCTAACAACCTCCTCTTGTCTAATAAAATTCCCGGCAGCACCCGAGTCAATGTAGGCTAGCAAAGAATAGCGTTTACCAGAGACATGAAGTAAGACGGAAAGTGTAAGGGGTTGAGAGGTATCACAAGTACCTAGGGAGGCCTCTCTTACCTGACCTAGGCGGAGGAGTTTTCCGGACGATCAGGGCAAGCACGGAGGAGATGGGAGGCACTACCACAGTAGAAACACAAGCCTTGGGTGCGCCTCTCCTGGCGCCGTTGCTCAGACATCTTGAGCTGGTCCACTTGCATCAGCTCAGGCGCTGGCACAATAGTAGATGCCCTGGGTCTGGGACTAGATGGTCTTCGTAATGGCAGGGAAGGACGAGGAATCCTTCTCTCACGCGCACGCTCTTGAAATCGGAGGTCTATACGGGTAGCCAGGGATATCAAATCTTCCAAATTGGTAGGAGTATCTCGACCCGCCAACTCATCCTTAATGCGTCCGGACAGTCCCCGCCAAAATGCCCCTACCAGGGCCTCATTATTCCACCCAAGATCAGACGACAGCGTGCGGAACTGAATGGCGTACTGACCCACAGATAGAGTCCCCTGTTGTAAGCTGAATAGAGACTCGGTAGTAGAGGCCAGACGACCAGGTTCGTCGAAAACTCGACGGAAGGTTTCAAATAAATCGGCTAAGTGAGACATAAGATGGTCGTCACGCTCCCAGAGAGGATTTACCCACGCCAACGCATCCCCCTCAAGATGAGAAATTATGAAAGCTATCTTAGCCCGATCGGTGGGATATTGTAAGGGCAAGAGCTCAAAGTGGAGACGGCACTGATTTAAGAAACCCCGACATAATTTAGGGTCTCCATTATAACGTGGGGGTTTGGCCAGACGAGGTGGTGCGTGAGAAGCGGGGACCGGAGCGGGAGCAGATGCAGAGGTCTGCAGAGAGAGAAGGCGAGAATCTATCGCAGCCATATAAGACAAAATTTGCGTTTGTGTGTCGCGCTGCTGCGCCAGTTCTTGCTGCAAACTAAGCAACAAAGACGCATTCCCGGGATCGGAAGACTGCAGTGAGGACAAACGGGAATCCATAGACTTCATGAAAGCCATCATACGGGACTGATTTTCACGAAGAAAGAGCAACTCTTTCTGAGCAGCCGAGGCTCCAGCGGGATCCATGGCCTGTGTATACTATAACGCTACATGGGGGTGAGATGACGATACGTAGTGAACCCAATAGTGGACCCTCTGGGTCACGGTCCCAGAGCCCCCCAGGGCGAGCAAACCTGATAGATGCACCCCCTATACAGGGAGTGTTAGGAGCAGGCCCAAGGAGGATGGAACCGCAACTGCCGGAGCCAAAGGGACGACTGGGTGAAGCAGAGGAAGACGAGGCGGAGAGCTGAAAAGGAAAAACACTAATGTAAGGATAAGGCAGAACCAGGAACCAGCAGGAACAGGGAACAGAGGAAAACCGGAGGAACAGGGAGAAACCGGAGAAACGGAACCCAGAAAGGAATCCTCAGGATGGGCCCAAATACGACGCTGGCGCTAGCAGGAACGCTACAGCGAAGATACACAGGCGCTTACCTGTGGAAGCGCCGAACAGAAATACCCGGTGGGCGCCGCCATATTGGAGGCGGAGCCACCGGGTCACAACCTCCCAGCAGGCAGAGTGGCGGAAGAGGCCCTACGGCGCCTGCGCGGACCGCAGATGCGCTGAGAAGCAGAGAAGCCGAGCCGACCAGAAGGAGGAGGGACGTTGGGAGCGCGCCGGCCGGACAGGTAAGTATCGGCGATCGTGACAGCCAGTAGTTACATGCCCACCATGCTAAACAGGATGTGCCCACACTTCCATTCATTCTTCATTGGCTGCTGCGTGCAGTTTTGAATTCTGGGAACTTCCGATTCCGGTATCCGATACGCGGGAAATATCGGAATTCGGTATCGGAATTCCGATACCGCAAATATCGGCCGATACCCGATACTTGCGGTATCGGAATGCTCAACACTAGTTGGAGCTGGTATTTCACAACTGGCCTCTGCTGCTCACAAAGCCTTGACATCATGTGAAGTGTGAAATTCTAGTGTGTGGTCATACACTAGTCGGTGAGCTGGCAGCTGTAGCCAACTTGCGGAAATGGGTACTACTGACGTGGCATACCTTGTCTAGAACTCTGGCAAATCTGGTTAGGTTTTCTAAAACAGATGAACTACCAAGTTGAGCATGTGGGCCAACGTGGTACATGTGTAAACTTGCCAAGCTTCACAACTGGCAGCAGGTTACTTCCATTATTACACACAACCATGCCTGTTTGGAGGTAGAGAGTCACAGGTCTGTCTGGTCTCTTATTCCTTTCAATAACTCTGCTGTGGTGTGTGGTTTGTCTCCTAGACAAATTAGCTTCAGCAGAACCTGTTGCAGCTTCGCTGAGGCAGTGTTACAGAGCTTCCAGCTGATGTGAATTACCTGCTCTGAGATTCCACATTGGAGATGGAGAATGAGGAGGAGCAGGAGGGGGTGCAGGAACTGGTGTAGGAGGTAGAGGAAACCCTGATAGAAGTAGGGTCAGCAATCCTCAGTGTCGGTAGCACATGTGCCGTACCAGGGTGGGACTCGGTTCCAGCCTCCATGATGTTCACCCAGTGGGCCGTCAGGGAAATCTAGCGTCCATGGCCAAAAGTGCTTGCCCACATGTCGGTCGTTAAGTGGACAATCCCAGTAATCGCATTGGTAAGATCATGGGCGTTGCTCCTTGACACATGCTGGAAAAAGGTGAAGACACCACAACGGGAGAAATACTGGCGGCTGGGGACCAAGTACCACATTTGTACATCTGTAGCAGGACATTTTTTTTATTTTTTTGCAAACCAACAAAATTTCACACAAACCAAATTCTACAGTATATATGACAGTATGTATGATAATGATCAATTTTTGAACAACCAAATTTCTAAACCTGTAGCAGGCCATTTTTTATTTACAGTTCAAACCAATGAAATTTCACACAAAGTAGGTTCTACAGTGTATATATAGCAAGTCATTTTTTATAACAAAAATATTTTATGAATTGTACCGGGCCAAGTGGTGAGGACCGGTGTCAGCACCCTGCGCACACCCGGCATGTGTTGGGGCCCTGAGCAGGAGGAAGGCCCACTCACCGTCGTGGACACCGGTGTGCTATGGGGGCTAATTACCTGTGCCACTGCCACGAGTGGGCCCTACCACTTGTCCAGGCCCTGGAACTTGCAATACTTACCTCTCCCCGCTCCACTGCTACGGCATCTTTCGTGTCCTCTGACTGTGACGTTCAGGTCAGAGGGTGCAATGAGTTCACGTCTGTGCGTCCTCTGCCTGAGCAATCACAGTGCTGAGATCCGGAAGACGGCGACACTGAGGAGTCCAGAGCAGAGCAGCGGCCAGCAAGGAGATGTGAGTATTGCATTTTTTTTAATGTTTGGAGCACCTTATGGGGCCAAATAAATATTGGGCAGTATATGGGGCCCGTTATATATGGAGCATCTTATGGGGCCAATTACATATGGAGCATCTTATGTGGCCAATTACACATGGAGTTGTATATGGGGCTCATTATATATAGAGCATCTTATGGGGCCAATTACAGCTCTGACAAAAATTAAGAGACCACCACATCAAAACCCTATCATGGGCAGCCCAATCTCCAGACCTGAACCCCATTGAAAACCTCTGGAATGTAATCAAGAGGATGATGGATAGTCACAAGCCATCAAACAAAGAAAAAACGTTTATTAACCTCCCTAAATCTGACATTTACCTCTCCGTGGGTGGCACCATAATTACACCCCAGCAGCAGGCACGCTGGCTGGGTGTTATGTTTGACACCAATCTCTCCTTCACCTCCCATATGCAATCTCTTGCCTGCTCTTGCCGCTTACACCTGAAGAACATCTCTAGAATCTGCCCTATTCTCACCATGGAGACAATAAAAACCCTCACTGTCGCCCTCATCCACTCTCGCCTGGAATACTGTAATACTCTTTTAATTGGCCTCCCCCTCACTCGACTTTTCCCTTCTTCAGTTCATCCTTAATGCAGCAGCCAGGGTCCTCCATCTGGCTAATCAGTACTCGGACGCCTCTTCGCCAGTCGTTACACTGGCTGCCCATTCATTATAGGATCCAGTTCAAAGTACTTGTTCTCACCCACAAAGCTCTCCACAGTGCGGCACCCCCTTACATCTCCTCTCTCACTTCTATCGGCCTAGCTGATCGCTGCGCTCTGCAAATGACTTTCGACTAACCTCTGCACTAATCCGTACCTCCCACTCCTGACTCCAAGACTTATCCCCAGTAGCGTAGCTACTGGGGGGGCAGAGGGGGCCGTCGCCCCGGGCCCGGTCACATGAAGGGGCCCACTGGGAGCCAGGGCGAGCCCACTTCTGTGAGGAGGCAGATCACAGCATAGGAGCAGAGCAGTATGTCTGCTCCTGTCTGACAGAGACTCTGCAAGCTGCTAGCACAGTGTCCGGCTGCAGAGTCTCCCTCCTGCAGTGAATGGTATTGCCCGTCTTTTCCTGGGCTGCAGCTCTGAATCTTGACTCTGTGCAGTGTGCACGCTGGGTCCTAGTGCCATTTCGCTGACACATAGACACTTCCTGGTCCTGCCTGCAAACTACATCAGCAGGTGGGGATGGAACTTATTAGCTTTACTAAATTCAGGTATGTCACTGTGAGGTGAATGTGAGACCATTGGGGTATTGTGGGGGCTGAAAGTAGGTGAGGGAGGACAGGGTTCGGGGGGAAGGGGGGGAATGTGAGACCATGGAGGTATTGTGGAAGAGGGGAGACAGGGTACTGGGGGTGAATGTGAGGCAATGGGGGTATTGTAGGGGCTGAAAGTAGGTGAGGGAGGACAGGGTACTGGGGGGTAAATGTGAGACCATGGAGGTATTGTGGAAGAGGGGAGGCAGGGCACTGGGGGGTGAATGTGAGGCAATGGGGGTATTGTGGGGGAGGGGAGACAGGGCACTGGCGGGTGAATGTGAGACCATGGGGGTGTTGTGGGTGAGGTGTGGACAGGGCACTGAGGGGGTGGATGTGAGGTGATGGGGGTATTGTTGGGGCTGAAATGGGGGACGGGAACAGGGCACTAGGGGCTGAATATTATGTTTTGTTATGTTATTTTATTATATGTACTCCACATGTAATATTTGCTGTCTGGGGGGGGGCTTTTGATACGTACCACTTGGATCTTCTATGAGTATTAGTATAAGAAGCCCCATACAGTAACCAAGAGCTGCATCACATTTACAGCACCACTCCAGTATTTTTTTTTTATTTCACTGCTGGAGCGGAGCTGAAAATCCAAGTCCCCTGCCCCCTGTCTAAAACTCACCTTCAGGGGTTTTCATTGGTTTTCACCTCGGCTCCGTCTCCTGCAGTGTTTCATGGAGCGGTGCAGAGGTCACTAATCATGTAAGTCTATGGGAGCCTCATTCTGGCATGTTCCTCGCTCTCATAGTCTTACATTGAGCGCTTGAGACATAGCTTCTCACTTCTGGCCAGTCAGAAGCTACGCTCACAAGTTTGAGCCGCCGCACTGCAGCAGTGCCACAAAATAGTGCGCTTAAAGCACCATTCCAGCGGTAGAAAAAAAAACCCTGCTAGAGAGGTGCTTTAATAATTTAATAATTAGCAATTTTTTACTATAAAGTTGATAAAGGCTTGGAATAAATGTCTGCAGTCACTTTATATGACTGCAGACTGCCAAATCATGATCGTGAGCTGCGGGCCCATCATATTGTGTATAAGGGAGCTGCAGGCCCATCATACTGTGTGTAAGGGAGCTGTGGGCCAATCATACTGTGTATAAGGGAGCTGCGGGCTCATCATACTGTGTACAGGGGAGCTGCGGACCCATCATACTATGTATAAGGGAGCTGCGGGCCAATCATACTGTGTATAGGGGAGCTGCGGACCCATCATACTATGTATAAGGGAGCTGTGGGCCCATCATACTGTGTATAAGGAAGCTGTGGCCCCATCATACTGTGTATAAGGAAGCTGTGGCCCCATCATACTGTGTATAAGGGAGCTGCAGGCCCATCATACTGTGTGTAAGGGAGCTGTGGGCCAATAATACTGTGTATAAGGGAGCTGCGGGCCCATCATACTGTGTATAGGGGAGCTGCGGGCCAATATTACTGTGTATAGGGGAGCTGCGGGCCAATCATACTATGTATAAGGGAGCTGCGGGCCCATCATACTGTGTATAAGGAAGCTGTGGCCCCATCATACTGTGTATAAGGAAGCTGTGGCCCCATCATACTGTGTATAAGGAAACAAACCAACCGAAGAAAAAAGCAGCAAATAGTCCAGGTATATATATATGCAAAAAAACCTTTATTAATGATAATACCAGATAAAAATATGACAGAAGGAAACAATCCCCGTGCTACCCTCAGCATGCACCTAAACGGGTAGGGGACAGGTGCCTCCAATATACAGGGATCCACTTTCTGACCATAACAGATGTCTCAGGAAAAATCAAAAATTGCGCCAGACTAACCAAATGTAACTACACAAGCTGGACATATATACAAATATATATTATATACATACCGGTTAGTGTGGAAATGTGCCCAGTGTGGACTGGCACCACACCCCTGTCTCCCCGACGCGCGTTTCGGCTGATGCCTTTCCCCTTGGGGGGGGAAAGCGGGTGGTGCCAGTCCACACTGGGCACATTTCCACACTAACCGGTATGTATATAATATATATTTGTTGTGCATGGGCTTCTCTACTAATTTTCTTGGACTTCTATGTCCAGCTTGTGTAGTTACATTTGGTTAGTCTGGCGCAATTTTTTATTTTTCCTGAGACATCTGTTATGGTTAGTAAGTGGATCCCTGTATATTGGAGGCACCTGTCCCCTGCCCGTTTAGGTGCATGCTGAGGGTAGCACGGGGATTGTTTCCTGATGTCATATTTTTATCTGGTATTATCATTAATAAAGGTTTTTTTGCATATTTATATACCTGGACTATTTGCTGCTTTTTTCTTCGGTTGGTTTGGTCTATTGCATTGCAGTTGGTCCATTATGGTCCTATTTTTGGTCCCATTCTCTCTATGTATGAGTATACCCCATTTGGGTAAAATAATAATGTTGGTGACCTTGTTCTTTTCCACAATATTGTTCTATTTGTGTATAAGGAAACTGTGGCCCCATCATATTGTGTATAAGGGAGCTGCGGGCCCATCATACTGTGTATAAGGAAGCTGCGGGCCAATCATACTGTGTATACGGGAGCTGCAGGCCCATCATACTGTGTATAAGGGAGCTGCAGGCCCATCATACTCTGTATAAGGGAGCTGTGGGCCAATCATACTGTGTATTGGGGAGCTGCGGGCCCATCATACTGTGTATAAGGGAGCTGCGGGCCCATCATACTGTGTATAAGGGAGCTGTGGGCCAATCATACTGTGTATACCGGAGCTGCGGGCCCATCATACTGTGTATAAGGGAGCTGCGGGCCCATCATACTGTGTATAAGGGAGCTGCTGGCCCATCATACTGTGTATAAGGGAGCTGCGGGCCCATCATACTGTGTATAAGGGAGCTGCGGGCCCATCATACTGTGTATAAGGGAGCTGCTGGCCAATCATACTGTGTATAAGGGAGCTGTCGACCCACCATACTTTGTATAGTGAACTGTGAAGGCATTAAATTGTGCATATGGGAGCTGTTGGCCCATTACACTGTATATAGTGGGGCTCTGGGGGTCATTATACTTTCTATAGTGGAGCTCTGTCAGCATTATACTGTGTAAAGGGGAGCATTGGGCTTATACTTTCTATACGGGAGCAGTGGGAACATCATACTGTGTAAAGGGGAGCAGTGGGAACATCATACGGTGTATAGGGGAGTTGTAGAATCATAATTTGTATAGGGGAGCTGTGGGGGCCTTATACTGTGTATAGGGAAGCTTTGAGCTCACCATACTGTGTATAATGGAGCAGTACATGAGGGAACTTAGGGGACATTATTAAATGTTAAGTGGGCACTTAAGCATTATTGTTATAGGGGCACTCAGAGTATTGTGACCATCAAAGTTGCATATGGGGTATTATTACTTTCTAGGTCAAAAATGTGGAGGGCACTAGCAAAGGGCATTAATATTTTCTAGGAGGCAATTTTACTCTCTAGAGGGCAAAAAGGAGTCATTATTACTATGTAAGGGTCTCAGTGGTGGCATTATTATGTGGGGCGGTAAGAGGAGCCGTTATTTTACCACACAGTATGTGCAGTAATAGGGACACACACGGCAGCAGCGTCTCAGTATTGGGATATCAGCAGGATGAGGAGTTTGTGCAGATTGGGGAAAGATGGGGACAGTGCAGGAAATGTGAGGAGTCAGATGTGTTGTTGTCATGTCAGTGTGGGCCAGATGGAAAAGATGGGAAAGTGAATGACTCCATCAGAGAAAACGTCAGCTGCAAGTCTCCATCTATGACTGTAGTGCAATCTCTTATATGGTCTGCAGAACTGGTATCTACCACTATATGGTCACAATATGGCAGTAAAATCAATGTTTGTTTTTGTATATAGATTTATTTTCAATAACAGCGCGGTCATATTCTGAGGTTCCACTATGGTCACAATTAGAGTGCGCAACCGTAGCTGTAATCAGGGTTAGCTGGTTAGGGGCCCACTCAGGTGTTTCGCCCCCCCTAAGGAGAAACCCTAGCTACGCCTCTGCTTATCCCGCATTGCGCCAATCCTCTGGAATGCTCTACCCCAAGAAATTAGGACCAGCCACAACTTGTACAGTTTTAGGCGCTCCCTCAAAACACATTTGTTGAGAGCAGCCTATCACGGTTCCCTGATCAAAGTACAGGTCCTTCTCAAAAAATTAGCATATAGTGTTAAATTTCATTATTTACCATAATGTAATGATTACAATTAAACTTTCATATATTATAGATTCATTATCCACCAACTGAAATTTGTCAGGTCTTTTATTGTTTTAATACTGATGATTTTGGCATACAACTCCTGATAACCCAAAAAACCTGTCTCAATAAATTAGCATATCAAGAAAAGGTTCTCTAAACGACCTATTACCCTAATCTTCTGAATCAACTAATTAACTCTAAACACATGCAAAAGATACCTGAGGCTTTTATAAACTCCCTGCCTGGTTCATTACTCAAAACCCCCATCATGGGTAAGACTAGCGACCTGACAGATGTCAAGAAGGCCATCATTGACACCCTCAAGCAAGAGGGTAAGTGTTATGTTTGCTAATGACAGGTGTTATGAAGGCAATCCAGAAACACAGTGTGCTTAGCGATCAGAGCGCACACAGTGATCTGACAAATACCCAAAAATACAAGAACGAGCTCTGAGACGTGGAAACTCTGTAGACTGCACACCTGATCCTATCCTAAACACAACTAAAAGCGGCTGTGGATTGCGCCTAACAACTACCTAGGCAACTCGGCACAGCCTAAGAAACTAGCTAGCCTGAAGATAGAAAAATAGGCCTGACTTGCCCCAGAGAAATTCCCCAAAGGAAAAGGCAGCCCCCCACATATAATGACTGTGAGTAAGATGAAAAGACAAAACGTAGGGATGAAATAGATTCAGCAAAGTGGGGCCCGATATTCTAGGACAGAGCGAGGACAGTAAAGCGAACTTTGCAGTCTACAAAAAACCCTAAAGCAAAACCACGCAAAGGGGGCAAAAAAAACCCACCGTGCCGAACTAACGGCACGGCGGTACACCCTTTGCGTCTCAGAGCTTCCAGCAAAACAAAAGACAAGCTGGACAGAAAAAAAAGCAACAAAAAAGCAAAAAGCACTTAGCTATACAGAGCAGCAGGTCACAGGAACAACCAGGAGAAGCTCAGATCCAACACTGAAACATTGACAAGGAGCAAGGATAGCAGCATCAGGCGGAGTTAAGTAATGAAGCAGTTAACGAGCTCACCAGAACACCTGAGGGAGGAAGCTCAGAAGCTGCAGTACCACTTGTGACCACAGGAGTGAATTCAGCCACAGAATTCACAACAGTACCCCCCCCTTGAGGAGGGGTCACCGAACCCTCACCAGAGCCCCCAGGCCGACCAGGATGAGCCGCATGAAAGGCACGAACAAGATCGGAAGCATGAACATCAGAGGCAAAAACCCAGGAATTATCTTCCTGAGCATAACCCTTCCATTTAACCAGATACTGGAGTTTCCGTCTAGAAACACGAGAATCCAAAATCTTCTCCACAATATACTCCAATTCCCCCTCCACCAAAACCGGGGCAGGAGGCTCAACAGATGGAACCATAGGTGCCACGTATCTCCGCAACAACGACCTATGGAATACATTATGTATGGAAAAGGAGTCTGGGAGGGTCAAACGAAAAGACACAGGATTGAGAACCTCAGAAATCCTATACGGACCAATAAAACGAGGTTTAAATTTAGGAGAGGAAACCTTCATAGGAATATGACGAGAAGATAACCAAACCAGATCCCCAACACGAAGTCGGGGACCCACACGGCGTCTGCGATTAGCGAAAAGTTGAGCTTTCTCCTGGGACAAGATCAAATTGTCCACTACCTGAGTCCAGATCTGCTGCAACCTATCCACCACAGAATCCACACCAGGACAGTCCGAAGACTCAACCTGTCCTGAAGAGAAACGAGGATGGAACCCAGAATTGCAAAAAAATGGAGAAACCAAGGTAGCCGAGCTGGCCCGATTATTAAGGGCGAACTCAGCCAACGGCAAAAAGGACACCCAATCATCCTGGTCTGCAGAAACAAAACATCTCAGATATGTTTCCAAGGTCTGATTGGTTCGTTCGGTCTGGCCATTAGTCTGAGGATGGAAAGCCGAGGAAAAGGATAGGTCAATGCCCATCCTACCACAAAAGGCTCGCCAAAACCTTGAAACAAACTGGGAACCTCTGTCAGAAACAATATTCTCAGGAATGCCATGCAACCGAACCACATGCTGAAAGAACAAAGGTACCAAATCAGAGGAGGAAGGCAATTTAGCCAAGGGCACCAGATGGACCATTTTAGAAAAGCGATCACAGACCACCCAAATGACTGACATCTTTTGAGAAACGGGAAGGTCAGAAATGAAATCCATCGAAATATGTGTCCAAGGCCTCTTTGGGACCGGCAAGGGCAAAAGCAACCCACTGGCACGAGAACAGCAGGGCTTAGCCCTAGCACAAATCCCACAGGACTGCACAAAAGTACGTACATCCCGTGACAGAGATGGCCACCAGAAGGATCTAGCCACTAACTCTCTGGTACCAAAGATTCCAGGATGACCAGCCAACACCGAACAATGAAGTTCAGAGATAAGTTTATTAGTCCACCTATCAGGGACGAACAGTTTCTCTGCTGGACAACGATCAGGTTTATTCGCCTGAAATTTTTGCAGCACCCGCCGCAAATCAGGGGAGATGGCAGACACAATGACTCCTTCCTTGAGGATACCCGCTGGCTCAGATAAACCCGGAGAGTCGGGCACAAAACTCCTAGACAGAGCATCCACCTTCACATTTTTAGAGCCCGGAAGGTACGAAATCACAAAGTCGAAGCGGGCAAAAAATAACGACCAACGGGCCTGTCTAGGATTCAAGCGCTTGGCAGACTCGAGATAAGTCAAGTTCTTATGATCAGTCAATACCACCATGCGATGCTTAGCTCCTTCAAGCCAATGACGCCACTCCTCGAATGCCCACTTCATGGCCAGCAACTCTCGATTGCCCACATCATAATTACGCTCAGCGGGCGAAAACTTCCTGGAAAAGAAAGCACATGGTTTCATCACTGAGCAATCAGAACCTCTCTGTGACAAAACCGCCCCTGCTCCAATCTCAGAAGCATCAACCTCGACCTGGAACGGAAGAGAAACATCTGGCTGACACAACACAGGGGCAGAACAAAAACGACGCTTCAACTCCTGAAAAGCTTCCACAGCAGCAGAAGACCAATTAACCAAATCAGCACCCTTCTTGGTCAAATCGGTCAATGGTTTGGCAATGCTAGAAAAATTACAGATGAAGCGACGATAAAAATTAGCAAAGCCCAGGAACTTTTGCAGACTTTTCAGAGATGTCGGCTGAATCCAATCCTGGATGGCTTGGACCTTAACTGGATCCATCTCGATAGTAGAAGGGGTAAAGATGAACCCCAAAAATGAAACTTTCTGCACACCGAAGAGACACTTTGATCCCTTCACAAACAAAGAGTTAGCACGCAGGACCTGAAAAACCATTCTGACCTGCTTCATATGAGACTCCCAATCATCTGAGAAGATCAAAATGTCATCCAAGTAAACAATCAGGAATTTATCCAGATACTCACGGAAGATGTCATGCATAAAAGACTGAAACACAGATGGAGCATTGGCAAGTCCGAACGGCATCACTAGATACTCAAAATGACCCTCGGGCGTATTGAATGCAGTTTTCCATTCATCTCCTTGCCTGATTCTCACCAGATTATACGCACCACGAAGATCTATCTTAGTGAACCAACTAGCCCCCTTAATCCGAGCAAACAAGTCAGATAACAATGGCAAGGGATACTGAAATTTAACAGTGATCTTATTAAGAAGGCGGTAATCAATACACGGTCTCAGCGAACCATCCTTCTTGGCTACAAAGAAGAACCCTGCTCCCAGTGGTGATGACGATGGGCGAATATGTCCCTTCTCCAGGGATTCCTTCACATAACTGCGCATAGCGGCGTGTTCGGGCACGGATAAATTAAATAATCGACCTTTAGGGAATTTACTACCAGGAATCAAATTGATAGCACAATCACAATCCCTATGCGGAGGTAGAGCATCGGACTTGGGCTCTTCAAATACATCCTGATAATCAGACAAGAACTCTGGGACCTCAGAAGGGGTGGATGACGAAATCGACAAAAATGGAACATCACCATGTACCCCCTGACAACCCCAGCTGGATACCGACATGGAATTCCAATCCAATACTGGATTATGGGTTTGTAGCCATGGCAACCCCAACACGACCACATCATGCAGATTATGCAACACCAGAAAGCGAATAACTTCCTGATGTGCAGGAGCCATGCACATGGTCAGCTGGGCCCAGCATTGAGGTTTATTCTTGGCCAAAGGTGTAGCATCAATTCCTCTCAATGGAATAGGACACCACAAAGGCTCCAAGAAAAACCCACAACGTTTAGCATAATCCAAATCCATCAGATTCAGGGCAGCGCCCGAATCCACAAACGCCATGACAGAAAACGACGACAAAGAGCATATCAAGGTAATGGACAGAAGGAATTTGGACTGTACAGTACCAATGACGGCAGACCTAGCGGACCGCTTAGTGCGCTTAGGACAATCAGAAATAGCATGAGTGGAATCACCACAGTAGAAACACAGACCATTCAGACGTCTGTATTCCTGCCGTTCAACTCTAGTCATAGTCCTATCGCTCTGCATAGGCTCAGGTTTAACCTCAGGCAGTACCGCCAAATGGTGCACAGATTTACGCTCGCGCAAGCGTCGACCGATCTGAATGGCCAAAGACAAAGACTCATTCAAACCAGCAGGCATAGGAAATCCCACCATGACATCCTTAAGAGCCTCAGAGAGACCCTTTCTGAACAAAGCTGCCAGCGCAGATTCATTCCACTGAGTGAGTACTGACCATTTCCTAAATTTCTGACAATATACTTCTATATCATCCTGACCCTGGCACAAAGCCAGCAAATCTTTCTCAGCCTGATCCACTGAATTAGGCTCATCGTACAGCAATCCGAGCGCCAGGAAAAACGCATCGACACTACTCAATGCAGGGTCTCCTGGCGCAAGAGAAAATGCCCAGTCTTGAGGGTCGCCGCGCAAAAAAGAAATAATAATCAAAACCTGTTGAATAGGATTACCAGAAGAATGAGGTTTCAAGGCCAGAAATAGCTTACAATTATTTTTGAAACTTAGAAACTTAGTTCTATCTCCAAAAAACAAATCAGGAATAGGAATTCTTGGTTCTAACATAGATTTCTGATCAATTGTATCTTGAATTTTTTGTACATTTATAACGAGATTATCCATTGAAGAGCACAGACCCTGAATATCCATGTCCACACCTGTGTCCAGAATCACCCAAATGTCTAGGGGAAAAAAAAAAGTGAACACAGTGCAGAAAAAAAAAAAAAAAAATGATGTCAGAACTTTTTCTTTCCCTCTATTGAGAATCATTAGTTTGGGCTCCTTGTACTGTTATGTTTGCTAATGACAGGTGTTATGAAGGCAATCCAGAAACACAGTGTGCTTAGCGATCAGAGCGCACACAGTTATCTGACAAATACCCAAAAATACAAGAACGAGCTCTGAGACGTGGAAACTCTGTAGACTGCACACCTGATCCTATCCTAAACACAACTAAAAGCGGCTGTGGATTGCGCCTAACTACCTAGGCAACTCGGCACAGCCTAAGAAACTAGCTAGCCTGAAGATAGAAAAATAGGCCTGACTTGCCCCAGAGAAATTCCCCAAAGGAAAAGGCAGCCCCCCACATATAATGACTGTGAGTAAGATGAAAAGACAAAACGTAGGGATGAAATAGATTCAGCAAAGTGGGGCCCGATATTCTAGGACAGAGCGAGGACAGTAAAGCGAACTTTGCAGTCTACAAAAAACCCTAAAGCAAAACCACGCAAAGGGGGCAAAAAAAACCCACCGTGCCGAACTAACGGCACGGCGGTACACCCTTTGCGTCTCAGAGCTTCCAGCAAAACAAAAGACAAGCTGGACAGAAAAAAAAGCAACAAAAAAGCAAAAAGCACTTAGCTATACAGAGCAGCAGGTCACAGGAACAATCAGGAGAAGCTCAGATCCAACACTGAAACATTGACAAGGAGCAAGGATAGCAGCATCAGGCGGAGTTAAGTAATGAAGCAGTTAACGAGCTCACCAGAACACCTGAGGGAGGAAGCTCAGAAGCTGCAGTACCACTTGTGACCACAGGAGTGAATTCAGCCACAGAATTCACAACAGGTAAGACCCAGAAAGAAATTTCTCAACAAATAGGCTGTTCCCAGAGTGCTGTATCAAGGCACCTCAATGGTAAGTCTGTTGGAAGGAAACAATGTGGCAGAAAACGCTGTACAACGAGAAGAGGAGACCGGACCCTGAGGAAGATTGTGGAGAAGGACCGATTCCAGACCTTGGGGAACCTGAGGAAGCAGTGGACTGAGTCTGGTGTGGAAACATCCAGAGCCACCGTGCACAGGCGTGTGCAGGAAATGGGCTACAGGTGCCGCATTCCCCAGGTAAAGCCACTTTTGAACCATAAACAGCGGCAGAGGCGCCTGACCTGGGCTACAGAGAAGCAGCACTGGACTGTTGCTAAGTGGTCCCAAGTACTTTTTTCTGATGAAAGCAAATTTTGCATGTCATTCGGAAATCAAGGTGCCAGAGTCTGGAGGAAGACTGGGGAGAAGGAAATGCCAAAATGCCTGAAGTCCAGTGTCAAGTACCCACAGTCAGTGATGGTGTGGGGTGCCATGTCAGCTGCTGGTGTTGGTCCACTGTGTTTCATCAAGGGCAGGGTCAATGCAGCTAGCTATCAGGAGATTTTGGAGCACTTCATGCTTCCATCGGCTGAAATGCTTTATGGAGATGAAGATTTCATTTTTCAGCACGACCTGGCACCTGCTCACAGTGCCAAAACCACTGGTAAATGGTTTACTGACCATGGTATTACTGTGCTCAATTGGCCTGCCAACTCTCCTGACCTGAACCCCATAGAGAATCTGTGGGATATTGTGAAGAGAAAGTTGAGAGACGCAAGACCCAACACTCTGGATGAGCTTAAGGCCGCTATTGAAGCATCCTGGGCCTCCATAACATCTCAGCAGTGTCACAGGCTGATTGCCTCCATGCCACGCCGCATTGAAGCAGTCATTTCTGCCAAAGGATTCCCGACCAAGTATTGAGTGCATAACTGAACATTATTATTTGTTGGTTTTTTTGTTTGTTATTAAAAAACACTTTTATTTGATTGGATGGGTGAAATATGCTAATTTATTGAGACAGGTTTTTTGGGTTATCAGGAGTTGTATGCCAAAATCATCAGTATTAAAACAATAAAAGACCTGACAAATTTCAGTTGGTGGATAATGAATCTATAATATATGAAAGTTTAATTGTAATCATTACATTATGGTAAATAATGAAATTTAACACTATATGCTAATTTTTTGAGAAGGACCTGTAATTTTATGTGTAAGTGTATGTAGCTCATTCACTATCTCTATCTATCTCCCACTCCCTCAAGATGGCTGGACCATCATTGTAAATACACACCTGTACTTTGTATCTCCCCACCTCACTCATTGTAGATTGTAAGCTCTCATGAGCAGGGTCGTTTTATTTTGCTCTAATTATGTATTATTGTTAATGTTACTTATGACTGTTGTGTTTGAAACTGTTAAACTGTAAAGCGCTGTGGAATGTGTTGGCGCTATATAAATAAAGATTATTATTATTATTATTAGGAAATGCTTACATTTTTGAGCCTTAAGCAGCGTAAAAGACTAGTGGAAAACATGCCAAGATGCATGAAAGCTGTGATTAAAAATCATGGCTATTCCACAAAATATTGATTTCTGAACTCTCCCTGAGTTAAAACATTAGTATTGTTGCTTCTAAATGATTATGAACTTGTTTTCTTTGCATTATTTGAGGTCTGAAAGCACTGGGTTGTTTTTTTTTTTTAATTTGACCATTTTTCTTTGTCAGAACAAAAATATAAAATGTATTACTTGGAAATTCAGAGACATGTTGTCGGAAGTTTATAGAATAAAATAATTTACGTTTTACTCAAAAATATACCTATAAAGACAAAAAATTAGACAAACTGAACATTTTGCAGCAGTCTCTTAATTTTGCCAGAGCTGTACAGTATATATGGATCATTATATGGGGCCTCTTCTGTATGGAGCAATATATGGGGCCCATCATATACTGTATGGAGCATTATATGGGGCTCATTATACTGTATGGAGCAATATATGCGGCTCATTATTCTCTATGGAGCACTGTGGTGCCCATAATACTGTATGGAGCATTATATGAGGCTCATTATTCTGTATGGAGCACTGTGGTGCCCATAATACTGTATGGAGCAAGGAGCAATATATGAGGCTCATTATTCTGTATGGAGCGCTATGTAGTGCCCATAAAACTGTATGGAGGACTATACTGTCCCGTTTCTGAGCTATTGATATCACTCATGTAATGTAGGAAGTAAGTGAAATCTTTGGCATTGCACTATACCTATATTTCTCTGCTGTATCTGTGCATCATGAATTGTGGAATGTGTTAAAGAGGCCCACTGAGATTTTTTTCGCCCAGGGCACGCGAAAACCTTCAGCCGGCCTTGCAAGCGGTTTTTAAAAATGTTAAATCACCATAATTTTACACAAAGCATGTAAAACTGTATGGATGACTAATTGAATCCAGAAAAAAAATTTACAATAAATATTCTGAAAGTGTATTTGATATACGCATACAGTCAAATGATTTTCAGAAAGTGCAAAGCCAGGAAAAAATAATGAGGGTAATATAGTAATCCTCTTAAGGTGTCCACTTCTTCTCCTTCTTCTCCTTCCTTGGGAGGCTGGGGAGACTGCCTCTTCCTGGAGCCCAATTCCCAGGTGCCTGGGCTGTAAGTGACCCAAATTCAGGAAGTGCTGATGCCCCAAACATGTAAAAATTGGCGACAGCCCCATATGTCACCTGCAGCATCACCTGCTCCTGCATAGGAGGTGGGGAACCCCAAGGACAATACAATCTTTTATGGGTGGTAATCCCATCTCGAGCCACCTTGAGGAGCCTATCCGAGATCCATTCATTTCTCAAGAAGGGTCCATCCTGCTCCCTTCCTTCTCAGCCCGCACTCAGACCTCATTGCTTCAGGGAAATGTGTTCTAAAATATGTCTCTGGCATTGTAGTTACTTGTGAGCTGGTATCTACCAGGCAGCGGATGGCCCGACCATCCATTTCGGCCCACACTAAAGGGCTCACTGTAACGAAATTATTGGGACTTCTGGTTCTCCTTTCTGGCTTTGGGCAGCGTCTCCTAGCCTTGGAGCTTCCTAGTTTAATGGGCGGTGCTGAAGGGGCCATCCTCATTGTGGGTAACATGTCCCAGCTCTCCGCAGAGATAGCATGTAGGGAATTCTTCCCGACGAGTCGCTCTTCCGCCCCATCATGGTTCTGAGATAGGTCTGCCCCCGGATGAGCCTAGCAAGGCCATTTTCTTTTTAGTCTCTGTCAGGTCAGCTCGTGTAACTTGGATCTCCTTCTGCAAGTCTTCCACCCATCCAGGTTCAGCGATCAAATTCACAGTCACCTCTCCGCTCTGGACCTTCGCCGCCAGGACTGTCACTCCCTGCTCGTGCTCACGCACGCGCCTCCCCTCTTCAAAGGTTCACCTGCAAGTGCTCTCGAAGAGCTTGTTTCAGCAGCACGTCTCGTAGTACTATATCAGTCGACACTATTCCCACACCATCTTTTCTGAATATGGCGGTGTGGATCTCCTGTAATACATTCATGTATTGTGTCACTGACTCCCCCTCTCTTTGAACCTGGCTAAACAACCGCATTCATAATTCCCCTACATCTGTGTTGTCTCCATCGGTCTCCTCCAGTATGAAAAAAAACTTTGTCAAGTGTATCCCGCTCTCGGGGGGGTCGCAGCATAAGCAAATCTCTCACCTCTCCCTCCAAAGCCATCATGGTGACCTCCGCCTGTAGGGCGGGAACCATAGGGTGCATTCTCCTCATCCCTCAAATACACTCAGTCAAGCTCCATAACATGGTATTGTTCTCATTGAATTTCGAGAGGTTGTTTAACATTGCCCCCAGGGAGATGCTGAACCTAGGGCCCTCCCCAGATGCTTGTTCTGCCCCCTCTGTGCTGTTGGACTACATCCTGCCGACTATGCTAAGTGTGAGCAGGTTGCAAGATGCAGGAATGGACCAGAGGCAGAGCAAGGGTTAATGTGGGGTTTAATTTAACAGTGGATACTCCACGCAGGAAGAATAGGAGGTAGGGTTGAATTAAGAAGGGGATTCGTAACTTCGGAAAAACAGGCACAGGTAAACAAGGTAAAGAGTTCAGAGGTAATGGACTTATCAGTCCGATGACGTCAGGAGTGGAATTCCTGGATGCAGACGGTAGCGCCAAGGTTGTGGCATGTATGGGGGTCCGATAAGGTCCTGGAGAAGATGGCGTCCGGGTCCTGGCGATGGCGGTGATTCCTCGTGGTCTTGATGGGGGTCCTGGGTCCGGAAGACGAAGTGCAGGTAGGAGATCACTATTTAACCCCAGCAGAGGCTAGAGCTACTCGGCGGTTAAATGCAAGCTGATCAGGATACAGTTCACAGTGGGTCATCCGGCTTCCCTGCGGGTACGTGCCCACGCCTATGACCGTGGGCCTTGTCACTACCGGTCAGCGGTGTCAGCGGTCCCAGGACACGTCTCTGTTGACAGTCTGCAGTAGTGGATCTGAGGCCCATCGGGTTTAGGCCTGCTCCGGCACGCTGCATAAAGGTCGGAGCACTGACACTGACTACCTGTGCACTGTACGCTACCGCCAAATCTGACTGGTTTCCCATGTGCTGCGGCTTTTTTAGCTTAGCCACGCCCCCAATAATTGAGTGCAAAAGTCGGTCCGGGGCCTTAAGGTTTCCCCCGTGCAACATAGGTAACAGCCCCGATAGTTCCAGATCAGTAACGGAAAAAGTTCTCCTGATCCTGTTCTTCTCCTTACACAGCTAAGGAAGGGCTAATATCTTTTACTGAGAGACACTTCCTGCTCCTATCAGATTCATTCTCAGTACTCTAATCTCTCCCCACAAGGGTTACAGTCGAAATGCTCTAAAATAAAAAAAAAATGAATTGACGTTTGAATGCTCCCTAGCTTCATTGTTTCAGTGGTCCCCGACAAACTTGCAGTGATGTTATCGTGTCCATCATTCATGTCACTGCTGCAGTCAATCATTAGCCTCAACAGTGATGTTTCCTTGTATGGCACATGACAGCTGAGACTAGTAATTAGCTGCAGCGATCATGTGAATGCTAGATGGAACATACTGGTGGGGACCTAAAAAGTGATGGTGCTGGGGCAGGGGTAAGTCATGGTTGTTTGTTTTATAAAATTCCTTAATCTCTGGCAACTTTTGAAAAATCCCAGGGTCACAGAGCAGAGACCTGTATAGGAAAGGAGCGTAAAAGGAATATCGGTAAGTGGCTTATCAGGGAAGTAAGGAGAAGTCTACTTTTAGTTCTACAGTGGAATGGTCTGTTTTGATGCGGAGATTACAGTAGGTTAGCAGGTGCTCTTTTTTTTTAATTACAGTGTACATGACAGAATGGGCACATTGGAGGTGTGCAGTCCCAAATACGGTTTTGTGTTGGTACATTAATGGATGTGTTAAAAAATGGCTTCCCATGTGAAAAAAGAAGCCAGAAATATGTAGTGGAGTATGTAATCATATCAAGCAGACTTATTAAATGCATACTGTTGATCAATACATGCAAGCATCTCATGGTATCAGTACTCTGTTTATTGCGTATGTAATTTTATCAATTATTTTCGCAATTATTGAATTTTGTGGCCAAATATTTTCATGTCACGCAGAGCCGCGTTTCCCTGTATTGATTTAATGGGGGATTTGGGGAGGATGTTTTTCGGCTGAGCAGTGTCTACTGTGCTTTAGTTATATTTTAGCATATAAACACTGTCTGCACAGGAGAAAAAGGAAACGCTGCACCACTCCAATTCATCTCCACAAGTCAGAACATGCTTTTAGCATTTTCTTTAAAAAACAAACAAGATTGTTTTAATGTGCAGAGCCGGCTAGTAAAGCAGCGATGCGCAAGGAAGTAACTTAACGAATGACGCTCCTATGCATTGAGAAGTGCTATTAAGGCAGTAATGACAATTAGCAGCCAGCAGAATACGACTGAGCATGTATATCTGACGATGGCTCTTGCTAAACCTTTCTGCTTAATTTGTGGTAAATCAAATTATCTGGAGAAAAAGCAATGCTCACTATTTACTCACTTCTGCATACTGCAGTAAAATTCTCTGGGGAAGAGGCTTTTTTGTTATCCAGTTACTTGGAAAGGTCTGAGGACGTCATCTCTTATACATAGCATTAACTCTATTAGGGCATTATTACTGTAAATATTCATCTTAAAGGGGATTTGTACTAAAAGGATATGTCTAATTGGCTGATAACTACCCCTGTGTACAGTGCCACTCTGCTTTGATTTAGAACAAATCCATGTGCATAGACACGGTATGTTGGGCTCATGCTTTTAAGGGAGAATGTGATTTGTTTCCATACAGATCAAGAAGTGTCTATATGTAATCATCGGCATAGGAAGGTATAGTATGACCCTATACGGGGCTAAAATTGCGATACAAAGAACACAAATGAAGAGGACTATAGCCTATAATTGGTACTTTCTGTGAAAAATATCGATAGGAAAATTATGTGAAAAAGAGGCCTTATTTACTTTTTGCAATTCCATGGAGGACCCCATTAAATGAAGAATGTCAAAACTTTAAGGTGCACTCTGTGCGCATCTACTCCCCCTCCAACCGGTTGTCATTTACCGCCCCCCAGGGCCAGCCATCACCTTCTTTGACCACTTCATCACCTGGCTACTTCATTTCCTTTCTGCGGACATCCCCACTATCATCATGGGTGACTTCAACATACCCATTGACACTTCCTTCTCAGCTGCCACTAAACTTCTATCTGTCACTTCCTCCTTCAGCCTTACTCAGTGGTCTTCTGCAGCCACTCACAAAGATGACAACACTAGACCTCATCTTCACCCGCCTCTGCTCTCTATCTAACCTCTCTAACTCACCTCTTCCTCTTTCTGACCACAATCTACTCACATTCTCTTCCCTCTCCACTCCTTGTCTGCAATCCCCACAAACGTGCACACCCTCGCAGAAATCTTAAACATCTTGATCTACATTCACTCTCTGAATCCCTCCTCCCTCTCACAGACATAAGTTCCATACACAATGCGGATGACGCTGCCGCTCCATATAACACCACAATAGCTGTAGCTTTTGAATCTCTTGCCCCTCTCACATATACCAAAGCTCGTAAAAATCCAACAGACAGCCCTGGCACACTAGCCTGACCAAAGAACTGAGGCGAGCTTCCAGGGCTGCAGAGCGGAGATGGAAAAGATCCCACTCCAACGAGCACTTCATTGCATTCAAACAGTCCCTCACTACTTTCAAGGGCACACTCGCCACAGCAAAACAAACCTACTTCTCATCTCTCATATCCTCCCTGTCTCACAACCTTAAACAGTTATTCAACACCTTCCATTCTCTCCTCCATCCCCCAGCACCTCCTCTCTCCCCACTCATCTCAGCTGAAGACTTTGCCTCATTTTTCAAGCAGAAGATTGAGAACATCAGAGACAGTTTTAGTCGACAACCCCCAGAGCCCTTCCTCCCAACTACCCAGCCATCCACCTCCAAAACCAACTTCTCCACCATTACAGAAGATCGACTCTCCACTCTACTCTCAAGATAGCATCTCATCACCTGTGCACCTGACCCGATCCCTTCCCACTTCATCCCAAACCTCGCCACAGTCTTCATCACAACCGTACCATCTCTTCAACCTATCACTAACAACTGGTGTTTTCCCCTCAAGCTTTAAACATACCTCAATCACACCTATCCCCAAAAAGCCCTCTCTTGACTCATCCTCTGTATCTAGCTATCGCCCTATATCACTTCTCCCCTGTGCCTCAAAACTACTGGAACAACACGTCCATCTTGAACTGTCCTCCCGTCTATCTTCCCGCTCCCTCTTTGACCGCTTACAATCAGGCTTCCGGTCACACCACTCCACTGAAACTGCCCTAACTAAGGTCACCAATGACCTACTAACCTCCAAGAGCAAACGACACTACTCTATCCTCCTCCTCCTGGACCTGTCCTCTGCCTTTGACACAGTGGACCATTCCCTGTTGCTGCGGACCCTCTCATCCCTTGGCATCACAGACTTGGCCCTATCCTGGATCTCATCATACTTAACTGACCAGACATTCGGCGTCTCCCACTCACACACCACCTCCTCATCTTGCCCCCTATCTGTTGGAGTCCGGCAAGGTTCAGATCTAGGGCCCCTGCTCTTCTCCATTTGCACTTTTGGCCTGGGACAGCTCATAGAATCTCACGGTTTTCAGTATCATCTCTATGCTGACGACACACAGATCTACATCTCTGGACCATATATTAACCAGAATCCCTCAATGTCTATCCGCTATTTCATCCTTCTTCTCCGCTAGATTTCTAAAACCTAGCAAGGACAAAACAGAATTCATCGTCTTTCCCCCATCTCACGCGACCCCCCCCCAACTAACCTATCCATTACAGTAAATGGCTGCCCACTCTCCCCAGTCCCACAAGCTTGCTGTCTCGGGGTAATCCTTGACACTGATCTCTCCTTCAAACCGCATATCCAAGCCCTTTCCACTTCCTGCCGCCTTCAACTCAAAAATATTTCACAGATCCGTACATTCCTAAACCAAGAATCTGCAAAAACCCTAGTCCAGGCCCTCATCATCTCCCACCTCAACTACTGTAACCTCCTGCTCTGTGGCCTCTCCTCAAACACTTTCGCACCCCTCCAATCTATTCTAAACTCTGCTGCCTGACTAATCCACCTGTCCCCCCGCTATTACCCAGCCTCTCCCCTCTGTCAATCCCTTCACTGGCTCCCCATTACTCAGAGACTCCAGTACAAAAGCCTAACCATGACATACAAAGCCATCCACAACCTGTCTCCTCCATACATCTGTGACCTCGTCTCCCGGTACTTTCCTGCACGCAACCTCTGATCCTCACAAGATCTTCTTCTCTTCTCCCCTCTTATCTCCTCTTCCCACAATCGCATACAAGATTTATCTCGCGCATCACCCCTACTCTGGAACTCTCTACCACAACATATCAGACTCTCACCTACCATCGAAAACTTCAAAAAGAACCTGAAGACCCACCTCTTCCAACAACCTGCAGTAAGCACTGATCAACCAAACCACTGCATGACCAGCTCTAACCTCACCTACTGTATCCTCACCCATCCCTTGTAGATTGTGAGCCCTCACAGACAGGGTCCTCTCTCCTCCTGTACCAGTTGTAACTTGTATTGTTCAAGATTATTGTACTTGTTTTAATTATGAATACCCCTCCTCACATGTAAAGCGCCATGGAATAAATGGCCCTATAATAATAAATAATAATTTCCCTGAAACAGGATGTCATCACAAGACAGCGGTGACAAAGTTGTGGTAAGTGACCACAGTGTGGGCCCCCTGATGTCTTGTTTTAGAGAGGGTGATTGCAGATCCAACCTTCTGTGACTTTATGTTAGAGGCTCCCCTGAAACGAAACATCACAGAAAGTAAAGTAAAAAAACAAAACAGTATATGGATTAGTTGTATTCTTAAGCTAAATGTTCAGCTACAATAAAATAATAAAGCCTATACTCCCCTCCTGTGCTGGCTCTGTTCCAGCGGTGTCCACACTCGCGGTCCAGGGGCTGTGATGTGTTGTTGTGACATGTGATGCCAGGCGTCCACTAAGTGTGGGCATCTGGAACGCCCACCAGGGCCGTGGGGTACTCGGTACTGGGTCCGGTACTTAAAGGGATGTGTCCCGGCGGCGGCGACCTGGTCCGTGGCCCTGGACGCCCATGTAAAAGAGATGGTCTGTAAAGGGGTTAGTTGAATAATAAAAGTCAGTTCGTGACGCCACCTGTGGTATTCGGTCAGTGTGGACCAACGCTGCTTAAAGGGGTCCTCTGGGGAGATGTTATGGCAGCTAGAAGGTATAACTTCCCACAGGTGAAGTAGGTCCCCAGGGCTCCCGGTGAATAGATGGAGGATGGTGAGTGGTGCAGCAAAGAACGAAGGACACAGTTGTGCAGTCTCTTTTCCTGGTTTACTGATGGTAACAGACAGCCACAGTCCAGGGCACCAGATCACAGGTACAGGCAGGGTCCGGCCGGCTTGGAAGCGAATTCAGAGTCCCCTCTACCAGGTGGAGTTAAACGCCTTCCTTCTAGCTCTGTGTTGTAGTCCCTTTCTGCCTTAGGCCTCACACAAGGTCCTCACGTTCTCTCTGTCCCCCTTTAGGCTATGTGCACACGTCCGGAATTGTCGCGGAAATTTCTGCATGGCATGCGTTTTCCCGCTAAACACTAGCGTTTTACAAGCATAATTAGCTTGCAGAATGCTAGCATTTTACAAGCGATCTGTAGCATCGCTTGGAAAACTGATTGGTCACACTTGTCAAACATAGTGTTTGATAAGTGTGACCAACTTTTTACTATTGATGCTGCTTATGCAGCACCAATAGTAAAAGATAGAATGTTAAAAAATAATTTAAAAAATAATAAATCGTGATATTCTCACCTTGCGGCGTCCCTCGCAGCGTTCCCGCTCCTCGCGATGCTCCCGTTCCCAATAATGCCTAGCGGCAATGACCTCAGATGACATAGAGGTCTCGCAAGACGTCATTGCTGCAAAGCATCACTGGGAACGGAAGCATCGCGAGGAGCAGGAACGCTGCGAGGGCCGCCAGAAGGTGAGAATATCAGGATATATTATTTTAATTCTTTTTTTTTTTAACAATTATATGGTTCCCAGGGCCTGGAGGAGAGTCTCCTCTCCTCCACCCTGGGTACCAACCACACATGATCCGCTTACTTCATGCATGGTGGGCATAGCCACATGCGGAAAGTAAGCGGATCAATGCATTCCTATGTGTGCGGAATCTCCGCGATTCCGCACAAGGAATGAACATGCTGCATTTTTTTCCGGAATGCGATTCCGCCATGGAAAAAAAATTTTGTGCACAAAAATTGCGGATTGCATTCTAATAATAGGATGCTTAATGCGGTTTTATCTAGTTTTTATACCGAAAAAAGCAAAAAATCCTGAACGTGTGCATATAGCCTTGAGTAGGACACTAACCCGTATGACACGTAGCTCCAGCCTTTTTACAGGATTTCTATCATGACCTGGGCTCTATCCACTACTGTGTCCTCGGGTGTTAATGGTGGACAGGTAACCTGAAATCTAGCTGTCCGCTGGTTTCTGACGTGGGGATTGAAGTTACCCCACACCCTCAGTCTTCTGGCTACTGGTATCTTCGCTCAGCGTGGAGGAAGCTCACTAGCAGCTTCTCTCTCCAGCTCTTTACTTCGCATTTTGCTTTTTTTCCTCCTTTCAGTCTCTTTACAAGTTGCTCTGCTCTCTTTTTCCTTCCCAGGAGCTGCAGAATCACTTGTCTGCATGGCCCCAGCTTTCCTTCCTCACCCCTCACTCTCCTCTCACAAACTGCCTAGCAACTAACTCCTCCTCCCGACCAGAGAGAGCAGCTCACCTGAAGTCGGGTGTAGAGCTCCCCCTTCTGGCCTGGAGTTAGAACCATGTTATGTGCTTTGTGGTTACCTGATAAAAGGAATCCTTCATCGCTTCCAAGCATGACATCACTCTCCCCATGAGGAAAGCAATGCCACTGTGACAACCAGGACCCTGGGGCATCACATGTCACTGTCCCCGCCTTCGGACAAAATGAACATGAAGAGTGAGTCAGCGATCAGCTGCAGCCCAAACTTCTTAATGTTCAGTTTGTCCAAAGCGGAGACAGTGATGCCAGCGGTGATTGGGCATCTGTGTCACATGTCCCAACACCATATCAAAGCCCTGGGGAGAATGTGTGCTGACACGGTGGGAACAGAGCCGGCACAGTAGGTGAGTATAGGCTACACTATTTTATCTGGGCTGAACATATAGTATGAGAAGGGGTTGTCCTAGTAGTGGACAATTCTTGTAAAAAAAAAAAAAAAAAAAAAAATATATATATATATATATATATATATATATATATATACTAGATGGTGGCCCGATTCTAACGCATCGGGTATTCTAGAGTATGCATGTGCACGTAGTATATTGGCCAGTCACGTAGTATATTGCCCATCGACGTAGTATATTGCCCAGCCGCGTAGTATATTGCCCAGCTACGTAGTATATTGCCCAGCTACGTAGTATATTGCCCAGCCATGGAGTATATTGCACAGTCACGTAGTATATTGGCCAGCCACATAGTATATTGCCCATTTACGTAATATATTGCCCAGCCACGTAGTATATTGCCCAGTCACGTAGTATATTGCCCAGTCACGTAGTATATTGCCCAGCCACGTAGTATATTGCGCATTTACGTAGTATATTGGCCAGTCACGTAGTATATTGCACAGCCACGTAGTATATTGCCCAGTCACGTAGTATATTGCCCAGTCACGTAGTATATTGCCCAGTCATGTAGTATATTGCACAGCCACGTAGTATATTGCCCAGCCACGTAGTATATTGCCCAGCCACGTAGTATATTGGCCAGCCACGTAGTATATTGCCCAGTCATGTAGTATATTGCCCAGCCACGTGGTATATTGCCCAGCCACGTAGTATACAGCAGAGCCACGTAGTATATTGCAAAGCGAGGTAGTATATTGCCCAGCCACGTAGTATATTGTCCAGCCACGTAGTATATTGCACTGCGACGTAGTATATTGCCCAGCCTTGTAGTATACAGCACAGAGCCACGTAGTATATTGCCCAGCCTTGTAGTATACAGCACAGAGCCACGTAGTATATTGCCCAGTGACGTACTATATTACCGAGCCACGTATGGCACAGGTGCAAAAAAATAAAATAAATAAACATACTCACCTAACGATCCGAGGGCCCCTTGTAGTTGAACATACTCACCATTCTCGTCGCTGCTCCTCAGTGTCCTGTCTCTCCGCCTCCTGGGATCCTGTGGAGATGGGCGCGCGGCTGCCGCCATCTTGCGTTCCCAGGATGCTTTGCGAAATCACCCCTATGACTTAGCGGTCTCGCGAGACCGCTAGGTCTTATGGGTAATTTCGCAAAGCATCGTGGGAACGCAAGATGGCGGCGGGCGCGGGCGGCTCAGCAGACAACGGAGGGTGAGTATAGCAGTTTTTTTGTTTTTGTACCATTTTTAACATTACTTTCTTTTACTATTGATGCCGCATAGGCAGCATCAATAGTAAAAGGTAGGGGACACACAGGGTTAATAGCGGCGGTAACGGAATGCGTTACCGCCGGCATCAACCCTGTGTTAGCGGTGACCGGAGCGTAGTATGGAGCGTGCGGGGAGCGGAGTGCCGGGGACAGTGACTACGGGGAGCGGAGCGCCGGGGACACAGTGCGTGGAGCGGAGCGCCGGGGAGACAGTGACTACGGGGAGCGGAGCGCCGGGGACAGTAAATGCGGGGAGTGGGTGCTGGCCACTGACTACGGGGAGTATGGAGCAGCCATTTTCTTCCGGACTGTGCCTGTCGCTGATTGGTCGTGGCTGTTTGCGGCGACCAATCAGTGACTTGGATTTCCATGATAGACAGAGGCCAGGACGAATGAATATCCGTGACAGGACAGACAGACGGAAGTACCCCTTAGACAATTATGTATATAGATATATATATATATATATATATATATATATATACACACACACATGGGCATTATAGATGTCGGACCACCCCTTTAATATTGATGTGGACTGGAAAAACATTTTATATATAAAATTAAGAAGATAGGATGACAAAGCATATTTCATGCATTTTGCCTATATTAGGGGAGTGACCCACGTTGCTTCTGACTTTCCATAACAGAGAATATACACAACCTGACATGTGTTATGGAGCATATTTACTGCTATGGTTGGATTTACCTTATGGAATGTGTACAGGGTGAAGCTTCCTAACATAAGCAATGTGACACGTCCTTGACACGGCAGCAAGCACAGCCATAAATTTGAGCATTTACTCATGATAGTGTGTCCAGCCACTTGGTGGCACTGTTTCTTAAAAGTCTAAGACGACAAGTCATTAGTGTCTTGGCAAATTCAATTTGTAAGTAAATTGCAGCTGTAATAGGAAAGCAAATTGAATTGTCAATTCACCAGTTGAAACAACATTTCCTACAGGAAGTCATGTCCAGTGCGGTTCCTCCATCTTTATAAAATCAGACAGGATTGGCGCAATGGTATGATTCTTTATTTTGTGTTTTTCTTCTTCCATTTATTTTCTGCGCGTTTCTTTCTGGTTCTCTCAGTATCTGAATATGCTGAATATTTACTCTGTGCTTTAACTAGATTAACTAGACCAATACATGTAAACATTTCCATTCACTGTCAGAACGCGAAAATCTAGAAAATAGTAAGTAACTAAACCGCACTATTTATAATTGAATGATTTAAACTCTCCTGGTAAAAACAATATTTAACGTAATTGCTGGTGCAGTATATAAGGGATTAGAAGCAAAATAAGCATAAACCCTGCTTTAACTAAATAAGTAAAAAGCAAAAGTGCATCTAAATAACACAGAGTTCTTAGTAATACTGTAAGTGGCTTTTGGATATTTGTCCGCCCATATATGTACTTACAAGAGGATAAAAATAGTGACTAGACTTATTACTCGATATTAGTGTGTGGAAACTGCATTTTGTATTGTGTGCCCCTAGTGAGGTATTCATATAGTGTAGTCGCCATTGTAGCGTTTATTTGGACCACATATATTGCACTATTGGCACTTTATATGTGTCTCCACTATCTGATGTTACATGATGTTCTATATGGCTCCGTTATGATATTTTGAACCATTAGTCCACATACAGTATTCTGTTATCCATCTTCACAAACCTCTTAGTGGTATAACTTTGAGATTATTTTTAATTTATATGTGTAGCTTTTATGAAATACGAAGTGGCTTATGTATTAAACCTGCATTGTTCTTTTCCTGCACGTGGTACTAGGCTGTTGTCTACCTCTTGTCATTTGCGTCCTAATTTAATTATAAAAAATGTTATGGTTGTTTGAATGTAACTTTTAGAATATTTTCAATAAATTGTCTAACATTTTATTAGCTCTAGTGTCCAATTCTTTTTGGGTTTCAAGAAGCAAAATAAGCATAAACCCTGCTGAAACTAAATAAGCAAAAAGCAACAAAGCATCTAAGTAATACCGGGTTCTTAGTAATACTGTTTTTGATCAAAAATAGCATAAAGCCATCCCGATCAGGGTCACCTTGTCGACGGTGGGATGGCTTTTATGCTATTTTTGATCAAAAACAGTATAAAGGTACCGTCACATTTAGCGACGCTGCAGCGATCTAGACAACGATGCCGATCACTGCAGCGTCGCTGTGTGGTCGCTGGAGAGCTGTCACACAGACAGCTCTCCAGCGACCAACGATGCCGAAGTCCCCGGGTAACCAGGGTAAACATCGGGTTACTAAGTGCAGGGCCGCGCTTAGTAACCCGATGTTTACCCTGGTTACCAGTGTAAATGTAAAAAAAAAAAAATACTACATACTTACATTCTGGTGTCTGTCCCGCGCCGTCAGCTTCCGTGCACTGTGTAAGCACCAGCCGTAAAGCAGAGCGGTGACATCACCGCTGTGCTTTACGGCCAGCCGGCGCTCAGTCAGTGCAGGGAAGCAGAACGCCGGGGGACAGACACCGGAATGTAAGCATGTAGTGTTTGTTTTTTTTACATTTACACTGGTGACCAGGTTAAACATCGGGTTACTAAGCGCGGCCTTGCGCTTAGTAACCCGATGTTTACCCTGGTTACCAGTTAAGACATCGCTGAATCGGCGTCACACACGCCGATTCAGCGGTCTGCGGGAGATCCAGCGACGAAATAAAGTTCTGGCCTTTCTGCTCAGACCAACGATGTCACAGCAGGATCCAGATCGCTGCTGCGTGTCACACTGGACGATATCGCTAGCCAGGACGCTGCAACGTCACGGATCGCTAGCGATATCGTTGTTAAGTTGTTCACTGTGAAGGTACCTTTACTAAGAACCTTGTGTTAGTTAGATGCTTTGTTGCTTTTTGCTTATTTAGTTCCAGCAGAGTTTATGCTTCTTTTGCTTCTTGTAGGTAAAAGGGATTTGGTTCAGAGCGAAGACAATCAATCTCATGTGGAGTGTCCCTTTAACCCCTAATCCATTCCAGATCAATGTTCTTTAAAGGGAATCTGTCAGTAGGTTTTTGTTACTGCATCTGAGAGCAGCATAATATAGGAAAAAGAGATCCTGATTCCAACAATGTATCAATTACTGGGTGCAGCAGTTGTGACACAATCAGAGTTCTTAGATTTAGCATGTAGCAGAGTTGGGACAGCTAACCCCGCTCACACCAACTATGTATGTACAACTAGATGGTGGCCTGTTGTGAATTCTGCTTTTGGGCTTCCTTCGGTGGTTGTAGGTGGTAATGCAGTTGTCTTTGGGCTGCAGTCCTTGACAGGTGTATCTACTGATTGCAATTCTGACTGGAGTATTTAGGTTTGCAGGACTCATTAGTCCTTGCCAGTTGTCAATGTTTCTTGGGAAGTGTTGGATCTTTGTCTGGCTTCTCCTTCTTAGCTGCCAATTCAGCAAAGATAAGTGTCTGTTTCTTTTTCTATGGCACACAAGCTGTGTGCTTGTTTTTTGATTGTATTTCTGCTCTGAGTTTAGTAGTCTCTGGAGTTGCAGATATACGTTCCACGTCTTTAGTTAGATGGAGGAATTTTTTGTATAATCTGCTGTGGATATTTTTGGAAGGGTTTTAATACTGACCGCACAGAACTCTGTCCTATCCATTCCTATTTTAGCTAGAGTGGCCTCTTGTGCTAAATCCTGTTTTGTGACTGTGTGTGTCTTTCCTCTCCTACTCACAGCCAATATTTGTGGGGGGCTACCTATCCTTTGGGGTTCTGCTCTGAGGCAAGGTAGTATTCCTATTTCCATCATTAGGGGTATTTAGTCCTCCGGCTGTGACGAGGTGTCTAGGGCTTGTTAGGTACACCCCACGGCTACTTCTAGTTGCGGTGTTAAGATCAGGATTTACGGTCAGTATAGTTACCACCTACTCCAGTGAAGTTTTCATGCTGCTCCAAGGTCACTGGATCATAACAGTGGCCCGATTCTAACGCATCAGGTGTTCTAGAATATGCATGTCCACGTAGTATATAACACAGGTACGTAGTATATAGCACAGCTACGTAGTATATAGCACAGCCTTGTAGTATATAGCACAGCCACGTAGTATATAGCACAGCCACGTAGTATATTGCAGTCACGTAGTATATTGCTCAGCCACGTAGTATATTGCGCAGCCACGTAGTATATTGCGCAGCCACGTAGTATATTGCGCAGCCACGTAGTATATTGCGCAGCCACATAGTATATTGCGCAGCCACGTAGTATATAGCACAGCCACGTAGTATATAGCACAGCCACGTAGTATATAGCACAGCCTCGTAGTATATAGCACAGCCTCGTAGTATATAGCACAGCCACGTAGTATATAGCACAGCCACGTAGTATATAGCACAGCCATGTAGTATATAGCACAGCTACGTAGTATATTGCAGTCACGTAGTATATTGCTCAGCCACGTAGTATATTGCCCAGCAATGTAGTATACAGCACAGAGCCACGTAGTATATTACCCAACCACGTAGTATATTGCGCAGCCACGCAGTATATTGCGCAACCACGTAGTATATTGCGCAGCCACGTAGTATATTGAGCAGCCACGTAGTATATTGCGCAGCCACATAGTATATTGCGCAGCCACATAGTATACAGCACACACACGTAGTATACTGACCATAAAATAGTAACAGCACTGATAGAGATGAATGGTACTGTGTCCTGAGGTCGCAGCATGTCCGCAGTGCACACCGTGCAGCCTGGAGATGCTGCCAGGGGCGCAGCGTTCCCGGACACGTGCTGTACACCGGGGGTTCCGGGATAACACGGTTGCGCTTCCCCGTGCTGGATGAGAGAAGCGCCCCCTGGCGGCGGCTGCTGGCAGTGGAGGCTCTAGTTCAGCACAAGTAGTGCTCTTACCGTTACCGGAGCGTGTATTCCGGCGCAGAAGATGACGGGACTGTGCCCTGTGCTACAGCCGCGGCCAGCGTGACGGCGCCGTGGGCTGAGAGGTACAGAGCACCCGGTCTGCCCTGGAGACACCCTGCAGGGCATCGTTCTCAAGTACGGGGTGACGGTAAGCAGAGGACGGTCCTGGGAGGCTGAGAGCGGTGTGCCAGGCTGGTGGGAGTGTGGAGCCCACCACCTGAGCGGTTTGCGGGCAGGAGACTGGCACTGCCGGGGTCTGCGGGGGGAGAGCGGAGGGTAGTATGTGGACGCCGGGCACTGACTGCAGGGGAGTAGGGAGGGACTAATCGGACTGTGGCCGTCGCTGATTGGTCGAGGCAGCCATGACAGGCAGCTGGCTCGACCAATCAGCGACTTGGATTCCATGATAGACAGAGGCCGCGACCAATGAATATCCGTGACAGAAGGACAGACAGACAGACGGAAGTACTCCTTAGACAATTATGTATAGAGATGGCTATAGACAGTGAGCTGCTTATCACAGAAGGGGCGGAGTCAGACAACCTTGCACTTGGCAGCTAGTAACAGCAATGATAATGTTCTAGTGATAAAACCTTAAAATAGGTGCTGCTGGAGAAAATAGGGTCTTATCCAAGACACAAATGGTTTGATACGATTAAATTGTACTTACCAGATGGAGCTATGATTGAGCTCATAGGCATATTCGCTGCGGCAGATCCACAGGTCCACAAAGTGACCAACCATAGAAAAAAAAAATGGGATAAACGCTGCTGAATAACTGAAGATCCGAGCATGTTAAACCGAAATGTGGTTTTATTTAACGTGTTTCAAAGTACTGGGACTTCTTCATCAGGAAATACCACAAATGTCAAATTACAAATTTGTGGTATTTCCTGATGAAGAAGTCTCAGTACTTTGAAACGCGTTAAATAAAACCACATTTCAATTTAACACGCTCGGATCTTCAGTTATTCAGCAGCGCAGAATAAATCCCATTTTTTTTTCCTAGTGATAAAACCTGCACTGTAGGTAAACAGAGCACAGCGAAATAAGTGGCACATCATTGAAATCTGTGTTTTAACCCTTACGTCATGCTGTCCTCAGATTACATTGCAAAAACCTGCTGACAGATTCCCCTTAAATAGGGGTGGTACAAACTGAATTTTCCTGCTTAACATTGGCACGTGCAACATTTAAAGGTTACCTTCTGGAGAAGTTACGGATTGATCACTCTTTCAGAAACATCCCGTATGCACAATAATCAGGAAGCAATGCACAATCAAAAGTCCACAATCCAAGGACCAAAAGTCCTTTAAAGAGATTGTCTCTTAGATATTTATGGTATATCCACAGGATAGGAAATGTCTGATAGATTGCAGGTCCTATCTCAAGAACTGAGGCTTCCAATCTTTTGTTCTACCCGGTGTCCTACTGCTAGTGAGTGGTGGACATCGCATGCACACACTCACACCATTCATTTCAGCAGATGATGCAAACGTAGCCATGCCAGTACTCAAAACTCCCATAGAACTGAATATTGAGAGCCAGTGCATGTGCCACCTCTTCTCCACTCACTGGTGTTCAGACGTTAACTGAACAGGGATTTGACAACCCCAGATCTGGAGATAGGCGAGGATCTCAGAGGTTACGAATATCTTTTGTAAGAATCTCATTAAATGAATCTATCATTATTTATTTTACTCACTTATACAGCACCATCATAATCCACAGCGCTTTCCAGACATGGTCATCACTGTCCTCATTGGGACTCACTACCTAGGTTCCCTAACAGTATGTCTTTGGAGTGTGGGAGGAAACCGGAGTGCCCGGAGGAAACCCACGCTAATAAGGGGAGAACATACAAACTCCTTGCAGATGTTGTCCTTGGTGGCATTTTGACACAGGACCCCAGCGCTGCAAAGCAAGAGTGCTAACCACTGAGCCACCGTGTTGCCCATTATCATCATAAAATGATCAACTGGTTAAACCAGGCTTTTGTTTTAGACGTATTTTTAAAATGTTTTAGCAGTGTTTTTTTTTTTAACATGTCTCTATCTGTATTTGAAAAAAACAAATCTTACAATTGCCACTGAGGCTTTTTTTTAGACTTTAATTTGCTGTTGTTTTTAGGAAGCCTGTGTAAATGTCATTGTGAACGGAGGGGAAGAAGTGTCTGGACTGACATTACCAATTCAGAATGGTGAATTCTTTATTAGCTGTGTGTAGAAGTGTTATGTGTCCTTGTATTCCTGCCTCTGATGAAAAGGAACCTTGCTGAAAACTCTTCCCAAAAGGACAGGAAGTACGAGCCCAAATAAGTCCCAGCTGCCAGTATGAGAATTTCAAAATTACTGTCTTTTGTTGATTGTTTTTTTTTAAAGATCATGATATGAATAAAAAAAACGCTATCAAGTTTTGTATTAAAATACATCTGACACAAAACCTTATTTAAGCTATAGGTCATTTTCTGCCGTTGGCTTCCCTTTAATGATTTGAGGCATGCAGAACCAGAACTTGCCGCACACGTAGTGTTCATTGTAGTGCAGCAGGTTTCCGATATAAAGTGCTATACTATTCATTTCCTATAGCACACTGTAGTGAGATCTGCTATATGATGTCTCACTTCATAGAAAGCCACGTTTTTCCTATATATAAATTAGCTTTTCAGACTATGGGCCAGACTCTGATCTGAATGTGAATCTGCCTCCAGATATTTTAAAGTGCACCTGTCAGCAGGATTGTGCACAGTAACCTACACACGGCGTCAGGTCAGCACAGTTATACTGATTACAATGATACCTTGGTTGATGAAATCTGTCTTGTGGTTGTTGTTTAATCTTTATTTTCAGTTTTGAGTTAATGAGATGCTCACATTCCGGGGCGGTCTATGGGGGGGTCTTCTTACATATTCATCCTTATGTGTTATGACTGATCCATCAGTGACTTGCCCCCTATTTTAAATTCTGCATATCTTATTGTTTGAAAAAATCATTAAAAAGTGGTGGCGCCTGTGCAGTAGTATCTTTTGATTAAGATCTTTTTTCTGAATAAATTTATATGACAAAATCAAATGTAAATATGGATATTATAGAATATATCATACTACAGACATGGCAGAAAGCGGTCAGTGAAGGAAGGTGAGGATCTAGCTCAGCGAACAGAGAACAATCTTTATTCACAAAGGTGCATCAAACAGGATAAAACAAGGTTTTCATTGTGGTGGTTACATACTGGCTCGGACTGGCCCACGGGAGAACAGCAGAATCCTCCGGTGGGCCCTCGTGCAAGAGTGGCCACCATCCTCTTATATGAGCAATAGTTGGCACAATACACTTGATTCATTTTGTTGACAAAGGCAGTATCTTTTTTTTATTAAACGACCCATTTCATTGTTATAGAAATTTGTGAATGAAAATTAAAGTCATATTTGCATGTAGCTGAAAAGTGGAGCCCTGGAGTTGATGTTATTGGTAGGCCCTTGGCACCATACTCTGACACTGGTTATATAGAGGGCGGCATCATCACATTTCGAGTGACTAAGGGTTCCAGGTCACTCGAATTGCATTGATGGCACCCGTAATGTAACCACATTATGAAAAACATATGCAGATTACATAAGATGATGCAGATTGTGCAACTTATTTTCTCTATGAAACACTGCTGGAATAAAATAAGATAGTGTTGCAGAGATAGTCGTCACGCAGAGTTCATGTGCATCAACCCAGTAAAAATCAGCACAGCCTTTCCTCAGTTCATTTCACTCATGCCTCAGAGAATACATCTATAAATTATATGCATGCTTCATGTGGCTCCTCAACTACTTCACGAAGGTGCTCACCATTTGTTCTGAAACCTGGTCCTGTCAGCTGATTGACACCTTAGCAAGAACGAGAGAGAGGTCATCAGACCCAGTACTCACAGTAATTAATCATTAGTTGACCCTCTCTTGTAGTTGATTTGCATCATTTTGCATTTTTGGCTTGAGTCAGAGCAGGAGAGGATATCAATCATTGGTCTTAGCAAAGTTTAGGAACAGCCAGGCTGTGATGCTAATAATACCACAGAGCTAGATTCACAGCAACAGTGCTCAGTACTGCTGTATAATGTCAAGCAGGCAGCTTCTGAACATGCGTTACACAGAAATAAAAACGGAAGATTTCATGTGTCAGTGTGCTGTGTGTGGGAGACATCATTGCAGCTAGTCTCACTCTTCAACCACTAGCTCAGATGCACCTGGAAATTAGACTTAGAGCACATATAGAGAAATATGCAGGGCTATATTTACAATTAAACACCTGAAGACACGTGCCTAAGGTGGCAGGAAGTAGAGGGCGACATATTGCTGCTGCCAGATCACTTAAAAACCTGTTTGGAACCCGAGAGTGGGGAAGAGAATATCAGCACTAGATGCAGAGCAAGATCACTGGGCTGCTGTATACAATGGTAATGTTTGTATTAGTGTATTATTTGTACCCAGCAGTCCAGCTCTACATGTGCTGGGTAGGCACAGTTTATAGGAGTCATCAGCGTGCAGCTTTTTGTGACGCTGCTTGTTCCAGGTGCCACCGTAAATCACACACAAGGGAGGAAGTTGGAGTGCTTCTCCTGCGCTTCCTCCTTCCACCGCTTTCCTGTATGCCAAAGCCTTGCTTGATGCTTTTGCTGTGGGCTGCCTAATGCCCCAGTGCACGCACCTACATACTGCACAAAAATTATGATAATCGGAAGCAGTGGCGTAACTTGAAGCTAATTGGCCCCAATACAAAAGAGCAAAAGGGGCCCCAAAATATATCAAATCTTTAACAGTATCAGTCTTTTTGTAGAGGCCAGATGGACTTTTGGGGCCCTTTAAGCTCCAAGGCCTGGGTGCGATTGTACCTATTGTAGTTACACTGTTTGGAAGACTCCTCTAGCACTCGAGTACTGACTGTGCCCACCCTCACTGTATCACAGCGCAGGGGTGAGAGGCGAGAAATGCTGCCGGCTTCAGAGAACCCACCTACTGAAAGATCAGTGCCAGGCGAATACCTGAAAGACAGAAAGGTTTTATTTGTGCCTGGTACGTATATGTGTAAATGGGGAGTGTTTAATGTGTGTGTACATATGCATGTATGAAATTTTGGTATGTGTGTGTAAAGTGCATACAGGAGTGTATAGTGTATATGAAAACTATGTAAATGGATCGCCCCCAGACACAGGGCCACGTCGTTCTCGGTACCGGGCCTCTTTGGTTCGGTTCTGAGGCTATCACGGTGGCTAGACCCGGTCCGTGACCCTGCTAAGGGGCGTCCAATAAAGGGTGATGGTGCGTAGTGCGAGGAATAACGAGGACACAGCGTTCAGTTTCTTTACCTTTTACGGAAGGTTTCAGGATCCTCAATCCAGGGCACTGTCAACAGGGCTGTCTGAGACCGGCCGGTCCGAAGGCACATCCAGAGTTCCCTTTGCAGGTGGAAATCAGTGTCTACCCACTAGCGCCTGTGTGTTGTAGTGCTTCCCTGCTGAGCATTCAGGATAGTCCTCACAACTTCTGTTCTCGTTCATTCTAGATCTTTCTCTTCTCCGTCCCCCAGATATGTTTTGGCTAGGACGCACCTTTATGATAGGTAGGCCTGGAGTTATTCTGGAACCCTAGTGTCGCCCCTCTCCCACGATTGCCTCCTATGTCCTTCTTAGGTGTTGTATGGTAGACAGCCAACCTGTAATTAACTGTCCTGCCACTGTTTGAAGTAATGCGTGGAGACTGTTACTTCTTCGGTGCTCCGGCCACCGGCTATGCGCCTCAGTAAGATGTTGCCATTCTCGGGGCACGACTCCTACTGGATCTCCTTTGTGCTGATCTCGTTTCTCACTGTTCCACAATATCCTTCGCTTCGTGTCCTTTCTTTAGATACCGCCGCAAGGTAGTGCAGGCGCAGTTCCGTAACAATCTGTCCTTTCGCTAGGTACCTGCCAGATTTCCCAGTTCTGACAGGTCCTCCCTGGAGCTCTCCCAGGCTTCGTTCTAACTTCCTGTCCAACCACTAGTTTTACCAATGTGAGGAGTGGCCCAATAAATAAGCCTTTTACTCCCCCTAGTGGCCGGAGTGTGAAGTGTAATGTGTGCTGGTGATACCTGGTCAAAGAACTCCTGTAGGGCAGTCAGATGTACCATCACTCCCCTTAGTGGCAGAGCGATGTTACTGCAACGACCAGATCTCTGGGGCGCTGCATAAACATATGTGCAGATTGTGCATTTACTACATATGTATTCGGGAAAAGTGCATATACTGTACGTGTGTGTTCATATACAGTAAATGTATCTATACAGTGTGTATATACTTTGTATGCTGCATGTGTAAGTACTGTAAAGTGTGTACATTGTGTATACTGTATATGTATGTAGTGTGTATGGAATATACTGTATATATATATATATATATATATATATATGTAGTGTGTATATACTGTATAAATGTATTTGTGTGTGGATCGCCCCCAAGGGCTAGGGGAACTCTGTACCGGGCCCTTCGGTTCTCAAGGGGGATGTCACAGTGGCTGACCCGGTCCGTGGCCCTCGGGAGGTCCATTGAAATAAGGGAAAGGGCTTTAAACGGGAAATGTTCGTGACACCACCTGTGGTACTCGGTCAGGGTGACTGACGCTGCTTAGGGGTCCACTGGGGAGATGTTATGGCAGCTAGATGGTATACCTTCCCACAGGTGAAGTGTGTCCCCAGGGCTTCCCAATGTGTAGATGGTGGATGGTGTGAGGCGCAGTGAAGAACAAGGAAACAAGGTTGCAGTCTCTTTACCTTTTTACTGAAGGCTTCAGCATCCACAGTCCAGAGCACCAGATCACAGGGCAGGCAGAGTCTGGCCGGTTTGAAGGCAAATCCAGAGTCCCCTTATCCAGGTGGAAATCAGTAGCCTTCCTCTAGCGCCTGGGTGTTGTAGTACCTTACTGCTGAGCCTCTCATAAGGTCCTCACAACTGTTGTAGATGTTATGTCTTTTTCTCTGTCCCCCAGATGGATAGGAACAACCCCATATGACTGATGGCCTGAGGCTTTTTACAGGGACTCTAGCACGCCCCGGCCCCCACAAGTTGCCACCGTACCTCCTGGGTATAGGGCGGATCAGTAACTTGAAATTAGCTGTGCTGCCGGTCTCTGGAGCAAGGCATAAAGGACTGTTGCTCCCTCAGTGTTCCGGCCACCGGATTCTGCGCCTCAGAAGGAGGCAGCTTGTGCAGGGCAGAACTCCTTCTGGTTTCCTCTTCTTTTGGTAAGACTTCGTTTCTCACCCTCTACAATAGTTTGCTGTTCGTGTCTTTTTTGGGAACTGCCGCACGTGGGGCAGGCGCAGCTGCCCCTCCGTGTCCCTCTGTCTAGGCCTGACAGGACCCACCCCTGTCACAGACCAACTACCTGAGCGGAGCTCAGATAGCAGCTCACTGGGTGAAGCCCAGCCAGCTTCTGCCTCACTTTCTATCCAGACCACCAGTTTTACCTAATTGTGAAGAGTTCCCTAAGAAATAGGAGCATAGCTCCCCCTGGTGGATTGGAGTGTGAAGTGTGTTGCATGTTTGTGATACCTGGTGAAGAGATCTCCTTTATTGCCTTCAAACGTAACATCACTCCCCCCTAGAGGAGAATGATATTACTGCAACGACCAGGACCCTGGGGCGCTGCATGTGTGCATGCAGTGTGTATATACCATGTCTTTGTGCAGTATAAGTTCTATAAAGTGTGTGCACTATGCATATACTGTATACATGTAAATGCAGTGTATATACACTACATATACAGTATGTATGACATTTGTTTAAACAAAATGTGTGTGGGTGCAGGTGTGTATTTACTGTGTGTATATTTAATGAATATGTGCATTAAGTGCAGTGTGTTTATAATGTGTGGCTATATATGCATATATTTGTGCATATTTACACAGACATGTATATAACAGAAATGTCAACTGTAGAATCATGTTAGAGTATAGTGGAAATTCTATCCAAATTTGAGATAAAGTCCATGTGAAATATGCACACAAACTAACTGCCATTGTTTTTAATGTGAAATCTACATGTTAATACGCAATATTTTTTTTTTAAGTTGTTTCCCATGGATACTGTGGCAGATAGCCACATGAGGAATAGATCCGCACTGCTGGTGACCAGTATTAGTGTCAGCTGTCAGTCAGGACCGGGGGCTGAAGTTACAGCTGGCGCTCTATGTACTCAGTGGGGGACTGAACTCGGAATGTGCAGTATGTTTCTCCCCTCAGCGTTCGGGTAAGTGTGGATGCCGGGCCGGTTAGTGGAGCAGTTAACCTGCAGATTAACCCCATATCTGCAGGTTAATAGCATTTTTTTCTGGTGACATGTTCCTTTTAACTACTCCCCTCATACCTGTCTTAAGTTGGTTTCTCACATTTGCAGAGTACAGACCACAATGCACGGAGCGACTATGTGTTGCCTGATCCAAACTTGACAGCCTTATATGTATTTAAGAAGCTGTTGAGTTTAGGTCAGGAGACCCATGCTGGTCCATGCATCGATGTCCAAACTCAGCCAGCAACATGAGCACATGTGAATCTGGCTCAATTAAACTGTATGGGGGGTGGGGCATGCATTATACTGTGTGTGTGAGAAGAGGGCTGCACTATACTGTGTGTATTTGTGGGGGGGCTGAATTATACTGTGTGGGGGGCTACACTATACTGTGTGAAGGGGGCTGTACCATACTGTGTGGGGGTGGGGCCTGTATTATGCTGTGTGTGGGGCTGCATTATACTGTGTGTGGGGGCTGCTGTATACTCTACCAAGTATATGTACTATATGGGACCTGCATTATACTGTATCGAGGACTATCTGTACCAATCATTCTTCCTCATCCAGAGTAAGGGTAGGTGCACACAACCAGTAAACGATGTGGGGTTGGACGTTGCGTATTTCTGCAGCGGCCAAATGTTACAGCATAGTGGATGGCATTTCAAGAAATCCCATGCCCACTATGTGTATACAGACGCCCGCAGCTCACTCGCGGAGACAGACATGTGGCACGTCTTTCCAGACCAAAGCATGTCAATGTATATTTGTCTCTGCAAGATAAATGTCACCCGTACCAATGTATTGGATGCAGTGAATCCGCACGGTTCAATGAACACATGCAGATTCACCTGCGTTCAATAGCCGGCAGCGCTTTGGGCGAAGTGTACATGTGCTGCGTCCAAAGCGCTGCCAATTACTAAACGTTTGCACCTACCCTATGGAGGCCGGGAAACAAACGTCGAACGACTTCAATATTGCTAATCGCACTCGTTTAGTGGCCTGGACCTAGCGCTTGTAAATACAACAGAAATGTTTGTGTGTTGGTGCAATATGTGAGCATTTGTGGCCCTGCTTTAAACTTTTGCTCAGGGCCCCAGTTTGTCTAAAATCCACCCTGAATGGGAGTATTCATTAGCCAGCGCCTGCACAACCTGTGCAATAGCATGTTTTTTTTTGCACCATTTACCACAAGTGCTTTTTTTTGTGTGTGCATATCCTGTCCAGAAAACCTTTAAGTGAGCATTTTTTTTTAGCATTTCCTCCCTTTGTAGGATGCAATGTATTTGCAGTTGTCTCTCTGCTCCTATTTAAAGGGAAACTGTGAGCAGGATTGTGGTGAGCAACCTACAGTGTCAGGTTAGTGCATTTAAACTGATTAACATGATACTTTGGTGATGAAATCAGTCTTGTGATTGTTGATTAATCTTTATCTTCAGTTCTGCGATAATGATATGCTCATGACCCAAGGCGGGCTGTGGGGGGTCTTCATGTAGAGCTCTGATTATGTATTCACCACCATGGCTTCTGACAGGTCACTGATCCCTCACTGACCTGCCCCCGATTTTACATACTGAATATAATATGTATTGAAAAAAAAAAATCACATTCAGCAGGCAGCGCCTGCACTGCAGCATGATTGCATCTATAATCTAAATTAAATTATTTTATTTAGTCATATACATTTATTCTGAAAAAAAAAAACTGTCTTAAAATGTAGCAGGCCACGCCTGCACAGTAGCATTTATCGGTGATCCAATAGATGCTACTGCGCAGGCACCGCAATCATGGTGGAGACTTTTTTTTCCTCTAGCAAAATGGCGCCAGCGCAGTAACATCTATCGGATTAACAATTTTTCCAGAATAAATGTAAAGGTGCTTCTCTCAAAATTACAATATCAAAAAGATAATTTATTTCAGCTCTTCAATACAAAAAGTGAAACTCATTATATATTATTATTATACATTTTTATAGCGCCATTTATTCCATGGCACTTTACATGTGAATACGGGGCAAATATAGACAAATACATTAAACATGAGCAAATAAGGCACACGGGTACATAAGGAGGGAGGAGTCATTACAAACAGTGATCTATTTCAAGTGTTTATTTTTCTTACTGCTGATTATGGCTTACAGCCAATGAAAACCCAAAAGTCATTATCTCAGTAAAATAGAATTAACAACAAACACCTGAAAAGGCTTCCTAAGTGTTTAGAAAGGTTCCTTAAGGTACCTTCACACTGAACAACTTTACAACGATATCGCTAGCGAACCGTGACGTTGCAGCGTCCTGGCTAGCGATATCGTTGTGTTTGACACGCAGCAGCGATCTGGATCCTGCTGTGACATCGTTGGTCGGAGCAGAAAGGCCAGAACTTTATTTCGTCGCTGGATCTCCCGCAGACATCGCTGAATTGGCATGTGTGACGCCGATTCAGCGATGTGTTCACTGGTAACCAGGGTAAACATCGGGTTACTAAGCGCAGGGCCGCGCTTAGTAACCCGATGTTTACCCTGGTTACCATTGTAAATGTAAAAAAAAACAAACAGTACATACTTACATTCCGGTGTCTGTCCCCTCGCCGTCAGCTTCCCGCACTGACTGAGCGCCTGCCGGCCGTAAAGCACAGCGGTGACGTCACCGCTCTGCTTTACGGCCGGCCGGCGCTCACACAGTGCAGGGAAGCAGAACGCCGGGGGACAGACACCGGAATATAAGTATGTACTGTTTGGTTTTTATTACATTTACAATGGTAACCAGGGTAAACATCGGGTTACTAAGCGCGGCCCTGCACTTAGTAACCCGGTGTTTACCCTAGTTACCAGGGGACTTCGGCATCGTTGGTCGCTGGAGAGCTGTCTGTGTGACAGCTCTCCAGCGACCACACAGCGACGAAACAGCGACGCTGCAGCGATCGGCATCGTTGCCTATATCGCTGCAGCGTCGCTTAATGTGACGGTACCTTTAGTCTGTTTCAGTAGGCTCCACAATCAGGGGGAAGACTGCTGACTTGACAGATGTCCAGGAGGCAGTCATTGACACTCCACAAGAAGGGTATGCTGCAAAAGGTAATTGTTAAAAAAAGCTGGTTGTTCAGAGTGCTGAATCCAAGCATATTAAAGGAAAGTTGAGTGGAAGGAAAAAGTGTGGTAGAAAAAGGTGCACAAGCAACCAGGATATCCGCAGCCTTGAAAGGATTGTTAAGAAAAAGACATTAAAAAATTTGGGGGAGATTCACAAGGAGTGAACGCTGCTGGAGTCATTGCTTCAAGAGCCACCACACACAGAGGTATCCAGGACATGAGATACAAGTGTCACATTCCTTGTGTCAAGCCACTCATGACTAATAGATAATGCCAGAAGCGTTTTACATGGGCCAAGGAGAAAAAGAACTGGACTGTTGCTCACTGGTCCAAAGTGTTGTTTTCAGATTAAAGTAAATTTTGCATTTAATTTGGAAATCAAGGTCCCAGAGTCTGGAGGAAGAGTGGAGAGTCACACAATCCAAGCTGCTTGAGGCCTAGTGTGAAACTTCCACAATCAGTGATGGTTAGCGGAGCCATGTCATCCGCTGGTGTAGGTCCACTGTGTTTTATCAAGACCAAAGTCAGCACAGCCGTCCACCAGGAAATTTTAGAGCACTTCATTCTTCCCTCTGCCAACAAGCTTTTTGGAGATGGAAATTACATTCTCCAGCAGGAGTTGGCACCTGTCCACACTGCCAAAAGTACCAGTACCTGGTTTAAAAATAACAATATCACTGTGCTTGATTGGCCAGCACACTCACCTGACCTTAACCCAATAGAGAATCTATGGAGTATTGTCAAGAGGAATATGAGACACACCAGACCCAACAATGCAGACAAGCTGAAGGCTGCTATCAAAGATACCTGGGCTTCCATAACACCTCAGCAGTGCCACAGGCTGATCGCCTCCATGCCATGCCGCATTGATGCAAAAGGATCCCCGACCAAGTACTGAGTGCATTTACTGAACATACGTTTCAGTAGGCCAACATTTTGGATAATCATTTTTCAAGCTGGTCTTATAAAGTATTCTAATTTACTGAGATAATTACTTTTGGGTTTTCATTGGTGTAAGCCATAATCATTAACATTAACAAAAAATAACACTTGAAATAGATCACTCTGTTTGTAATGACTATATATAATAAATAAGTATCACTTTTTGTATTAAAGAACTGAAATAAATTAACTTTTTGATATTCTAATTTTGTGAGAAGCACCTGTATATCACTAAATGAAATATTTTAATGCATATTACATATGCAATCATGCCTGTCAAATGTGATTTTTTTTACCAATACATATTATATTCAGTATTTTACATAAAATAGGGAGGGATCAGTGACCTGTCATAAGTCATACAGATGAATACCTAATCACATGAAGATCCTCCCGCAGGTCGCCCCAGAGAACGAGCAGATCATTAATAGAAGACTGAGAATAAAGATTAAACAACCACAAAATGGATTTTATCAACCAAGGTATCATTTTAATCAGTATAACGGCACCAACCTGACACGTTCTGTAGGTTACTCAGCATAGTCTTGCTGACAGGTTCCTTTTAAAGAAGCACTCCTCATCCCATCAAAACTTTCATCCTCTTAAAGGGAACCTGTCACCTGAATTTGGCGGGACTGGTTTTGGGTCATATGGGCGGAGTTTTTGGGTGTTTGATTCACCCTTTCCTTACCCGCTGGCTGCATGCTGGCTGCAATATTGGATTGAAGTTCATTCTCTGTCCTCCATAGTACACGCCTGCGCAAGGAAAGATTGCCTTGTGCAGGCATGTACTACGGAGGACAGAGAATGAACTTCAATCCAATATTGCAGCCAGCATGCAGCCAGCGGGTAAGGAAAGGGTGAATCAAACACCCGAAAACTCCGCCCCTATGACCCAAAACCAGTCCCGCCAAATTCAGGTGACAGAGTCCCTTTAATATATTGCAGTCAAGTTATATAGCACTGTGTAGTTTTACAGTTGTTCATTTTGCTTTTCTACCCAGCTGTTTCTTCCCTTTCCTCTTATCTATGTAGAAACGGGAAGTTTCTTGTCCCTGCACTCATCATTCCAATTCCTGATCCAGCTGCTCCTTCCTCCGTCCTGCCAGCAACACTTGCAGTGACTCCTGAGTCATGCAGGGAAAATGGACTTTCTGGTACTAAATAGAACTGAAAAGGATTCAGCCTTAATCAGCCTGAGGGTATGTGCACACGTTGTGGATTCTCTGCGGATCCGCAGCGTTTTTTGCGGTGCAGAAACGCTGCAGATGTGCAATTGATTTACAGTACAATGTAAATCAATGGGAAAAAAAATGCTGTGCACACTTTGCGGTAAATCCACTGCGGTTTAAAAGAAGTAGCATGTCACTTTTTTGTGAATCTGCAGCGTTTTTGTACCCATTCCATTATAGAAAACCGCAGGGGTAAAAAACGCAGCAAATCCGCAAGAAAACCGCAGCAAAAACGCACAAAAAACGCTGCAGAACCGCACAAAAAATGCGACAAATCCGCAGGTGCGTTTTCTGCCAGGAGAGGCAGAATCCGCAACAGAAATTCCTAAGCCTAATCCGCAACGTGTGCACATAGCCTTAGTCAGTTTTAAATCACGAGGTCATAGAACTAATGGAAAACAGAAGAATTCACTGGGTAGAAAGGCAAAATGAGCAATTGTAAGCACACAGTGCTAAACAATATGATTACTGCAATATATTAAGAGGAATATATAATTTAATTTTCTCATCTACTAGCAAATAGTAATGTGTATGCAGAGCAGAGAGTGTATTGCGATACTCCCCACTCGCAGTCTTCATAGTTTTTATTAATGGCGCTTCAGTGTCAAATACCGGTATTTGTGACCTGACCACAATGTCTTCTATGAGAAGCGGGGGTCATTTTTTGAAATTTATAAATGCAAGTCTATTAAACTCAGAAAGATGGTAGAGAGCCCCATTCTGAGTCTTTGCTCTTTCCTAAAAGATGGGGGGGAGGGATCACTGGAGTGCGCCTTTAATAATCGTTAATAAGCAGCAAGTTAGAAGGCACCTAACATCATGCAATGGTTTTCAGTGGCAAGAACACACTTATTCAATACTAGATGGTGGCCCGATTCTAACGCATCGGGTATTCTAGAATATGCATGTCCACGTAGTATATTGCACAGCCCACGTAGTATATTGGCCAGCCACGTAGTATATTGGCCAGCCACGTAGTATATTGGCCAGCCACGTAGTATATTGCCCAGTCACATAGTATATTGCCCAGCGACGTAGTATATTGCCCAGCGACGTAGTATTCAGCACAGAGCCACGTAGCATATTGCCCAGCCACATAGCATATTGCCCAGTGACGTAGTATATTGCCCAGTCACGTAGTATATTGCCCAGTCACGTAGTATATTGCCCAGCGACGTAGTATATTGCCGAGTCATGTAGTATATTGCCGAGTCACGTAGTATATTGCCGAGTCACGTAGTATATTGCCGAGTCACGTAGTATATTGCCCAGTCACATAGTATATTGCCCAGCGACGTAGTATATTGCCCAGCGACGTAGTATATTGCCCAGTGACGTAGTATTCAGCACAGAGCCACGTAGCATATTGCCCAGCCACATAGCATATTGCCCAGTGACGTAGTATATTGCCCAGTCACGTAGTATATTGCCCAGTCACGTAGTATATTGCCCAGCGACGTAGTATATTGCCCAGCGACGTAGTATATTGCCGAGTCATGTAGTATATTGCCGAGTCACGTAGTATATTGCCGAGTCACGTAGTATATTGCCGAGTCACGTAGTATATTGCCGAGTCACGTAGTATATTGCTGAGTCACGTAGTATATTGCCGAGTCACGTAGTATATTGCCCAGTCACGTAGGTATATAACACTGCCCACACAGTATTTAGCAGTGTGTGCACTATATCCCTGTTAAAAAAAAGTAATTAAAATAAAAAATAGTTATATACTCACCCCTGGAATCCAGCGAAGCTGTGTGATGCGGCCGCCATCTTCCGTTCCCAAGATGCATTGCGAAATTACCCAGATGACTTAGCGGTCTCGCGAGACCGCTAAGTCCTCTGAGTAAGTTCGCAATGCATCTCTGGGAACGGAAGATGGCGGCCGGCGCGAGCGGCTCAGCAGAGTACGTAGGGTGAGTATAGCAGGTTTTTTGTTTTTTTATTATTTTTAACATTACATCTTTTTACTATTAATAATAATAATAATAATAATCTTTATTTTTATATAGCGCTAACATATTCCGCAGCGCTTTACAGGTTGCACACATTATCATCACTGTCCCCGATGGGGCTCACAATCTAGAATTCCTATCAGTATGTCTTTGGAATGTGGGAGGAAACCGGAGTGCCCGGAGGAAACCCACGCAAACACGGAGAGAACATACAAACTCTTTGCAGATGTTGTCCTGGGTGGGATTAGAACCCAGGACCCCAGCGCTGCAAGGCTGCTGTGCTAACCACTGCGCCACCGTGCTGCCTATTGATGCTGCCTACGCAGTATCAATAGTAAAAACTTGGTCACACAGGGTTAATAGCAGCGGATACGGAATGCGTTACCCACGGCATAACGTGGTCCGTTACCGCTGGCATTAACCCTGTGTGAGCGGTTACTGGAGGAAATTATGGAGTGGGTACCGACCGCGGGGAGTATGGAGTGGGTGCCGGGGACACTGACTGCGGGGAGCGGGGAGTATGGAGTGGAGCGCCGGGGACACTGACTGCGGGGAGTGGGGAGTATGGAGCGGAGCGCCGGGGACACTGACTGCGGGGAGTGGGGAGTATGGAGCGGAGCGCCGGGGACACTGACTGCGGTGAGCGGGGAGTATGGAGCGGATGCTGGGACACTGACTGCGGGGAGTATGGAGCAGAGCGCCGGGGACACTGACTGCGGGGAGCGGGGAGTATGGAGTGGAGCGCCGGGGACACTGACTGCGGGGAGTGGGGAGTATGGAGCGGAGCGCCGGGGACACTGACTGCGGGGAGTGGGGAGTATGGAGCGGAGCGCCGGGGACACTGACTGCGGTGAGCGGGGAGTATGGAGCGGATGCTGGGACACTGACTGCGGGGAGTATGGAGCAGAGCGCCGGGGACACTGACTGCGGGGAGCGTGGAGTATGGAGCGGACGCCGGGGACACTGACTGCGGGGAGTGTGGAGCGGGCACTATGACTTTAGGGGAGGGACTAATCGGACTGTGCCCGTCGCTGATTGGTCGCGGCAGCCATGACAGGCTGCTGCCGAGACCAATCAGCGACGTGGGATTTCCATTACGGAAGTTGAGGACAGAAAGACGGAAGTACCCCTTAGACAATTATATATATAGAAGATCATAAGATAAGTGGCCTGAAAGCTCACCAACTATGTATTGACCCCAGGAGCAGCACAGTGAGGTGTAACATACATTTATATACATACACTCTATGTTGGAGCTTTATGTTGTCCATTTGCGGTTTTAAATGTTTCCTTAACTGCTGCATGAAAGACTTTGCATAAATATGCTATTTCTCCTGCCAAGAGCCCAGTCTACAGCCCTCTCTCTGCATTGTGTATCCATTCAGCTTCACCTTCTGACCCCCATAAACAAGTCACATTAAACCTCTTCCTATGGTAGCTCCGCTCTCCCTTTTAGGATATTACATTGTGTGCCATCTAAATCTCATTAGCGTGGCGTCCTTGAAAAGGCCAGTGCAATTTAGAACTAAAAAGAAAAGGCTGATTTAAGATCCGCAGGACTGGATGGGGAGAAAATAATCCTGATGAACTCATGCCTGCCACAGGCGACCCCTATTACTGCGCCAGTCCATCAGAAACTAGCCCGCTAATGCACAGATTTATAGAGAGCCTTTCTGTTATCTCTGGCTAATAGATGCTCATATTTTCTAGCCATCTTACAGGTCAGATTCCATATCTTGTGTGACATAGAAGGTCAATGTGTCTTGGAATTTGAAGAAATATATAGAATAAAATAATCTGGTCATAGGTATAAAATTACTGCTGCCTGAAAGGTCTTCCTTCAATTGTGCTGTCCTATTCTTCCTTAATTCATTTGTCAAGCTCGGTCAGACCAGTATGTTAAAGGGAACCTGTCGGCAGGATTGTGCACAGTAACCTACAGACAGTGTCAGGTCAGCGCCGTTATACTGAATAAAATGATACCTTGGTTGATGAAATCAGTCTTGTGGTTGTTGTGTAATCTTTATTTTCAGTTTTGAGTTAACGATATGCTCGTGCTCCGCGGCGGTCTGTGAGGGGGTCTTCTTGTGGTGCTCTGATTAGGTATTCATAATGCAGACTGCCGACAGGTCACTGATCCCTCACTGACCTGCCCCCTAGTTTGTATAATGATACATGTACATACTGGAGAAAAAAAAACCCTTCTGCAGGCGGGGGCCGGCCGTGGCACCTGCGCTGCAGCATAATCACATGTTTAGTGTCCTAGTAATAACTGTTCTTGATGTTATTGAGCAAGTACAAAAAATAAATAAATTTCAAAATGGCGCCACGCGCAGTAGCAGCTGTGTGTATAGGGATCCGATAGTGGCTTGTCAGTGTCAGGACGCTCTTTGTGAGTGGAGTGAATATACTCCGCCTCCATTTCAGCTCTATGGCTTCACCATGGCAGCTCTATAGTTTTGCAGATCTTCATCTCCAGGGTCTGGTCAAGTCTATTCACAGCAGTCTTAAACTAGTCGAGAACCTAAAACATGGCAGACCAAAAGATATCCGGACAGGAAATATATGATAAGATATATCTTTATTCAAGAAAATAGAAAAAAAAAAGGGAAAAAATGGCACAATGTGAATGTGCACGTACCAAGATACTGTACATAAATGGTTTCATATAAAAAGGCAGATATAAAAAATCTTAAATAGATATATAAAAAAGACAATATTACAAATAGCGGATTTAAGGTATGATTAGCATTAATATATCAAAATCAATAAATACCCCCAAACATTTTTTTTTAAATTACCAACGAGGAATCAACTATTCCAATGTATAATAAATGTAAGCCTCACATAGACGCAAAATATAAAGTGCACTAGTGTCAAAATATTAGTGACAAAGTAAATTAAAGAAATAAAAAAAATCAGTTTAAAAATCAATTGCAAAGGCCCCAATTGAGGTTAAAGACTAAAGTGCACGTGTCAACATAGAGTACCTTCATAGTATATTGGAAGTGCATAGTGCTGAAAATACCATAATAAAATAAGGGAGCCATACCTTTATGAGACGCTAGTTCTTGATAACGCGTACCCCCGACGCACGTTTCATGCGCGACGGGATCCGCGTTATCAAGACCTAGCAGCTCTTAAAGGCATACCCCCCTTATTTTTATTTTATGGTATTTTCAGCACAATGCACTTTCAATATACTATTAAGGTACTCTTTTTATGTTGACACACACACTTTAGTCTTTAAGCTTATTTGGGGCGTTTGCAATTGATTTTGAAACTTTTTTACGTTATATATCAAGCTCAGCACGATGGCTTAGTGGTTAGCACTGCAGCCTTGCAGCGCTGGAGTCCTGGGTTCAATCCCACCAAGGACAACATCTGTAAGGAGTTTGTATGTTCTCCCCGTGTCTGCGTTTGTTTCATCCGGGTTCTCCGGTTTCCTCCCACGTTCCAAAGACATACTGATAGGGAATTTAGATTGTCATTGCTGTCCCCGATGGGGCTCACAATGTGTGAAAACTGTAAAGTGCTGCGGAATATGTTAGCGCTATATAAAAAAATATAGATTATTATTACCGTATTTCTTTATATAATTTACATTGGTCACTAATATTTTCACACTAGTGCACTTTATTTTTTGCCTCTATGTGAGGCTTACATTTATTGTACATTGGAATAGTTGATTCGTCGGTAATTAAAAAAAAAAAAAAATTGGTTGGGGGGGGGTATTTATTAACTTTGATATATTAGAGCTAATCATACCTTAATTCCGCTATTTGTAATTTTTTTTATATATATATTTAAGATTTTTTATATCCGCCTTTTTATGTGAAACCATTTACGGTATGTATCTTGGTACGTACACATTCACATTGTGCCATTTTTTGCCTTTTTTTTTGCTATTTTCTTGAATAAAGATATATCTTTGTTATCATATATTTCCTGCCCGGATATCTCTTGGTCTGCCGTGTTTTAGGTTCTCGTCTGGTTTCTTTCCTTGAGTGGTTTCCACTCCTTTCACAGTACATCATGGTTATTTTATGATTATTGATTATATTTATGAATTTCAATTGTTTATAAATATACAATTCCGTAGGGTGTTATTGTTGTGCTTATCACAACTGTCTTAGTGTATCCTATGATACATACAGCAGTCTCATGTCCCATATTTAATGTATTTACAGTAAAGTCTCAGTATATCCTATATGATGTATACAGCAGTCTCAGTGTATCCTATGTGATGTATATACAGCAGTCTCAGTATATCCTATATGATGTATACAGCAGTCTCAGTGTATCCTATATGATGTATACAGCAGTCTCAGTGTAAACTGTGTGATGTATATACACCAGCCTTAGCGTAGCCTTTTATTTTACATTTTCTATATTAATGATCACAATTTTTGAACCTGCTTGACTATTTTAAAACATTCTCTGAATGAGCCGCTGCGTCATTAGGAAAATGTATTTGACAATTTTAATTTATTGTTCATCAACTGTTTTTCCAATGTGGCCCAGAAACGCTGAAAGCTTGGACACTCTTGATTTATATACAACATGTGCGCATTCACTCTTAATTGCATCTTGATCTGTTATTATCATTGCACACACATGATCAGTAAAATATCTAATAGCAGATTTGTCAATTACCTCACAAAAAATAAAAAAAAAACTCTAAGGGAACATATGCCTTTTCCTGGACCCTCCAGAAGATCCTTTGCTGATTTTTACACTGCATTTTCCACAGAAATATCAACCACTCCATTAGCAACATTAAGGAAAACAAAAATGATGTACGGTAATTGCATAAGTAAATCTGCCCCATGGTTTTGACAAATACTTGTTTACAGTGGAGTCACGTGTACAAAAAAAATGTTTTTCGGCTAAGACTATTTGGACATAAGGAGTCACAGCGTTCTCACAGTTTCCTATGGGAAAGAAAGTTGCAAGTGACCTTGTACAAATACAGAGGTTGGTAATAAGAGGAATTTGGAGTCTAGATTGTGGAGTCAGACAAGGCCGATGATTTTCTATAAACATGAAATATAATAATAAAATATATGTAGTATACATGACTAATATACAATGTGAGAAAATTAGACTCCTGAGACCAGAGTATGGGTACCAGGGATCAGAAGTAAATTCATGTGAAGATTATACCGTATGTGTCAGATTTGTAATGTCATGTCTCAAAATGCATCACCAGTTTGTTACAAGAGATGAAGGCATAAATTGATCTACATATGGACAGGAAATATTAAAACTCCCAATGGATGTGTCTTTTATACATGAAGATTTAGATATGTTGTGTGCATCTACACTGGGTATCCAGTTTAGGCTTTGAAAAAAAAAAATGGTGAAGAAGCAATCTTGTAACAATAAATTGATTTTAATTATAATTTTGGATTACAACAATGTTTCAATTCTCAAACCGACAACCTTCCACACCCCTCCATAACACAATGTGCGTCTTCTGTGTGTGTATATATACATATAAACATACATACATATATACACACGTTACATAGGCTTCACACAGACGCCTCCTCTATGCTCTGTACAATGGGCGTGAACTGTGCGCATATAAATACATCGATGGGGACAGAATCAGCAGGACGAAAGCAAACTCTTAATGCGCTGTTACTTGTTAATTTGTGTATATCGCCATTGACTCGCATTCTCAAAGTTTTTTTTCCTACGGCAATCCAGAAATAACTAACAGTCACAGGCCGGCATCTAACTATGGTTACACAACATATGGCCAAAGCAAAATCTGCCATTTCTGTGGATTGGATGCCCGTATTACCATGTAGAGTGGAGCCTCTACACGCACTATATACAGCCAATAGGCACATTTTTCACATAATGGAACAGCTCTTGGCACGGTCTTTCCGCATTTCTGTCTCACTTAATAGTTCAGTCCGTCCAGGCAGCTGAGACACACGTTTCAGTCCCCTCTTTGAGTTGCTACGTTTGAGGTTCTTGTGAACGCGGTTAACAGAAGCCAAGGTGGTCACGTGAAACACGTCCCTCACACTGTTCTCAGACACCTTCGAAGAACATTCTACGTAAGCCACAGCTCCAATCTGACGGGCCTGAGTGCTACCCTGGAATAAGAGGGAAACCATTAATATCTCATTAAAACAGCCATACATTAGTATATACCATTTGTCCATATACCTTTTTAAAGGGAACCTGTCACCAGTTGTCATATCAACTAAAACTATGACCTTATTCAGCGCCTGTGCTGCATTCCCCAAATACTTATATGACCCCCAGACTTCCACCTGTATAACCTCCCCCCCACAAAAATAAACACCTTTTATAAGTTCTCCCACACGGTATGGTAATCCGGTCAGCTTGATGGATGTGGTTTTGGGCCTCTCCATCCCTCCCCCCGGCTGCTGCACGCTGTCCCTCCTTCCTTAAGTGACGTGGATGAAGCCTCACGTCATCCATATTGCTGGACAAAATCTTATATCTGCGCAAAGAAATCGTGGCTCGCGCCTATGCACTATGCTTCGATCTACTGAGGTCAGAGGAGAAAATATTGAAAAAAAAGTGGCGCTCCCTGTTATTTTCCTAAGCAGCAGAGGAAAAGTCAACGGCTGAGAGCTGATGTTAATATTTGAGGAAGGATCCCTAAAGGTTCCAAGGCTATAAATATCAGATCCCAGCTATGGGATGTGGTTAGCATTTCTTGGTTCTTTTATGGGGGACCTGTGCTTGCCTGCCAGGCGCATTGAGTATTGGCCGTCATAGCTCAGATGCCGGGTTCCTGACGGCGCCTGTGCGGGCAGTGCGGCCACCCTGTTGCTGAATCCCCGCCCCTCACTGTGCATAATGCATAACACAGTACAGGGTGGGGATTCAGCAACAGGGTGGCCGCACTGCCCGCACAGGCGCCGTCAGGAACCCGGTATCTGAGCTATGACGGCCAATACTCAATGCGCCTGCCCCTGGCAGGCATGCACAGCACAGGCGCCGGATTTCAGACGAAAACAGCGCTGAGGGGGCGGCGACCAGCGCCCCAGAAGAGATGACTGACAGCAGTTGGACGCTTCAAAGAGGGGGCTTCAGACCTGCCTCCAGATCTAAACATAGGTATATGGGGAAAATTATAAAACGCTTTATTGAGGGAATAACAGAAGCAAAAACTAAAAGAGCCACCTTGTTAGAATGCAGCATTACTGCTGCACAAGGTGGCTCTTTAAGTTTATAACGGCTGGAGGGGGTGACAGTGCCCCTTTAATCATAGCAGCTCAGCGTTAGACACTACAGGAGGCTATCCAAATCATCTGGATCGTCGCGGGACAGTATGGATTATCTTCATGTGGGACAGGTAAAATAAAAGGATTTTATTATGGATATGTCTTTTTTTTACACTAACTTTGGGGTTAGTAATGGGGCGTCTTATAGACGCCTCTCCAATACCTGTGAGCTTGATGTCAGTGGCCATAGAACAGCTGACATCAACCTCACAAATATTACCCCATTTGCCAACGCAACAGGGTAAGTGGGAAGAGAAGGGCAAAGCGCCATAATTGGGGCAGTAACTGGCTGCTATTTTGTAGGCTAGAGGGAAATATCCATGGACCTTTAACAGCCTGAGAATACCAGACCCCAGCTGTCTGCTTTAGCTTGCCTGGTTGTCAAAAAATGGGTGGTAAGCCTTTTTTTAAATTATTTACTTAAAAAAAAAAAACAATGTGGGACCCAACTATTCTACCAGCCATGAAAAAGCTAATAGCTGAGGGTTGCAACCCACAGCTGTCAGTTTTGCCTCCGCTGGTTATCAAAAATAGATGAGGCCCAAAATCACTTATTTTATTTATTTATAGCACAGCCACCTGCTGATGAATACTCCCATCAGCAGTGCCTGCTCTCGCTTTTATCACCGATAGGCATATTCTGATGGGAGTAGTACCCTCTCATCAGCCAACGCCTGTGACCAGCAGTAAACGTTTGTCAGATCACAGTGCAAGCTAGTAGCTGTGACTGGTAGTAAGAGTGGGAAAAGCTGCTCTCTGACCGGCAGTAATGATCTTACTACCAATCAGAGCCACCGGTGTTTTTTCTCGCTGTCATACAGGCAACAGTGTGGGAAACACCTGATGTTTGGGGTGCCGAACCCCAACAGTAACACAATGTTTGGTACTGTTCGGGTTCACCCATCTCTACTCATTTTGACTTTTTGCCCAGCTAATTCTCCTCTTTTCCACTAGGTCTATCACAGCATGTGATTAAAAAACAGACTAGCCGAATACTTGTAAAGACTATGCAGAAACAGGGAGTGTCTTTTCCCTGCATGATTAATCACTGCAAAAGTCCCTGGCAGGGGGAGAAGCAGAGCATCTGGGTCAGTAGCTGAAGAAGGGGATAACTCATTCAGATACAAAAGACCTCTTGTTTCTACATAGAGCTTAGAAGGATTCAGCTAATCTGTTTTTAAATCACAAGATTTCCTAGACCTAATGAAAAAGAGAAGTTAACTAGAGTAGAAGGGCAAAATGAGCAATTGTAGGTACATTGTGCTATATAATATGATAACTGCAATTTATTAATTAAGAGGCCAAAACTGACGGGAGTGCTTCTTTAACTAAATTAACATGAAAGTGCATTCTGAAGGTCCGTTTACATGAACTAACCGGTGGCACTATACGATCGGTGCTATGATATGACCAATGGTTTGACTGCCTGTTTACACAAACCAAAGTAAATGATGTGCACACAGCAATATACACTAGATTGCTGAGTGCGAATAGGCTGTCCTAAAAGTAAAAAAAAAAGAAACAGTACATACTTACCTACAGCCGTCTGTCCTCCAGGGCTGTGCTCTGCACTCCTCCTGTACTGGCTGTGAGCGTCGGTCAGCCGGAAAGCAGAGCGGTGACGTCACCGCTCTGCTTTCCGGCCGCTGTGCTCACAGCCAGTACAGGAGGAGTGCAGAGCACAGCGCTGGAGGACAGACGGCTGTAGGTAAGTATGTACTGTTTCTTTTTTGTTACTTTTAGGATGGTAACCAGGGTAAACATCGGGTTACTAAGCGCGGCCCTGCGCTTAGTTACCCGATGTTTACCCTGGTTACCGGCATCGTTGGTCGCTGCAGAGCGGTCTGTGTGACAGCTCTCCAGCGACCAAACAGCGACGCTGCAGCGATCCGGATCGTTGTCGGTATCGCTGCAGCGTCGCTTAATGTGAAGGGGCCTTTAGCTGAAGCCAGTGCAAAATAGAGGGACGCATTAGAAGTAGAGGTTTATAGTGAACAGACAACTAAAAATATGAAAGGCATCAATTGCATCTCAATTTGATTTCTCTACTGTTGTATGACACGTGAGGCAATGCCTGTTAATAAAGCTACTCTAATATACAGCATCAAGCCTAACTTCACTATATCTCACCAATATCGTTAAAAAAAATACAAAACAGACTTTTATACCTTACAAGACAATTAAGCCTTTATATTTTGTAGCATTTTATGTAAACTATTAAGGCGAGCGGAAAATACAAATGTATACTGTAATGAAATAATATTTCATAGGCAAGAACAGGATTATATATAATTAGGCAATTTTTCACTGGAGCTTCACTTCGAGGGGGAATAAGTTTTTATATATTATAATAATCAAATATTAATTGGAGGATATATTGTAGGAAATGAGAAAAAAAAAATTGAAATTTGCATTCATTGCATCTTTCTGAGCTTCAAAACTATCAGTTCAGAAATCTACGGGTAGGACAAGATGAACTGATTGATATATAGACTTATGTGAAAAGATTTTGTACAACTGGTATTCCAATCATTGACATCCCCTCTAATTCTGGGATTGGCCATTATGGGGGTAGTCCTAATCAGTGATCGATCGTAATCTCTATGACAGTGTTTATAACGTTTTGTTGGCAGATCAGACTGCATATTCAATGTGACAGATTCCCTTTAAGGGTGTTCTGTATCTGACATGAATTTACTTGCAAAAATATTTTAAGAGGAAATATAATTTTATACTACCAAATCACATGGATTCTGACCTGTCCTCAGTGTCAATTTCACCTTGAACTAAAGACTGGAAGATTCTGAAGACTCCTGGTCCCAATAATAAATGTACTGCAGAACTCCTCATCTACCAGTTGAAATTTCTACTACTGGCTAACATTTTTGGGCCAAATCATGCACTTGGTCTGGTGATGACTATTATCTGGAATAATATAGGAGAGATACTAGTTGATGGGGCCTTGCTACCTGACAAACTTTAAAGTATCCAAGCCACAGATTTCTAAACACTCTTAATTCTACAAAGTTGGGATGTGGTCACTTTAGGTCATTGCCCACATCAACTGGCATTAAATCTGGTTAAAAAATGAAATGACTAGTAATAAAGCCATAAATAACGAATCAGGCCAATCTTGGCATGTTTGGACTATATAGATATTATATAGATACTGTACCCACCAAGGAAATGGGGTCATTCATAAGTTGAAATGTACAGTTGTGTGAAAAAAAATTTGCCCCTTCCTGATTTCCTAATCTTTTGCGTGTGTGTCACATTTAAATGTTTCAGATCACTAACTTTAAATATTAGACAAAGATAACACAAGTAAACAAAATGCAGTTTTTAAATGAAGGTCTTTATTATTATCAAGGGAAAAATAAATCCAAAACGGCAGGGCTCTGTGAAAAAGTGATTGCCCCCACATTAAAAACATAAATTAACTGGTTTACCACATCTTTTGAAAGCGGAATTCAAATTCCCCTTCTACACCCAGGCCTGAATACTGCCACATGTTCTCAATCAAGAAATTTCTTAAATAGGACCTGCCTGACAAAGTGAAGTTGACCAAAAGTTCCCCAAAAGCTAGACATCATGCAGAGATTAAAAGAAATTCGGAAATAAATTAGAAACAAAAGTAATTGAGATCCATCAGTCTTGAAAAGGTTTTAAAGCCATTTCTAAAGTTGTGTGACTCCAGCGAACTAGTGAGCGCCATTATCCACAAATAGTAGGAACATGGAACAGTGGTGAACCTTCCCAGGAGTGGCTGGCTGACCAAAATTACCCCGAAATTGAAACGACGACTCATCCAAATGGTCACAAAAGAACCCACAACATCCAAGAACTGCAGACCTCAGTTCAGGTCAGTGTTCATGACTCCACCATAAGAAAGAGACTGGACAAAATTGGCCTGCATGGTAGAGTTCCAAGACAAAAACCACTGTTGAACAATAAGAAAATAAAGGCTTGTTTCAGTTTTGTTAGAAAACATCTTGATAATTCCCAAGACTTTTGGGAGAATACTCTGTGGATTGACGAGACAAAAGTTTAACTTTTTGGAAGGTGTATGTCCCATTGCATCTGGTGTAGAAGTAACAGCATTTCAGAAAAGGAACATCATACCAACAGTAAAATATTGTGGTGATAGTGTGATGATCTGGCACTGCTTAGCTACTTCGGGAACTGGAAGACTTGCTGTGGTAAATTAAACCATGAACTCGGATGTCTACCAAAAAATCCTTAAGGAGAATGTCCGGCCATCTGTTTGTGACCTCAATATGAAGCGCACTTGGGTTATGCAGGAAGACAATGATCCAAAACACACCAGCACTTCCATCACTGAATGTCTTAAGAAAAACAAAATTAAGAATTTGGAGTGGCCAGGTCCTAACCTTAAACAGATTGATTGAGATGTTGTGGCATTTAAAAAAAGGCGGTTCATGCTCATAAACCCTCCAATGTGGCTGCTTTACAACAATTCTGCAAGGATGAGTGGGACAAAATTCCTCCTGAATGTTGTGAAAGACTCTGCCAGTTATCACAACTGCTTGATTGGAGTTGTTGCTGCAAGGTTTAGGTTTAGGGGACAATCACTTTTTCACACAAAGCCCTGTAGATTTGGATTTCTTTTTTCCTTAAAGGGAACCTGTCAACAGGATTGTGTTGAGTAACCTACAGTGTCAGGTTGGCGCTGTTATACTGATTAAAATTGAAGAATTGATTCCTTGAGAATCTCAGCGTTTCTTACTGATTAATGGTAAGCATAACCACAACTAAAAGATTTTCTTTTTTTACTGTTGGTAAAAACGTATTACGCTCAGAGGAAGTGCCGCTTTTGTCCTTTTTCCCCCTTTCCTTAAACCAGGGTATTTCAGAATACTGATTAAAATTATATTTTGGTTGATGAAATCATGAAATCAGTCTTGTGGTTGTTGTTTAATCTTTATTTTTACTTTGGAGTTAATGATGTGCTCGTGCTCCGGGGTAGCCTGTGGCAGCGGTCTTCATGTGGTGCTCTGCTTAAGGATAGGGCAGACGCCATACACATGAGTATCTAAGTAGAAAACCACATGAAGACCCCCCACAGGCTGCCCCAACTCACGAGCATATCATTAACTCAAAACTGAAAATACAGATTACACAACAACCACAAGACGGATTTCATCAACCAAGGTATCATTGTAATCAGTATAACGGCGTGGACCTGACGCTGTCTGTAGGCTACTCAGCACAATCCTGCTGATAGAATCCCTTTAATAATAAAGACCTTCATTTAAAAACTACATTTTGTGTTTACTTGTGTTATCTTTATATTTGTTTGGTGATCTGAAACATTTAAGTGTGACAAACATGCAAAAGAATAGGAAATCAGAAATGGGGCAAACACTTTTTCACACAACTGTAAGTGGACATGGCACCAGTAGTCAGACAGAAAAAAAAACTAGATTCTTCTTGATGTGAACAGAGACTTCTCTGTCATTATGTGTTATTAAATTGAAACCTGATTTAGTAGTGGCTGCAATTTGGCTGATCTTATCCTCAAGCCCGCTACTGAAATTACGACACTGCCTGTGAGCCAGAATCTCGACAAATTCATTTTCGCCTCCGTACACATAAACAACATTTTCTCTTTGTCATTTTTGTTTAGTCTGCTGTGAACTGGCTGAAGAAAACACGATTTTAGACCGTTTTATCTATGGGAATGTAAATGTCTAGTGCACGGGGCTGGAGAGGATGTGGATTAGGACATGGAAGGAATGAAGTGTGGGAACTGTGTAAACACTGGCCGAGTCAGTCCATTTTAGGAACATGTCATACCAGGAATCCCATCTCTAACCTTACTATTTTTAGCACGTATAAACTGTACATTTATCGTTATTTTACTAGTGTTCTAGCATTAAATAGCATCATAAACAAAATACTTGCTGTGACGTCCATACATAATTCTGTGGGTCAAGTTTTAAAGGCCCCCATAAACATTAAACGGGTGGTCCGGTACTTGATATTGATAGCCTATCCTTAGAATAAGATCACTATCAGATCAGTAAAGGTGCGACACCTGGAGCCTCCGCTGATCAGCTGTTCTCAGTGGAGTGGTGGCCGAATGTGTTCAGTTGTGGAGCAATGTGGTCGTGGCCAGGTATTGCACATTAATCCCTATTCAATTGAATAAGTGTGCATCTGCAGTGCCTGGCTGTATCCACTATACAGTTGACGGAACTGTGTAGTTCCGCTCTGCAAGTGATCACTTTCATCCAGCACCTAGAACAGCTGATCAGCAGGGTTGACAGGTGTTGCACTCCCAAGGATCAGTTATTGATGACTTATTGTAAGGATAGGCCATCAATATAACGTACCAGACAATCTCTTTAAACTAAAGTTGACCAAGCGGATATTGGTTGACCCCATAATGTGAATGGAGGCCTCAACACTAAGGATTCGGCACGTCTGACTTCAGACTGCCAATTCATTTGTTCTCATCAAGGTAAGTCTCTGCCAGAGTAGTCTGACATTGACTCGCTCAGAGAAAGTTCTCCTTTGTAAGGAGGAGTGGGGAGACTTTGGGCCTTTAACTTCAATTGATCATACCTAAGAATAGAAGTAAAAGAGTGCATTTTTTATGTTTATTGAAGTAGCTTTTTGAGTTTTTTATACAGATCTCTTTTTACTATTCTGGAAATCTTGCAGTTGTAGCTAGTTTTGAGGTTGTGAATGGTATACTGTACATCAGTGTTCCCCAACTCCGGTCCTCAAGAGCCACCAACAGGTCATGTTTTGAGGATTTCCTTATTCACAGATGATTGAATGCTTGCCTGTCCAGGTGATGTAATTATCACCTGTGCAATACTAAGGAAATCCTGAAAACATGACCTGTTGGTGGCTCTTGAGGACCGGAATTGGGGAACACTGCTGTACATAAATGTTTTCCACATATTGGTATTCTTAGAAGAGACTTACCTGTTCGTGTGTGACCGGGATAAGTCTCTGTTTGGACAGTTCCCGTAAAGTGTTCAGATCTGTCCTCATGTCTAGTTTACAGCCCACAAGAATGACCTTGGCACTTGGGCAGAACTCCTGAGTTTCACCTTGCCACTGTGGAATAAGAAGAGTAATCAGGTCACAAGAGAGGTTATATATTTAGATATTCATATCATATGATGCTGTATTTCTTTAAAGACCCACACACACAAAGTTGGATGAACTTGCCGATATCTATAAGGATTTCCAAAATCACTGCCAGAAGAGTTTCTCTTATAGAAAACACTGGAACAGTTGGCAGGCCTGCGCATAAAGGGGAGTAGGTGATGACCCGCTGAACCCAGCTAACAGCTATGTAATTTGTATGAGGGCCTTAAAGGGGTTTTCCTACTAACATTACGGTAATTTTAATCAATAGTTATTATTATTTCCACAGTTGGATGTGCTTAATAAAATGTCCCTGTGCAGAGACATTCTTATAAATGGGCCCCTGCTGTGTACTGTGTAATGGCTGTGTCTGACCTTACAGGAACATGGTCCAATCATACCAGATCTCCTGGGCAGGTGAGCAAGCAAAAAAAAAAAAAAAGGATACAGGCAGGAGAGGACAGCAAATTATTTTTCAAGTAAAACATTGCTTAACCCCTCTCTGACCTTAGACGTACTATCCCGTCGAGGTGACCTGGGCCTATCTGACCCTCGACGGGATAGTACGTCATATGCGATCGGCCGCGCTCACGGGGCTATCGCAGCTGACATCCGAAACTATGTGCCAGGAGCGGTCGCGGACCGCTCCTGGTTCATTAACCCCTGGCACACTGTGATCAAAGATGATCGCAGTGTTCCGGTGGCATAGGGAAGCATCGCGCAGGGAAGGGGCTCCCTGCGTGCTTCCCTGAGACCCCCGGAGCAACACAATGTGATCTCCTTACTCCTACCTCCTCCTCTCTGCAGGCCCCGGATCCAATATGGCCACGGGGCTGCTTCTGGGTCCTGCAGGGAGGTGGCTAACCACCGCCTGCTCAGAGCAGGTGCCTGCAAGCCTCCAGCAGTGCACGTCAGATCGCTGATCTGACACAGTGCACTGCAAAGTGTCAGATCAGCGATCTGACCCTAAAACATGCCCCCCTGGGGAAATGTAATAAAGTAAAAAAAAAAAAAATCCTAAATAAAGAAAAAATATATATTGTTCCCATAAATACATTTCTTTATCTAAAAAAAACAACAAAAAAACAATAAAAGTAAACATTTAGCATCGCCGTGTCTAACGACCCGACCAATAAAACTGTCCCACTAGTTAACCCCTTCAGTGATCACCGTAAAAAAAAAAAAATGAGGCAAAAAACAACGCTTTATTATCATACCGCCGAACAAAAAATAGAATAACACGCAATCAAAAATATGGATATAAATAACCATGGTACCGCTGAAAACGTCATCATGTCCGGCAAAAAACGAGCCGCCACACAGCATCATCAGCGAAAAAATAAAAAAGTTATAGTCCTCAAGTGATGCAAAATAATTATTTTTTATATAAAACATTAAAAAATTATATAAATGAGGTATCGCTGTAATCGTACTGACCCGAAGAATAAAACTGCTTTAGGCCATGTTCACACCATCCTTTTTTTCATGCGGAATCGCCGCGATTTTCCCGCTGCAGGTCCGCAGCTGTTTTCCATGCAGGGTACATTACAATGTACCCTATGGAAAACAGGAACTGCTGTGCCCACATTGCGGAAAATCGCGAAAAAAGCCGCACTGAATTGCCGCCGTAAAAAAGAAGTACCGTGTCACTTCTTTTTGCGGAACTGCAGCGGTTCTGCACCCATAGACCTCCATTGTGAGGTCAAACCCGCAGTAAAACCCGCAGATGAAAAATATATCTGCGGGTTTTACTGCAGTTTGTGGTGCAGAACCGCTGCAGTGTGGCTGCCCCCCGTGCCCCAATCCCACCCCCCGTGCTCCGACGCCCCCCCCCGTGCCCTAATCTCCCCCCCTTATACTTACCCGGCCTCCCGGTGTCCGTCCGGCCGTCTTCTCCCTGGGCGCCGCCATCTTGCAAAATGGCGGGCGCATGCGCAGTGCGCCCGCCGAATCTGCCGGCCGGCAGATTCGTTCCAAAGTGCATTTTGATCACTGAGATATAACCTATCTCAGTGATCAAAATAAAAAAAAATAGTAAATGACCCCCCCCCCCCCTTTGTCACCCCCATAGGTAGGGACAATAAAAAAATTAAGAATTTTTTTTTTTTCCCCACTAAGGTTAGAATAGGGTTAGGGCTAGGGGTAGGGTTAGGGGTAGGGTTAGGGGTAGGGTTAGGGTATTTTCAGCCATTTTAACCTTAAAAAACTTCCTAGAAAACACACAGACTCTGCATAGAAAACTGCATAAAAAAAGGCATCAAAAAACGCATCAAAAAAGCACCAAAAAAGCACCAAAAAAAGGACCTGCGTTTTCTGCCAAGAGCTGCGGTTTTTAGTCCTGAAAAAAAAGGAGGGAAATCAGGAACGTGTGAACATACCCTTATCAGTTTTACCAAACGTGGAACGGTATAAGCTAGGGGGTCTACTTTCCAAAATGGTGTCACTTGTGGGGGGTTTCAATGTTTAGGCACATCAGGGGCTCTCCAAACGCAACATGGCGTCCCATCTCAATTCCAGTCAATTTTGCATTGAAAAGTCAAACGGCGCTCCTTCCCTTCCGAGCTCTGCCATGCGCCCAAACAGTAGTTTACCCCCACATATGGGGTATCAGCGTACTCAGGACAAATTGAACAACAACTTTTGGGGGTCCATTTCTCCTGCTACTCTTGGTAAAATAAAACAAATTGGAGCTGAAGTAAATATTTGTGAAAAAAAAGTCTAATGTTCGTTTTGTTTTAAAAACATTCCAAAAATTCCTGTGAAACACCTGAAGGGTTAATAAACTTCTTGAATGTGGTTTTGAGCACCTTGAGGGGTGCAGTTTTTAGAATGGTGTCACACTTGGTTATTTTCTATCATATAAACCCCTCAAAATGACTTCAAATGTGATGTGGTCCCTAAAACAAATGATGTTGTAAAAATGAGAAATTGCTGGTCAACTTTTAACCCTTATAACTCCTTGACAAAAAAAAAATTTTGTTCCAAAATTGTGCTGATGTAAAGCAGACATGTGGGAAATGTTACTTAAGTATTTTGTGTGACATATCTCTGTAATTTAAGGGCATAAAAATTCAAAGTTGGAAAATTGCGACATTTTCAAAGTTGTCGCCAAATTTCCGTTTTTTTCCCCACAAATAAACGCCGGTAATAACAAAGAAGTTTTACCACTATCATGAAGTACAATATGTCACGAGAAAACAATGTCAGAATCATCAAGATCCGTTGAAGCGTTCCAGAGTTATAACCTCATAAAGGGACAGTGGTCAGAACTGTAAAAATTGGCCCGGTCATTAACGTGCAAACCACCCTTGGGGGTAAGGGGTTACAATAAACAGGCAGTGAAAAGATTTTCCTCATAAAAAGAATCAGCTGTGATTCCCATGCTGTCCTGTCTGTATACTATTTAGCTTCGTCCCCTGCCCAGGAGCTGTGGTATGATCAGACCATGTTCCTGTACGGTCGGACACAGCCGTTACACAGTACACAGCAGGGGCACATTTATGAGATTATCACAGCACAGGCGAAAAAAAATTAACACATGAAATTGTGGAACCTATTGTTATTATTTATTGTTATAGCGCCATTTATTCCATGGCGTTTTACATGTAAGGAGGGGTATACATAATAAAAACAGGTACAATAATCTTAAACAATACAAGTCATAACTGGTACAGAAGGAGAGAGGACCCTGCCCGCGAAGGCTCACAATCTACAAGATTCAAACTTACTTTTTATTCCAAGATCTTACCGGTAATTCAAATGTAAATTGTTCGTGGGAAAACCCCTTCAATTAAAAAACTGCCTCTTGTATGCTCATGAAAACATTAAAGCTTAAAAAAAATGATAGCGGGAAGGATTTTTTCCCTTAATATGGAGGAATTAGCACCTGCCTCAAAGGCGTTTGTTTTGCCTTCCTCTGGATCAACATGTTTAGTTATAGGTTGAATTTGATGGACTTTTTTCAACCGTGCAGATAGTAACATCCAAACTGCACAGCCAAGAAGATTGAGAGTATATATTTAAAAAATTGTTTAGAATTTCATGGATAAAACTCAAGACTATTTTTTCCTCACTTGTCATCTGTGTGCAGCCCATCACACAGATGACCAATTTCTACTGTCAATCATCAGTATACATTAAATAACCTTTCACCTGCTGTCACCATCAAATGAATATTCATTAGCCATTGCTTGCTTAACAGAATGGCATCTATGGCCCAGTGGGCAACTCTTCAATACAAGCCCCATCAATATATGGCCAGTGAGCAATATCCCTTGATGACCATATAGAGCTCAATACCCTATGGCTACATGTAAACTACAGTGCTTATGTATTATACAGGTTTCCCTAAAGTCCAATTCAAAAGCTGATATCCAGACTGACAGAATGGACATTGTCCTGTATACAAAGGTATCACCTGCGTCTGTATGTATCCAATCTATAAGTATATAGTATTTTAGGCAACGTGTGGCATATACTTTGATCAAAGCAGTTTAATCCAGTAAACCCTAGGGTTTTACTTGGATAAATACATTGTGCAATTTTCTGATTCTCCGGATCTCCATTCGTCCTATATGCAGAATTATATTGAGCATAATACATAATTGATAAGTAGTAAATGACAAGTGTTGCCGTCTGATCCTAAGCAAGGTCACAGAAGGGTGCTATCGAGCAAGGAGCCTTACTTGGCTCTGTCTCTGCCTCCAGAATCAGTGTGTGCCTGTGTTGTGTGTTCTCTACACAGATTAATAAATGATAAGTTCGGCTTTTTAGCCCCCCCCCCCCCCCCCCCCCAAGTTCATTTACTTGTTTAATGGAACACATTCATTCCTCATGCTGAATGCTAAGTAGCCACATTTTCCTCATTTGGTGAGATCAGATGGCTGCAAACAGACCCCAGTTTCATATAACAAACGAGGCAGCGGATTCAGCAGAAACCTCCCAGCGAGGGCAGGAAGGAGCGTTACGCACTGACAGCAGGAACACACTGCCATCGTCTGCCTTCTAAAGACTGCGGAGAACAAGTTTGTCCTGCTTCACAAATGAGAGCAACTACTGGCTAAATCCCTAAAAGGGTCATTAAAATAAATGGAGCTGGCATTTATGGAATCCAGTATTTCGCTGTTCATCTCCAGAGATCCATTCCACCTAAACCTCATGGTGAGAATGGGTCAAGACTTATCCATTGCATAGCTATATGCACTGAAAATAATAAACCAGATAGTCCATAATTCTATACATACTCCTTTGGTTACACTGCAATGTTACCGTAAGAAACTATACACATTTACAATAGGAAGAGTCATCATCAATATAACATGCTAAGTGTACATACCCTAAGGGGACTGTACCAGGTTTAGAAGTTATCCCCTAGGATTGGCACGCCACCGAATCAAAGAATCAGGGTGCTTGAAAATGGAGAAACGGTCCATCATGTGCATCATCACTCCATTTATTCTTAATTGGAGTGCCAGAGACCAGACTTTACACTTGCTTATGTCCAGCGGTCTCTTAGAGAACAGGAATGCATGGTCGACCACCGCTCTATTCACAAGGGGATTTTCAGAACCAAGTATACGTTTTAACGTCCAAACTTGACTATTCTAAGATGAAGACATATGGTAAGTATCTTGGAATAATCTGGATAGATGAGTGTTATGATCAGGTGACCTTGGAGCAGCATGAAAACTTTTACTGGAGTAGGTGGTAACTATACTGACGGCAAACCCTGATCTTATCATCGCAACTAGAAGTAGCCGTGGGGTGTGCCTAACAAAACCTAGACACCTCGACACAGCCGGAGGACTAAATATCCCTAAAGATGGAAATAGGAATACTATCTTGCCTCAGAGCAGAACCCCAAAGGATAGGCAGCCCCCCACAAATAATGACTGTGAGTAGTAGAGGAAAAGACAAACTCAGACAGAAAACAGGATTTAGCAAAAGAGGCAACTTCTAGCTAAATAGGAAAGGATAGGACAGGACACTAAGCGGTCAGCATTAAAATCCTTCCAAAATATCCACAGCAGAAAATACAAAAATAAACTCCACCACCTAACTAAAGGTGTGGAGCGTATATCTGCAACTCCAGAGAATCCAACCAGACTGAGAAAACACTGACAGTCTAAGGGTACCGTCACACTATACGATTTACCTACGATCACGACCAGCGATATGACCTGGCCGTGATCGTAGGTAAATCGTAGTGTGGTCGCTGGGGAGCTGTCACACAGACAGCTCTCCAGCGACCAACGATGCCGAGGTCCCTGGGTAACCAGGGTAAACATCGGGTAACTAAGCGCAGGACCGCGCTTAGTTACCCGATGTTTACCCTGGTTACAAGCGTTAAACTAAAAAAAAACAAACAGCACATACTTACATTCTGGTGTCCGTCAGGTCCCTTGCAGTCTGCTTCCCGCACTCAGTGACTGCCGGCCGTAAAATGAAAGTGAAAGCACAGCCGCTGTGCTCTGCTTTCACTTTACGGCCGGCAGTCACAGTGCGGGAAGCAGACTGCAAGGGACCTGACAGACACCAGAATGTAAGTATGTGCTGTTTGGTTTTTTTTAGTTTAACGCTTGTAACCAGGGTAAACATCGGGTAACTAAGCGCGGTCCTGCGCTTAGTTACCCGATGTTTACCCTGGTTACAAGCGAACGCATCGCTGGATCGCATCGCTAGATCGGTGTCACACACAACGATCTAGCGATGACAGCGGGAGATCCAGCGATGAAAGAAAGTTCCATACGATCTGCTACGACGTACGATTCTCAGCAGGATCCATGATCGCTGCTGCGTGTCAGACACAGCGATATCGTAACGATATCGCTGGAACGTCACGAATCGTACCGTCGTAGCGATCGAAATGTTATAGTGTGACGGTACCCTAAGCTGGACAATAGAAAAACAAACGAACAGCACTGAAAATAAGCACACTGCATGTGTGCCACAGGAAAAGAAACAGACACTTATCTTTGCTGAACTGGCAGCTAGGCAGGAGAGGCCAGGAGAGATCCAACACTTCCAAAGAAACATTGACAACTGGCCAGGAGTAAGGAGTCCAGCAAACCTAAATACCCCAGTCTGAATTGCAATCAGCAGAAACACCTGTGCAAGACTGCAGCCCAGGGACAACTGCATTACCATTTACAACCACCGGAGGGAGCCCAAAAGCAGAATTCACAACAGATGAGCAATTGCCCCAATAATGAAGGGTGAAGGATAGGCCTTTAAAAAGGCTGTCTACATAAAAAAATACATTTATGTTAGAGAATTTTGTTACATGGGAATCTGGCACCAGGTTTTTACCACCTAATCTGAGGGCACCACGATGTAGGGAGAGGACCCTGGCTCCAATGAGGTGTCACTTACTTGGCTGCATGTTTTAGTTTTGATAAAATCACAGTTTTGTTACCAAGAAATCATCATTAGAGGACTGCTAAACTTGCTGCCATGTAGTTCTCCATATTCATGAGCACTGAATAACCCTGCCCCCACCACAGATTGCCAGCTTTCTGTGCATAGGCAGAAAGCTGCCCATCAGTGGTGTGGGCAAGGTTATACAGAGCTCAGCATCCAGAGAGCTAGTAGATCGGCAGTAGATAAAACAGTGATTTTCTAAAAACTGCAGCAAGCAGCCCAGTATGTGATACATCCCTGGAATCAGGGTATCTGCCCCTATATCATGCTGCGCTCAGATGGGGTAGCATAAACCACATGACAGATTCCCTATAATGGTCAAGAGTTAGGCAGTGTTTAACATGCTCTGTGATAACGCAGCAGAGTACCGTAACCCATTTTACAACTGATTGCTGTGGTCATGAGATCCACTTCTTGATCGCAAACCCTTCTAACCTAAAGGCACTGATGGATAATCCCTTAGTACGGAAACTGAACTTTCAAGCCAACTTTGCACAAATCAGATCTCTCCTTCTTTCTCCTCTTTTGAGCCACTCTTTCACCCACATCCAAGTGCCCTGAAATCACCGTTAAAGGGGATGTCTGGCCTAATTTGATGGCATTCTGATAGAAATCCAGGAGATCGTTTGTCACTAAGGTTTATTCTCAAGGTATATCGAAGTAGGACTAACTTCATCAGGAGAACAGTAATGTGATTCACCTCTTGAAGAATTTAGTCCAATTTCATAACGCGTTGAGAACAAAATGAACAGCAGTGCAGATCATCGCTCCTATCCTCCAATAATGAGTTATTATATCGTCTGATAGGAATTATTACTAAAGGATCAGATTGTTTAGGTTTTACTTTAGGATCAGAACGGATAGCACTTTGTTGTGTGTGCACATACTCTCCTACTTGTTGTAAAACCTCTTTTGAATGGCTCAAGTTATTAAAGGATAATATTAAAAGTCCATTAGAAAGCATCAGCCTTGATGAGGTCTAGCAGTTTTAAGGAAGGCCTGACGTTCCAGCACTGTTATTCCCATTAAGACCATCACCTATATACAGCTCCCCTAAAGAAGACCTTATAAGAAAGGCTGTATACCTTGGGATGAAGAATTGTTGAGGCTACCCTTGATGTCACCACCAGAGCAGCAGGGCTCCTGTCAGTCTCCAGCATTGACAGGGGGACTAAGTGCTCCTCCTGATTGATAGTACTCAACCGATCACCCGCACATTATGTCATAGGCTGAACAACAAATGACCAATTTCAGAGAATGACTACATGGCATGGCTCTTATGCAATTAACCCTTAATATGGCATACAGGTTGTGTGTACCTCAAAGGGCCCATGATGTGATACTCTCTAATGGCTGATCATTTAGAAGGACATCTTTGTGGCTCTGTGTTCAGGTTCCCTTAGCTGCCACAGATAACGGTAGTCTCAGATAGTGTTTTCGTATCTCGACAGGAGTGATATGGAAAATTAAAACAACAACAGTGTGCATGTATTCATCTGGATTCCCTGCAGAGAACACAGCCTCCTCCATTTGATGAGACATGTCTTGTTTAAATTAGAAGTCCAAGTTGCAGCCGTGGTGGAAAGAATCTGCTGTACGCAATGGTCCATCCGCCCATCCTCGTACACACTGCATAATGATGTTTAGGGCACAATCTCATTGCCAGCCCCTCACTGCTTTGTTTAATGAAACACACAATTGCTGATTGCTCGGCATCATTATGTTAGAGCAGCAGTGTTCTCACATAACTGCTTCTCTCCCATAAGGCGACATAATGTTACATAAAATAAACTAAAAAAAAAACATTGTGCCTTAATATAATGCAATATAGACTTTTCCTGCAATCCAATCCCTGGGAAATAAAGTCTGAGCTACCCAGACAGAAGTATGCAGTGTGCCAAGAGAAGCTCCTTATGTTTCCCCTGCCAAACGCCCCATTTCCCCAGTACTATGGGGTCCACACATATAAAGCTGGGACTAATGCAATGTAATATCATGGTGGTCATGTATCAGATAATTTGTATAAAAAATATGCAATTATGTATCATGGTTATTTTTATTTATTTTTTTTATTGATCTCCTGCACTGGAGGGAGGTTTAGTCATACACAAAGAGGAAATGTACCATATTTATTTCTGGTCGCTTACAAAGCATTCATATATTTTGCCGTGCTGTACAAGGATTGACAACACTCATGTCAGTGCTTGATTACAGGGATGTGTAACTTCCAAAGCCCTAGATTGTACTATCAATACAATCATTTTTTATCAGCAGGAGATCATCACTAAACGACTCCTACAAGGCAGTCCAGATAATCTGTGTGACCCCACACTGACAAGCCTAAAGGTACCGTCACACTAAGCGACGCTGCAGCGATACCGACAACGATCCGGATCGCTGCAGCGTCGCTGTTTGGTCGCTGGAGAGCTGTCACACAGACCGCTCTCCAGCGACCAACGATGCCGGTAACCAGGGTAAACATCGGGTTACTAAGCGCAGGGCCGCGCTTAGTAACCCGATGTTTACCCTGGTTACCATCGTTAAAGTAAAAAAAAACAACCACTACATACTTACCTACCGCTGTCTGTCCCCGGCGCTCTGCTTCTCTGCACTTCTCTGCTCTGGCTGTCAGCGCCGGTCAGCCGGAAAGCAGAGCGGTGACGTCACCGCTCTGCTTTCCGGCCGCTGTGCTCACAGCCAGAGCAGAGAAGTGCAGAGAAGCTGAGCGCCGGGGACAGACAGCGGTAGGCAAGTATGTAATGTTTGTTTTTTTTACTTTAACGATGGTAACCAGGGTAAACATCGGGTTACTAAGCGCGGCCCTGCGCTTAGTAACCCGATGTTTACCCTGGTTACCAGCGAAGACATCGCTGGATCGGCGTCACACACGCCGATTCAGCGATGTCAGCGGGAGATCCAGCGACGAAACAAAGTTCTGGACTTTCTTCCCCGACCAGCGACATCACAGCAGGATCCTGATCGCTGCTGCGTGTCACACTGGACGATATCGCTAGCCAGGACGCTGCAACGTCACGGATCGCTAGCGATATCGTCTAGTGTGACGGTACCTTAAGGCTGTGTTCACACGTTGCGGTTTTTTCGCGGTTTTTCCCGATAAAAACGCAAAAAACCGCATACAATAAGCATCCCATCATTTAGAATGAATTCCGCATGTTTTGTGCACATGATGCGTTTTTTTTCCGCAAAAAAAACGCATACCGCACAAAATCCGGACATGCTCTATCTTTTTGCGGTTTTTTTGCGGATTTCCCACTCCAAAATGCATTGGGAAGTGTCCGGAAAAAACCGCGGCAAAAACACGTCAAAACCGCGGCAAAATCGCAAAAACGCATGCAGTTTTCTTGCGGATTTCATGCAGAAAATGTCCGGAATTCTCAGGAATTTTCTGCATGAATTCCTGAACGTGTGCACATAGCCTTAGTGTACACAGGAAGCTGCCAATCCGGTGTGTGATACACAACTCAGCATTCAGAGCACTGCTACATCTACAACAGCAAAAACAGGGATTCCTATCAAAACAGCACCACACAGTCCAGTAAGGGACATCAATGGAATCAGGGTCTCTGCCCCTACATAATGCTTCTCTAAGATTACACAGCAGAAACCTGCTGACAGATTCACTTTAAAAATTACATCTAGAAGTTGGGTGCAAGAATTTCTTTAATATTTCCCCTTTCCTTTAAATTGGTTATGGGATTATAGTGTAGAAGTATGAGGGTAAGATACTAAATGTAAAGTGCAGCCATATTGAAATCAATTAACATATCAGCAAGTCCAGGGAAATCAGGAGTGCCAGGAAACAAGGGGAAACTTTACCTATTGTATATGTAGTGTTAAAGTAGTATCCAAGGGGCACTGGGCAAAGAAAGACATACTGTATATTAATGCCCTGGATACAAGGAAACCACAAGAAAACCTTGGAATTATAGTGCACTAGTGGACCAATATTGACTGGGATCATAATAATAATCATTTCCTTGCCTTGAGGTCTTTCTATGAGATTATTTACTTACATTTCATTTTCTTTACATAAATCCATGGTGTATTAGGCCTGCCTACAGGTAAAACCATTGGAGATGAAAATGCCTAAAGTGGAGGAGAGGAAAGAAAGTGGAGGAGAGGAAAGAAAGTGGAGGAGAGGAAAGAAAGTGGAGGAGAGGAAAAAAGTGGAGGAGAGGAAAGAAAATGGAGGAGAGAAAAGAAAGTGGAGAGGAAAGAAAGTGGAGAGGAAAGAAAGTGGAGAGGAAAGAAAGTGGAGAGGAAGGAAAAGAACGTGGAGGAAAGGAAAGAAAGTGGAGGAAAGGAAAGAAAGTGGAGGAAAGGAAAGTGGAGAGAAAAAGTGGAGGAGAGAAAAAGTGGAGGAGAGGAAAGAAAGTGGAGGAGAGGAAAGAAAGTGGAGGAGAGGAAAGAAAGTGGAGAGGAAAGAAAAGAAAGTGGAGGAAAGGAAAGAAAGTGGAGGAAAGGAAAGAAAGTGGAGAGAAAAAGTGGAGGAGAGAAAGAAAGTGGAGGAGAGGAAAGAAAGTGGAGGAGAGGAAAGAAAGTGGAGGAGAGGAAAGAAAGTGGAGGAGAGGAATGAAAGTGGAGGAGAGGAATGAAAGTGGAGGAGAGGAAAGAAAGTGGAGGAGAGGAAAGAAAGTGGAGGAGAGAAAAGAAAGTGGAGAGGAAAGAAAGTGGAGAGGAAGGAAAAGTGGAGGAAAGGAAAGAAAGTGGAGGAAAGGAAAGAAAGTGGAGAGAAAAAGTGGAGGACAGAAAGAAAGTGGAGGAGAGGAAAGAAAGTGGAGGAGAGGAAAGTAAGTGAAGGATAGGAGAGAAAAGAAAGTGGAATGAGAAGAACTGGAGGAGAGGAAAGAAAGTGAAGGATAGGAAATAAAGTGGAGGAGAGGAGAAAAAAAGAAAGGAGAGGAGAAAAAAAGAGAGTGGAGAAGAAGTGGAGGAGAGGAAAGAAAGTGGAGGAGAGGAGATAAAAGAAAGTGCAGGAGAGGAAGTGAAGGAAAAGAGAGGAAGTGAAGGAGAGGAGGGGAGAGAGAAGCTGAAAGACCAGACCACTTTGGTTAATAATGTAACTTCTCTTTCTAAAGTGGTGATACTGGTAAGAAAACTTGGTCCCCCTTTCCAGCCACTGAACGTGTTACAGTAACTGGGAAGTTTTACTGCAAGTCTTACTGGACCAACAACTGGGAGATTAAGTGCAATCTATACAGTCTACAAAATAGGTTAGTACGATATGAGTATTACGTATTAAAATGATTAATAGATCTGAAATATGGAAAATATTTATTTATAGGGTTCGGTTGCTTCATAGGAAGAAGTCAGATACTAATTATATGAACTAACCAGTGACTGTAGTTTGGCCCCAATGCCTAAGTACTCATGTAACAGTTCTCTCTCTCACATTTCATGACTCATTCTTCTTGCACGTTTGTTTGTGTGTATGCTGCGGGACTTGCCATATTGCCCCCCTTATAGTAATCTTCTAAAGCTTCTCATCCACACTTGGCTGTATATACAAATATATTACACAAACATACAAACACCCACGCATGCAAACTGCAGTTCTGCCTTCACGCTCCTAATCGGGCCAACTAGTCTAGCGACCACACACCGACAGCAGAGACTTGTATATCAAGTGGATTTTGCGTGAACGGAGGCGCGGTACGAATCTGTGAACGTGAAATCATTTCCAGAGCGTCTTATGCGGCTCGCTTTGTCGTGAACAATGTCCATTCACGCAGCAAGCCTGTTATTAGAGCTACTGTGGAATTACAAGAGGGGCTGGAATCAGGTGGCTGAAACCAGCTGCTGCCACCCCATCTTCCAGCAATGCCGCTGCCTGCATCTTACTTCCACACAAGAAATCACAGCCTGCTGCTTGTTTAATGACAGCCCATGCCACAAATGACTGTGCACCGCTATTCTGTTACTAAACAGTGGTCATTGTCAGCATGCTTAGGTGCGAGATATATAGAACGCAGCAATCCTAAAGACGTGATGATCCATAATATTGGTGATCAGTAAAATATGTCTTCGTTTGGGGGGTTGTTTTCCTAGTAGGGTTAAACACTTGCCTGGTGACACCCACTGGCTTAGGGTAATTTTACATAGGCTGGTAAATGTCTCACAAAGCGGCAATCTAGAAATTACACTCGTGGATATCCTATGACAAACGAGGACTTCGTTCAGCATACCCGTTTCACTCAGCCATAATGGAGTGCATTGCCAGTGAGCATTTCCTAGCTGCACTGGGCAATGATCAGGAAAGACATGAACATTGCAACCATCAGGAGAGTTTCATATGATTAAATCTCTCGTGTTTACATGGGTGGATGTGCTGCACAGTTTTACAATTAGCGATAATCAAGCAATTTTTAACGATCATTCTCTCGGACTCATTGGTCTATGGAAAAGGTCATTAAAGACCATAATAGTGACAATTTACCCCTATTGATTGCCATCATATATGTGAGAAGAGGGAGCCCTCTGCAGGCTTGAATTACTCAACGGCTTATACTATGGGACCCATTTATTCACAATTACGTGTTATATGATGTGGAGATCAGACTGAACTAAAGGAATCCATCTTGTCTTCTTCCTGAGAAATCTCGCTTACAACAAGATACATTTCTGCTGACTTGACATTTCCTTTTATGGAAGTAATCATGTGTGCATTCCTTCTTTCAATAGCAGCCTTTCATTCACCTTCCAGATGATGTAACTTTCTACTGATAAAGACTGGTATAGATTGTTTATGTAAGAGATAGTGAAATATGAGCGCTTGTGCGCATGTCTGTAAAAGAATAATTCTTTTCTATATAAAGGAAGGGCAAAGCCCATAGAGAGAGATGTGCTCCTGGGCTTCCCCTGTATATGATCACACAATACCTTGTTTGCGTGTCATTTACTCAGGATCCCTACCTCTAGTAAGCCAGGGACTGAGAAGGACTTAACATTTCTTTGGCGCACCGAACAGGGACCCGAGATGAGAGTATTTGCTCGAGATTCACCTGCAGATACGGACAATGGAGATCTGGGATAATGGACGGCAAATGAACTGAAAAACCTGGCCAGGTAAGAGACATTATTAGTTCTCTTTTATCTGCCTTGTATTATCCGAAAGATCTCTATGAGCCGTGTCACGCTGGGTTAGTCTAGTAGTGAGTAGATACCTATAAAACTCGGGTTACTATATTGTATAGATTTATGAGTCCTGTCCCTGGCAGTGTGTGAACAGTGTGAAGGTTGTGGTATGTTGTGAAAGAAGAGCAAAAGTGCGTAGAAAAATAAGCCGAAATAGTTGGGGTATAAGCCTTATACACGGAAGTCAGCCTAACTGGGTCATGTGGTTGCGTCCTTTCGGGGAGACCTCCGCCCATGCTTGACTCTCATTTAAGTGCTTAACCTCCTTCATTTCTGGATAAGGTTTGATAGAATGAGCCCAGGACGCGGGTCCATGAGCCTGGGACAAGTATGCTAACTGACACAGAAAGTTTTGTGATCTGTATGGTGTTGCTGGGTCTGTTTGCGTGCATAATAGCACTTAAGTACATTCTGCACATTAGAAAGAATGGAGCAGATCAGCCCTTCAATATTTTAGCTCCCTAGGAGAGAAGGCAACGAGACATCACCTAGGATAAGTGATTGTCCAAACGTCACCTGGGGTAGAAATAGCTAATATTGAAAAAAAAAAAAAAAAAAAAGAAAAATGGGAAATAAACAGACAAAAACCGTCTTAGGACAAGTGGAAGCAGCAGATATCATACAGGAAAGATGTGGGAAGACAGTCAGAAGTCAGATTAGAAGGGTAAGAGAAAAATTGGGAATTTCAGAAGCACTTATGTTCAGTACAGAATGGGAAAAACTGAGTAAAGAACGAGGTGGAATTATCAAAGACAATGGGTGGGAAGAAATCATACACTGTATGATAGAGGTCTCAAAAACAGCTAAAGAGGAGAATTGGAAGTATGATCCAGACACTTCCAAATGGATTATGGGGAAGGGAAAAAGTTGTGACATAATCCCACCACCTTACCTAGATCCAAAAGCCCAATCATTTGTACCATCTGGAGGAGCAGAAGGAGGAAAACAATTTCCAGCCTTGTATCCCAATCTTGGTGGGGTAGGAGGATGGGTATGTTCACACTGTGGACAACAAAATCCAGATTGGAGAAATGATTGCCTAGTCTGTGGTACACCTAGACATGGCGCTGTACTTGCCCCTGTTAGGGTAGTACCAAGACCCTTTAGGGAACCTGGTGCTGACGGGGTAATGGGAACTAGATATCACCAGACCCGACAGTATTTTCCTTGGTCCCCTGCTGAAGGTATGTCCCTCCTGCATAATGCGCCTGATCCCACTCAATATCCCATCCGATTTGCACAATACATACAACAAATCATGCAGACTCATGCTGGGGTCTGGGCGGACGGGGAAGAATTATGTAGAATGAAAATGTCCCCCGGACTTTTTCAGGAATTATTGACACACCTACAGCCCAATAGACCAGTGGCAGAAGGGGGTGCCTTACAGACAGAAGCATCAGGTACCCAGTTCACAGAGGCATTAATAATTTTCATGAGAGAAAAACAGAGGGAAAGGGGATCTACGGGTGTGATTATGCAGAAATTTGGGCAAAGTATTGAAGAATATAGTCAAGAATTAGAAAATAGCTTTAGGGATGAAGGATTGGATTTGACTGATGCTTCAGTAAGGAGACTTTTTACAAAACAATTAATAGAGGGGCTAGATCCGAAAATCAGAGAAAAATTTAAATCCTCTACTCCAGATTGGAGAACAATTGAACAACCAAATATTGTGAAACAACGATGTTTAGGAATAGTCATGGATATGAGAGAGAATCGTAAGCCTGTTAGAATAGCACAAGCTAATACAGGAGGAAGAGTGAAACACAACTTTCCTTGCCACTACTGTAAAAAGCCAGGTCATTTCCAAAGAGAGTGCAGGAAGAAGTTGGCAGATATAAAGTCAGGCAAATTTGTTCCCAGAAATAACCCTCCCCAAACGGACAACCAGCAGAAATCTACCATCATAGATGGTCCCATACCAGATTCAGATTGACTCGATGTGTTACAAACTTCCCTACCAGCTAGAAGACCTATGATACAGGTGAATGTGGGGGGGAGAGAGATTCCATTTTTGATAGATACAGGTGCAACTTCCTCAATTTTGAATCAAGATTTTCTTCCGAATCCGGAAGATATTTCAGAACAAACAACTTTTGCTGAGGGTTATGATGGGGTAATTCGAACACTGCCATATACTGTGCCCCTAGAGGTCTCATTAGGACCTAAATGTTTTGCATCCAGATTTTTGTATGCCAGAGGTGCCCCAACATGTTTGTTAGGAACTGATGTCCTAAAGAAATTAGAAGCTAACATCAATTTTAGGGAAGATGGCACAGTTATACTGACTATCCCTGATGATGCAGAAACATTAGAACAATATGTTAGAATTCAGGCTTTTGAGGATTATGCTGAAGAAAAAGAGTACACCACAGATCTAGACCTCTCAATGGTCCCAGAAACACTGTGGGCACAGGGTGACACCGATGTGGGACTATTGCATATCTCTCCTGTAAAACTATCTGTGCAACCAGGAACTGTTCTCCCACAGCTCAGACAATACCCTGTGAGTGCCCAGCAGGAACTAGCGATTACAAAACAGATAGAGGGATATAAAGAGAAAGGAGTTTTGGTAGAGATACAATCACCTGCTAACACTCCTCTGTATCCAGTCAAAAAGAGAACTCTTGATAAGAGTTCTATGCCCAAATATCGTATGGTACATGATTTAAGAGAAATAAACAAAGTTCTAGATCCAATCACCCCAGTTGTACCCAATCCTCATACGTTACTATCACAGATACCAGCCAGTTCTCAAGTATTTACTGTAATAGATCTTTCAAATGCATTTTTCTCGGTTCCTTTACACCAAGACAGTTGGCATTTGTTTGCATTTACATTTAAGGGCAAACAGTTGGCGTGGACACGCCTTCCACAGGGAATGATACACTCCCCTACTCTTTATTCAAATGCCCTACAAACAGTCCTCCAGAGGTTTGAACCCGAACCACAGGTAGTAATTTTGCAGTATGTGGATGACCTACTACTTTGCTGCCCAGATCTAGAAACTGCAGAAAGGTCCACTGTGAGTTTACTATGTTTTTTAGAAAAAGAAGGGTGTAAAGTGAATAGACAAAAGCTACAAGTTTGTCAGACCAAAGTGGTCTTTCTAGGTCATTGCATTTCTCAAGGTAAAAAGCATCTTACACCACAAAGAACTGAAGCAATAAGACAGATGAATGAGCCTAGAAATCATAAACAGCTACGAGCATTTTTAGGAATAGTGTCTCATTGTAGACAATGGATTATACATGCCAGTCAACTAATGCAACCACTGTATGACTGTGTAAAAAGTGAACCTTATTTGTTGACAAAAGAAGGTCAGGTTTCGTTCCAACAATTAAAAGATGCCCTTGTTTCAGCTCCAGCGTTAGGGCTACCAGACTACACCAAACCGTTTCAGCTTATGGCTGCAGAAGTTGATTCCCATGCTACAGGAGTTCTTACCCAGAAGCATGCAGGGAAACAAAGACCAATTGCATATCTTTCAGCAAGGTTAGATCCCGTAGCTAGAGCAGCGCCAACCTGTGTACGTGTAGTTGTTGCTGTCTCACTATTGTTGGACAAAGCATCAGAAATTGTCCTAGAGTATCCACTCACAGTTCAAACTACACATGATGTTTATGGGATATTAAACCAGGTCCAACCAAAACACATTTCCATGGCCAGACATTTGCGGCTACAGTGTTCTTTGTTGCTCCCCTCTACTATCACATTTGCTAGGCTTCAGACTCTCAATATAGCTACACTGCTACCTCTCGAGTCTGAAGGGGGGAATAAGGACACTGATCCACACGCAAATTTTTTCCCTACAGACACACATGATTGTACAGAGCTCATTTTACAAGAAACGGTAGGCTTACCCAATGTATCCGAAACACCACTTCAAAATCCAGATTTAGAGCTGTTTATAGATGGTAGTAGGTTTGCAGATGACACAGGTAACTTCCATACAGGGTATGCAGTTGTGTCAGAATCTGAAACTCTCAAAGCAGAACCACTTCCACCGAAACAGTCTGCACAAGAAGCAGAACTAACAGCATTGATTGAAGCTCTTAAAATAGCTGAGAACCAGACAGCTAATATATACACTGATTCTAGGTATGCACATGGTATTGTGTTTGATTTTGGAGTAATCTGGAGAGCTAGAGGTTACATGACAGCGTCAGGACAACCTGTAAAACATGCTTCTCTGATCAAACAGATCTTAGAGGCTGCACAAGAAACAAAAGAAGTAGCAGTAATCAAGGTAGCTGCACATGTGAGACTCGACACTAGGGAATCTAGGGGAAATGATAGGGCTGATAAAGCAGCCAAAGCAGCAGCTGTCAAACCCTTACAACAGGTTCATACTGTAAACCCCACAGAAAATACTGAAGATAGACTGAGACAAGCACAGGAAGATGCAGGAGAAGAGGAGAGGGACAGGTGGAAAAAGGAAGGGGCAGAAGAACAAGCGGGAATTTGGAAGAAAGATGGACTAATATGTCTACCTAGAGCCTGGTATCCGATTGTAGTTGGTGGACTGCACCACCCTACTCATGTGTCTGCAAATGCAATGACACTACTGGCAAAGCAAGTCTGGTTGGCTCCAGGTTTTGGCAACTATGCAAGAGACTATTGTGCTGCATGCGCTATATGCCTGGCACATAATCCCGGACAGACAACAAAGACCCCTATGAAGCACCACGTCCGACCTCTCTACCCGTTTCAGCGATTACAAATAGACTTTATCCAGCTGCCAAAAAGTAATGGGTATGAGTATGTGTTGGTATGTGTGGACATGTTCTCGGGGTGGCCAGAGGCCTATCCAGTTCGGAAGGCTTCAGCTAAAAACACTGCTGTAAAGCTAGTTGCCGAACTGATACCCCGTTACGGTCTCCCTGAAGTGATCGAGTCAGATAGGGGTACTCATTTCACTGGAGAAATATTTCAAAATGTACTGAAAATGTTGGGTGTTGAAAGTCAGTTACACACTCCGTACCATCCTCAAAGTTCTGGTAAGGTGGAACGCATGAATGGAACTTTAAAATTAAAAATACAGAAAGCCATGGCTAAAACAGGAAAGCCTTGGACAGAATGCCTTCCACTGGCCCTTTACTCAATACGCAATACCCCAAGGGGTAAGACTAAACTGTCTCCATATGAAATTTTGTTTGGCAGGACTGCCAATTTAGGATGTTATTTTCCACAGCAACTTGTGTTAAATATTGAGTCATTGACTTCTTATGTGCAAAATCTTCAGAAACAATTAACTAAGGTGCATGCACAAGTTTTTGCTTCCCTTCCAGATCCTGACAACACAGAAGGAAGTCACAAGTTGGAACCAGGTGATCAAGTCTATGTAAAAAGACACACCAGAAAGGCTCTAGAACCAAGGTTTGACGGACCCTTCCAAGTCCTGTTGACAACACCTACATCAGTCAAGCTTGAAGGAAAGGCATCATGGATACATGCAAGCCATTGCAAGAAAAGCAGTATAAACTCATGATATTGATGTTAATAATGATAACCTCAATGGAGGCGTGGGATAGACTGAATTCTCTAGCCCCTTTGAACAATAGATTCGTACAACATCATAGAAAATTAGTGCATGACTTGTTAAACAATACACAAACCCTGACAGATTGTTGGATCTGTACCCATTCGCCGGTATCAGCCACAAGTATACCTTTTCTAGCAGTTCCCGTATTAGCAGAAGAAATATTCGCTTGGCCTAATTGTTCAGACAACCTGGCCAACAACCAAATTGGTAATGCTAGGCTGTGGAATACTACAATCGCTATACCAATTGTGGGATGGGTAGAATTTCCTTGGTGGCAGGGTAATCTCTCAGGGAGTAACACACATCTACAATATTTAGCATTTAGGGGAGGAAAATGGGTACCTAGAAATAAGACTGGATTAACTAATTTAGGACAGGTCCCCACAGAAAATCTACAGCTTAGTTTCAGTACAACCGTCCCCCCCTCTGATGCTTTCAAACCTGTAGTATTGGAAAGATACATACATAATAGAAAATGGAAACATTCTAAATTGTTCCCCCAAGGTGATGCAAACAGTTGTACAAGTAAGCTGGGGAACCTGGTTTGTAATAAATCCGATGAGTATATCAAAGGAATGCCTGTATGTGGGAATCCCGCAGCCGGGTACTGTAGCCCCTTGGGACAAAAACCCTCTTGGTGTATGCTTCAGAATGTATCTAGATTTGTGGACTTGGCTCACAGATTGGTATTGCAGCACTCAGCTCTATGGGATCTGCCTGAAGGTACATTTTGGATATGCGGAGAAGGAGCATATAAATGGCTTCCCGTAGGTATAAAGGGTACTTGTACATTAGGACGCCTAACCCCGGCTACATTCATAATTTCAAATAAACAAGTGAATATGCAAGCCGTGCCCAAGCACACACTGTATAAAAGAGCTGCAGATAACTCACCACGTCCCTCGGGGAGGCCACATATAGTACAAATGGGAATTCCTAACAAAATTGCTAGTACCATTTTTATTTATCCTATGTTAACACAGATGTGGGATAAATTAGTTAGAGCCACGGATTATCTAGATGATCAGATCTGGGATATATTGGATATACTAAACACTAGTATAGCTGTACAGAATCAGCTTATAATAGTCACTAACCAACATACCCTGGTATTGGATTACCTAACTGCCTCACAAGGGGGTATGTGTCAAATCATCGGACCCACCTGCTGTCATTATATAGACCCGAATAGTACTATGAGTATGACAAAGACAATGACCAGAATAAGGATAGCTGGTGGTCAGATACCTTTTCTTTTCTTAACCCAGCCAACTGGTTCAGAGGAATCGGTGGGTGGGTTGCTGGGATTATGCAGAGCATAATACATATAGTTATGATTATTGTAGTCATATACGTACTATTCCAGATTGTGCTCAAGAGTATCTCAGTATGCACAGATAAACTTTGTGTAATAGATGCAAGAGTATAAAGTTTTTTTTCCTTCTTCTCTTATGTTATCCTTTGCTAATACTGATTATTGCGCTTATTTTGCTATCCCTTTGTAATATCTGTACTTATTGCAAAACAAAGAAAAGGTTGCGAGAGTTAAACAGAAGAATTAATACTAGATTTGATTCTCTTATTGAATACAAGCATGTACATGTGTAATACCAAATAAAGGCTTTGTCTTTGGCCCTGTGGTAATAAAATAAATAAAAGAAAATGTCAAAGGGGGGAATTGTGGAGATCAGACTGAACTAAAGGAATCCATCTTGTCTTCTTCCTGAGAAATCTCGCTTACAACAAGATACATTTCTGCTGACTTGACATTTCCTTTTATGGAAGTAATCATGTGTGCATTCCTTCTTTCAATAGCAGCCTTTCATTCACCTTCCAGATGATGTAACTTTCTACTGATAAAGACTGGTATAGATTGTTTATGTAAGAGATAGTGAAATATGAGCGCTTGTGTGCATGTCTGTAAAAGAATAATTCTTTTCTATATAAAGGAAGGGCAAAGCCCAGAGAGAGAGATGTGCTCCTGGGCTTCCCCTGTATATGATCACACAATACCTTGTTTGCGTGTCATTTACTCAGGATCCCTACCTCTAGTAAGCCAGGGACTGAGAAGGACTTAACATATGATATAGGGAGAAACAGGCAGATACTTATCCACCATTCAACATGCGAGGCATCAGATTGGCTCCAAATTCATCATGTTGCAGGACATTGACCCCCATAATACAGTCAATGTCATTGAGAACCATCGTCAGCTTAAAAGAACAATGAGTCCTGAAGTGATGATATTTCTCCGACAGAGCCCTAATCTCAAAATTTAGTACATCTAGGATTACATGAAGTGACAGAAGGATTTTCATGAGCCACACGATCAGTGGTTAGCTCTCCAAAATGTTTGGAACAACCTCCCTGCAGAGTTCCTGCAAAAACTAACTGTACCTAGAAGAATTGATGCTTTGATGCGGTTTTGAAGGTAAAGGCTGATCACATCAAATATTGATGGGATTTACAGATTTCTCTTTTGTTTAATCAATTTGCATTTTGTTAATCGATATACATAATATAGTTTTGAAAGCATTCTTACTTTGCAGCATTGTTGCACACCTGTCTTCAACCTTTGCATAGTACTGTATATTGACAAGCAAATTGGGACACCTCTTAATTTTTTAATTCAGGTTTTTCAATCAGTGCCATTGCCACAGGTGTATAAAATCTGGCACATCACTAAAACTTACATAGCTAAATTGCCAAATGAGGAGAAGCCTAGTGCATAGAAGTCATCAATGACAAACTACAGAGCTAAACACCTCCCTCTGGCATTAACATCAGCATGAAACATGGACAGCAGGAGTTTCTTGGCATGGATTCCGTGGCCAAAAAATTGCATGCAAGCCTTACATCACCACCACAAAGACACATATGGGATGGAGTGGTGTAAATCACACTGCCATTAGACTACGAAGCAGTAGAAATGGTTCTGTGGAGCTATGAATCAAGTTTCTTTATCTGGCAGTCTGATGGATAAGTCTTTGGCAAAAGTCAGGAGAACGTTACCTGCCTGACTGCCTATTGAAAAGTCTGGTGGAAGATGGACAACACTCTTGGGTTGTTATACTAGGCCCCTTAATTACAGTGAATGCAAACTAATTCTTCAGTATACAAAGCATTTTTTGTACAATTGTATGCTTCCAACATTGTGCAAATTGTCTCTTCAGAGAGGAGGACTAGAACTCTAGCGCCACATATAGCAAGTACCAATCCTAAGAGTCAATATCGACTCTCTAATGAGCTTGGGCACATGACATAGGATAAAAACCTTTTGGCTTTTGGCTTTTATCCTAAGTCATGTGCCAAGGCTCTTTAGCGAGTCGATTTTGACTTTAAGTATTGCTACGTCCTATAGGTGGCACTAGCTTTCTAGTCCTCTTCCTCTCTGAAGAGACAATTTGCATATTTCCCATAGGACCATTGTGACTTAAGTGTCTACTCACTTTGGCATGGCAGGCATGACAGGTCACTCTCCGCAAGGAGAAATGTTACCCCTTGGATTCAAACAGCGTGTGAACAGTTTGGGGAAGGCCCTTTCATGTTCCAGAATAACTGTGCTCCAAATGGAAGAACTGCACTGGTCCACACAGACTGAATTAAACAGATACTGTGAGCTAGACTCCTGTCCAAGATCAGGGTCTGACCTCAAACGCTGTACTGGAGGACTGAAAAATGCCCACAGAAACATTGCAAAATCTTGTTGAAAATCTTCCCAGAAGAATGGAAGCTGTTGTAGTTGCAAAGAGGAAGAAAAACTATATCAATGCCTATGGCTTTAGAATGGGATATCATAAAAACTGTAGGGGGTCTTACTATTTTTGCAAACAAAGTGTATCAGGATGCAAATATATTCCTATCTAATATATAATTGACCAAGAATACTACTTCATGCAATTTGTGCCAACTTCCGTGGCTTTGTCCGGAGCTAATGTCCGGAGCTAATGTCCGGAGCTAATGTCCGAAGCTAATGTCCGGAGATTAACTGCCTAGAATACTACTTCCGGCAATTTGTGCCAACTTCCGTGGCAATGTGCGGAGCTCATGTCCGGAGCTCATGTCCGGAGCTCATGTCCGGAGCTCATGTCCGGAGCTCATGTCCGGAGCTCATGTCCGGAGATAAGTGACGTCAACAGTGTCCAGTGTCTGATTGGTTGCCGCCTGCTGCGAGCGACCAATCAGAAACGTGCCGTACTGTGACACACTCCGCCCGCCATTTTGGTGTGATTTTTGAATTTTTACCTCACAGCAAGTTTCTACTGCGTGGAGGCGGGCCCAGTGATGTTGCTCTTCAAGCTCCTGCCGAATTTCGTCAAAAAAATGATAATACCATTTACCAAAACTATATATATTTAGTTGTGAAGTGGTTCAGTGACATTTTCACACCAATTTTGAACTTTTGTTTGGTGTTTTCTCCATATACTGCCTATTATTTTTGTTCTTTCTTACTATTATTTATTAATTGTATTATTCTTACATTTGAATAAATAAAGTATATATGGATTCTAGACTCCCGATTCTTTAGAATCGGGCTGCCATCTAGTAAATATATAAAAAAGTAGAGCATTCAAGATGTGTGCTAGTAATAAAACTGTACATTATATATATATATATATATATATATATATATATATATATATGTATATATATATATATATATATATATATATATATATATATATATATACATATATATATATACACACACATACACACACACATTATATATCTGCACTAATATAATGTATACAATATTTATGTGGAGTGTGGATATTAAACAGTCTTATTAAATCCTAGTAACAATCCATTCTGTAAAATCTAGCCTATAGCTCGTAAAAAGCGAAAGTTCATGAGGTCGTGAGATCCACTGCACAATCTCCCTAGAAGTAATTTTAGAAAACAAATGTTTTGGCATGCTATTTAATATCTCACTTTTTATTGCCCCTTTGAAGTCAATGGAATAAAGACACTGAATAAGTGAGAATGCATGACTATTGGCCGATTATCGTGTACTTGTATCATGATTCTTGTGTAGTGTCAGTCACCCCAAAAATAAGCAAAATGCTTGTATAGTTGGGTGAAATGTTTTAAGCCTTCTTAGAAATCATCATTCTCGACAGCACATCATTTTCTATAAACAGGACGTATGCTGCCAAGAACAATGACAGGCTATGCTCAAAGAATGATCAATTTATAGTCATATTTGCATCAGAGCACAGTTGGCCTGTCTAAACAGGTTATTAGACTACTGTTGATTGGCAAAGTTGTAGCCTAACAGTGGTTGCTTAAAGGGATTCCGTCAGCAGAGAATGACTGTTCTAACAAGTACAGGTGCTTGGTGCACCATGGCGGGGACAAAATATTTACACCTTCCCAATTGCTTATTTTCCATCTATCCATGCCCAACTCTGGCTCCATGATGCCGGAGCGGTCAATCAAAGAAGAGGGACGGGGGGAATATATGGAAGGAAAACAAGCAGATAAGAAGTTGTATTTAAATGTTTGGTCCTGCCTTTGGGCACCAAGCGGCGGTGATTAGCTTGAACAGTCATTCTGTGCTGACAGTGTCTCTAACACCACAGGTTCACGTGTTGTAAAATGTATCTTAAAATAATATTTCTATGTAAAGCACTACAAAAAAATAAAAAAGTCTCTAAGTTTTAGATTTTGTCTGAGAATTAACTAAGAAATAAATTAATTCTGCACCTGAATGAGCAGGTAGTACATGTGGAGTATGCCATAGATTTCAGTTCATCAACGGACAAGACTCCAGTGATTGGTTTCCAAAAATGGACAGATGATGTAAAAATGAGCACTGCACAGAGTCCTTTGCCCCAATTCAGAATATGAACAAGGACCCATAGAGAAACATAGTACTGCTAGTCTCTTTTCTGGCAAACTGGTCAATTGTACATTCACCACAGCTATGCCACTAAGCATCAATTGTCATTACTGTCGATAATGAATAGAGGCCATGAGAGTGTGGATAAGCTGGCTTTTCGGTGATCTACACTAGTCTGCAGAGGAAGTCTCCATACATTATAAAGGAACCATTAATCTGCAGAATAGTCTAAAATATAATTATGCTCCTTTCCATAATGAACCTTTTTAAAGGCTATTAAGCATAATTATGTGGACAAATGTGGACTACTCCTTTATAGTAAAGTTTACAGCCTCTTATGATTGCTCTTCACTCTCCATTACGGTTTCACCGCTGTCTTTTGCCGTATGTCACATCCGTTCTACTTTTATGAAGACATCTTGAAGGGAATATTCTGGAAGGGGTGACAGTATATTATGAGTTGCTTAATCTTCCTTCAAATTAAATTCTCTCCTCACTTGTTTCAAGCTCTACAAACTCTTTACAATCAACACAAGGTGTTTGTGGCTTTGATATGAACGTGTTAAATGGGAAAATTGAACTGGACTAGGAAAAGAGATTTAGGGAAACGGAAGTAATTAAACCCCCAGCCCCACAAGAACTAATGAGCCATTAGTAGATCCGCTGATACATATAACAAGGCTTATGTAGCCGGCTATTAGGAAGGATATTAAGCCTCTACATACTTCTCTCCACTGTCCCCCTGCGCCCTGCAGTGCCCGCTCTTTAAGTAGAGACATCTGTCTGGAACACAGGGGCATTGTGGGAGCAGTGTATGGCTCCATTGTGTGAACTGTCCAGGACATTCTGGTTCTTTGGATAAATTCCAGGCACTTCCTATCAGCTGCAGAGGATAAACATGGAGTTATGTGGGTCAGCAGTGGTCACAAACTAGTCACAGGATGCTGGCCAGTCTAGAAACTGCACCAAGGTCATTCAACCCTGCGGCTGGCACGGTGGGTGTGTAAGTTGGATGGATTTCATCTAGAAACCTCTCCGCTCCTTCTCCGAATTCATGAATGACAGCATAGCAACAAGTGATGTTGACGAGCAGAGAATGCAAATCCCGGGATGCTCCTTGTATATTGATGGTGTGCATTGAAATGACAAGTGAAATAAGCTGGAAGGGGCCAAAAGAGGGTCCTTATAATGACATTAACAAACGTGGTTACGAGCCCAAATACATGTTCACGCTATAAAGACTTTGCTACAACATAAAAAAATAAAGTATTCATTCTTACTCCAATCCATCCCACCATAGGTTTCCTAGATGGGCTTTATCAATGTAAAATAAAGTGCCATTTGATACATAAAATTAAGCTATTCTTTATCCACAGAATAGGAGAGGACTTAATGAAAAACAAGAATCTGATGCAGGCTTCTCAGTGATCCGAACCACAGGGCTCTAACCCCGAGAATGGGGCTATGCGGTCCCACCCTGTATGGAGAGAAGGTGTGCATGCTCGGTCTCCGCTCCATGTGTTGTCTTTGGGACTGCCCTCCGTTATTTCTGCCAATCCTATAAATGATTAATGGAGTGGATATCGCGCTTGCGCACCTTTGCGCCGTACAGGACAGAGCTATTCCTTCCTCAGTCAGCAATTTATTCCCTACCCTATGGATAGATAAAGGGTTATTCCCCCAAAAAATCATGTTAAGGCTCTTAAAGATTTGGCATACACTAATAGGTATCACAACCATCCTTCCCAAAAAAAGTAATAGATCTTACATCATACTGTACTTTACATCATTATTTCTCTGGAACTTTGCCTCTATGCATGAGTACTGTGCCCTGAAAGGCCTACCAAGAGGAAAGGAGGAGAGATCCCTGCTTTAAGGATATTTCAAGATCAGGAAAGTGTTTTTCCTTACTTTCTTGACCAAATAATAAATCATGGGACCATTTAATTTAAGAGTCCACAGAGCTTCAGCCTTATGGACCTCATTCTCATTTTTTAGCTTTATAGTTACAGTAAAAAATTTTGTAGGTCCATCAAGTCCAATAATTATTATAAAGCACAATTCCTCTTAGTTTGGAGGACAAAATGGGCCCTTTTATCTCCTGGGTCCCAGTGTTACTGCAGAATTTGCACAAATGATAGTCCTCCCCTGGATATGTTCTATTTTTCAAGAGCGGCACTCCAAGTGTTAGCCAAATACTAAAATAGTATTTTATAATGTTCTCCGAGCACCAGAATATGAACTCAACAAAAAGTGTTCCGTTTCTATATAATGTTGACACAGGAGAAATAGAGGGTTACATTGACCCCACTAAAATACAGGGTGGTCCAAAAGTAGGTGGACAGTATTTGTGTAATAGGGTTATGAAGGGGGAGATTTATCAAACATCGTTTTGGGGGTTCAAAGTTCTCACCACACATCTAGGTAAGTTTTTTTGGGGGGTCTAGTTTCCAAAATGGGGTCACTTGTGGGGTGTTTCTACTGTTTAGGTACATCAGGGGCTTTGCAAACGCAACATGACGCCTGCAGACCATTCCATTAAAGTCTGCATTTCAAAACGTCACTACTTCTCTTCCGAGCCCTGCCGTGTGCCCACACAGTGGTTTACCCCCACATATGAGGTTTCAGCGTACTCAGGACAAATTGGACAACAACTTTTGCAGTCCACTTTCTCCTTTTACTCTTGGGAAAATAAAAAAATTATTGCTAAAAGATCATTTTTGAGACTAAAAAGTTAAATGTTCATTTTTTTCTTCCATGTTGCTTCTACTACTGTGAAACACCTGAAGGATTAACCCCTTAAGCCCCGAGGGTGGTTTGCACGTTAATGACCGGGCCAATTTTTACAATTCTGACCACTGTCCCTTTATGAGGTTATAACTCTGGAACGCTTCAACGGATCTTGGCGATTCTGACATTGTTTTCTCGTGACATATTGTACTTCATTTTAGTAGTAACATTTATTCGATATAACTTGCGTTTATTTGTGAAAAAAACGGAAATTTGGCGAAAATTTAGAAAATTTCGCGAAAATTTAGAAAATTTCGCAATTTTCCAACTTTAAATTTTTATGCCCTTAAATCACAGAGATATGTCACGCAAAATACTTAATAAGTAACATTTCCCACATGTCTACTTTACATCAGCACAATTTTGGAACCCAAATTTTTTTTTGTTAGGGAGTTATAAGGGTTAAAAGTTGACCAGCAATTTCTCATTTTTACAACACCATTTTTTTTTTAGGGACCACATCTCATTTGATGTCATTTTGAGGGGTCTATATGATAGAAAATACCCAAGTGTGACACCATTCTAAAAACTGCACCCCTCAAGGTGCTCAAAACCACATTCAAGAAGTTTATTAACCCTTCAGGGGTTTCACAGGAATTTTTGGAATGTTTAAATAAAAATGAATATTTAACTTTTTTTCACACAAAATTTATTTCAGCTCCAATTTGTTTTATTTTACCAAGGGTAACAGGATAAAATGGATGCCAAACATTGTTGTACAATCTGTACTGAGTACGCTGATACCCCATATGTGGGGGTAAACCACTGTTTGGGCGCATGGCAGAGCTCGGAAGGAAAGGAGCGCCATTTGACTTTTAAATGCAAAATTGACAGGAATTGAGATGGGACGCCATGTTGCGTTTGGAGAGCCCCTCATGTGCCTAAACATTGAAACCCCCCACAAGTGACACCATTTTGGAAAGTAGACACCCTAAAGAACTTATCTAGATGTGTGGTGACCACTTTGACCCACCAATTGCTTCACAGAAGTTTATAATGCAGAGCCGTAAAAATAAAAAATCATATTTTTTCACAAAAATGATCTTTTCGCCCCCAATTTTTTATTTTCCCAAGAGTAAGAGAAGAAATTGGACCTCAAAAATTGTTGGCCAATTTGTCCTGAGTACGCTGATACCCCGTATATGGGTGTAAACCATTGTTTGGGCGTATGGCAGAGCTCGGAAGGGAAGGAGCGCCATTTTACTTTTCAATGCAAAATTGACTGGAATTGAGATGGGATGCCATGTTGCGTTTGGAGAGCCCCTGATGTGCCTAAACATTGAAATCCCCACAAGTGACACCATTTTGGAAAGTAGACCCCTTAAGGAACTTATCTAGAGGTGTGGTGAGCACTTTGACCCAACAAGTGCTTCACAGAAGTTTATAATGCAGAGCCGTAAAAATAAAAAATCATATTTTTTCACAAAAATAATCTTTTCGCCATCAATTTTTTATTTTCCCAAGGGTAAGAGAAGAAATTAGACCACAAAAGTTGTTGTGCAATTTGTCCTGAGTACGATGATACCCAATATGTGGGGGTAAACCACTTTTTGGGTGCATAGCAGAGCTCGGAAGGGAAGGAGCACCATTTGACTTTTCAATGCAAAATTGACTGGAATTAAGTTGGGACGCCATGTTGGTTTGGAGAGCCCCTGATGTGCCTAAACATTAAAACCCCCCGCAAGTGACACCATTTTGGAAACTAGACCCCCTAAGGAACTTATCTAGATGTGTTTTGAGAGCTTTGAACCCCCAAGTGTTTCACTACAGTTTATAACGCAGAGCCGTTAAAATAATTTTTTTTTTTTCGCAAAAATTATTTTTTAGCCCCCAGTTTTGTATTTTCACAAGGGTAACATAATAAATTGGACCCCAAAAGTTGTTGTCCAATTTGTCCTGAGTACGCTGATACCCCATATGTGGGGGGGAACCACTGTTTGGGCGCATGGCAGAGCTCGGAAGGGAAGGAGCGCCATTTGGAATGCAGACTTAGATGGATTGGTCTGCAGGAGTCACGTTGCATTTGCAGAGCCCCTGATGTACCCAAACAGTACAAACCCCCCACAAGTGACCCCATATTAGAAACTAGACCTCCCAAGGAACTTATCTAGATGTGTTGTGAGAACTTTGAACCCCTAAGTGTTTCACTACAGTTTACAACGCAGAACCGTGAAAATAAAAAATCCTTTTTTTTCCCACAAAAATTATTTTTAGCCCCCCAAATTTTTATTTTCCCAAGGATAACAAGAGAACTTGGACCCAAAAAGTTGTTGTCCAATTTGCCTCGAGTACGATGATACCCCATATGTTGGGGTAAACCCCTGTTTGGGCGCACGGGAGAGCTCGGAAGTGAAGGAGCACTGTTTTACTTTTTCAATGCAGAATTGGCTGGAATTGAGATCGGACGCCATGTCGCGTTTGGAGAGCCCCTGATGTGTCTAAACAGTGGAAACCCCCCCAATTATAAATGAAACCCTAATCCAAACGCACCCCTAACCCTAATCCCAACTGTAACCCTAACCACACACCTAACCCTGACACACCCCTAATTCTAATCCCAACCCTAATCCCAACCGTAAATGTAATCCAAACCCTAACCCTAATGGGAAAATGGAAATAAATACATTTTTTTTTAATTTTATTATTTTTCCCTAAGGCTAGGTTCACATTGCGTTAGGGAAATCCGTTTAGCACTAGCGGATTGCGCTAACGCAATGTCTTTTTAGGTGTCGTGTTTAGTGGTCGCGTTAACGTCCCCGGTCTGGAAGATTGGGGATCGGACCTCGGGCGCGCCGCGGACGCTGCAAGCAGCGTCTGAGGCGCGCCACAAAAGAATGGCACCTTGCTAGCGCGAGCCGAAAATGGCACGCTCTAGCGATGCGCTACACCAGAAAATCACATTGCTGTCAATGGTTGTGCTAACGGACCCGTTGCACGGCGTTAATTGTGACATTTTCGCCGTGCAACGCTGTCCGTTAGCGTTAACCCATTAACGCAATGTGAACCTAGCCTAACTAAGGGGGTGATGAAGGGGGGTTTGATTTACTTTTATAGCGTTTTTTATATCGGATTTTTATGATTGGCAGCCGTCACACACTAAAAGACGCTTTTTATAGCAAAAAAGTTTTTGCGTCTCCACATTTTGAGACCTATAATTTTTCCATATTTTGGTCCACAGAGTCATGTGAGGTCTTGTTTTTTGCGGGACGAGTTGACGTTTTTATCGGTTACATTTTCAGACATGTGATAGTTTTTGATCGCCTTTTTATTCCGATTTTTTGTGAGGCAGAATGACCAAAAACCAGCTATTCATGAATTTCTTTTGGGGGAGGCGTTTATACCGTTCCGCGTTTGGTAAAATTGATGAAGCAGTTTTATTCTTCGGGTCAGTACGATTACAGCGATACCTCATTTATATCATTTTTTTTATGTTTTGCCGCTTTTATACGATAAAAGCTATTTTATAGAAAAAATAATTATTTTGGCATCGCTTTATTCTGCGGACTATAACTTTTTTATTTTTTTGGTTATGATGCTATATGGCAGCTCGTTTTTTGCGGGACAAGATGACGTTTTCAGAGGTACCATGGTTATTTATATCAGTCTTTTTGATCGCGTGTTATTCCACTTTTTGTTCAGCGTTATGATAATAAAGCGTTGTTTTTTGGCTCGTGTTTTTTTTTTTTTTTTCGGTGTTCACTGAAGGGGTTAACTAGTGGGCCAGTTTTATAGGTCGGGTCGTTACGGACGCGGCGATACTAAATATGTGTACTTTTATTGTTCTTTTGTTTTTTTTATTTAAAGAAATTTATTTATGGGAATAATATTTTTTTTTTCTGCTTTATTTAGGAAATTTTTTTTTTTTTTTTTTTTTTTTTTTACTTTTTCACTTTGTCCCAGGGGGGGACAATACAGATCATCGATCTGACAGTGTGCACAGCACTCTGTTAGATCGGTGATCTGACATACAGCCGGGCAGGATTAGAGCTGCAGCTGCAGCCTGATCCTGACCCGGAAGTGCTCCCTGCAGGACCCGGATGCAGCCCGGCGGCCATTTTGGATCCGGGGACTGCAGGGAGAAGACGCTCGGTACACGGTGAGCACATCACCGTGCACCGATCGTCTCAGGGAAGCCCGCAGGGAGCCCCCTCCCTGCGCGATGCTTCCCTGCACCGCCGGCACACCGCGATCATCTTTGATCGCGGTGTGACGGGGGTTAATGTGCCGGGAGCGGTCCGTGACCACTCCTGGCACATAGTGCCGGATGTCAGCTGCGATAGGCAGCTGACACCCGGCCGCGATCGGCCGCGCTCCCCCCGTGAGCGCGGCCGATCGCATATGACGTACTATCCCGTCCCTGGGAATTAAGTCCCAGGTCACCTGGACGGGATAGTACGTCATATGGGATTAAGGGGTTAATAAACTTCTTGAATATGGTTGAGCACCTTAAGGGGTGCGGTTTTTAGAATGGTGTCACTTTTGGGTATTTTCAGCCATATAGACCCCTCAAACTGACTTCAAATGTGAGCTAGTCCCTAAAAAAAGGGTGTTGTAAAAATGTGAAATTGCTGGTCAACTTTTAATCCCTTACAACGTCCTAGCAAAAAAAAATTGTTTCCAAAATTGTGCTGTGGGAAATGTTATTTATTAACTATTTTGTGTCACATAACTCTCTGGTTTAACAGAATAAAAATTCAAAATAAATAATAAATCAAAATAAATTATTATTTTCTGTCCACCTACTTTTGGACCACCTTGTATAATTAGCACTTCATAAAATCTCAAACATGCCAGGGAGGTATTATTGATACATTATAGCCATTCTTCTTTCCAGTTAATTGACGATGTATCCAATGAAAGATCCTTTTTCTTTTAAGTCAGAATGCCCCAGAACATTTCTGAAATGAATGCAGGGATCCCAGATTCTGCTAGGTCAAATAACTCTGGTATTACTCACCAGTTTCTGATTCAGTGCTGTCCCGGCTGCTACCTTGGTCTTTGTTGATTGGCTGCAGTGATCTTGTCACAACAACAGTGTGCATGACTGCTGTGCTGCCGCAATCTCTGTGCTCATTCGGTAGTTTGTGCAGTGTGCATGGCAGAGCCACTGACATCAGGCTGTGGCCGTCCTGTGCACTATTATCAGACATTACTGCTGCAGCAAAACATCTGCAAATTGCCTCTTCTGAGAAAAAGAGGACTTAACTCTATAGCGCCACCTGTTGGAAGTAGAGATCCTACAAGTCACAATCAACCCTTTAAACGAGTCGTGCAATATGACTTAGGATAAAAGCCAAATTAGTATCTCAATTCGCAGACACGGTGTTTCGGGCTGTTGGCCCTCGTCAGTGCGAAGCACGAGAACTAATTTGGCTAGGTGAGAGGCTCTGGACTGGGGTCTAAGGGGTAAGGTTTCTCCTTTGTCCTAACTTTAAGCTCCCTTGATGTAAGTCCGATGTATATACGAGAGCATGGACACATGGCATAATAAACCACATGTGTGGTATTGCAAGAGATAAAATCTCGAATTTTTTATTCTCTCTTATCGTCCGAAGATGAAAATGTTTTGCACCTGAGAATGTTAGGACACGTGACACATGAGCTGCATGGGAAACATCCATGTTTAGGACTGCAGACACTGAAAAAAGTTATTTGTTTTGCCACATAGTGGCTCCTGACTAAGTTGTCCCAAAGATTCTTGCCTCTACGTTGTGTCGGTGACGTAGGTAGTAACGCTGCCAGCATAGGATCTGTACGTAGTACAGACCAATGCTTTGATAAAATACCATGGATCCGATCCAAATGGCAATTCGACGTCAAGATGAATCGAACCATGGGTTCATCCGTCTGTTTACTTTTTTTGGGTTGAACGAGTAAATCCTCTCTTCTCGTGTTTTTTGGCCCTTCTATACCCAGCCTTAATGCACCGATGGCTGTATCCCCTGGCACGAAAGCGATCGGTCAAGGCAACGGACTGCTTCTCAAAGCGCTCTTCACTGGAGCAGACCCGCCTATTCCTAAGAAACTGTCCAACTGGGATGGCCTTAATTGTGGAATAGTTGTATTAATCTTTATTTTTTTTAATTTTTTTTTTTATATATATAGCGCTAACATATTCCGCAGCGCTTTACAGTTTACACACATTATCATCGCTGTCCCCGATGAGGCTCACAATCTAGATTCCCTATCAGTATGTCTTTGGAATGTGGGAGGAAACCAGAGAACCCGGAGGAAACCCACACAAACACGGAGAGAACATTCAAACTCTTTGCAGATGTTGTCCTGGGTGGGATTAGAACTCAGGACCCCAGCGCTGCAAGGCTGCAGTGCTAACCACTGCGTCACCGTGCTGCCCGTTATTGTAGCTTATAGTAATCTACTCTGCACCATAGGAGGACATATTTTTCACCCTTCACTCACCAGTTCCAACTAACAAGCTTCAGCAGCAGTTTTCTCCCATACTCTATTGTGGCCCAGGAAGGTGTATGGTAAATAAGAGAGGAGGAAACAGCATTCATTTTCACCTCTCCAGACAGAAGCTGTGTGCGCCTCCTCACACCTCAGACACAATGTTACTAGGAGAGAAGCCTTCTCCCACTATGACAGCATGAGCTGCATCAGGACTGACAGTCGAGATCTGTTTGCTCATTCAGATCCGTCTCACACATTTGTAAAACAAAGAACAAACCTGAGTAGGAGAAAGCACTTGTCATCCATGCACAGTCTTAAAAAAATAAAAAGTGAAAGCTCCCACTTTGCTTAAAGGTGAATGAAGGACATTCTTCTTGGCAAAGCATTGCATTGCAACAATGAAAGTGGCTACCATCTTGATGGAGAGTGCATAACGCACATTATAAAGTTATATATAAAAAAATATATACAAAACCATTCAATGTATAACACAAGGCTGTACAGCTTAAAGCTTGGCAAATGCGTAGTTTAAAAGTTGTTGCTAAAGGGACTGTCAGCACAGAATGACTGTTCAAACCTAGTACAGGCGCTAGGTACAACTGTGGCACGGACAAACATTCAAACACCTGGACTTCTATGACCCTGTGGCGCCAGAACAGTCAAAGAAAAGGGGTGGGGTGGTGGCGATAGATAGAAAACAAGTAGGTGGGAAGTTCCACTTAATTTTGTGACCACACAGAGCACCTGTACTTGGTTTGAACAGTCATTCTGTGTTGACAGACTTCCATTTAAAGGGAATATGTCAGTAGACTCAACCATCCTAATCCACGTACATGTCCATTCAGATCGTAGAAAGTTGAATAAAATACCTTGATATCTGCCATCCGATGCCTTATTACAGAGAAACACATTATTTTCTTAATATGCAAATGAGCTATTAAGATCTATGAAAAACATAGAACTCCCTGAGAATCTGCCTCAAGAATTTTCTTTATTTTATTTAAATGAAAGGGGGCACTACCAGTGTGAGACATGTAATTACTGACAGTCTGCTCTCTTCATGCCACTGCAGAGCTGTATGTGATTACAACTAACACAGTACAGCAGAGTTGAACTTTGTCTCATTACAAATTCATCTGTAGCTGTCCTCTCTGTGCTGACATCTCTGCTACAGGGCTGTGCCCGATTCAATTACCAACCTCTTCAGCTCCTATCTCACAGGCAACCAGTGTAGAGGTAGGGGAGGTCAGATGAGCTGACAGCACAGGGAGAGAAGATAAGACAAGTCTGTAATGGGACAAAGGATGGAAAGGATAAGAGGCAAACATGCCAGCAAATACCCATCCATTCCACCACCAAAGAGGTACTATTTGGGGTCGCCCTGTGTTAGAGCAATTATATCAGACATTTAATATGGAGAAAAGAAACTAATATTGTTTTGATATACTTTATTAAAATAAGCCAAGAAGAAGCTCTGTGCTTAAGTTCTATAATAAATGACAGAATATGATCCCAGTAGGTGATCAGGCATAAAGTAGTATATGAAGTGAGGCGCACGGCGGAAGCAGCACCCTTAGAGCCAAAAATCCGGTGACACTAATACACAGTAATTATTTACAGTAATTTAGAGAAGCTGGCAGACCTCCGACAGCTCTATGATGTCACAGCGAGCGTGCTCCTGCCCAGTACAGGAGATATTCATCCTGTCATTAATACTCATAAATATTCATATACCAAAAGAAGGCAGCATCTTAAAGGACTCCTCTATAACCATCTGTACTGCTGTTTACTTACTCTGTTTCCAAGCACAAATTTAATAGTTATGTATGATAATGTGGATGTAAAATGATTAGGCAGAAAGAGAGTATGTTCCAGACACATGCTGGGGCTGGTGTGAGTAACAGCCAATGGTGGGCACAAGAAAGACCCATCAGATCCATTTTGTAGAGGGTCCTGTTACTATTATGCACACCAGCGACTTGTAGTGTAAAATATTAAAAGTCTAAATCTACAAACCTGCAAATATTTTCTCCATACACAGATGTCAACTTCACCAATTTTATGCAAGACAGATTACCTCAAGCTCAGCGATCAATAACTAAATAATCAAACACTTGAAAGGAATCTGCCAGCAGGTTTTCACACCCCAACTGATTTATAAGTGCAAATAGCTCTTTCAAAGACAAGTCCAGCAATAACTTTACATGGTCAATAGATTCCTCCATTACTGAGAAATTAGCATTTCAATTGACATACAAATGATGCTGAAGATCTGAAGCCTCTGTCACTCCAACTATTCGCTGCCCAGCACCATCTCCTCCTGTTTGACTTGACGATTCCTTTGCCTGAAGTCACACAGTGTAGAGGCAATCAGTTTAAGCAGAAGAAGGCGGCTCTAACTTCTAGCGGGAAATAGAGTTGGACTGACAGAGGCTTCAGATCTTCAGCCTCATTTGCATATCAATTACAATGCTGATTACTCGTTAATGGAGGACTGGCCATGTAAGGGTATTGCTGCACTTGTCCTTTATGAGAATCTCAGCAGGATGGCCACCTTTAGACTGCATGGGTCATCTAGAGCACATTAAGTGCTATATCAGGGAAGGAGGTTATCGGGAAGCTATGGTAAGCAGTAATAAAACCAACCAACCAGACAGAACACAATGTGGGACCAGAATAAACTTTAAAAACTTCATTCAAAAGGAGATTTGGGCATTTTGTGTGCTTGTTAGGGTACATTCAGACAAACTTAATTCCATTCAGTTTGCCAAACAGATCCTGCATGGACTTCACACTGATCAATGTGAATCAATGTGCCAGTGTACATGAGTGATGGTACACATCGACCTTAAAGGGACACGGTCACCTGAATTTGGAGGGAACAATCTTTAGCCATGGAGGCGGGGTTTTGGGGTTTTTGATTCACCCTTTCCTTACCCGCTGGCTGCATGCTGGCTGCAATATTGGATTGAAGTTCATTCTCTGTCCTCCATAGTACATGCCTGCGCAAGGCAAGATTGCTTTGTGCAGGCATGTACTACGGAGGACAGAGAATGAACGTCAATCCAATATTGCAACCAGCATGCAGCCAGCGGGTAAGGAAAGGGTGAATCAAAAACCCCAAAACCCCGCCTCCATGGCTAAAGATTGTTCCCTCCAAATTCAGGTGACAGTGTCCCTTTAAGTGAGTTGGATTGAACATTCTGTGCTGGCAAAGTACCTGTTCAACCTAGCGAAAAACAGGTAGGAGGGAATGTGCACTTAATTGTTTGGCCACGCCAGTGGTGCACCAAGTGCCTGTACTTTGTTTGAACAGTCATCCTGTGATGACAGATTCCTTTTGAAGGGGTTTTCCAGTGAAAACAAATTATCACCTATCCATGGTATAGGTCACAACTTGCTGATTGGTGGGGGTTTGACTGCTGGGACTAGCACCAAATAACAGAACAAGACACTTGTATCCCCATTAGAATGGAGTGGCAGTGCGTATGCTCAACAGCCATGTTATTTATGCCCTATGAGGCAGTTGAGTGCTGCACTACTCTTTTTTCGACATCCACATAAAAAATTGAATGGACCGGTGGTTGGTCATCTGCCTGCTGCTTCATTTTGGAACAATGATAAAAGTTCTCCAAGGAGGATAAAAAATTTCCTTTATTGCCAATCAGTGTAGGTCCAAGCAAGGTGTGCCCCACTGACCAGGAAATGATCACTAATCTACAGGTTAGGTAAGAAATTCTTTTAACACTTTAGAGTGTTTAGTGTGTGTAAAAAAAACACACACCACACAAGAGTCTTATGCATTTTGCAAACGAGTCAGTGATCGTTTAAACAGCAGACAGCAGCAACACCCGTCCGCGATGTAGGCGAGCACATGAGGCTGCTCATGGACCCAATCTGCAATCTGAAAATGTATGAATGCCAACACATTGTATGGATTTCATGTCATATGAAGAAATCCAAGTGTCTACATGTGAAGAAAATTCCATATCTAGAATATGTGAAGTTTAGAAAAAAACAACCCGGAAAGGCTGCAAAAATTGCTGCTTGTGAAACCACCCTACATGGCAATAATAGGATAGCAACACCTAATATGTGAGGTTAGTAATTAAAGGGAACCTGTCACCCCCCCAGGCGTTTTTAACTAAAAGAGCCATCTTGTGCAGCACTAATGCTGCATTCTGTCAAGGTGGTTCTTTTAGTTCTGAACCCTGCAATAATCGCTTTTATAATGTGCCCCCTCATACCTCAAATTAGACCTGGGGGCAGGTCTTTCTCCCCTATCACAGACACCTCACATCCATCACTCAGGGCCTCTGCGCGCCGGGGGCTGCCTCCTCTTCCTTCATTAGCGTCCCCGGCGCCTATGCTGTAAGGTTATTTTTTGGAAATGCGCAGTTGTGCTGCCCTTCGAACTTACAGCGCAGGCAACGCTAATGAAGGAAGAGGAGGCGGTGCCCGGTGTGCAGAGGCCGTGAGTGATGGCTGTGAGGTGTCTGTGTTAGGGGAGAAAGACCTGCCCCCAGGTCTAATTCGAGGTATGAGGTGCACATTATAAAAGTGATTATTGCAGCATTGGTAGGGACCAGAACTAAAAGAGCCACCTTGACAGAATGCAGCATTAGTGCTGCACAAGATGGCTCTTTTAGTTAAAAACGCCTGGGGGGGGGGGTGACAGGTTCCCTTTAATGTTCACTTCATAGAATTCTATGGGATTAATAATGCACCAATATACTGTTAGGCTATGTTCATATGTACATTTTTGCTGCTTCTTTTTCTGCAAGCAAAACCCGCTCTCTTGACTGTAAGGAAGTTGCTTAACAAACGCAGGTTTTGCTGCATTTTTCATGTTGCCACAGTTTAGTGCATGTTGTTCTTTAGTTTTCGGCACAAAAACGCAACAAAACCTGAAACTTGCATTTTTGCTGTGTTTACTCGTTTTCTATGGGTGAAAAAACGCTGCAAAAATGCTGAAAGTGACATGCCACAGTTTCCAAAAACGCGGCAGTTTTCCAATTCAGTCAGGGAAAAAAATAGAATTATTCTTACCGTTAATTCGGTTTCTAGGAACCTTCCACGACGGCATATGGAGGTTGTCTCTTTGCCCTAATGGGGAACAGGAAACACAGATAGGTTTAAAAGGACCTCCCACCTGCCAGTGACTTACAACTGAAACCATAGCACCGGTTTATCTTCTGAATCCCAGAACTAGTCCAGGAATATGTATCGGGTGGGAAATTAGTGCCGTCGTGGAAGGTTCCTAGAAACCGAATTAACGGTAAGAATAATTCTATTTTCTCTAGTCACCTTCCACGACGGCATATGGAGGAATACCAACTAATTTGGCACTAGGGAGGGACAACGGCCTGGAGAACTTTACGGCTGAAGACTAAGTCCTTATTGGACAATACATCTAATCTGTAATGTTTAGAGAAGGTATGGAGTGAAGACCACGTTGCTGCCCTGCAGATCTGCTCTGGGGATGCACCTGCTCTTTCTGCCCAGGAGACTGACGTAGATCTTGTTGAATGGGCCTTGATCCCTACTGGAGGTATTTTGTTTTGAGCAAGGTAGGCTTCCGTTATGGCTTTTTTGATACATGTAGCAATGGTATTTTTAGCTACTTTTTTCCCCTTATTTTGCCCAGAGAGATGGACAAAGAGGTTATGATCGATTCTGAAAGCACGGGTCTGATCTAAGTATTGCAGCAGAATACGTCGGACATCCAGAGTGTTGAATCTTCTTTCTTCCGAGTTTGCAGGATTATGGCAAAAGGTCGGATAGAACAATCTCTTGGGAACGATGAAAGTCAGAGACTACCTTCGGAAGAAAAGAAGGATCTAGACGAAGTACTATTGAGTCATCTCTCACTAGAAGATACGGCTCTCTTATAGATAAGGCTTGTAGTTCACCCACTCTTCTAGCCGAAGTAATGGCTACCAAAAACACAGTTTTATAGGCAAGATTTTGAAGAGAGCAGGAGGACAAAGGTTCAAAAGGCGGGCCTGTAAGACCTTGGAGCACCACATTAAGATCCCATGGGGGAACTATGATCTGTTTTCTAGGATTCATCCTAGTTGCTGATGTTAAGAACCTTTTGATCCAGCGATGACCTGCCAGATCTTGATCAAAAAAGGAACTAAGTGCCGAGACCTGGACCTTGAGAGTACTGGGTCTAAGACCCATTTCTAAGCCTTTTTGTAAAAAATCTAAAATGTTAGGTATATTGGGCTTGAGAGGGTCTGGAAGGTTAGGCAAACAAAACGACGAAAACTTTTTCCAGATTTTGTTGTAGATGGCGTTGGTTACTGGCTTTCTCGATTTTTGGAGCGTCGCTATGACAGGGTCCGATAGTCCTTTTGCTTTCAAGACTTGGGCTTCAGTAACCACGCCGCTAAGTTCCATTTCTGAGGGTCTGCGTGGAGAATAGGACCCTGAGAGAGGAGATTGTTTTTTAGAGGTAACATTACCGGTCCATCCACTTGTAGTTGGATGATCAAGTTGAACCAACTTCTTTTGGGCCAAAAAGGAGCTATCAGGATAGTCGGAGTCCCTTCTATTCGTATCTTTCTTAGAACCTTTGCAAGGATTGGGATTGGCGGAAATGCATAGGCAAGCTGGAAGTGCCAATCTTGGACTAGGGCATCCACTCCTCTGGGATTGCCTCTTGGGTTCAAGGAAAAAAAGGTTTTGACTTTTGCGTTCTGATGAGAGGCAAAGAGGTCGACCTCTGGAAGACCCCACTTTTGTACTAGCATGTTGAACGTTTGAAGATCCAGGCTCCATTCGCCAGGATGAATGTCCTGGCGACTCAGGTAGTCTGCTTGAATATTTGCAGTCCCTTTTAGGTGAATTGCCGTCAGGGACAGTAAGTGTTTTTCGGCCCAATAAAAAATTCGAGCGGAGATCTTTTTCAAACTGAGGAATTTTGTACTGCCCTGGTGCTTGATATGAGCCACCGTGGTCATATTGTCCGAATAGATCTGGACATGTTGACCAGAAATCTGACGGCTTGCTACTATCAGGGCCTCTTCCACAGCTTTGAGCTCTCTGAAATTTGACGATTTCTCGCTGATTGACTGGTTCCAAAGACCTTGGTAAGGAACGTGATTTATTATGGCTCCCCAGCCCCTCCTGCTGGCATCTGTCTTGATCGTTGTTAGCGGAAGCTGAATCCAGCTCACACCCTTCAGGAGGTTTCTGGAATTCATCCACCATGTTAAGGATGCTTTCACTCGACCGGGTGTGTGAATCCTTTTTGTTAGAGTGCCAGGTCGACCATCCCACCTGTCTAGAATGTGGGTTTGGAGAATTCTCGAGTGAGCTCGAGCCCAAGCCACCGATTGTATGCAGGCTGACATGGAGCCTAAGAGAGACATTCCTTCTCGAAGAGTAGGAAATCTCGTCTCCTTGAATCTTCTGACTTTTGCTACTAATGGTAGCCTGTGATCGTCAGGGAGAAAGGACATCTGTTTTGTTGAGTCCAGAACTACACCCAAGAACTTTCTGGTTTTTGAGGGTTGAAGCTGAGACTTCTTCATGTTTGGAATCCAACCCAGAGACTTCAATATCTCCAAAGTGGTTGACACATGGGACATCAGGGTCATCTCGGTGGGGGCTACTATCAGGAGATCGTCCAGGTAGGGCACTATACAGACACCTTGACTCCGGATAAATGACACTGCCTCTGCCATGATCTTGGAGAATACTCTTGGTGCTGAGGAAATGCTGAAGGGAAGGACTCCAAACTGATAGTGCTCCACTCGATGACTCCCCTGTATCGCAAACCTGAGGTATTTTCTGTGTCTCGGGTGGATAGGAATGTGAAAATATGCATCCTGTAGGTCGATGGTTGCCATAAAGGAGTGATGTCCTATCAGAGGAATTGCAGATCTTACAGACTCCATCTTGAACTTGCGATATTTCACATGTTGGTTTAGACCTTTTAGGTTTATAATAATTCGTACATCCCCTGAGGGTTTGGGTACTAAGAATAGTCGGGAATAATGTCCTTTTCCCTGTTCCAGATGTGGAACTGGGGAGATCACATTTGATTCCATAAGATCCCTGAGACCCAATGTCAACAAATTGTGATCTTTTGAGGTTGGAAGGGTAGTAACTTTTAGACCCTGGGGGGGGGGGGGAAGAAATTAACTCTATCAATAGGCCCTCCTTGATGACATTGAGGACCCAGTGGGAACTGGTGATATTTTCCCACTGACCCACATATTTTGAGAGTCTCCCCCCTACCGGGTCGGAGTCATTGCTTGTCCTGTTGGGACTGTTGCTGCTGCTGCTGGGGGACAAAAATATTTTTCCCTCTACCCTTTGCGTAACTCCACCTGCCGGATTTGCCTTTCCCTCTTGCTTGAGGGGGTTGAGACTGTGGGGCACGGAAAAAACGTTTCCCCGGTTGTTTTTGCTCCGGGAGTGCCTGTTTCTTGTCAGTAGCCTTGTCAAGAATATCGTCTAAGGCCGGACCGAAAACATAATCTCCCTTAAAGGGTATAGCACACAACTTGGCCTTTGAGGTGATATCACCGCTCCATATTTTAAGCCAGAGGGCTCTTCTAGCAGAGTTGGAGAGTACGAGAGATCTGGCGGCCACTCGAACAGATTCTAGAGAAGCGTCAGCCAGAAACCCAGAGGCTCTATGCAGGATGGGAAGTGAATCTAATAATTCACCTCTTGGGGTACCCTGAGATATATGAGACTCTAATTTCTCCAACCAGCAGGAGAGGGCCCTGGCAACACAAGTGGAAGCGACATTGGCCTTAAGGATAGACGTAGAAGTTTCCCAAGACTTTTTTAGGAGGCTTTCAATCTTTCTGTCCATAGGATCCTTTAATTGTGAGGAATCCTCAAAAGGGAGTGCTGTTCTTTTGGCGACTCTAGCCACCTGCACATCAACTTTAGGAATGTCCAATTTGATCGTTTCACACTCTAGAGGAAATCTATGCTTCATCTCTGAAGGGGTACTGAGGCGTTTCTCAGGCTGTTCCCATTCCTGATTAATCATACTAACAATGTTAGTGTGCACCGGGAACCCCACTCTCTTCTCCGATCTGAGCCCACCAAACATCTGATCCTGTATGGACTGTGGTTCATATTCCTCTTCTAGGCCCATAGTATTAAGGACAGCAGATACTAGATCCTCAATGTAATCTGAGGAAAAGAGGTATTTCCTGACCTCAGCTTTAGGTGATACAGGATCTTCCCAGCCCACAGAAGAAGTATGGGAGAGGTCTGAATCAGAGTCCGATTCAACCACCTGAATTTTTCTCTTTTTAGCTGGGGAATGTGGTGGCGGAGGCGGAGGTGGAGGAGTAAAAGCTGCTAACGAAGATTGCACTTCCTGTTTTACTAAGGAGCGAATTTCATCCAGCAGAGATGGTTGCTCAGCTTTTACAATCCTGTCAGTACATGGCTGGCAGAGCTTTTTGTCCCAGTTAGGAGGGAATTTAGTAGAACAGACTGGGCACTTCTTTTTAATAGCGGCTTTAGGGGCAGACTTTTCTCCCTGAAACGGAAATGGAGAGAGGAGTGAGGACACTAAACCCCCTATAGGTACTACCTCCCGGATCCTATCCCTGCAAAACACTCACTGTAGCAGGGGTAGCGCTGGGCTCCGCAGACGCAGGGCACAAGGAACCATCCATACTGGGGAAATAGCCTTACCTCAGTGGTGGTTCAGCAGGGTTTAAGAACGCTGTCCTGCACCTGCCTCCAGCAATCAAGAGTTCCCCCTCCCCCTCCAGGATCCATGTGAGGGGACGCCATTAGTCCGACACGCCGGCCGGCGATCCCGGAAGAACCGGCTTCAGAGGTATGAAGGACCGGAAGTGACGCGCGAGACCGCCGACGTCACATCCGGAACGCCGAGCCGTCGATGGAGGGGGGAGAACGCCGGGCAGCTCATGGAGGAGCCCGGTGAGGGATCCCAGGCCTGCTTTGCCCTCGTGGCACCTGCAACCAGGACAACGGGAGCAGCAAAAGGAGGAGGCGGAACGCGACCACTGCTGCCCGGCTCTGACAGGCAAAGCCTGCATAAAGGTACCGCAGTCGCCGGCCACTACAGCACCTGGAGACCTCTCCCTGTCCCATGGGGAACAGGAAAGACACTGGCAGATGGGAGGTGGGAGGTCCTTTTAAACCTCTCTGTGTTTCCTGTTCCCCATTAGGGCAAAGAGACAACCTCCATATGCCGTCGTGGAAGGTGACTAGAGAAAAAACAATGTGTGTGCATGAGATTTCTGAAATCTCATAACTTTTGCTGGTCCTGTAAATGCAGCCTTTAATTTGCTAAAAGAAGACAATGTGTGAACAGAGCCTATGAAATCCCCCCCCCCCCCCCACAAACGAGCCTACCCAAGGGCCGTCATGTACCCTGATCTGTGCCTGGCACAGAACACTCTGCAGCGCTCTAGACTATGAACCTCCTATTCTGGGCCAGCTGCCCATGTGTGTGACTGAGCAAACTGCCCAGCTAAATGCTTTCCCTTCTCTGATAGGGAAACCTGCCCATCTGCAGGCTATGGACTTTAAGAGATCTTTTAGTGTCTCCTTAGGAAAGTGTGAAATTGTCTATTACGAGGACATTGAAAGGGAATTGTGTAATTTGCTCATATAATCCCAGATACCTGCTTATAGCAATATCCCACAAAATCCCAAAACATGGAAGCACATTATCTGCGGAAATGGCAATAACTAGCATTTTATTACATTTCTAAGTTCACTGGCCACTGGCCATTTTTAGACTCCAACTTCCAGAATCAGGAAATACACATGTATATGAGTCACGACCCTAACTTTTGTAGTGAAGCATCTAATGAGTATTGAGAAGGGAGGAGGAGCAGGTCAGCTGTGACATCACCTATTGTGATTGGTGGATCCTGCGTCATCAGCTGGTATAGAGGTGTTACATCATCATGTGATTGTAATCCTGCCTCTGATGTCAAAGAGCCTGCTGTAAACTCTCCCTGACAGAAAACGATGCACGCTTCTAAATAAGCCCAAGTGGCAATTGTGCAAATTGGCAGTTTTGTAATTTTGTTTTGAATTGAGGTTATACAAAAAAAAATCTAAAATTAAAAAAATAAATAAATGCATGGCATACAAAAAAAAATGATTTGAATAATAGATCTCTTTTTAAGGGCACATTACTTTTAAGGTCCACATATAAAAGTCGTGTTCGACTACTTTGCCTGAAATCTCAGCTAAAATAGGCTTTCTGTTGGTTGCCCAGTGTCACTGGACATGTAAGGCCAGGTTAAACAACTATAATGGACAATATGGATGTAACTGTATATGGCAGAGTAACCATTATGTCTGCTCTTTAAACAATCGTTCAACCAGCAACATATTTTAATCTACTGTGTATCGAGTCTTTATAGCAGAAAAGCGAAAGAAAAACAGACGAATGCTACATTTTTTATTTTCTTCCGAATATATTCACTACTAGAAGTCATTTATCAGAGAACACAAATGTGGACATGTTCTGTCCATGTACAAAGTCAACATATTGGAGCAGTGCATTCAAATATATCTGGGTACCCAACACACTAAAGTGAAGCGCCACCCTTTGGAGGTACTTTAATTATCGTTAGGAAAGCAAACAAACAATACCCTATAATAATAGTGCCATCATATTGGTCCCATCTGTCGACCGAACAATGCTTTGGTCGATCATTACGGCAGTCCATCTATCCCTTACAAATAAGTGCCTGTTGTGCCGACAGCGCCTGTGTTCTCTAGGTGAGAGCAGACACTCATCTCCAGGTGAACAGAGCCTTCAGCAGCCCAAATTAAACATGTCTGATCAACATCTTCCCTGACAGTCCGTTCTCCTGGGCTCCCATACACATCATTAGACTGTCGGCTGACTCGGTCAATATCGGCGGTTTCCGAGGACATTAATTTAATATGTATGGGCGGCTTTAGCAAGAAAAAACAATAGTGTAAAATACAGCTGCAAGCTGAATGTTTAGTAAAAAATTTTGCAACGATTTAAAAAAAAAAAAAAAAAAAGAACCAAAACAACTGAATGTTCAAAACCAAGTATAGTATGACAGGTAAAGTGGCTGTACAGTCAGACGAGGAGTGTACACTTATACCGTTACACAAATGTATTCATCATATCACTGCATCAATGGGAATTATAATGATCCAACCAATTGTGGGATCTCTGCAAGCAAAGACAATTTAGACATCTCTACTGAAAATACATACAAATGGAGGAAAATAACAAAAATTATCTATAAAAGATAAATGGTCATCTGTTTTCCATGGCAACTGAATTTTAAAATACTACGAAATGAGCTATAACAACAATACTCTGTCATTCAACAGAAAGGGAATTATCCGGATGCTCCTCTTCACAATCATATGTCGTATTATCACTTCAACTTATATGTGTTACCAGATTTTTTTGTTGAAATACTTATTCGTGTTTATCGATGCGCTACTTCTGACACTTGTCTGCATCCTTTACATGAACGTTCTAAAGCTCTGCAGATCGGCATATAGAATATTCTTCACTCTGTTCTACTAAAATTATGATTTCAATGCATCAAGGCTGCGGGGCCCAGACACCACAGGTTTTTTTTTATAAATGGGCAACTTAACAAAAGGTAGTCTCAAAGTAGCAAGTTATAACCTATCCGCTGGGCTCTGCAGTGCCCTCAGTCTAGTATGGACTAGTTAGCTGTGTTTTATTAACCCCTTAGGGACAGAGCCAATTTGGTACTTAATGACCGAGCCAATTTTTGCAATTCTGACCACTGTCACTTTATGAGGTTATAACTCTGGAACGCTTCAATGGATCCCGCTGATTCTGAGATTGTTTTTTCGTGACATATTGTACTTCATGTTAGTGGTAACATTTCTTCGATATTACTTGCGATTATTTATGAAAAAAACGGAAATATGGCGAAAATTTTAAACATTTTGCAATTTTCAAACTTTGTATTTTTATGCCCTTAAATCAGAGATATGTCACGAAAAATAGTTAATAAGTAACATTTCCCACATGTCTACATCAGCACAATTTTGTAAACAAAATTTTTTTTTGTTAGGGAGTTATAAGGGTTAAAAGTTGACCAGCAATTTCTCATTATTACAACACCATTTTTTTTTAGGGACCACATCACATTTGAAGTCATTTTGAGGGGTCTATATGATAGAAAATAACGAAGTGTGACACCATTCTAAAAACTACACCCCTCAAGGTTCTCAAAACCACATTCAAGAAGTTTATTAACCCTTTACGTGCTTCACAGGAACTGAAACAATGTGGAAGGAAAAAATGAACATTTAACTTTTTTTTGCAAACATCTTAATTCAGAACCATTTTTTTTATTTTCACATGTGTAAAAACAGAAATGTAACCATAAATTTTGTTATGCAATTTCTCCTGAATACGCCAATACCCCATATGTGTGGGTAAACCACTGTTTGGGCGCACCGCAGAACTTGGAAGTGGAGGAGCGCCGTTTGACTTTTTCAATGTAGAATTGGCTGGAATTGAGATCGGACGCCATGTCACGTTTAGAGAGTCTCTGATGTGCCTAAACAGTGGAAACTCCCCACAAGTGACACCATTTTGGAAACTAGACCCCTTAAGGAACTTATCTAGATGTGTGGTGAGAACTTTGAATGCCCAAGTGCTGCACAGAAGTTTAGAATGCAGAGTCATGAAAATAAAAAATATTTTTTTTTTCCACAAAAAAGATATTGTAGCCCCCAAGTTTTTATTTTCACAAGGGTAACAGGAGAAATTGGACCACTAAAGTTGTTGTTCAATTTATCCTGAGTACGCTGATGCCCCATATGTGGGGGGTAAACCACTGTTTGGGCGCACGGCAGAGCTCGGAAGGGAAGGAGCACCGTTTTGGAATGCAGACTTAAGGTACCGTCACACTTAGCGACGCTGCAGCGATACCGACAACGATCCGGATCGCTGCAGCGTCGCTGTTTGGTCGCTGGAGAGCTGTCACACAGACAGCTCTCCAGCGACCAACGATCCCGAGGTCCCCGGTAACCAGGGTAAACATCGGGTAACTAAGCGCAGGGCCGCGCTTAGTAACCCGATGTTTACCCTGGTTACCAGCGTAAAAAAACAAACAGTACATACTTACATTCAGCTGTCTGTCCCTTGCCGTCTGGTTCCTGCACTGACTGCTGGCCGTAAAGTGAAAGTGAAAGCACAGCACAGCGGTGAGTCACACAGCGGTGACTCACCGCTGTGGCTGTGCTCTGCTTTCACTTTACGGCCAGCAGTCAGTGCAGGAACCAGACGGCAAGGGACAGACAGCTGAATGTAAGTATGTACTGTTTGTTTTTTTACGCTGGTAACCAGGGTAAACATCGGGTTACTAAGCGCAGCCCTGCGCTTAGTTACCCGATGTTTACCCTGGTTACCAGTGAAGACATCGCTGAATCGGTGTCACACACGCCGATTCAGCGATATCTACGGGGAGTCCAGCGACAAAATAAAGTTCTGGACTTTCTTCCCCGACCAGCGATCTCCCAGCAGGGGCCTGATCGCTGCTGCCTGTCACACTGGACGATATCGCTAGCGAGGACGCTGCAACGTCACGGATCGCTAGCGATATCGTCTAGTGTGACAGTACCTTTAGATAGAATGGCCTGTGGGCGTTATGTTGCGTTTGCAGAGCCCCTGATGTACCTAAACAGTAGTAACACCCCACAAGTGACCCCGTTTTGGAAACTAGACCCCCCAAGGAACTTATATAGATGTGTGGTGAGAACTTTGAATGCCCAAGTGCTTCACAGAAGTTTATAATGCAGAGTCATAAAAAAAAAAAAAAATTTCCACAAAAAAGATTTTGTAGCCCCCAAGTTTTTATTTTCACAAGGGTAACAAGAGAAATTGGACCCCAGAAGTTGTTGTCCAATTTATCCCGAGTACGCTGATGCCCCATATGTGGGGGTAACCCACTGTTTGGGCGCACGGCAGAGCTCAGAAGGGAGGGAGCACCATTTGACTTTTTGAGCGCAAAATTGGCTGTCGTGTTTGTAGACCCCCTGATGTACCTAAACAGTGGAAACCCCCCAATTCTAGCTCCAACCCTAACCCCAACACACCCCTAACCCCAACCTGATCCATAATCCTAATCACTAACCCTAACCATAATCACAACCCTTACCCCAAAACAACCCTAATGTCAACCCTAACCATAACCCTAATCAAAACCCTAAATCCAACACACCCCTAATCCTAATCTCAACCCTAACCTCAAACCTAACCCTAATCCCAATACACCCCTAATCACAACCCTAACCCTAATCCCAAACCTAACCCTAATCCCAAGAATAACCCTAATGCCAACCCTAACCCTAATACCAACCCTAATCCAAACCCTAACCCTAATCCCAACTCTAACCCTAACTTTAGCCCCAACCCTAACCCTAAGGCTACTTTCACACTTGCGTCGTTTGGCATTCCGTCGCAATCCGTCGTTTTGGACAAGAAACGGATCCTGCAAATGTGCCCGCAGGATGCGTTTTTTGCCCATAGACTTGTATTGCCAACGGATCGTGACGGATGGCCACACGTCGCGTCTGTCGTGCACTGGATCAGTTGTGTTTTGGCGGACCGTCGGCACAAAAAAAGTTCAATGAAACGTTTTTATGTACGTCGCATCCGCCATTTCTGACCGCGCATGCGTGGCCGTAACTCCGCCCCCTCCTCCCCAGGACATAGATTGGGCAGCGGATGCGTTGAAAAACTACATCCGCTGCCCACGTTGTGCACAATTTTCACAACGTGCGTCGGTATGTCGGGCCGATGCATTGCGACGGCCCCGTACCGACGTAAGTGTGAAAGAAGCCTAACCCTAAATTTAGCGCCAACCCTAACCCTAAATTTAGCCCCAACCCAAACCCTAAATTTAGCCCTAGCCCTAACCCTAATTTTAGCCCCAACTGCTGTTCTCCTGCTGGCCGGAAGGATGGAGACAGATGGCGGGCGCACTGCGCATGCGCCCGCCATTTTCTTTTCCCCGGCAGCCAGGAGGAGCAGCAGGAGGACCCAGGGACACCGGTGAGTATGATAGGGTCCCCGAATCCCCCTATTTCTCTGTCCTCTGATGTGCGATCACATCAGAGGACAGAGAATTACACTTTGCTTCTTTTTTTTTTGCGGTCGCCGGTAAACAGTTAATTACCGGAGATCGCAAAACAGGGGTCGGTAAAACCGACCCCGATCATGCTCTTTGGGGTCTCGGCTACCCCTGGCAGCCGAGACCCCAAAGATTCTCCCGGGGTCGGCCGGCGGGCGCACTGCGCCCACCATTTTGAAGATGGCGGCGCCCACCGGGAGCCACGAGGAGCACCGGGGGAGACAGGTGAGTATCGGGGGGCGATCGGGGACCCCTTTTCTCTGATGTGCGATCACATCGGAGGACAGAGAAATTAAAAAGAAATTGCTTTTTTTTTTTTTGCGATCACCGGTAAACGGTTAATTTCCGGCGATCGCAAATGCGGGGTCGGTACAAAACCCCCCGAATCATGTTCTCTGGGGTCTCGGCTACCCCCGGCAGCCGAGACCCCGGAAAAAATCCGACTCTGGGGGGCGCTATTTACTTTTTCCAAAGTACCCTTAGGGGCCGCCGTTAAAAGGCGTATCGGCGGTCGCTAAGTGGTTAAACTAGTCATGGATACCATAGCTTGCCCATTAAGTATGTTGTGAATAGATATGTACAAATGTAATTTATCAGTCTGAGCCAGCTTTTATTTTCCAGCATTTGGAGCATTCAAGGAAGACATAAAATAGAATAAACCTCTTTAGGACACGCTAACTCGGTATTTCGTCAGTATCTGTAAGCCAAAATCAGGAGAGGAACAGTATAATAGGAACACATCCCACTTTTGTATTTATCAGCCACTCCTGGTTTTGGCTTTCAAATGCGGAGGTGAAATACTGATAGAGTGAACGTGATCGTAAAGTCATCATCAAGAAATGACCTATTGTTCCCATAGATTGTAAGCTTGCGAGCAGGGCCCTCACTCCTTCTGGTCTGTACAAGTCCCGTCTAAAATTCGATGAAGAACATGTTGGTGCTATAGAAATAAAAATGATTACTAATCAGTAGTGATGAGCGAGCGTGCTCAGGTGAGGTGTTATCCAAGCGCTAAACAAGTGACTTAAGTGAGCTCGAATCATATGTTTGAGTCCCTGTATGTCTTGTGGCTGTTCAACAGCTACAACACATGCAGAGATGGTCTAACAAACAGGCAATCCCTGCATTTCTCTGTTCAACAGCCGCGGAGACGCCAACATATTATTCAAGCACGCCGAAGACACTGTTAGCACACGAGCATGCTCAGATAACACCTTATCAGAGTACGTTCACTCATCACTATTAATCAGGTCTTAAGAGTTTCATGCAATTTATTTTTTATTTTTTAAAAAGCCATTTTTTCATATCACAATCTTTAATTTAAAAATAAAATTAATAACCTTTCAATTTTACACTGGTTTTGTGGGCTTTTATCAATGGCCTTTTAAAATAAAGTTTTAAGCAAGTATTTTATAAAAAACTAGATGGTGGCCCGATTCTAACGCATCGGGTATTCTAGAATATGCATGTCCACGTAGTATATTGCCCAGCCACGTAGTATATTGCCCAGCCACGTAGTATATTGCCCAGTCACGTAGTATATTGTCCAGCCACATAGTATATTGCCCAGCCACATAGTATATTGCCCAGCCACGTAGTATATTGCCCAGCCACGTAGTATATTGCCCAGCCACGTAGTATATTGCCCAGCCACGTAGTATATTGCCCAGTCACGTAGTATATTGCACAGCCACGTAGTATATTGCACAGCCACGTAGTATATTGCACAGCCACGTAGTATATTGCACAGCCACGTAGTATATTGCACAGCCACGTAGTATATTGCACAGCCACGTAGTATATTGCACAGCCACGTAGTATATTGCACAGCCACGTAGTATATTGCACAGCCACGTAGTATATTGCACAGCCACGTAGTATATTGCACAGCCACGTAGTATATTGCACAGCCACGTAGTATATTGCCCAGCCACGTAGTATATTGCCCAGCCACGTAGTATATTGCCCAGCCACGTAGAATATTGCACAGCCACGTAGTATGTAGTATATTGGCCAGCCACGTAGTATATTGCCCAGTAATGTAGTATATTGGCCAGTGACATAAAATAAACATATACTCACCTTAGTCCTGGCTCCTGTGTACTGTGTACGGTGCACGCGGCAGCTTCTGGTGCCAGGGTTTGGTATGACTGAGCGCAGGACCTGTGATGTCGTGGTCACATGACCGTGACGTCATGGCAGGTCCTTCTCACGCAGGACCTGTGATGACGTCGCGGTCACATGACCGTGACGTCATGGCAGGTCCTTCTCCCATAGCATCCTTAGCACCGGAGCCTGCCGGCGGACAGGACGCGACGTCGGAGGGTGAGAATAACGTTTTTTTATTATTATTATTATTTGTAACATTAGACTATTGATGCTGCACATGCAGCATCAATAGTAAACACCGGGTTAATAGCTGCGTAACCGGAGTGTAACGCTGGCATTAACCCTGTGTGAGGGCTGACTGGATGACTGGAGGGGAGTATGGAGCTGGCACTGACTGCAAGGAGAAAAAAAAGCGGCCATATTGCCGCCGGACTGTGGCCGTCGCTGATTGGTCGTGGGCGTTTTGCCACGACCAATCAGCGACTTGGATTCCATGACAGACAGAGGCCGCGACCAATGAATATCTGTGACAAAAAGACAGACGGAAGTGACCCTGAGACAATTATATAGTAGGATGTTGGCAACAATGTTGTTCCAGATCAAAAACTTTAGTAAAAAAAAAAAAAAAATTAATCTTTGAATATTTATACTGGTTACTAGTCTTTTTTCCGGAAACACAACAAGTACATTAGCTACAGTGAAGAGACTCAATCCCTATCTTTTGTATTGAAGCATCTAATGAGCGTGCGTAAAGGTCATTGTGAAGGGAGGAGGAGCGGGGTCAGCTGTGACATCATCTATTGTGATTAGTGGATTCTGTCTTGTCTGCCATGTATGCAGGTATTATCTGTCATTCCCATGCCATAAAAAGTAGGAGTCTAAAACAATCCCCAGTGGGTAGTGGGAACATTGCAAGATTAGTAATTTTTTGTTTTAAAAATTGTAATACACAAAAAAACAAATATTTTAAAAAATAAATTAAATACCGGTACATACAAGAAAAAATAATATTTTAAAAATAGGTTCCCTTTAAGAGGACATCTCAAAATAGCATTAAAAATAGGTATTCGCAAAAAAGATGCAAGAGAATTTGTCACAGGAAATCTGGTCCTGACACGGGGTAGGTTTTCTCAAAGAGGTGGCCTTTTGGGAGCGATTTTGGCGTGTACTACATCAAGGTCAAATGACTTCTATGGACAACATGGATAGGGAATTTGCCCTCACTAAGTTCATATACACAAGGTGGTTTAAAACAAAAAACACGCTATAAGGCAAGTTAGACGAAAAAGATTTCATCACAGGGCTACTCATTTTCAAGGGATGGAATGAAGCGCAGATAACAAGCTTCTGCTCTAGAATATTAATGGTGCCAACCAACTCCCATTATTATTTGAAGACTCAGAGGAAGAGAGATTCAGGCGAAATGGCTGGCAGCCACATTTGTCTCCACATTTCTGTTTACAAAAGCCGCAATAAGTGATGTTTTAACAAAGTGGTGATTGTCCCAACTTTCTTTGCATTTGATTCCATTATTATATCTGCAGACACCCTTCCCTACATTCAGCACCTACAACACATCCACCATCTTTTTAATAGCTAGAAATAATGTCTGGTATTAGCTCAGCTTAATGGAGCCGAGCTGCAATGATCCTGGTCGATTTCTGAAGAAGCCATGTTTCTTTAGTCTTCTACAAACCCTTTGAATATCAGCTAAACCAAAAACTGATCACAATCGCTGCTATTACTTTAACCCCTCTGTGACCTTAGACGTACTATCCCGTCGAGGTGCCCTGGGCTTATCTGACCCTGGACGGGATAGTACGTCATAGCCGATCGGCCGCGCTCACGGGGGGAGCGCGGCCGATCGCGGCCGGGTGTCAGCTGCTTATCGCAGCTGACATCCGGCACTATGTGCCAGGAGCGGTCACGGACCGCCCCCGGCACATTAACCCCTGGCACACCGCGATCAAAGATGATCGCGATGTGCCGGCGGTGCAGGGAAGCACCGCGCAGGGAGGGGGCTCCCTGCGGGCTTCCCTGAGACCCCCGGAGCAACGCGATGTGATCGCGTTGCTGCGAGGGTCTCACCTCCCTCCCTGCTCCCTCCAGCCCCGGATCCAAGATGGCCGCGGATCCGGGTCCTGCAGGGAGGGAGGTGGCTTCACAGAGCCTGCTTAGAGCAGGCACTGTGAAGCAGCCTGCACTGCTCTCAGATCAGTGATCTGACAGAGTGCTGTGCAAACTGTCAGATCACTGATCTGTGACGTCCCCCCCTGGGGCAAAGTAAAAAAAAAATTTCAAAATATTCCAAAATAATGAAAAAAAAAAAAAAATATTATTCCCATAAATACATTTCTTCATCTAAATAAAAAAAAAAACCCCAATAAAAGTACACATATTTAGTATCGCCACGTCCATAACGACCCGACCTATAAAACTGTCCCACTAGTTAACCCCTTCAGTAAACACCGTAAGAAAAAAAAAAAAAAAAACGAGGCAAAAAACAAAGTTTTATTATCATACCGCCGAACAAAAAGTGGAATAACACGCGATCAAAAGGACAGATATAAATAACCATGGTACCGCTGAAAACGTCATCTTGTGCCGCAAAAAACGAGCCGCCATACAGCATCATCAGCAAAAAAATAAAAAAGTTATAGTCCTGAGAATAAAGCGATGCAAAAATAATTATTTTTTCTGTAAAATAGTTTTTATCGTATAAAAGCGCCAAAACATAAAAAAATGATATAAATGAGGTGTTGCTGTAATCGTACTGACCCGAAGAATAAAACTGATTTATCAATTTTACCAAACGCGGAACGGTATAAACGCCTCCCCCAATAGAAATTCATGAATAGCTGGTTTTTGGTCATTCTTCCTCACAAAAATCGGAATAAAAAGCGATCAAAAAATGTCACGTGCCCGAAAATGTTTTCAATAAAAACGTCAACTCGTCCCGCAAAAAACAAGACCTCACATGACTCTGTGGACCAAAATATGGAAAAATTATAGCTCTCAAAATGTGGTAACGCAAAAAATATTTTTTGCAATAAAAAGGGTCTTTCAGTGTGTGACGGCTGCCAATCATAAAAATCCGCTAAAAAACTCGCTATAAAAGTAAATCAAACCCCCCTTCATCACCCCCTTAGTTAGGGAAAAATAAAAAAAAATGTATTTATTTCCATTTTCCCATTAGGGCTAGGGTTAGGGCTAGGGTTAGGGTTAGGGCTAGGGTTAGGGTTAGGGTTGGGGCTACAGTTAGGGTTGGGGCTAAAGTTACGGTTAGGGTTTAGATTACATTTACAGTTGGGAATAGGGTTGGGATTAGGGTTAGGGGTGTGTCAGGGTTAGAGGTGTGGTTAGGGTTACTGTTGGAATTAGGGTTAGGGGTGTGTTTAGATTAGGGTTTCAGTTATAATTGGGGGGTTTCCACTGTTTCGGCACATCAGGGGCTCTCCAAACACGACATGGCGTCCGATCTCAATTCCAGCCAATTCTGCGTTGAAAAAGTAAAACAGTGCTCCTTCCCTTCCGAGCTCTCCTGTGTGCCCAAACAGGGGTTTACCCTCACATATGGGGTATCAGCGTACTCAGGACAAATTGGACAACAACTTTTGTGGACCAATTTCTCCTGTTACCCTTGGGAAAATACAAAACTGGGGGCTAAAAAATAATTTTTGTGGAAAAACAAAAAGATTTTTTATTTTCACGGCTCTGCGTTATAAACTGTAGTGAAACACTTGGGGGTTCAAAGTTCTCACAACACATCTAGATAAGTTCATTGAGGGGTCTAGTTTCCAATATGGGGTCACTTGTGGGGGGTTTCTACTGTTTAGGTACATTAGGGGCTCTGCAAACGCAATGTGACGCCTGCAGACCATTCCATCTAAGTCTGCATTCCAAATGGCGCTCCTTCCCTTCCGAGCCCTCCCATGCGCCCAAACGGTGGTTCCCCCCCACATATGGGGTATCAGCGTACTCAGGACAAATTGGACAACAACTTTTGGGGTCCAATTTCTCCTGTTACCCTAGGGAAAATACAAAACTGGGGGCTAAAAAATAATTTTTGTGGGAAAAAAATTTTGTTTTATTTTTATGGCTCTGCATTATAAACTTCTGTGAAGCCCTTGGTGGGTCAAAGTGCTCACCACACATCCAGATAAGTTCCTTAGGGGGTCTACTTTCCAAAATGGTGTCACTTGTGGGGGGTTTCAATGTTTAGGCACATCAGTGGCTCTCCAAACGCAACATGGCGTCCCATCTCAATTTCTGTCAATTTTGCATTGAAAAGTCAAACGGCGCTCCTTCCCTTCCGAGCTCTCCCATGCGCCCAAACAGTGGTTTACTGCCACATATGGGGTATCAGCGTACTCAGGACAAATTGGACAACAACTCTTGAGGTCCAATTTCTTCTCTTACCCTTGGAAAAATAAAAAATTGGGGGCAAAAATATAATTTTTGTGAAAAAATATGATTTTTTATTTTTACGGTTCTGCATTATAAACTTCTGTGAAGCACTTGGTGGGTCAAAGTGCTCACCACACCTCTAGATAAGTTCCTTAGGGGGTCTACTTTCCAAAATGGTGTCACTTGTGGGGGGTTTCAATGTTTAGCCACATCAGGGGCTCTCCAAACGAAACATGGCGTCCCATCTCAATTTCTGTCAATTTTGCATTGAAAAGTCAAACGGCGCTCCTTCCCTTCCGAGCTCTCCCATGCGCCCAAACAGTGGTTTACTGCCACATATGGGGTATCAGCGTACTCAGGACAAATTGGACAACAACTTTTGGGGTCCATTTTCTCCTGTTATCCTTGGTAAAATAAAACAAATTGGAGCTGAAGTAAATTTTTTGTGTAAAAAAGTTAAATGTTCATTTTTATTTAAACATTCCAAAAATTCCTATTAAACACCTGAAGGGTTAATAAACTTCATGAATGTGGTTTTGAGCACCTTGAGGGGTGCAGTTTTTAGAATGGTGTCACACTTGGGCATTTTCTATCATATAGACCCCTCAAAATGACTTCAAATGAGATGTGGTCCCTAAAAAAAAATGGTGTTGTAAAAATGAGAAATTGCTGGTCAACTTTTAACCCTTATAACTCCCTAACAAAAAAAAAAATTGGTTCCAAAATTATGCTGATGTAAAGGAGACATGTGGGAAATGTTACTTATTAAGTATTTTATGTGACATATCTCTGTGATTTAATTGCATAAAAATTCAAAGTTTTAAAATTGCGAAATTTTCAAAATTTTCGCCAAATTTCCGTTTTTTTCACAAATAAACGCAGGTAATATCAAAGAAATTTTACCACTATCATGAAGTACAATATGTCACGAGAAAACAATGTCAGAATCACCAGGATCCGTTGAAGCGTTTCGGAGTTATAACCTCATAAAGGGACAGTGGTCAGAATTGTAAAAATTGGCCTGGTCTTTGACGTGCAAACCACCCTTGGGGGTAAAGGGGTTAAGTTGATAGGTTCACATTAGGGCAGCTCTACATTAGTACATCATTCTACTTACCTTTTTTAATACACTGTCTAATGTTTCTGGACGGCTGATATCAAAACAGATGAGCACAGCATCAGATTCTGGGTACGCCAGAGGACGGACATTGTCATAATACGCTGAGCCTGCAAATGGAGAAACACATTAGCCAATTCCATTCAATGTCTATATATCTTATCCCTGAGCTAAGAGAGATTAGTAAATGTCTTTCTATCACTTACACATTATAATACAGCAATAAAACTTTCAGGAGAAAAAACATTAAGGTCCTGCACTCATGGGTAGAAATGAAAGCATTATTATAAGCTGTCCAGCACATCGTGCCCAAAGTCCTTTATGCTGTACTGCAGATAATTGGGTTTTACTGAACCCTTTGGCCTTTTTTGGCGTCGACCATCTTTCAAAGGCAGCTGTATGTACGGAGCACCTTCCTGCCTGCACCAGAGGGAGACCTCAATGAAGGCAATTTCCAAACTGAAATCTTTCGGTTTCTTCATCTCCAATGCTGTTAGCAATTATAGTTTCTTAGGCACAATGGATGGAGAAAACACTAAAGAGACTACTTTTAAGTTGATTTTGTTAAGAGATGCCATATATTAGATCAGAGGATGTCCAAACATACTGGACCTCCACAAAACTGCTTTGATGCCAACTTCCTGAACTTCCATTGACGTGACAGTGGTGCTATGACAAGCGCCACAGCCCTTTTATGGTTTACCAAGCACTGCAAGCACTCAGCGGTTGTGTCTAAAAATGATCTGCAGTACTGCAAAAAGAAAAGAGTAGAAAAGAGCTGCAGTGCCAGGCACAGCCACTGACGGATGTTTGCTATGTGAAGTAAACAGGCAACGAAGCCCCTTCACTTAGCTGATGGTGGGGACAGGACTGCCATCTGGGCATTACTGCCCTTACTGGTGTATGGGGCCCGGTGAGCAAAAGCAAAGAGGGAGGACCTGAACTCAGTCCAGGCCCCTCCTCTTTTGCTTCTGCTCACTGGGCCCCCAGTGTATAATAATGTATTGTGCGCCAGCGCACCACACATCTCGATGCAGGGAGCTTTCCTGGACCTCCACAATCATCAAAACAGAATGGCAACGCAGCTCCAGGGGAGCTCCCGCCACCTTCTCTCTGACATGCTGGTGACACCACCAATGTGATGACATCATAGGCATGTACATGTGCCAGGATATTAGAAGTGGAGCTGCAGGGGATCATATGAGATGTAAATATGAAAAACTTTTTTTTAATAAAATTAATTAAATGGGTGTAGGGGGAGCAAATTATGATGAATTGAGGGAGGGGATAGGGGGCAATAAATGATGAAGTATTGAGGCAACATAATGAATAGGGAATAGGGGGTGGGTGACAGCAAATGATGAATCCAAGGTGGAAGGTAGAGAGAGCAAATGATGAAATGAGGGTGGGGGACAGCAAATGATAATGAATTGACAGTAAAGGTGGGGAGAGCACATAATGATCAATGGGGGTGGAGTAAAGGATTATATATTGAATGTAGGGGAGGTCAAAATAGGACAAATTGGGAGATGGGGGAGAGTAAATTTCGTATTGGGTGTGGAGGAAACCAAATGAATTGAGGGTGGGGGAGAGCAGTTGATATGAGGCTGGAGGTGGGAGAGCGGACATAAAAATGAGTTGAGGTGGAGGGGGCCACGTAAATATCAGGAATCGTGGGAGCGGGAAGTACAAAGTGGGGGGTTTGAGGATGCAGTAGTGTGACTGGTAATGAAGTGGGGAAGTACAATTGCTAATTGATTTGTATATTTATTGTGTAAGGTAAGTGCCCCTTTATATTTAGTGGGGGCACAGTGGTGGATTACAATTTATATTTGGAATGGTAGGTTGCATAATAACTACCGTAATTATATATTAATTGTGGGTTCAGCTTTGTAGTGTAGACGTTCGTGGACAAGTATGGAATGTGCTCTGGAAAGAATGCTCCAGATAACTTATTTTCTGCAGAGATGAGTCCTAGCTGGAAGGAGTAATGGCAGTCTGTTCTGGATGAAGAATAAAAGGGAAGATGAAGAACTTCTACTAGAGACGTCACAGGAGAGTCAGTGTGTTACCGGTACACACTGTATACTTTATACAGAGCTCCTGTGTATAATGACACCGGTGATCATTGTATTACCAAAAATGTTGCCAATATGGGGCCTTGAGAACACTGGAGGCATCCCTGGGTGGGGGTGCTGAGAGTTGGACGTCTGATATTGATCGGATTAGGGTAAAGAAGTGTTTTTATCCCCTACCCCCACCCTACACAGCAGTACCACTGCCTATGTGTCAGCATGTGTAAAATTAGAAACTCAATGCAGCCAATCAATTCACAAGTGAATGATCCGTCTTAATTGCGGACTATAGACTGACATCAATAGTGGTCAATAACTTGCCAGTAGAAAGTCAAGTCAGTCAAGGAGAAAGTGAGATTTCTATTACAATGTGTGTCTAAGTGCAAAATCTCCATGTGTTTCTTTATACTGCAGATCTATAAATGCCTCCTTTTCTCCATATCATTACATGAAAAAAATGGCAAGAAGACATGTCAAAAAAAGGAAAACTAAATATAAAACAAGTTATGCAGTAAACTTGAAATTTACTCACAGCTTGTAAAAACACTCCAATCTTTTATTGATAGTTCACATGAAATACCACACGTTAAGATTAAGTGTTACAATAGCACAAATCACCTCAAATTGAACCCAACACACAGTAAGCAGAATGCAGTCACAAAAGCTATGTCCAGAGAGCCAGCAGCAGAGAGACTATACATCCACATTGGACATTATTGCAATATAACTGCACAGGCACTAGAGGTCCATTCTCTCTGGGCCACAAGCAGAACCTCCACGTGAGTCAGACTGTCCCCGCCACGTTCCACTTCCCTCCTTCAATTCATCCTTAAATATTGTAAGACTGCCCCCCTCATCCATATATAGTGCTAGACTATGCCTATGGAAAATGCCCAAATGGTGACAAAAACACCACTTTGTTCTTCACCTTGAAAACCACTAGGCTTTCGCCTTGAAAACTGCCAGGCTGCTCTCTGAATAGAATGGCCCCATGAATAGCTCAGAGGTCCCCCATTGACTAATGCCAGGTGGCCCAGTTTGTCATCATGTCACTTCATCTCCTGATAGTGATCTTTGTCATTCTCTTCGGCTCCAGGAGATTGCCATGCTAAGAAACAGTTTTCGTGAGAATTAGCTATGCGAATTAAACACTGTTCCCAACGTTCAACTTTCAGAACAATGGCATGGCCACTGTTATAGGAGGTATGGCACTTGGCCAGCAGGCAGCCATTTCTCTGATTTTGAGTTTTGCAATTTCATCTTATTATGACCTTGTGATACATAATGCTTTCTATAAATACACAAATAAAATTGTGATATACTAGAGGTGCTCCAATAAGTGAATGACAAGTCAACTAGTCACGGACACAAAGCTTCTTCCCCACCTTATATTTTGTGGCGCCAAATAATCTAGAAAGAAATGAACATAATTATCCCAAACAACAATCATTTCAATTGGACCATTAAAAGAAATCATTGCAAGTATGATAACCGCAATATATGATCATGTAGTAGAAAAGTGTCTTTTCTGTTTGCAAGTTACTTCTTCTAGACAGGCGTCCCTTCTTATTAAACTGCTTCTTGCCCAATTCATTTTGACACATGATGGAAAACACAAGAGTTGACACTTTTCATAACTGGAATTTGGCTGCGAGCACAAACCACCAAAGAGTGAAATCATTTTCGGTGCATAAAAGCATACCTGTGACATATACACACAGACCTTGCCTTGTATAATCACAGAAAGTCAACCCGAGCTGAGCAATCAGGTCAGACTGGATAGTTGCCTGCAGGAAGCTTATATCCCAACCTCCCGTGCTGCAGACACACATAGCAACATAATACATGAGAGACAACACACGTCAAATCTAATCTCAAAGTAAATGGAACCTGGATAACACCGCAAATTCGCCCACAATCGTTGACTCGAGATAGGAAAGGTGACACCCGGTCTGTACCGCTTCTCCTCAAAAATGTCATTAAAGAGTATGAGAAATGGCTGTGACTTGTTGTCTGTCAAGATTAAAGTCCTACTCGGCAATAACTTCCATATATCGGTATCTGGGTAAGCCAACGTCAACCAATATGGCACCATTAGAGTCCCAGTATAGGTCGTCATGCATTGATATTATGCACCTCTATACTCATGAATTTCCAACATTTGCTGACAAAGCTTGTAGGGACCTGCTATGAGGCAATGTCAGCCAAATATTGGCGGTCACCAGGGTTGTGAAACTAGCAAAGCTCCTGTATTTCCATACTCATGACTTCAGCTCGAACGTCTTCAAAAACAGATCATGCATAACTAGTATTACCAAACTGAACGTGCCGTATAGAGAAGAATGATAGCATGTGTTCCCTGTGTTCACTCCAAAGACGTACTTACAGGTGCTGGAGTTGAAGTTGGCACATTATTTTACTGACCATCTGTGACTTCAGACTCCACTCCTGGTGGTCACTCAAGTTTGACAAATAGCTATGGCGGAGACGCATCTAGACAGCTTCACATCTCACTCTTCTTATTCCTATTCTGTGGGGAAATGCTCAGAAATTCGCAAATTTAAATGGAATGACTCAGCAGAAAATTACCTATTTATAGATCAGGTTTTTGTTAATATTTTTTTTTCTGCATATACGTATCTATGCCTATTCTGTACATATGTAATTATGTATATTTATACATACCTAATAGTGGGGGCGGGAATAAAATTATAAACATTTAGAAACCTTGCAATTTTCACACTCGTGACTGAGGCTATTCTACACTTATTCCTCGTGTTCCTTCAGGAAATCCACATACAGGTCCTTCTCAAAAAATTAGCATATAGTGTTAAATTTCATTATTTACCATAATGTAATGATTACAATTAAACTTTCATATATTATAGATTCATTATCCACCAACTGAAATTTGTCAGGTATTTTATTGTTTTAATACTGATGATTTTGGCATACAACTCCTGATAACCCAAAAAACCTGTCTCAATAAATTAGCATATCAAGAAAAGGTTCTCTAAACGACCTATTACCCTAATCTTCTGAATCAACTAATTAACTCTAAACACATGCAAAAGATACCTGAGGCTTTTATAAACTCCCTGCCTGGTTCATTACTCAAAACCCCCATCATGGGTAAGACTAGCGACCTGACAGATGTCAAGAAGGCCATCATTGACACCCTCAAGCAAGAGGGTAAGACCCAGAAAGAAATTTCTCAACAAATAGGCTGTTCCCAGAGTGCTGTATCAAGGCACCTCAATGGTAAGTCTGTTGGAAGGAAACAATGTGGCAGAAAACGCTGTACAACGAGAAGAGGAGACCGGACCCTGAGGAAGATTGTGGAGAAGGACCGATTCCAGACCTTGGGGAACCTGAGGAAGCAGTGGACTGAGTCTGGTGTGGAAACATCCAGAGCCACCGTGCACAGGCGTGTGCAGGAAATGGGCTACAGGTGCCGCATTCCCCAGGTAAAGCCACTTTTGAGCTACAGAGAAGCAGCACTGGACTGTTGCTAAGTGGTCCCAAGTACTTTTTTCTGATGAAAGCAAATTTTGCATGTCATTCGGAAATCAAGGTGCCAGAGTCTGGAGGAAGACTGGGGAGAAGGAAATGCCAAAATGCCTGAAGTCCAGTGTCAAGTACCCACAGTCAGTGATGGTGTGGGGTGCCATGTCAGCTGCTGGTGTTGGTCCACTGTGTTTCATCAAGGGCAGGGTCAATGCAGCTAGCTATCAGGAGATTTTGGAGCACTTCATGCTTCCATCGGCTGAAATGCTTTATGGAGATGAAGATTTCATTTTTCAGCACGACCTGGCACCTGCTCACAGTGCCAAAACCACTGGTAAATGGTTTACTGACCATGGTATTACTGTGCTCAATTGGCCTGCCAACTCTCCTGACCTGAACCCCATAGAGAATCTGTGGGATATTGTGAAGAGAAAGTTGAGAGACGCAAGACCCAACACTCTGGATGAGCTTAAGGCCGCTATTGAAGCATCCTGGGCCTCCATAACATCTCAGCAGTGTCACAGGCTGATTGCCTCCATGCCACGCCGCATTGAAGCAGTCATTTCTGCCAAAGGATTCCCGACCAAGTATTGAGTGCATAACTGAACATTATTATTTGATGGTTTTTTTGTTTGTTATTAAAAAACACTTTTATTTGATTGGATGGGTGAAATATGCTAATTTATTGAGACAGGTTTTTTGGGTTATCAGGAGTTGTATGCCAAAATCATCAGTATTAAAACAATAAAAGACCTGACAAATTTCAGTTGGTGGATAATGAATCTATAATATATGAAAGTTTAATTGTAATCATTACATTATGGTAAATAATGAAATTTAACACTATATGCTAATTTTTTGAGAAGGACCTGTATATCAGCCACAATGAACAGGATCAGACCTCATCTTTTGTGTTGGGCATCTAATGAGCGTGTGAAAAGGTAATTGTGATGTGAGGGAGAGCGGTGACATCACCTATTGTGAATGGTGCCTCCGATTTACCCTTCATTGTAATCCAACCTGGTATGATAAAGAAACTGCTGTTAGATTGGCCCCCAGTGGCCAGTGTGAAAATTGCAAGATTTGTAATTTTTATTTATTTTTATAAATGCAGGATAAGATATGAAAAAAAAGTCAAAATATAAAAAGAAAAAGGAGTATATCTATACTGCTAAAATCAGGGTTGTGTTAAATGCTAGCCATTTTGGATAAGATTCCCTTTAAACTGGTCTCAGCCTATTGTTTGTCGGGCATTCCAACTTCCTATCCGTTTTAGGATTTAAATGGTATTACACTTCTGATCACATTTGAGATGTTCAGTGGTGAGGTAAAGGAGTCTAGGGTGAAGGCCACGTTCACACAGTCAGTTTTTGGTCAGTATTTTACATCAGTATTTGAAAGCCAAAACGTGGCTATAGGCGGCTTCTATGCCCTGAAACTACATTAATATGTAGCCATATGTTTTCTGTAAGACTGAAGGTTTTATATCAAATACAACCAGAGTTAAATATGTTCTAACAATCTGAGTATCCAGACGATAAGAAATTGTCAGGACATAATGTAAACTACGGTACTAAGTTATAACTTTCTTTCGCACCGGTTAATGCACCTGTCCTGTGCTGTCCAGCCATCAGTCACTGCCATAAATTTATACAGAGACATTATTACATTGTAAACTGGCATGAGCAAGGTCCCTCATTACCGCTCGCTGTATCCGTGATATATGATCATAAATACAGGATCATAAAAGTAATAACTGCTGTCACCCAAAGCATGGTGGCCATTTCAAAATGAGAAGAAACAAGTGTTTTACAAGGCACATTAAAGGGTTAATGGTCTGGAAAGTCACATCTGCCTCTTTCCTATATCCATAAGCACAATGATGGCTAACCTGGCGAGAAGAGACAAAGTGCTAAATTATGTATGACCCCACATCCGGGCAGGGACGGGCGATACGCACAGCAGGTGACAGCTGCAGGATGACACTAAGTGGCAAAGTGGTTTTCAGAGTCAACAGTCGGGTGGGTAGAAAAAGTAAGAAAACAGAGGTCAAGGACTGAATGAGAAGGGTGAACAAATACATTGGCTTCTGACTATTTTTTAAAGACTTAATTAGTAACAAGGAAACATATTTAAAAAAGCAAAGCTATAATAAAGCTAATGACATTTTTTCTAGGGAGACTGGGCAAAAAAAATATTATCACAATTACCACTGGTAGAAGAGTAAGCACCCGGCTACGGCAGGAAAACAACTCAACTGAAGGCGTCATGCCAATAATAGTATTAGAGAAGAAAAAAAGCAGTGCTTCCAGTATAACAGTGCCACCTAGTGCTCAGTTTATAGCGAAGTACTCATACTTCCATACTACAAAACAAATAAATTGTATACAATCTCCACTGTATTTCTAGATCTCAAATTACCGTAACAGACCATGGTATGGCCATGGGTCCAGCACTCCCTAAGGGACCCCAACCCCTACACATTATTGGAGCACAACTGACAGGACCTAGAGGATAAAACCGGATTTTCCCCCATTACGGTCTTGTTTGAAGTTGTAGAAGGAATAATTAGCTACATTGCATAGTGTGACAGTGTGAGGTGTGTGAAAATCCGCAGCCTTCTGTAGAAATTCATTAACTCTACTACTAGATTGACACAGGGATGCAAAGTGAATGACAAGAGAACATCATCTAATTGTATGCTGGATACCAACAATGATTTCATGCACTTTACAATGACACCGCTACTATCATGGTAGATGTCCTAAGTAAATCCATAATCAGATAGACCACTTCCGTCATGCTCTCTATGGTCCATCCTACTCCAAAAGGGACCCTACATTCCAAACCACTTCCCCTTATTCACATTTTATCTACCGGAAGGTATTTTACGTGCTGTGGAATAAATGTATATATATATCCGAAAAAAGAAACAAGGTGGCACTCACAGCCTGTATAAAATGTTCTAATCATTCTCTCGCTGCAATATTTTAAAGAAATGAAATAAATGTATGTTTTACACAGATGGCGAGTGCCACCTTTTTCTGGACATTTGTTTAATCTTTTTTCAGGTGTGCACCCAAATTCTTTTTTTTGACCGGTATCTTTGTGCTGTCTCATGAGGCATAAGTGGCAGTTCTTTTAGGGATGTGGTGCCGCTGCTGTGTATGTGTGTACATATGTGCGTGTACGTATATGCGTGTACATACAGAGGGGGAAATAAGTATTTGATCCCTTGTTGACTTTGTAAGTTTGCCCACTGACAAAGACATGAACAGTCTATAATTTTAAGGGTAGGTTAATTTTAACATTGAGAGATCAGAAAATCACATTCAGCAAGGGAACAAATAATTATTTCCTTCACTGTATGCGTGTGTACACGTGTGTGTGTGAGAGAGTGTGTGTGTGTGTGTGTGTTAGGGTACCGTCACACAGTGGCATTTTGATCGCTACGACGGCACGATTTGTTACGTTCCAGCGATATATCCGTGACGTTCCAGCGATCTCGCTGTGTCTGACACGCTCCTGCGATCAGGGACCCCGCTGAGAATCGTACGTCGTAGCAGATCGTTTGAAACTTTCTTTCGTCGTCTAGTGTCCCGCTGTGGCGGCATGATCGCATGGTGTAACAAAGGTGTGCACGATATTGCATACGATGTGCGCATAGTAACCAACGGCTTCTACATCGCACATACGTCATGAAATTATCGCTCCAGCGTCGTACATTGCAAAGTGTGACAGCAGTCTACGACGCTGGAGCGATATTGTTACGATGCTGGAGCGTCACGGATCGTGCCGTCGCAGTGATCAAAATGCCACTGTGTGACGGTACCCTTAGAGAGAGAAAGTGTGTGTGTGTGTGTGTGTGTGTGTGTGTGTGTGTGAGAGAGAGCGCGAGAGAGAGCGCGAGAGAGAGCGCGCGTGCGTGTACAAAAAAAATAAAAATTTGGTCTCCACTAAGATGGCTCCGCCGACGTCTGCGCAGTAGAAGCTATTGGCAATCTGATATATGATACTGCGCAGGTGGCGCCATCTTGGAGGAGACAATTTTTTTTTCTCCAGCAAGATGGCCCGGCAGCACAGTAGCACATATCAGATCGCCGATAGCTCCTACTGCGCTGGCGCCATTTCAAACGGATTTTTTTTTGCTTTTAGGAACTCATGGACAACATGAAATAAAAGGATTATATACACATTATATATAATATCACTGGTGCCTGCCTGCAGAAAGTTTTTTTTTCTTCTCAAGATATAGATACCTTATATGTATATCTTGAAAAAAAAAAAACCTTCTGCAGGCAGGCGCCAGTGGTGGTGCTTGTGCTGCAGCATATATAATGTGTAGGTAATCCTTTTCTTTCATGTTGTCCATGGATTCCTTTATTAAAAAAAAAAAAATCAGTTTGAAAAAGGCCCCAGTGAAGTAGCAGCTATTGGCGATCTGATAGCTGCTACTGTGCAGGCGCCAGTGGCGCAATCTTGCTAGAGAAAAAATGTCTTCTCCCAGATGGCACCACCTGCGCAGTAGCATATGGGTATACATTTCATGATTGGTGGGACTCCTGCTCACTGGCTACATGCCTTTAACTGTTTCCACAGTCCATATCGGCAGTTGTTCCTAATTCTACAGTTCGTCACATTCACTGGAATGGGATGAGCTGGTGTACCATTATGTGTCAGGCTCTGACCCCTCCCCTCCCCCAAAAAAATCAACATTGTTGGTCAATGTGGTAATTAAACCCATCAGCAAATCTTCATTTCCAGCATAGCGCCACCATAAGGGAAAATAAGCATTGCAATTCCCATTGAAATCATAAAAGGACACAAATGGACAAAAATATTATCAAATATGGAATGTGTCCGTACAACTTGTATCTTTTATTTTGCAGGTTCTTGTTCCAAGTTCCAAGCCTTTATCCAGTTAAGCCATTGATTCCAGCTTGGCGCCAGCATTCGGCCGTGGCCCCTGCTGTTTGTTGTACGTTTCAGTTGACTCCTTACACAACGCATCAGAACCTTAGTGATTTCAAATCCTTCTGCACACAGCAAGCTGAAAAGCGTCTGCCGGAAAGGACTTATTTATTGACATGAAATGGAGTAACTGCTATAAAATGGACCTGCAATGTGAATACTACATTAATGCCAAGGTTTGGAAGCAATAATTATTTGGTAATGTTGTCAGCTGACCTTCACATCCATAGTATCACATTATATACGGTACACCTCCAATCTTGGCAGCTTGATCCGGCTCTGACAATGTCCATCACAACCATGAGAAATGCATCACTAAGCTGTAATGAACATATTAAAGTTTTCCGCAAAACACAAGACATATTGCCACTGCGCTTTAGACATGGCCTTGGAAAAGACAAGCAGATGCATAGTGGTGAATATGATACAAGCTCAGAAAATAAAAGCATGAGGCATTGTAATAACAGAATGGGGATTCCCTCTAATATTTAAAGTCACCAAATACTATGTATGATAGACAGATAAATAGACAGACAGATAGATATACAGATATCGAGACAGATAGAATAGATATATATACAGAGAAATAGTGATAGAGCTAGAGATAGACAGATATATAGAGACAGAGAAGCAGAGATAGAAGAGATATACCGTACATACAGAGAGATAATGATAGTGAGAGAGAATAGATATTTATACAGAGAGATAGTGATAGAGAGACATATAAATAGAGACAGAGACGCAGATAGAGAGATAGTAATAAATAAAATATTATATATATATATATATATATATATATATATACATACATACACACACACATACACACACACACATATACACACACAGACATTCTGCTGTAAGCGCCGGCCGTAAAGCAGAGCGGCGCCGGCCGGCGCTGACAGGATGCAGGAGTGCAGGGAAGCGGACGCCGGGGACGTGACAGGCACCGGAATGTGAGTATGTGGGTTTTTTTACATTTACAATGGTAACCAGGGTAAATATCGGGTTACTAAGCGCGGCCCTGCGCTTAGTAACCCGATGTTTACCCTGGTTACCAGTGAACACATCGCTGGATCGGCGTCACACATGCCGATTCAGCAATGTCAGCGGGTGATCCAGCGACGAAATAAAGTTCTGGCCTTCTAGCTCCGACCAGCGATGTCACAGCAGGATTCTGATCGCTGCTGCGTGTCAAACACAACGATATCACTATCCAGGACGCTGCAACGTCACGGATCGCTATCGTTATTGTTGTAATGTTGTTCAGTGTGAAGGTACCTTAACTCCCAGTTGCAGTTTCGAAGCCTGATTACTTTTGTTTTCAGGAAAGATAAGCAGCTGACAAAGTGGTTTGGCAGTGGCTTTATCCTCTCCCCTGAAAACACAAACATTCACATGTATATGGAGGTCTAAAGGTACCGTCACACTAAGCGACGCTGCAGCGATACCGACAACGATCCGGATCGCTGCAGCATCGCTGTTTGGTCTCTGGAGAGCTGTCACACAGACCGCTCTCCAGCGACCAACGATGCCGGTAACCAGGGTAAACATCGGGTTACTAAGCGCTGTGTGACGCCGATTCAGCGATGTCTTCGCTGGTAGCCAGGGTAAACATCGGGTTACTAAGCGCAGGGCCGCGCTTAGTAACCCGATGTTTACCCTGGTTACCATCGTTAAAGTAAAAAAAACAAACACTACATACTTACAGTGGAGCAAAAAAGTATTTAGTCAGTCAGCAATAGTGCAAGTTCCACCACTTAAAAAGATGAGAGGCGTCTGTAATTTACATCATAGGTAGACCTCAACTATGGGAGACAAACTGAGAAAAAAAAAATCCAGAAAATCACATTGTCTGTTTTTTTAACATTTTATTTGCATATTATGGTGGAAAATAAGTATTTGGTCAGAAACAAAATTTCATCTCAATACTTTGTAATATATCCTTTGTTGGCAATGACAGAGGTCAAACGTTTTCTTTAAGTCTTCACAAGGTTGCCACACACTGTTGTTGGTATGTTGGCCCATTCCTCCATGCAGATCTCCTCTAGAGCAGTGATGTTTTTGGCTTTTCGCTTGGCAACACGGACTTTCAACTCCCTCCAAAGGTTTTCTATAGGGTTGAGATCTGGAGACTGGCTAGGCCACTCCAGGACCTTGAAATGCTTCTTACGAAGCCACTCCTTCGTTGCCCTGGCGGTGTGCTTTGGATCAATGTCATGTTGAAAGACCCAGCCACGTTTCATCTTCAATGCCCTTGCTGATGGAAGGAGGTTTGCACTCAAAATCTCACGATACATGGCCCCATTCATTCTTTCATGTACCCGGATCAGTCGTCCTGGCCCCTTTGCAGAGAAACAGCCCCAAAGCATGATGTTTCCACCACCATGCTTTACAGTAGGTATGGTGTTTGATGGATGCATCTCAGTATTCTTTTTTCTCCAAACACGACAAGTTGTGTTTCTACCAAACAGTTCCAGTTTGGTTTCATCAGACCATAGGACATTTTATTTTTCTTTATTTTTTTTTTTATATAGCGCTAACATATTCCGCAGCGCTTTACATTTTTTGCACACATTATCATCGCTGTCCCAGATGGGGCTCACAATCTAAATTCCCTATCAGGATGTCTTTGGAATGTGGGAGGAAACCGGAGTGCCCGGAGGAAACCCACGCAAACACGGAGAGAACATACAAACTCTTTGCAGATGTTGTCCTTGGTGGGGTTCGAACCCAGGACTCCAGCGCTGCAAGGCTGCTGTGCTAACCACTGCGCCACCGTGCCGCCCAAAACTCCTCTGGATCATCCAAATGCTCTCTAGCAAACTTTAGACGGGCCCGGACATGTACTGGCTTAAGCAGTGGGACACGTCTGGCACTGCAGGATCTGAGTCCATGGTGGCGTAGTGTGTTACTTATGGTAGGCCTTGTTACATTGGTCCCAGCTCTCTGCAGTTCATTCACTAGGTCCCCCCGCGTGGTTCTGGGATTTTTGCTCACCGTTCTTGTGATCATTCTGACCCCACGGGGTGGGATTTTGCGTGGAGCCCCAGATCGAGGGAGATTATTAGTGGTCTTGTATGTCTTCCATTTTCTAATTATTGCTCCCACTGTTGATTTCTTCACTCCAAGCTGGTTGGCTATTGCAGATTCAGTCTTCCCAGCCTGGTGCAGGGCTACAATTTTGTTTCTGGTGTCCTTTGACAGCTCTTTGGTCTTCACCATAGTGGAGTTTGGAGTCAGACTGTTTAAAGGTGTGCACAAGTGTCTTTTTATACTGATAAGTTTAAACAGGTGCCATTACTACAGGTAATGAGTGGAGGAAAGAGGAGACTCTTAAAGAAGAAGTTACAGGTCTGTGAGAGCCAGAAATCTTGATTGTTTGTTTCTGACTAGTGTTGAGCGATACCTTCCGATATCGGAAAGTATCGGTATCGGTTTGGATCGGCCGATATTCAAAAAATATCGGATATCGCCGATACCGATACCCGATCCCAATGCAAGTCAATGGGACCAAAATATCGGAATTAAAATAAACCCTTTCTTTCCTTGTAGGTTCATTCTACATGAAGGAAAACAACTAAGAATAATGCCGGATGTATTTGGGGAGGTGGCGGAGACATTAAAGTCATAGAGGTTTATCCCAATCAAATAGAATAGCATGTTTTTTGTTTTTTTTTAAGACGTTCGGAGTGACAAAGATATTGACTATGTAAATTTTTTTTTTATTTTGTCAGATATTGATGTTTCACTATTCCACGCCCTTCCCCTTCTTTTTTTTCTTTTTTTTTTTCTTTTCCCACACTTTCATCTTCATCATCATCAGCATCTTTGACATCAACTTCTTCACCTTATTCATCTTCTTCTTCATCTTCTACCTATTTTTTTTTTTTTATTACATTCTTCATATTCATTTTATTCAACTATTATTATTCTTCTTATTCTACATATTCTTTTTATTCCACTGTTATTATTCTTCCTATTCTACTTCTTCATCATATTCTCATTTGTGACAGGCATTCCCGTAGTTGTTATCTATAAAAGTTTGAAGATTACACCTTCCGTTCTGCCAGTCACAAAAGTTACATTTGTCCGCGTTCAGTTTGGCCTGCAGCATCAGGCTTTATCCAGGGGCACCACGAGGAGGAACGGACTCACCCCCATACACTGCTTAGTCTTCTTCTGCATATAATTTAGATAATATCTTTTGCTCTGATATTAAGTCTTATGCTTAATGTTCTTCTGCTCTTTGTTCTGCAGCCTCTTGTTCTTCTGCTTCTCGGTCTTCCATGTTGTCGTCTCCAGGGTCGTCGTCTCCAGTGTCGTCATCTCCGCCGTCGTCGTCGTCGTCATCGGGGTGGTCTTCCGTGTCGTCGTCATCGTGGTGGTCTTCCGGGTCGTCGACGTTAGGGTCTTCAACTTGGAAATGTAGCAGAAGGTACAAGAAGGCTGAGAAAATGCCAAGAACCAGCTGATGGAACTGGAACTCGGATGGCTACCCGAAGGTTCAAGAGCCTATGGAACTACCGAGGACCAGCTGACGTTACTGGAACCCGGTTACTAAGCAGGAGGTACCCGTGCTAAAAAGCACTACCAAGGACCGCCTGACGTTGACGGAACTCGGATACCCAGAAGGAGGCACCTAAGCCAAAGGCTCTGCCCGGAACCAGCTGACGTTACTGGAACCAGGATGGGGAGCAGAAGGTACAAGAGCAAAAGACACTGCCGAGAACCAGCTGACGGTACTGGAACCCGGATGGGTAGCCGAAGGTCCAAGAGCCAATGGAACTACCGAGGACCAGCTGACGTTACTGGAACCCGGTTACTAAGCAGGAGGTACCCGTGCCTGAAAGCACTACCAAGGACCACCTGACGTTGGTGGAACTTGGATACCCAGAAGGAGGCACCTAAGCCAAAGGCTCTGCCCGGAACCAGCTGACGGTACTGGAACCAGGATGGGGAGCAGAAGGTACAAGAGCAAAAGACACTGCCGAGAACCAGCTGACGGTGCTGGAACCAGGTGGTGGACCCGAAGGCCCACAGGAGAGGAGAGAACAGCTAGGCCGCGAGGCAGCCGCAGTTACCGAACCCCAACAGTCCTACAGGGGGAGCTGGGCCTACTGGCACTACATAACCAGCCTTGACTACCAGTTCACGCAGCCCACATAGGAAGCTCCTAAACTGGAGGCACCCTGGAGTTGGCTAACTCGACCGCACCACGACGGGGCAAGCATAGGCGTCTCAGTGAAGTTGACACAACCCGGAAACAGCTGACGGTGCTGAAACCAGGCTTGGCACGAGGGAGTACCTGTGACAAGAACACTGCCGAGAACCAGCTGGCGGTGCTGGAACCCGGATGCGTTGCCCCAGTGTGCAAGAGCCAATGGCACGACCGAGGACCAGCTGACGGTGCTGGAACCCGGTTACTAAGCTGTAGGTGCCCGCGCTTAAAAGCACTACCAAGGACCGCCTGGCGTTGGCGGAACTCGGATACCCAGGAGGAGGCACCTAAGCCAAAGGCTCGGCCCGGAACCAGCTGACGGTGCTGGAACCAGGTGGTGGACCCGAAGGTCCACAGGAGAGGAGAGAACAGCTAGGCCGCGAGGCAGCCGCAGTTACCGAACCCCAACAGTCCTACAGGGGGAGCTGGGCCTACTGGCACTACAGAACCAGCCTTGACTACCAGTTCACGCAGCCCACATAGGAAGCTCCTAAACTGGAGGCACCCTGGAGTTGGCTAACCCGACCGCACCACGACGAGGCAAGCATAGGTGTCTCAGTGAGCTTGACACAACCCGGAAACAGCTGACGGTGCTGAAACCAGGCTTGGCACGAGGGAGTACCTGTGACAAAAACACTGCCGAGAACCAGCTGGCGGTGCTGGAACCCGGATGCGTTGCCCCAGTGTGCAAGAGCCAATGGCACGACCGAGGACCAGCTGACGGTGCTGGAACCCGGTTACTAAGCTGTAGGTGCCCGCGCTTAAAAGCACTACCAAGGACCGCCTGGCGTTGGCGGAACTCGGATACCCAGGAGGAGGCACCTAAGCCAAAGGCTCGGCCCGGAACCAGCTGACGGTGCTGGAACCAGGTGGTGGACCCCAAGGCCCACAGGAGAGGAGAGAACAGCTAGGCCGCGAGGCAGCCGCAGTTACCGAACCCCAACAGTCCTACAGGGGGAGCTGGGCCTACTGGCACTACAGAACCAGCCTTGACTACCAGTTCACGCAGCCCACATAGGAAGCTCCTAAACTGGAGGCACCCTGGAGTTGGCTAACCCGACCGCACCACGACGAGGCAAGCATAGGTGTCTCAGTGAGCTTGACACAACCCGGAAACAGCTGACGGTGCTGAAACCAGGCTTGGCACGAGGGAGTACCTGTGACAAAAACACTGCCGAGAACCAGCTGGCGGTGCTGGAACCCGGATGCGTTGCCCCAGTGTGCAAGAGCCAATGGCACGACCGAGGACCAGCTGACGGTGCTGGAACCCGGTTACTAAGCTGTAGGTGCCCGCGCTTAAAAGCACTACCAAGGACCGCCTGGCGTTGGCGGAACTCGGATACCCAGGAGGAGGCACCTAAGCCAAAGGCTCGGCCCGGAACCAGCTGACGGTGCTGGAACCAGGTGGTGGACCCCAAGGCCCACAGGAGAGGAGAGAACAGCTAGGCCGCGAGGCAGCCGCAGTTACCGAACCCCAACAGTCCTACAGGGGGAGCTGGGCCTACTGGCACTACAGAACCAGCCTTGACTACCAGTTCACGCAGCCCACATAGGAAGCTCCTAAACTGGAGGCACCCTGGAGTTGGCTAACCCGACCGCACCACGACGAGGCAAGCATAGGTGTCTCAGTGAGCTTGACACAACCCGGAAACAGCTGACGGTGCTGAAACCAGGCTTGGCACGAGGGAGTACCTGTGACAAAAACACTGCCGAGAACCAGCTGGCGGTGCTGGAACCCGGATGCGTTGCCCCAGTGTGCAAGAGCCAATGGCACGACCGAGGACCAGCTGACGGTGCTGGAACCCGGTTACTAAGCTGTAGGTGCCCGCGCTTAAAAGCACTACCAAGGACCGCCTGGCGTTGGCGGAACTCGGATACCCAGGAGGAGGCACCTAAGCCAAAGGCTCGGCCCGGAACCAGCTGACGGTGCTGGAACCAGGTGGTGGACCCCAAGGCCCACAGGAGAGGAGAGAACAGCTAGGCCGCGAGGCAGCCGCAGTTACCGAACCCCAACAGTCCTACAGGGGGAGCTGGGCCTACTGGCACTACAGAACCAGCCTTGACTACCAGTTCACGCAGCCCACATAGGAAGCTCCTAAACTGGAGGCACCCTGGAGTTGGCTAACCCGACCGCACCACGACGAGGCAAGCATAGGTGTCTCAGTGAGCTTGACACAACCCGGAAACAGCTGACGGTGCTGAAACCAGGCTTGGCACGAGGGAGTACCTGTGACAAAAACACTGCCGAGAACCAGCTGGCGGTGCTGGAACCCGGATGCGTTGCCCCAGTGTGCAAGAGCCAATGGCACGACCGAGGACCAGCTGACGGTGCTGGAACCCGGTTACTAAGCTGTAGGTGCCCGCGCTTAAAAGCACTACCAAGGACCGCCTGGCGTTGGCGGAACTCGGATACCCAGGAGGAGGCACCTAAGCCAAAGGCTCGGCCCGGAACCAGCTGACGGTGCTGGAACCAGGTGGTGGACCCGAAGGTCCACAGGAGAGGAGAGAACAGCTAGGCCGCGAGGCAGCCGCAGTTACCGAACCCCAACAGTCCTACAGGGGGAGCTGGGCCTACTGGCACTACAGAACCAGCCTTGACTACCAGTTCACGCAGCCCACATAGGAAGCTCCTAAACTGGAGGCACCCTGGAGTTGGCTAACCCGACCGCACCACGACGAGGCAAGCATAGGTGTCTCAGTGAGCTTGACACAACCCGGAAACAGCTGACGGTGCTGAAACCAGGCTTGGCACGAGGGAGTACCTGTGACAAAAACACTGCCGAGAACCAGCTGGCGGTGCTGGAACCCGGATGCGTTGCCCCAGTGTGCAAGAGCCAATGGCACGACCGAGGACCAGCTGACGGTGCTGGAACCCGGTTACTAAGCTGTAGGTGCCCGCGCTTAAAAGCACTACCAAGGACCGCCTGGCGTTGGCGGAACTCGGATACCCAGGAGGAGGCACCTAAGCCAAAGGCTCGGCCCGGAACCAGCTGACGGTGCTGGAACCAGGTGGTGGACCCCAAGGCCCACAGGAGAGGAGAGAACAGCTAGGCCGCGAGGCAGCCGCAGTTACCGAACCCCAACAGTCCTACAGGGGGAGCTGGGCCTACTGGCACTACAGAACCAGCCTTGACTACCAGTTCACGCAGCCCACATAGGAAGCTCCTAAACTGGAGGCACCCTGGAGTTGGCTAACCCGACCGCACCACGACGAGGCAAGCATAGGTGTCTCAGTGAGCTTGACACAACCCGGAAACAGCTGACGGTGCTGAAACCAGGCTTGGCACGAGGGAGTACCTGTGACAAGAACACTGCCGAGAACCAGCTGGCGGTGCTGGAACCCGGATGCGTTGCCTTGCCTATTAAAGATTGTCTTCCTAGAGCCCCAACTAGCGGTGTTGGAGCAAAGGGTAAGCAGGGGGAGATGAGTGTAGGCCGAAGCCTGCACTGGAGGCAGCTTTGTGTCTGCGTTGCGTTTGCAGGACACTTTGCCGGCTACACACTGGGGGAACAGCTGGCGTTGCTGAACCCCACTAACACAATGGCGTGTGTTTTTCTCTGTGCAGCTAGCACTTGCGGGCAAAAACTAGCGATGTTAGAGCCCGTGTTGAAGCAGGAGGAGGAGGAGAGGAGCAGAGTGTAGGCCGAAGCTTAGTTGAACCAATTTCAAAGGAAACCTTTAACCCCCCCCTCAGGTGTTACAAAGTACAAGATACACACCTTGTGCAGTATTAATGCTGCACAAGTGAAAGGTTGCTCTATTAATTTGTCTACTTGCACACGCTGAATGAAAGACATACACAATTTACCCCATTCTACAGTCAAACTGTAGTGGATGCGTGACTTGGTTTTTTGATGAGACGCAGCACAGGTGTCCAAAATAACGCCTTGGTGCTTGGAGCAGCTTCCTGAGCGTTGTTATTTGCTGTACAGGAGTCTGCGCTCTTGTGTTATCCCTTGGCAATGCCCTGTTAGCGCTGCCCATCTTATGACATCATTTCATGTTGGCCGGTGCGGTTAACGATGGCCATAAATCCCAGACCCACAGTGTCTTTTCATAAAGCCACACTGCGGTGCTGGGATTCGTGGCCTTGAGCAGTAAATATTTTGGCCGCTCACACACGTCCTTACACCTGCTTCAGACTGGGCGGCCTCTGCTGATCCCTTCTTGCATGCCGCGGCCATGAGGCTGCACAGTCTGAAGAAGGCTGAAGGAGATGAGTTAAGACAGGCGAAGATATGCACTGCTCGTGCCCATCAATCACACCCTCGCAGTCAAAATAATTAAGACAACGAGGAGCATTTTATTCAGGCAGGGCGGACGAACAGGCGCAAGTAGCCAACCAATGATGTCAGAAGACGGGAAGCGCTACCAAGGGGGGTGCTGCGTATCATTAGAAAGGAAAGTCACACCTCAGGGACAGTGGAATGGTCTCAAAGAGACACATTTTGTACGTGTTGAGTTCCACGTGGGCAAGGAGAAAACATCAGCCACCTTGTACAAATGCAGCAGTACTGCTGTACAAGGTGGCTGTTATACATAGAAACACCTGGGGGTGGGGGCCAGGCTCCCTTCAATTTCAGTTCATGTGCCTGCGTGGCGTTTGCAGGTCACGTTGCAAGCTGCACAGCAGGGGAACAGCTGGCGGTGCTGAACCCCACTAACACATTGGCTGGTGTTTTTCTCTGTGCAGCTAGCATTTCCGGGCAAAAACTAGCGGTGTTTGAGCCCAGGGTCAGCAGGAGGAGGAGGAGAGGAGCAAAGTGTAGGCCGAAGCCTGCACTGGTGGCAGCTTTTGGTCGGTTGTGCCAGCGTGGCTTGTGCTGGACACGATGCCGGCTACACAGCGGGGGAACAGCTGGCGTTGCTGAACCCCACTAACACATTGGCTGGTGTTTTTCTCTGTGCAGCTAGCATTTCCGGGCAAAAACTAGCGGTGTTTGAGCCCAGGGTCAGCAGGAGGAGGAGGAGAGGAGCAAAGTGTAGGCCGAAGCCTGCACTGGTGGCAGCTTTTGGTCGGTTGTGCCAGCGTGGCTTGTGCTGGACACGATGCCGGCTACACAGCGGGGGAACAGCTGGCGTTGCTGAACCCCACTAACACATTGGCTGGTGTTTTTCTCTGTGCAGCTAGCATTTCCGGGCAAAAACTAGCGGTGTTTGAGCCCAGGGTCAGCAGGAGGAGGAGGAGAGGAGCAAAGTGTAGGCCGAAGCCTGCACTGGTGGCAGCTTTTGGTCGGTTGTGCCAGCGTGGCTTGTGCTGGACACGATGCCGGCTACACAGCGGGGGAACAGCTGGCGTTGCTGAACCCCACTAACACATTGGCTGGTGTTTTTCTCTGTGCAGCTAGCATTTCCGGGCAAAAACTAGCGTTGTTACAGCCCAGGGTCAGCAGGAGGAGGAGAGGAGCAGAGTGTAGGCCGAAGCCTAGTTGAACCAATTTCAAAGGTTACCTTTAACCCCCCCTCAGGTGTTACAAAGAACAAGAGCCACTCCTTCTGCAGCATTAATGCTGCACAAGTAAAAGGTTGCTCTATTAATTTGTCTACTTGCACAAGCTGAATGCAACACGTAGACTATTTAGCCCATTATACTGTTTAACAGTAGTGGAGGCGTGACTTGTCTTTTTAAAGAAAAGCAGCACAGGTGTCGAAAACACCTTTTTGCATGGGCGCAGCTTCCTGAGCGTTGTTAGTTGCTGTACAGGAGTCTGCGCTCTTGTGATCCTTTGGCCATGCGCTGTGAGCGCTTCCTGTCTTATGACCTCATTTCATGTTGGCCGTTGCGGTTAGCGATGGACATGAATCCCAGACCCACAGTGTGTTTTTAAAAAATCACACTGCGGTGCTGGGATTCGTGCCCTGGTGCAGTAAATATGTTTGCCGCTCACACATGTCCTTACACCTGCTTCAGACTGGACGGCCTCATCTGATCCCTTATCGCATGCCGCGGCCATGAGGCCGCACAGTCAGAAGAAGGCGGAAGGAGGGGAGTGAAAACAGGGGAACATATGCACTGCTCGTGCCCATCAATCACACCCTCGCAGTCAAAATATATGAGACAACGGGGGGCGTTGTGTCGGGCAGGGGGGACGCACAGGCACAGCCAGCCAACCAATGATGTCAGGAGACGGGCAGCGCTAACAATGGGGGTGCTGCGTGTCATTAAAAAGGAAAGTCACACCTCAGGGACATTGTAATGGTCTGTAATGAGACACATTTTGTACTTGTTGAGTTCCACGTGTGCAAGGAGAAAAAGTCAGCCACCTTGTACAAATGCAGCAGTACTGCTGTACAAGGTGGCTGTTATACATAGAAACACCTGGGGGGGTGGGGGGCAGGCTCCCTTCAATTTCAGTTCATGTGCCTGCGTGGCGTTTGCAGGTCACGTTGCAAGCTACACAGCAGGGGAACAGCTGGCGTTGCTGAACCCCACTGACACATTGACTGGTGTTTTTCTCTGTGCAGATTGCATGTCCGGGCAAAAACTAGCGGTGTTAGAGCCCAGGGTCAGCAGGAGGAGGAGGAGAGGAGCAAAGTGTAGGCCGAAGCCTGCACTGGTGGCAGCTTTTGTTCTGTTGTGCCAGCGTGGCTTGTGCTGGACACGTTGCCGACTACACAGCAGGGGAACAGCTGGCGGTGCTGAACCCCACTAACACATTGGCTGGTGTTTTTCTCTGTGCAGCTAGCATTTCCGGGCAAAAACTAGCGGTGTTTGAGCCCAGGGTCAGCAGGAGGAGTAGAGGAGCAGAGTGTAGGCCGAAGCCTAGTTGAACCAATTTCAAAGGTTACCTTTAACCCCCCCCTCAGGTGTTGCAAGGTACAAGAGCCACACCTTGAACAGCATTAATGATGCACAAGTCAAAGGTTGCTCTATTTAATTTTGCTCCTTGCACACGCTGAATTAAACACGTACACTATTTAGCCCATTATACTGTCAAACAGTTGTGGAGGCGTGACTTGTCTTTTTAACGAGACGCAGCACAGGTGTCAAAATTTGCACCTAGGTACTGGGCGCAGATTCCTGAGCGTTGTTATTTGCTGTACAGGAGTCTGCGCTCTTGTGTTATCCCTTGGCAATACCCTGTTAGTGCAGGCCGTCTCATGACCTCATTTCATGTTGGCCGCTGCGGTTAACGATGGCCATAAATCCCAGACCCACAGTGGCTTTTCCTAAAGTCACACTGCGGTGCTGGGATTCGTGGCCTTGTGCAGTAAATATGTTCGCCGCTCACACATGTCCTTACACCTGCTTCAGACTGGGCGGCCTCAGCTGATCCCTTATCGCATGCCGCGGCCATGAGGCCGCACAGTCAGAAGAAGGCGGAAGGAGGGGAGTGAAAACAGGGGAACATATGCACTGCTCGTGCCCATCAATCACACCCTCGCAGTCAAAATATATGAGACAACGGGGGGCGTTGTGTCGGGCAGGGGGGACGCACAGGCACAGCCAGCCAACCAATGATGTCAGGAGACGGGCAGCGCTAACAATGGGGGTGCTGCGTGTCATTAAAAAGGAAAGTCACACCTCAGGGACATTGTAATGGTCTGTAATGAGACACATTTTGTACTTGTTGAGTTCCACGTGTGCAAGGAGAAAAAGTCAGCCACCTTGTACAAATGCAGCAGTACTGCTGTACAAGGTGGCTGTTATACATAGAAACACCTGGGGGGGTGGGGGGCAGGCTCCCTTCAATTTCAGTTCATGTGCCTGCGTGGCGTTTGCAGGTCACGTTGCAAGCTACACAGCAGGGGAACAGCTGGCGTTGCTGAACCCCACTGACACATTGACTGGTGTTTTTCTCTGTGCAGATTGCATGTCCGGGCAAAAACTAGCGGTGTTAGAGCCCAGGGTCAGCAGGAGGAGGAGGAGAGGAGCAAAGTGTAGGCCGAAGCCTGCACTGGTGGCAGCTTTTGTTCTGTTGTGCCAGCGTGGCTTGTGCTGGACACGTTGCCGACTACACAGCAGGGGAACAGCTGGCGGTGCTGAACCCCACTAACACATTGGCTGGTGTTTTTCTCTGTGCAGCTAGCATTTCCGGGCAAAAACTAGCGGTGTTTGAGCCCAGGGTCAGCAGGAGGAGTAGAGGAGCAGAGTGTAGGCCGAAGCCTAGTTGAACCAATTTCAAAGGTTACCTTAAACCCCCCCCTCAGGTGTTGCAAGGTACAAGAGCCACACCTTGAACAGCATTAATGATGCACAAGTCAAAGGTTGCTCTATTTAATTTTGCTCCTTGCACACGCTGAATTAAACACGTACACTATTTAGCCCATTATACTGTCAAACAGTTGTGGAGGCGTGACTTGTCTTTTTAACGAGACGCAGCACAGGTGTCAAAATTTGCACCTAGGTACTGGGCGCAGATTCCTGAGCGTTGTTATTTGCTGTACAGGAGTCTGCGCTCTTGTGTTATCCCTTGGCAATACCCTGTTAGTGCAGGCCGTCTCATGACCTCATTTCATGTTGGCCGGTGCGGTTAACGATGGCCATAAATCCCAGACCCACAGTGGCTTTTCCTAAAGTCACACTGCGGTGCTGGGATTCGTGGCCTTGTGCAGTAAATATGTTCGCCGCTCACACATGTCCTTACACCTGCTTCAGACTGGGCGGCCTCAGCTGATCCCTTATCGCATGCCGCGGCCATGAGGCCGCACAGTCAGAAGAAGGCGGAAGGAGGGGAGTGAAAACAGGGGAACATATGCACTGCTCGTGCCCATCAATCACACCCTCGCAGTCAAAATATATGAGACAACGGGGGGCGTTGTGTCGGGCAGGGGGGACGCACAGGCACAGCCAGCCAACCAATGATGTCAGGAGACGGGCAGCGCTAACAATGGGGGTGCTGCGTGTCATTACAAAGGAAAGTCACACCTCAGGGACATTGTAATGGTCTCTAATGAGACACATTTTGTACGTGTTGAGTTCCACGTGGGCAAGGAGAAAAAGTCAGCCACCTCGTACAAATGCAGCAGTACTGCTGTACAAGGTGGCTGATATACATAGAAACACCTGTGGGTGGGGGGCAGGCTCCCTTCAATTTCAGTTCATGTGCCTGCGTGGCGTTTGCAGGTCACGTTGCAAGCTACACAGCAGGGGAACAGCTGGCGTTGCTGAACCCCACTAACACATTGGCTGGTGTTTTTCTCTGTGCAGCTAGCATGTCCGGGCAGAAACTGGCGTTGTTTGAGCCCAGGGTCAGCAGGAGGAGGAGAGGAGCAAAGTGTAGGCCGAAGCCTGCACTGGTGGCAGCTTTTGGTCGGTTGTGCCAGCGTGGCTTGTGCTGGACACGATGCCGGCTACACAGCGGGGGAACAGCAGGCGGTGCTGAACCCCACTAACACATTGGCTGGTGTTTTTCTCTGTGCAGCTAGCATGTCCGGGCAGAAACTGGCGTTGTTTGAGCCCAGGGTCAGCAGGAGGAGGAGAGGAGCAAAGTGTAGGCCGAAGCCTGCACTGGTGGCAGCTTTTGGTCGGTTGTGCCAGCGTGGCTTGTGCTGGACACGTTGCCGACTACACAGCAGGGGAACAGCTGGCGGTGCTGAACCCCACTAACACATTGGCTGGTGTTTTTCTCTGTGCAGCTAGCATTTCCGGGCAAAAACTAGCGGTGTTTGAGCCCAGGGTCAGCAGGAGGAGTAGAGGAGCAGAGTGTAGGCCGAAGCCTAGTTGAACCAATTTCAAAGGTTACCTTTAACCCCCCCCTCAGGTGTTGCAAGGTACAAGAGCCACACCTTGAACAGCATTAATGATGCACAAGTCAAAGGTTGCTCTATTTAATTTTGCTCCTTGCACACGCTGAATTAAACACGTACACTATTTAGCCCATTATACTGTCAAACAGTTGTGGAGGCGTGACTTGTCTTTTTAACGAGACGCAGCACAGGTGTCAAAATTTGCACCTAGGTACTGGGCGCAGATTCCTGAGCGTTGTTATTTGCTGTACAGGAGTCTGCGCTCTTGTGTTATCCCTTGGCAATACCCTGTTAGTGCAGGCCGTCTCATGACCTCATTTCATGTTGGCCGGTGCGGTTAACGATGGCCATAAATCCCAGACCCACAGTGGCTTTTCCTAAAGTCACACTGCGGTGCTGGGATTCGTGGCCTTGTGCAGTAAATATGTTCGCCGCTCACACATGTCCTTACACCTGCTTCAGACTGGGCGGCCTCAGCTGATCCCTTATCGCATGCCGCGGCCATGAGGCCGCACAGTCAGAAGAAGGCGGAAGGAGGGGAGTGAAAACAGGGGAACATATGCACTGCTCGTGCCCATCAATCACACCCTCGCAGTCAAAATATATGAGACAACGGGGGGCGTTGTGTCGGGCAGGGGGGACGCACAGGCACAGCCAGCCAACCAATGATGTCAGGAGACGGGCAGCGCTAACAATGGGGGTGCTGCGTGTCATTAAAAAGGAAAGTCACACCTCAGGGACATTGTAATGGTCTGTAATGAGACACATTTTGTACTTGTTGAGTTCCACGTGTGCAAGGAGAAAAAGTCAGCCACCTTGTACAAATGCAGCAGTACTGCTGTACAAGGTGGCTGTTATACATAGAAACACCTGGGGGGGTGGGGGGCAGGCTCCCTTCAATTTCAGTTCATGTGCCTGCGTGGCGTTTGCAGGTCACGTTGCAAGCTACACAGCAGGGGAACAGCTGGCGTTGCTGAACCCCACTGACACATTGACTGGTGTTTTTCTCTGTGCAGATTGCATGTCCGGGCAAAAACTAGCGGTGTTAGAGCCCAGGGTCAGCAGGAGGAGGAGGAGAGGAGCAAAGTGTAGGCCGAAGCCTGCACTGGTGGCAGCTTTTGTTCTGTTGTGCCAGCGTGGCTTGTGCTGGACACGTTGCCGACTACACAGCAGGGGAACAGCTGGCGGTGCTGAACCCCACTAACACATTGGCTGGTGTTTTTCTCTGTGCAGCTAGCATTTCCGGGCAAAAACTAGCGGTGTTTGAGCCCAGGGTCAGCAGGAGGAGTAGAGGAGCAGAGTGTAGGCCGAAGCCTAGTTGAACCAATTTCAAAGGTTACCTTAAACCCCCCCCTCAGGTGTTGCAAGGTACAAGAGCCACACCTTGAACAGCATTAATGATGCACAAGTCAAAGGTTGCTCTATTTAATTTTGCTCCTTGCACACGCTGAATTAAACACGTACACTATTTAGCCCATTATACTGTCAAACAGTTGTGGAGGCGTGACTTGTCTTTTTAACGAGACGCAGCACAGGTGTCAAAATTTGCACCTAGGTACTGGGCGCAGATTCCTGAGCGTTGTTATTTGCTGTACAGGAGTCTGCGCTCTTGTGTTATCCCTTGGCAATACCCTGTTAGTGCAGGCCGTCTCATGACCTCATTTCATGTTGGCCGGTGCGGTTAACGATGGCCATAAATCCCAGACCCACAGTGGCTTTTCCTAAAGTCACACTGCGGTGCTGGGATTCGTGGCCTTGTGCAGTAAATATGTTCGCCGCTCACACATGTCCTTACACCTGCTTCAGACTGGGCGGCCTCAGCTGATCCCTTATCGCATGCCGCGGCCATGAGGCCGCACAGTCAGAAGAAGGCGGAAGGAGGGGAGTGAAAACAGGGGAACATATGCACTGCTCGTGCCCATCAATCACACCCTCGCAGTCAAAATATATGAGACAACGGGGGGCGTTGTGTCGGGCAGGGGGGACGCACAGGCACAGCCAGCCAACCAATGATGTCAGGAGACGGGCAGCGCTAACAATGGGGGTGCTGCGTGTCATTACAAAGGAAAGTCACACCTCAGGGACATTGTAATGGTCTCTAATGAGACACATTTTGTACGTGTTGAGTTCCACGTGGGCAAGGAGAAAAAGTCAGCCACCTCGTACAAATGCAGCAGTACTGCTGTACAAGGTGGCTGATATACATAGAAACACCTGTGGGTGGGGGGCAGGCTCCCTTCAATTTCAGTTCATGTGCCTGCGTGGCGTTTGCAGGTCACGTTGCAAGCTACACAGCAGGGGAACAGCTGGCGTTGCTGAACCCCACTAACACATTGGCTGGTGTTTTTCTCTGTGCAGCTAGCATGTCCGGGCAGAAACTGGCGTTGTTTGAGCCCAGGGTCAGCAGGAGGAGGAGAGGAGCAAAGTGTAGGCCGAAGCCTGCACTGGTGGCAGCTTTTGGTCGGTTGTGCCAGCGTGGCTTGTGCTGGACACGATGCCGGCTACACAGCGGGGGAACAGCAGGCGGTGCTGAACCCCACTAACACATTGGCTGGTGTTTTTCTCTGTGCAGCTAGCATGTCCGGGCAGAAACTGGCGTTGTTTGAGCCCAGGGTCAGCAGGAGGAGGAGAGGAGCAAAGTGTAGGCCGAAGCCTGCACTGGTGGCAGCTTTTGGTCGGTTGTGCCAGCGTGGCTTGTGCTGGACACGTTGCCGACTACACAGCAGGGGAACAGCTGGCGGTGCTGAACCCCACTAACACATTGGCTGGTGTTTTTCTCTGTGCAGCTAGCATTTCCGGGCAAAAACTAGCGGTGTTTGAGCCCAGGGTCAGCAGGAGGAGTAGAGGAGCAGAGTGTAGGCCGAAGCCTAGTTGAACCAATTTCAAAGGTTACCTTTAACCCCCCCCTCAGGTGTTGCAAGGTACAAGAGCCACACCTTGTGCAGCATTAATGCTGCACAAGTAAAAGGTTGCTCTATTTGTTTTGCTCCTTGCACACGCTGACTAAAACACGTACACTATTTAGCCCATTATACTGTCAAACAGTTGTGGAGGCGTGACTTGTCTTTTTAACGAGACGCAGCACAGGTGTCAAAATTTGCACCTAGGTACTGGGCGCAGATTCCTGAGCGTTGTTATTTGCTGTACAGGAGTCTGCGCTATTGTGATCCCTTGGCCATGCGCTGTGAGCGCTTCCTGTCTTCTGACCTCATTTCATGTCGGCCGTTGCGGTTAGCGATGGACATGAATCCCAGACCCACAGTGTGTTTTTAAAAAATCACACTGCGGTGCTGGGATTCGTGCCCTGGTGCACTAAATATGTTTGCCGCTCACACATGTCCTTACACCTGCTTCAGACTGGGCGGCCTCATCTGATCCCTTATCGCCTGCCGCGGCCATGAGGACACCCAGTCTGAAGAAGGCGGAAGGAGATGAGTGAACACAGGCAAACATATGCACTGCACATGCCCATCAATCACACCCTCGCTGTCCAAAAAAATAAGACACCGAGGGCCGTTGTTTCGAGCAGGGGAGATGCACAGGCGCAGCCAGCTAACCAATGATGTCAAAAGACGGGCAGCGCTAACAAGGGTGGTGCTGCGTGTCATTACAAAGGAAAGTCACACCTCAGGGACATTGTAATGGTCTCTAATGAGACACATTTTGTACGTGTTGAGTTCCACGTGGGCAAGGAGAAAAAGTCAGCCACCTCGTACAAATGCAGCAGTACTGCTGTACAAGGTGGCTGATATACATAGAAACACCTGTGGGTGGGGGGCAGGCTCCCTTCAATTTCAGTTCATGTGCCTGCGTGGCGTTTGCAGGTCACGTTGCAAGCTACACAGCAGGGGAACAGCTGGCGTTGCTGAACCCCACTAACACATTGGCTGGTGTTTTTCTCTGTGCAGCTAGCATGTCCGGGCAGAAACTGGCGTTGTTTGAGCCCAGGGTCAGCAGGAGGAGGAGAGGAGCAAAGTGTAGGCCGAAGCCTGCACTGGTGGCAGCTTTTGGTCGGTTGTGCCAGCGTGGCTTGTGCTGGACACGATGCCGGCTACACAGCGGGGGAACAGCAGGCGGTGCTGAACCCCACTAACACATTGGCTGGTGTTTTTCTCTGTGCAGCTAGCATGTCCGGGCAGAAACTGGCGTTGTTTGAGCCCAGGGTCAGCAGGAGGAGGAGAGGAGCAAAGTGTAGGCCGAAGCCTGCACTGGTGGCAGCTTTTGGTCGGTTGTGCCAGCGTGGCTTGTGCTGGACACGTTGCCGACTACACAGCAGGGGAACAGCTGGCGGTGCTGAACCCCACTAACACATTGGCTGGTGTTTTTCTCTGTGCAGCTAGCATTTCCGGGCAAAAACTAGCGGTGTTTGAGCCCAGGGTCAGCAGGAGGAGTAGAGGAGCAGAGTGTAGGCCGAAGCCTAGTTGAACCAATTTCAAAGGTTACCTTTAACCCCCCCCTCAGGTGTTGCAAGGTACAAGAGCCACACCTTGTGCAGCATTAATGCTGCACAAGTAAAAGGTTGCTCTATTTGTTTTGCTCCTTGCACACGCTGACTAAAACACGTACACTATTTAGCCCATTATACTGTCAAACAGTTGTGGAGGCGTGACTTGTCTTTTTAACGAGACGCAGCACAGGTGTCAAAATTTGCACCTAGGTACTGGGCGCAGATTCCTGAGCGTTGTTATTTGCTGTACAGGAGTCTGCGCTATTGTGATCCCTTGGCCATGCGCTGTGAGCGCTTCCTGTCTTCTGACCTCATTTCATGTCGGCCGTTGCGGTTAGCGATGGACATGAATCCCAGACCCACAGTGTGTTTTTAAAAAATCACACTGCGGTGCTGGGATTCGTGCCCTGGTGCACTAAATATGTTTGCCGCTCACACATGTCCTTACACCTGCTTCAGACTGGGCGGCCTCATCTGATCCCTTATCGCCTGCCGCGGCCATGAGGACACCCAGTCTGAAGAAGGCGGAAGGAGATGAGTGAACACAGGCAAACATATGCACTGCACATGCCCATCAATCACACCCTCGCTGTCCAAAAAAATAAGACACCGAGGGCCGTTGTTTCGAGCAGGGGAGATGCACAGGCGCAGCCAGCTAACCAATGATGTCAAAAGACGGGCAGCGCTAACAAGGGTGGTGCTGCGTGTCATTACAAAGGAAAGTCACACCTCAGGGACATTGTAATGGTCTCTAATGAGACACATTTTGTACGTGTTGAGTTCCACGTGGGCAAGGAGAAAAAGTCAGCCACCTCGTACAAATGCAGCAGTACTGCTGTACAAGGTGGCTGATATACATAGAAACACCTGTGGGTGGGGGGCAGGCTCCCTTCAATTTCAGTTCATGTGCCTGCGTGGCGTTTGCAGGTCACGTTGCAAGCTACACAGCAGGGGAACAGCTGGCGTTGCTGAACCCCACTGACACATTGACTGGTGTTTTTCTCTGTGCAGATTGCATGTCCGGGCAAAAACTAGCGGTGTTAGAGCCCAGGGTCAGCAGGAGGAGGAGGAGAGGAGCAAAGTGTAGGCCGAAGCCTGCACTGGTGGCAGCTTTTGGTCGGTTGTGCCAGCGTGGCTTGTGCTGGACACGATGCCGGCTACACAGCGGGGGAACAGCAGGCGGTGCTGAACCCCACTAACACATTGGCTGGTGTTTTTCTCTGTGCAGCTAGCATGTCCGGGCAGAAACTGGCGTTGTTTGAGCCCAGGGTCAGCAGGAGGAGGAGAGGAGCAGAGTGTAGGCCGAAGCCTAGTTGAACCAATTTCAAAGGTTACCTTTAACCCCCCCCTCAGGTGTTGCAAGGTACAAGAGCCACACCTTGTGCAGCATTAATGCTGCACAAGTAAAAGGTTGCTCTATTTGTTTTGCTCCTTGCACACGCTGACTAAAACACGTACACTATTTAGCCCATTATACTGTCAAACAGTTGTGGAGGCGTGACTTGTCTTTTTAACGAGACGCAGCACAGGTGTCAAAATTTGCACCTAGGTACTGGGCGCAGATTCCTGAGCGTTGTTATTTGCTGTACAGGAGTCTGCGCTATTGTGATCCCTTGGCCATGCGCTGTGAGCGCTTCCTGTCTTCTGACCTCATTTCATGTCGGCCGTTGCGGTTAGCGATGGACATGAATCCCAGACCCACAGTGTGTTTTCAAACAATCACACTACGTGGCTGGGATTCGTGGCCTTGTGCAGTAAATAGGTTTGCCGCTTACACATGTCCTTACACCGGCTCCAGACTGGGCGGCCTCAGCTGATCCCTTATCGCCTACCACGGCCAGGAGGCCGCACAGTCTGAAGAAGGCGGAAGGAGATGAGTTAAGACAGGCGAACATATGCACTGCTCGTGCCCATAAACCACACCCTCGCTGACAAAATAAATATGACAACGAGGGGCGTTGTTTCTAGCAGGGCGGATGCACAGGCGCAGCCAGCTAACCATGATGACAAAAGACGGGAAACGCTACCAAGGGGGGTGCTGCGTATCATTACAAAGGAAAGTCACACCTCAGGGACAGTGGAATGGTCTCAATGAGACACATTTTGTACGTGTTGAGTTCCACGTGGGCAAGGAGAAAAAGTCAGCCACCTTGTACAAATGCAGCAGTACTGCTGTACTAGGTGGCTGTTATACATAGAAACACCTGGGGGGGTGGGGCCAGGTTCCCTTTTAATTTCAGTTCCTGTGCCTGCATGGCGTTTGCAGGTCACGTTGCCGGCTACACAGCAGGGGAACAGCTGGCGTTGCTGAACCCCACTAACACATTGGCTGGTGTTTTTCTCTGTGCAGCTAGCACTTCCGGGCAAAAACTAGCGGTGTTTGAGCCCAGGGTCAGCAGGAGGAGGAGAGGAGCAGAGTGTAGGCCGAAGCCTGCACTGGTGGCAGCTTTTGTTCTGTTGTGCCAGCGTGGCTTGTGCTGGACACGTTGCCGACTACACAGCAGGGGAACAGCTGGCGGTGCTGAACCCCACTGACACATCACCTAGTGTTTTTTTCTGTGTAGACAACACTTCCAGGTGGCAACTGACAGTGTTGAAACCCAGGGAATCAAAGAGGAGCAGAGTGTAGGCCGAAGCCTGCAGTGGAGCAAGTTGAAAGGGAACCTTTAACCCCCCCCCCCCAGGCATTTGTTGCTGAAAGAGCCATCTTGTACAGCAGTAATACTGCACATGGAAAATGGTGGCTCCGAAAATTATGCTCCTTGCAAACGCTGAAGTACACACTCATATAATGTGTCCCCTCACACCGTCAAACCATCCCGGAAGTGGGACTTTCCTTTGTAATGTGACACAGCACAGCCGTCATTCCAACCCCCTTGGTGCCGGGCACCACCTCCTCAACGTTGTTTGGTTCTGTCACGGAGCCCGCACTGTAATGTTATCCCTTGGCCATGCACAGTTAGCGGTGCCCGTCTTCTGACATCATGTAGGTGTCAGGCTGGCAGTGCCTGTGCGTCCAAGCTGCCCGAGATCCAACCTTGCAGTGTCATCTAATGTAGTCCCACTGCGGGCCAGGGATCCATGGGCATGCGCAGTGCATATCATCGCCTCTCACTCACCTCCTTCCTGCTTCTTCAGACTGTGCGGCGTCACGGCCGTGGCATGCTATTAGGGATCAGCTGACGCCGCCTAGTCTGAAGAAGCGTGAAGAAGGGGAGTGAGAGGCTAGTATATGCACTGCGCATGGCCATGGATACCAGGCCCACTGTGGGATCACATTAGACGACACTGCGAGGTGTGATTTCGGGCAGCGTGGACGCACAGGCGCAGCCAGGACGACAACAAATGATGTCAGAGGACGGGCAGCGCAAACTGTGCATGGCCAAGGGATAACATAACAGCGCAGGGTCCATGACGGAATCAAACAACGCTAAGGAGGCAGCGCACGGTGCCAAGGGGGTAGCAATGACGGCTGTGCTGTGTCACATTACAAAGGAAAGTCCCACCTCCGGGACGGTTGGACGGTGTGAGGGGACACATTACATGAGTGTGTAGTTCAGCGTTTGCAAGGAGCATAATTTCAAGAGCGACCTTTCCCTTGTGCAGTATTAGTGCTGCACATGGTGGCTCTTTCAGTAACAAACGCCTAGG